>NC_053393.1:139253549-139853549 GCF_905171765.1 Bufo bufo
ATTCTCTGTTACGGGACCGCTCTCCTCTGTCTGGGTGCCGGGGCCTAAAGTGTGACAGTGGCCTGTTCCAGTGGTGGGTGACGTGAAGCCTGATTCTCTGCTATACATGAAGACAATTCTGCGCTGACATAAGCCAGATTCTCTGTTACGGGACCGCTCTCCTCTGTCTGGGTGCCGGGGCCTAAATGTGTGACAGTGGCCTGTTCCAGTGGTGGGTGACGTGAAGCCTGATTCTCTGCTATGACATGAAGACAGATTCTGCGCGTTACATAAGGCCAGATTCTCTGTTACGGGACCGCTCACCTCTGTCTGGGTGTGCAGGGGCCTAAATGTGTGACAGTGGCCTGTTCCAGTGGTGGGTGACGTGAAGCCTGATTCTCTGCTATGACATGAAGACAGATTCTGCGCTGACATAAGGCCAGATTCTCTGTTACGGGACCGCTCTCCTCTGTCTGGGTGCCGGGGCCTAAATGTGTGACAGTGGCCTGTTCCAGTGGTGGGTGACGTGAAGCCTGATTCTCTGCTATGACATGAAGACAGATTCTGCGTTGACATAAGGCCAGATTCTCTGTTACGGGACCGCTCTCCTCTGTCTGGGTGCCGGGGCCTAAATGTGTGACAGTGGCCTGTTCCAGTGGTGGGGTGACGTGAAGCCTGATTCTCTGCTATGAAATGAAGACTAGATTCTGCACTGACATAAGGCCAGATTCTCTGTTACGGGACCTCTCTCCTCTGCCTGGGTGCCTGGGCCTAAATGTGTGACAGTGGCCTGTTCCAGTGGTGGGTGACATGAAGCCTGATTCTCTGCTATGACATGAATACAGATTCTGCGCTGACATAAGGCCAGATTCTCTGTTACGGGACCTCTCTCCTCTGCCTGGGTGCCTGGGCCTAAATGTGTGACAGTGGCCTGTTCCAGTGGTGGGTGACGTGAAGCCTGATTCTCTGCTATGACATGAAGACAGATTCTGCGCTGACATAAGGCCAGATTCTCTGTTACGGGACCTCTCTCCTCTGCCTGGGTGCCTGGGCCCTAAATGTGTGACAATGGCCTGTTCCCGTGGTGGGTGACGTGAAGCCTGATTCTCTGCTATGACATGAAGACAGATTCTGCGCTGACATAAGGCCAGATTCTCTGTACGGGACCGCTCTCTTCAGTCTGGGTGCCGGGGCCTAAATGTGTGACAGTGGCCTGTTCCAGTGGTGGGTGACGTAAAGCCTGATTCTCTGCTATGACATGAAGACAGATTCTGCGCTGACATAAGGCCAGATTCTCTGTTCGGGACCGCTCTCCTCTGTCTGGGTGCCGGGGCCTAAATGTGTGACAGTGGCCTGTTCCAGTGGTGGGTGACGTGAAGCCTGATTCTCTGCTATGACATGAAGACAGATTCTGCGCTGACATAAGGCCAGATTCTCTGTTACGGGACCGCTCTCCTCTGTCTGGGTGCCGGGGCCTAAATGTGTGACAGTGGCCTGTTCCAGTGGTGGGTGACGTGAAGCCTGATTCTCTGCTATGACATGAAGACTGATTCTGCGCTGACATGAAGCCAGATTCTCTGCTATGGCATGAAGAGACTGATTCTCTGCTGACATGAAGCCAGATTCTTTGCTATGGCATGAAGAGACTGATTCTCTGCTGACGTGAAGCCAGATTCTCTGCTATGGGACCTCTGTCCAATTGATATTGGTCATTTTTATTTTTTTTATTTTTATTTTAATTCATTTCCCTATCCACATTTGTTTGCAGGGGATTTACCTACATGTTGCTGGCTTTTGGAGCCCTGTAGCTCTTTCCTGGGCTGTTTTACAGCCTTTTTAGTGCCCAAAAGTTCGGGTGCCCATTGACTTCAATGGGGTTCGGGTTCGGGACGAAGTTCGGGTCGGGTTCGGATCCCGAACCCGAACATTTCCGGGAAGTTCGGTCGAACTTCTCGAACCCGAACATCCAGGTGTTCGCTCAACTCTAGTTATTACCTAACAAACGTGGTCTGAGGAAGGATCTCCCACAGTGGCGTCTCTAGCTTTCAAATTTTGGGGGGGCACATTGGAGTGAGGACAAAAGTAGGGCGGGGGGGGCAGCTATAACAATGATACATTTACACAAGTACCCTTAGAAATGCTGCAATACTTTACCCAATACCTAAAACCTCAACAGGGAAGAAAAGTCCTGCTGTCTGTTTAAAAAAAATATATAAAATCACTCAGATTTCAACATGTCCTAGCTGCCTGGTCATGCTGGAAATACTCCAATTCGAGCATCTACCGGCTGTGTCAGAGGTAAGTCCCCTTCTCTTTGTCACATGGCCTGACCCGATAGTATCACTATCGGCGAGCACCTGAAGTACTTGTACAAAGACAATATCTGTAACAAGAATAGAGGCACAAAGGAAATGGTGGAAAATTGTGTGCAAATATTACTCCTAAATAACTACTGTGTAAGGAATATCTTCAGCTTTATACATACCTTTGCAGTCTTCCCTTCTTTTCTGCAGGGGGGCATCAAGCTCTTATGGGCTCACCACACTGAAGCTGAGCCTCACCCACTGCCCTTTCACGATACAAGAGTTCGTGTCACAGGGTTTTATCTTGTGTGCTTTGGACCTTCAGCAATGATTAAAAAAAAAAGTTAATAAAAATAAAATATATATATACATTTGAAAAGCGCATCCCTGTTTACAGTATAAGAGCAGGGGTTCCTGTCAAAATGATAGAATAACATTAAAGTGCAGAAACTCCTAAGTGCAAAAGGTGTGCCAACTCTAGCTGGGCCTGTGGCCATCTGTACTGCAGCATAGTATAACTGTCAGTATATTATGACAGTTCGCCTGTGAGATGCACTGGCTTCTTGTTGCCATGGCAACCAGCCAGGTTCTGCCACCGATCTCGAGGTGCAGTGAGAATGCAGGACGAATGCATACGTTCAGTAGTGTGAACATTGCAGCTGCAAGGACATATGCATACGTCCTGAAGCGGGAATTTTCCCATCTCATTAAGTTAGATTTATCCACAGTATAGGGGATAACAAGCAGATAGGTGGGAGTCTGACTGCTGGAACCCCTGCCGAACCTGAGAATGTAGACATGCATAGGGAATGGTTGGAGTGATGGACACGCGGGTGCAGTCCCCACCATTCACTCCAGGCACAATTATGTCCCATTCTCAGGATTGGTGGGGGCCCCAGTGATTAGACCCCCATCTGCTGCTTTAGCTTATAGAGCAGTGGTCTCCAAACTGTGGAGCTCCAGAAATGGCAAAACTACAACTCCCAGCATGCCTGGACAGCCAACGGTAGTTGTAGTTTACTGAGGGCAGTGATACAGCTGAATTCAAGAAAGCGCCTGCAGCTGCTGGCCAAGTGCATAAGTACCTGAGGCTCCTAGCATTAAGTAATGCTGAGAGCATCAGATCGTTATGATCTGTGGATGGCACTGTTATGGGGGATCTGTGGTTGACACTTATGGGGGGGATCTGTGGATGACACTGTTATGGCGGGATCTGTGGATGGCACTGTTATGGGGGATCTGTGGATGACACTGTTATGGAGGGGGATCTGTGGATGACACTTATGGGGGGGATCTGTGGATGACACTTATGGGGGGGATCTGTGGATGACACTTATTGGGGGGATCTGTGGATGACACTGTTATGGGGGGAATCTGTGGATGACACTGTTATGGGGGGGATCTGTGGATGACACTGTTATCGGGGGGATCTGTGGAGGACACTGTATGGGGGGGGGGGATCTGTGCATGACACATACCGTATATAGCATCTTATGCTATATGTGTCATCCACAGATCCACCCCATGACAGTGTCATCCTGGGATCCCCCTTCCTATAACAGTGTCATCCACAGATCCCCCCCACCATAACAGTGTCATCCACAGACCACAGATCCCCCTCCCCGCCCCTCACATTTGACATTTGAACATTTCTAAACAGTAAACACTGTAATCCATATCCTGCAGACGGTAACTTTTAAATCAGGAAGGAAGATTCAGCGGCCGCTCTCAGATCTCTCTAGTTAGTAGCTTAAATATTAACCTACACCACTCATTCAGTCTGACTCTGAGCTAGCTTCAGTAGAGCCAGGCTTAGGCTACATACAGCCTACAGGCAGTGCGCGGGCTACGCTCACAGTGACGTCACGCGCCTGTGCCGCCTAGTGGGAGGAACAGGCGCGCCGCCCGCACTGCCTGTAGTTGACTTGTTACCATACTGACCGACAGTGAGCGCTGATTTCTGCACTGGTCAGACTACTGGGGATGGTGAGAGGATACGGAATCGGAGTTTAGAAGAAATGTACAGTAAACAGTACACTCCTGTGACGAGCGGTCCAGTCCGGCCCTGCCAGCAGCACACCAAAATGAATAGGGGCACATTTTAGTTGGGGGGACACATGGGGGGGCACAGCGTGATGTAGGGGGGGCCGTGGCCCCCTCTGGCCTCCCCTTGGCAATGCCACTGATCACTCATCAATCTGTGACATGGTCATAGATGCCCAAGGCTCAGTCATGAGTGTAGGGAGCACTGGCTGGTCATCTCCTACAAAAGGGCTCCTGTAGCTCTAATTGCTGTGTATACTGCCACATAACCACAGACTTCTCAGAGTGTCCATGCCGACCCCTGTGCACCACCAAAACTGACTAAAATAGACATGTAAGTATCAGAACTTGACCATGGAGCAATGAAATGGGTCTGATGAATCACATTTTATTTCACATTGTGTGGACAGTTGGCTGTGTGCTCATTACTTACCTGGGAAAAAGATGGTACCAGTATATAGTAAGGGAAGAGAGCAAGCCAGCAGAGACAGTGCTTTGCTTGCATACCTTGGGTCCTGACATTCATATTGATGTTGATTGTAGGCATCAACTAAACATTACTGCAGAATAAGTACATCCCTTGATGAGAATGGCATTCCCTAATGACAGCGGCCTCTTTCAGCAGGATAAGGTGCTGTGCATACTAGAAAGTACTGTTCAGGAATGGTTTGAGGAACATGACTAGAGTTCAAGAAGTTGAAGCCTGCAAAACCACCAGGTATCGGATTGAGCATCTGTAGGATGCGCTGGAAGAAACAAGTCTGGTCCAAGGTGGTCCCATATTACAGTATACTAGACTAGAGAAAAATCCCCCATATCCCCCCTAATTCCTATCACAAATCGACCAAAAGTGGCAAACTGAACCACTGCATTCCTGTACTGAACTGTGAAGTTGGAGGCATGGTCCTGCACCATCTACACAGCAGGGACTGAGCATCTATGAGAGGGGAGGAGAGCTTCCTTGTAAGACTGCCTTATGGTTAAAATGGAAGCTTTTATTTTTGTTAAATTATTTTCTATTATTCTGGAAGAAAACATATGTTCATAGAAACAATTATAAATATGCAAACACTAATCTCTAAGAACTTGCAGTTTCTGGAGCAATTACTGTGATTTTTTTTTTTTACTGTATGTTTTTTGCTGTTAATTTTTATGTGACCAAGAGTTATGTATGTGCCAGTAGAAAAAACAGTAAACAGATAAATAAAAAATACCTTTGCGTTATACAGACAGTAGTGGTCATCAGTATTTCTCTTGAGGACCTCATAGGAGATCTCCTCACTCATCTTTTACACATGAAAATGCAAACCGCTGTTTTTACTCCTGTCAAATGGATATGTTATTTGTGCAGCTGCTTGTATTGCTCCTCTGGGATTGAAAACAAGGATGCTGGCTTCCCGAGGCTTTCTAGGCCAGTAACCTTTGTGGGAGATTTAATCAGCAGCTCATAAGTATACTGATGCATGCCCGCTTACCTTTGGGCTCCACAAATCTATTCTGTTGATTTGTATCTGCTGCACTGATTAGCCAGTTGGGAGGCAGAAGTGATTGGCCTTGCAGTGGTTCATTGCCATCATTGTGCCCATCATTCTTAGCATGTAAAGTTTTATTACTGTATCTCATTCTCTTCCATACCACAGACTTTGTAGAGCTGTAGCTGCATGCCATAAAACTGTCTTACTGCTATTGTTCTAGATCTTCTGATTCACTCTGTCAGCTCCGTACATGCAACTTCTCTACTTTTCTGTTGGATGAGATTCTTGATTCAGTAGATTTTTTTTAACTTTATTATTTAAAGAGTAAGTTCAATATAAACCTACTTTTATCAGAAATTATTGAGAGATATCAACTGCACAAAAGCCTAAGATCACCATAAATAATGCCAAGCATCAGCCGGAATGATGTAAAGCACATCTCCGCAAGACTCTGGATCAGTGGATACTGTAACGGGGTTCCGAAGGTGCACTCGGTCCCCCATTAGCCGCAGACCTGCTGCTTAGCTTCGGGAGCAAGGTTCTGTGTTTGACCTCGTTCCCAGGGCGGCTTTACTAGCTGGGTGGCTCCCTGCTCCTAAGTCTGCCTTGAGTGCCTAGCTGATCACTCGGTGCTCGACTGGTTGGTCTGTCACATGACCTTCACTCCCCACTATAAATACAGGCAGCCTGCTGGCCACAGGTTGCCTGTTAATTTAGGTTCCACCTGTGATTTGGTCTTTCCTGGCGTACTTACCTCCTGCTGAATTCCTGACGATCCTCTGCCTGCTCCTTGTGTACTTTGCTGCTCTCCTGGTATTCTGACCCCGGCCTTCTCCTGACGATCCTCTGCTGACTCCTTTGGTACTTCACGTCTCTCCTGGTATTTATGACCCCGTCTTCTCCTGACAATTCTCTGCTTGCTCCATTTGTACTTTGTAGCTTTCCCCATATGTCTACTGTATGTTGGCATCATTTTGGAAATGTCATTTTATTTTTTTAGGACGTTAGAAGGCTTAGGCCTCTTTCACACGGGCGAGTTTTCCGCGCGGGTGCAATGCGTGAGGTGAACGCATTGCACCAGCACTGAATCCGGACCCATTCATTTCTATGGGGCTGTGCACATGAGCGGTGATTTTCACACATCACTTGTGCGTTGCGTGAAAATCGCAGCAAGCTCTATATTGTGCGTTTTTCATGCAACGCAATGGTGATGGACCATGTGATGAGCTCAGTGACGTCACCACAGGTCCTTTGACTGGTCCTGAAGAAAGAACAGGAGACCGGCAGCTACGCGATCAATTGGAGGAGGTGAGTAATTTTAATTTTTTTTTAACCCTCAATTGACCTTCTACTAAGCATTCTGTATAAAAGAATGCTATTATTTTCCCTTATAACCATGTTATAAGGGAAAATAATCACATTTACATAATACTGAACCCAAACCCGAACTTCTGTGAAGAAGTCCGGGTCCGGGTCTGGGTACCAAACATGCCGATTTTTCTCACGTGCGTGCAAAACGCATTAAAACGCTTTGCACTTGCGGGTAAAAATCGCACATGTTCCCGCAACGCACCGGCATCTTTTTACGCAACGCCCGTGTAAAACCAGCCTTAGAATTTTAGAAGCAATTCTTAAAATTTTTAAGAAAATTGCCAAAACCCACTTTTTAAGGACCAGTTCAGGTCTGAAGTCACTTTGTGGGGCTTACATAGTGGATATCCCCATAAATGACTCCATTGTAGAAACTACACCCCTCAAGTTACTTAAAACTGATTTTACAAACTTTGTTAACCCTTTAGGCGTTCCACAAGAATTAAAAGAAAATGGAGATCAAATTAAAAAATTTTACTTTTTTGGCAGATTTTCCATTTGAATCCATTTTTTTCTTTAACATGTCGAGGGTTAAATCAATATTTATTACCCTGATTCTGCGGTTTACAGAAACACCCCACATGTGGTCATAAACTGCTTTATAGGCACACGGCAGGGCGCAGAAGAAAAGGAGCGCCACATTGTTTTTGGAAGGCAGATTTTGCTGAACTGGTTTTTAGATGCCATGTCCCATTTGAAGCCCCCCTGATGCACCCTTACAGTAGAAACTCACAAAAAGTGACCCCATTTTGGAAACTAGGGGATAAGGAACCAGTTTTATTGGTACTATTTGTGGGTACATATGATTTTTTGATCATTCATTATAACGCTTTATGGGGCAAGGTGACCAAAAAATTGGTTGTTTTTATTTATTTATTTTTACAGCATTCATCTGAGAGGTTAGGTCATGTGACATTTTTATAGAGCAGATCATGACGGACGTGGTTATACCTAATATGTATACTTATTTATTTAAGTTTTACACAATAATAGCATTTTTGAAACAAAAAAAGATTTTTTAATGTGTCCATGTTCTGAGAGCTATAGTTTTTTTGTTTTTTGAGCAATTTTATTATGTAGGGCCAATTTTTTTGTGGAATGAGATGACGGTTTTATTGGTACCATTTTGTGGGACATACGCCTTTTTGATCACTTGGTGTTGCACTTTTTGTGATGTAAGGTGACAAAAATTGCTTTTTTTGACACTTTTTATTATTTTATTTTTTTCACCCGAGGGGTTAGGTCATGTAATATTTTTATAGAGCTGGTTGTTCCGGACGCGGCGATACCTAATATGTATACTTTTTTTTATTTATTTAAGTTTTACACAATAATAGCATTTTTGAAACAATAAAAAGGATGTTTTAATGTGTCCATGTTCTGAGAGCTATAATTTTTTAATTTTTTGAGCGATTTTCTTATGTAGTGGCTCATTTTTTGCGGAATGAGGTGATGGTTTTATTAGTACCAGTTTGTGGGACATACACCTTTTTGATCACTTGGTGTTGAGCTTTTTGTGATGTAAGGTGACAAAAATGGCTTTTTTTAACACAATTCTATATTTTTTTTATGGTGTCTATCGGACTAGGTGGATCATGAGATATATTTATAGAGCCGACCGTCACGGACACGGCAATACCAAATATGTCTATTTTATTTATTTTTTTCTATTTTTAACATATTTTTTTTATTCCTTACTTGGGGAATTTTTTTTTTTTTACATGTAAAACCTTTTTTTTTATTTTTTTATTTTAACACTTTTCGTCCCCCATAAGGTCATACAAGACCTCTGGGGGACATTTAACTTCACTTTTATTTTACTATTAATTTATCCTGTAACTGGGGCTGACATAGTAGCCCCAGTTACAGGAGAAATACACCCCCCAGAGAGGCTGTACAGCGGTATACTGCACTGAACAGCCTCATTGCAGGGCTGATCGAGGTCTGTGAAAGACCCGACAGCTCCTGCACTCACCCATAGCATAGCGCTTCCTGCTCTGTATACAGCGATCTAGAAGGCAGGGACACCTGGGAACTGTCCCTGCCTTCTCTAAGGGTTGCCCTGCTGTCACTGACAGCGGGCAACCCGATCTGCAGCTGCACGATTAGCGTGCAGCTGCGATCTCTGAATGGACGTTCAGAAACGTCCATTCAGAGATAGAGAACCACCTCCCGGACGTTTATAGTCAATGGGCAGACGGGAGTTGGTTAAGTTAGACCTCTTAATTTTATTGAAGGTTAATGTCATGCCTCCCAAGTGTCCCTCTTTTGGAGGGACAGTCCCTCTTTTTGACCTGGGGAATTAATGCATACATACATTTACTAAATCGCTATGGTTTCTACCTATATATTTGACCATAACATTATTATTTGCTGCAATTTGGACCTTAAAATATCTATAATCTGATGATTTATGTGCTAATATTTAAATGAATATTGAAGAGCAAGAAAATAATTGTCTCAGGGTGCCTGCTGCAAAACTTAGACTCACCTAACAGATCCCCATCTGGTGCAGTTATGATGTAGTCACTTATTATGCTTTGGGTGGAGTTAGAGGAGTGGTCTAGTATGAAAAAAATTGCCACGATGCGTGCTTTACAAATTGTCCCTCTTTGTGATTTTCAAAAGTTGGGAAGTATAGGTAATGTTGATACAACAACATACAAAGCCATTTTGCACAACTGTATGCTTCCAAGTTTGTGGAAATAGTTTTCCTGCTCTTACATAACTTCCCCAGAGCGCAATGCAAGACATGGTGTGATGCAGTGGTGTAGCATGGGGGGGGGGGGCGTTTTCCCAGGCGCCAGACTGCAGGGGGGTGCTGGCCGCTGGGGCAAAAATTTTTAAATCACTGTGTTTTTCTCCCTCTGCCTCTTCCGCACTGCGCAGCGCTGCAGAGTGAGGAGCGGTTTAGGAGCGTGCGCCATGATGAATCACCAGGGCGCGCACAGCAGGACGGACGGCACTTCACTGATAAGCTCCGCCCACCTTCCTGACAGGAAAGACAGTGCGGAGCCACAGCAAGAAGAAGAAGTTGGCTGCCTCAATCAGCCGCACTGCCGCTTCAGGACTAACTCCAGACACCACAGGGAGCCTGAGTGAGCGACAATGACTGTGAGTGACAGTCAGTAACAGTATCACACTGTCCCTCCCTGAGTGTTAGGTGTGGGGTGGGCAGGCGGTATATGAATAATGAAGGGGTGATGCAGTGAAGGGCCATGAGAACCAGGCCAAGCAGGTGGCAGTCAGGGTGCTGGTAAAGGATGACTAGAGACACAGACAGTACTGCCTCTGGGATGCCATCTGCCAATCTCCGCTGTCCATATACCAGGGTAGGCCTGGTATATGGACTGCAGAGATGGGCAGATGGCATCCCAGAGGCAGTACTGTCTCTGGTCATCCTTCACCAGCACCCTGACTGCCACCTGCTTGGCATGGCACTTCACTGCCTGCTGCTTGGTTATGTAACAGTTACGTACACACACACACAGGGGGGAGGATAGTGACCACTGCGCTCCACCCTCACTTGCCTCACGAGTCCTGATGACAGGGGACAACTGGACGGCAGTCCCTAACTTAGGATACGTGCGGGAAGGACAGACAAGACAAATAACGGATAGTGAACGGACCGGGTCAAAACCAAGAGGACAACGCAGTACAGAGGAAAAAGCAAAGAATGGTCAGGAGAAGCCGGGGTCATAAATACCAGGAGAGTCAAGAAGTACCAAAGGAGTCCGCAAAGAATAGTCAGGTGGAAGCCGAGGTCAAAATACCAGGAGGGATGCGCAGTACAGGAGGAGCAGGCAAAGGATCGTCAGGGAACAGTATCAGGTAAGTATACAGGTATTCAACAAACGCCAGGAACCTAAATTAACAGGCAACCTGTGGCCAGCAGGCTGCCTGTATTTATAGTGGGGAGTGAGGGTCATGTGACGTGGCCAGCATCACATGACCGAGAGACCGACCAGTCGAGCACAGAGTGATCAGTTCGGCGCCCAAGGCAGACCTAGGAGCAGGGAGCCTCCCAGCTAGCAAAGCCACCCTGGGAACGAGGTCAAACACAGATCCTCGCTCCCGAAGCTAAGCAGCAGGTCTGCGGCTGATGGGAGACCGAATGCGCCTTTGGCGCCCCGTGACAGTACCCCCCCTCCCCTTTACGAGGGGCCACTGGACCCAAGACTTCAGGCGATGGCCTTTCAGGGTGTTCTAAATGAAATTTCCGAACAAGTCTAGGAGCATGAACCTCCCTAAGATCTCTCTTCAGGTCCATACCCCTTCCAGTGAATCAGGTACTGCAAGGAATTACGCACCTTCCTGACATCCACTATTTTAGACACCATTAACAAGAACCGGCAGAGGCGAGGCTTTCGATGGTACTACCGGTTGAAAATATTTTTTAAGTAGAGATTTATGGAACACATTATGAATGTAGAATGACTCGGGCAGCTCCAACCTAAATGATACCGGGTTAATCACCTCCGTGATCATATACGGTCCAATAAAACGAGGAGCAAACTTTTTAGAATCTACCTTAAGAGAGAGATTCTTGGAAGACAACCATACCTTATGCCCTACCTGAAAATTCACCCCCCTTGAACGTCTCCTATCGGCTTTGAGTTTCTGAGAACTTTGAGCCTTTTCTAAGTTCGATTGAACCCGGGCCCAAACTGTGCACAGTTCAGAGGAGAGCCTATCCGCCTCAGGGTTAGAGGAGGAGACGGATGACCCAGAATGAAAACGGGGATGGAAACCATGGTTACAAAAGAAAGGCGAAACCCCAGCAGAAGAATTGACACAGTTATTCAAAGCAAATTCAGCCAATGGAAGAAATTTAACCCATAATTGCTGGTCATCAGCAACATACAACCTCAAGAATTGTTCCACAGACTGATTAAGGCGTTCAGTCTGCCCATTACTCTCAGGGTGGTAGGCAGAGGAAAAAGACAATGAAATTTTAAATTTTTGACAGAAGGCCCTCCAGAATTTGGACACAAACTGCACACCCCTGTCAGAAACAATATTTTCCGGGATACCATGCAATCGAACAATTTCTTTCACAAAAATAGACGCCAGGATTTTGGCATTCGGGAGTTTAGACAGGGGAATGAAATGGACCATCTTGCTAAACCTATCGACCACTACCCAAACCACAGTCTTACCCTCCGCCGGCAGTAGGTCAGTTATAAATTTCATCCAGATATGGGACCAGGGTCTACTGGGAATGGGTAGGGGTCGTAGGTTACCAGCAGGGCGAGTCCTAGGTGTCTTGGACCTGGCAAAAACCTCACAGGCTGACACGTAGGACTTGACATCCCTAGTTAGAGTGGGCCACCAATAAGATCTAGAAACCAGATCCTTAGTGCCCTCAACACCCGGATGTCCACAAAAGGCAGAATCGTGACACTCACCCAACAGCTGGAGACGAAATTGTACGGGAACAAACAACTTATCTGTTGGGGTGGATACCGGTGCCAGATGTTGTTCAGACCTAATGCGAGCCGAGATATCCTGGGTTAGAGCTGCTATGAAGATTTTTGCTGGTAGGATGGGTTCAGATGGTACCTCAGTAGGTTGAAAAGCATGGAAGCTCTGAGATAATGCGTCCGCCTTCACATTTTTACTTCCCGGCCTGAACGTAATGGAGAAATCAAAACGAATAAAAAAAACAGAGCCCATCTGTTCGAGAAACATAAGGTTTTCATGGTCAGTGACAACAGTTACACAATGCCTTGCCCCCTCCAGAAAATGCCTCCACTCCTCAAATGCCAATTTAATGGCCAGCAGCTCCCTATTCCCTATGTCGTAGTTTCTCTCCATGGGAGAGAATTTCCTGGAGAAGAAGGCACACAGTCTCAAGTTAGTGAGGCTAGCAGGACCTTGTGAAAGGACTGCTCCTGCGCCGTCCTCGGACGCATCCACCTCCACAATAAAAGGTCTCTCCTGATCAGGCTGGATCAGAATGGGAGCGCTACTGAATGCCTTTTTTAATTTTTCAAATGAAGAAATGGCCTCAGTAGACCAATTCTCCAAATCCGCCCCTTTCTTAGTAAGGTCAGTCAACGGTTTAGCATTTACAGAAAAATTCATAATAAATTTACGATAGTAATTGGCGAAACCTAAGAACCGTTGTAAGGCCTTTAAGGATAAAGGTCTTACCCATTCCACAATTGCTAGTACCTTACCAGGATCCATCTTGAAGGTGTGGGGAGTCAGAACACGCCCTAGAAACAGAATCTCCTGTACACCAAAGACACATTTCTCTTGCTTAGCGGATAGCTGATTCTCCCTCAACACCTCTAATACTTGTTTAACATGAGACACATGGGATTCGAAGTCAGGAGAGAATATCAAAATGTTTTCAAGATAGACAATAACAAATTTACCTAAGAACTCCCTAAGAATGTCATTCATAAAGTTTTGGAACACAGCCTGGGCATTGCCGAGTCCAAAAGGCATCACCTGATATTCAAAGTGTCCTGCCGGAGTATTGAACGCCGTCTTCCATTCGTCTCCCTCCTTGATTCGGATTAGATTGTATGCCCCTTTCAGGTCAATCTTGGAAAACCAGGTTGCCCCAGAAGCTGGTTAAATAAATCCGGAATCAATGGGAGGGAGTATCTATTCTGGACAGTGATTTTATTTAATCTCTGGTAATCGATACATGGCCTAAGACCACCATCTTTTTTCTTAACGAAGAAAAACCCCGCCCCCATAGGAGAGACAGAAGGTCTAATATGCCCTTTACCAAGGCTCTCCTTAATATAATCTTCCATGGCCTTGCGTTTGGGCTTAGAAAGATTATAAATTCGCCCCTTAGGAAACTTGGCCCCCTGTACTAGCTGTATAGTACAATCATAAGGTCTATGGGAGGGTAGAACCTCCGGAGTTGGTGATGAGAATACATCAGAATATTCCCTAACAGTGGGTAAAGTATCAGACTTTACTGAGACCTTAGCCTGTACCACGGACAAGCACGAGTCACACTTAGGCCCCCATCTCACCAACTCCCCCTTGGACCAATCTATAGTGGGGTTATGTAGTCGGAGCCAAGGCAACCCTAGTAGAACCTCAAACGGTAGGTTCTCCAGGACTAAAAGGGAACATCTCTCTGAGTGGCACACACCCACGGTTAGAGAAATCTCTGAGGTACATGAGCTCACCGTACCACCAATAGGAGGAGTAGCATCAATAGCCATGACATGGATAGGAGTTGGTAAAGCAACAATTGGAATACCCAATCTTACAGCGTACTCAGAGTCAATAAAGCTGGCCGCTGAGCCAGAATCAATAAAGGCCTTACCCGGCCATTTATCTACCCCCAGAGAAATCGTAATGGGTACCAAAAGCTTACATTTAGAAAAATCAGGGTGTACCTGGTCTTTAGGTTGCCTTGCCTTAGGAGACTTGACAGAGAGGACCTTCTTAGGACACTGGTTGATCCAATGGTCAGGATCTCCACAGTAAAAGCATTCTCCACGTCTGCGGCGAAGATTCCCTCGGGTCATGCCAACCTGCATGGGTTCCTCGGTGGAGACCTCAGCGTTGTCTCTGGGATAGGCCTCTGGCTGGACCACCATCTGGGAAGAGAACTGTCGTTCCTGACGTCTCTCTCTAACCCGTCGGTCAAGTCGGACAACAAGGGTCATCATCTGCTCTAAGGTCTCTGGAATTTGATAACTGATCAGAATATCCTTTAAATTATCAGACAGACCTGACCTGAACTGACTTTTCAGTTCTGGTTCGTTCCATCCTGAGGGGACACACCACCTTCTGAATTGGGTGCAATAATCCTCAGCAGGTAGATTGCCCTGAACCAGTGCCTTTAGAGCCGTCTCGGCTACCAGAGCCCTGTCTGGTTCATCATATAGGGTACCCAGGGCCTGAAAGAACCCCTCCACAGAAGTTAAACAACTGGGGCCAGCAGGTAAAGAGAACTCCCAGTCCTGGGGATCACCCTGTAGTCGGGAAATGATAATGCCCACGCTTTGACTCTCGGGGCCAGAGGACACGGGGCGGAAACGGAAGTAATGTCTGCAACTCTCCTTAAAAGAGAGAAACTTCTTCCGGTCTCCAGAAAAGGGTTTTGGGAGCTTAATCTGGGGCTCAAAATGCGGACTGGAGGCCTGAGGAGTGGAAGAACCTTGCCCTAAAACAAAAGAACAGAGTTTTTCCCCTAGCTCCTGCACCATCTGCGTCAGATTAGAGACATGGTCAGTCAGGGTCACCAGAGGATTCATTATACAGGGGTTATTGGGCCTGTTAATCTGTAACGGTCACGTACACACACACAGGGGGGTAGGATAGTGACCACTGCGCTCCACCCTCACCCCTGGCCCTGCCTACTTGCCTCAAGAGTCCTGATGACAGGGGACAACTGGACGGCAGTCCCTAACTTAGGATACGTGCGGGAAGGACAGACAAGACAAATAACGGATAGTGAACGGACCGGGTCAAAACCAAGAGGACAACGCAGTACAGAGGGATAAGCAAAGAATGGTCAGGAGAAGCCGGGGTCATAAATACCAGGAGAGTCGAGAAGTACCAAAGGAGGCCGCAAAGAATAGTCAGGTGGAAGCCGAGGTCAAAATACCAGGAGGGATGCGCAGTACAGGAGGAGCAGGCAAAGGATCGTCAGAGAACAGGATCAGGTAAGTATACAGGTATCCAACAAAAGCCAGGAACCTAAGTTAACAGGCAATCTGCGGCCAGCAGGCTGGCCAAAACATACCAGTAGTAACAATTTAAGTATGCACTGGGTAACAACTTCAGATCTTAGTGCTGTATGTTCTGCTGTTGTTACTTTATCTCCTCCAAGCTGCCCTCTTTCTCCTGTAGAAGATGTAGGACTATTGCTAACCAACCACCTTTGCGCCTCCCAGTGGTGAGCTAAACATTGCATACTGCTTGTGACTTTCTGCTTGTTTGAATTCTGAATTGTTTGTGATCATAAATGATCTATTTGGAGATTAGGGTAGGTTCACTTCTGCAGCAAATAAATTTGACAGTCTGCCTCGGCAGAGGAGCCGACTATCAGAGTTCCCATATTCAGCATAGCCAAACATTACTGGCAGTTCTGCATCCCCATTCACTATACTAGTATCCGACAGGGATCTGGCAGATTTCTTATATAAATGTAGGCTTCTGTATACAGTATTTGTTCATTTGAAAGCCATCATTTATGCCAGAAACCTGATGAATCCCTGTTAGATACCCAGGGCCGGCCTTTGGGGTGTGCGAGCTGTGCGGCCGCCAGGGCTTTTTTTCTCAGAGAAAAGGTGGTGGAACTCACCCCCCCCCTCCCCTGGCCACGCCCCTACCTACCCCTAGGACCACCCCCTAAAACCGCCCCTTTAGAGAATAGGGATACACTGTGCCACACAATACTGTATATTGTGTGGCACAGTGTAGAGGTATACTGTGTGGCACAGTGTAGAGGTATACTATGTGGCACAGTGTAGAGGTATACTGTACATTGTGGGGCACAGTGTAGCGGTATACTGTATATTGTGGGGCACAGTGTAGCGGTATACTGTATATTGTGTGGCACAGTGTATGCTATATGTCTATAACACAAACATATTTCACATGAAAACTTACTGTTACTTGGCTTGGCCCTTGGGGATCTGGGACACCACTTCAACACTTTGGCCGGGGGCTCGGCGGAGCTGATGTTGTGTTTTATCCTAATGAGAGAGATTTCATAATAAGGATTTGGAGAAGGGGCTGAGGGGTCACAGAGCAGGGAGAGGCTGGTGCTGCTACTAGGAGGGGGGGGGTCATACCATGGGGGAGTAATAAAGCCCACCATAATGCCCCCCAGTAGAAATAATTTGCCTTATAATGTGACAATGCAAAAAATACCCCCTTATCTAAATGTGATATATTTTGCGCACAAGAGACACACATATTGTAAGCTGATGTAGGGAGGCTGAAACACCCTTCTTTCCCAACCTTGATACACTCCCATGGTATTGGTAAGAAGAGGGGGGTTCTCTTAGCAATACGGAGTTCAGTGGCACACCTTGAGAAGAATACGGTAATTGATTCAGTCTATACCCTAGTGGGTGTGTATGACCCGAATATACGTCCTTTGCGTTTTCTCAACAAACTCTTCAAAAAAATACAATCCCTGAAGTAAGGCAGAGTGATTATCTGCGGTGACTTCAATATAGCACCTGACCCATCCCAAGACTCTTCCTTTATCTCCAGATCTTGCGCAACATCCCTTATACCGTTATTGCTAGCTAATTCCCTATTTGATGTATGGCGTATTCACAGGGCCGGATTAAGAGCATCATGGGCCTGGTGCTGAAGATTTTAATGGGCCTTTTTATAGAAAATGAAAACGCAACGCAGAGCAATTTTTTATACCACAAATAAAGTGCATCTGTCATATGTTTTATGCATATGAAATCACCAGCATAGCTGAATAGATATATGTATTAGGTACTGCGCGACATATACCCCTTTAAGTCTCCTTGCCTGTTCGCCACTTTGAAGGTCCGCAGTAAATAATACAGAAACTCACAAATTTTTTTGGAATACCTTATCCTAGATGTTCATCTGCGAGAGCTGTTCTCCTGCGGCTTTCTGGTTTTTTCTTTTTTCTTTTCTTTTAAGTGCCGTTCAGGATGAGGAAAGGTGTAGGGGGCTGGACCCTAGTAGTTGTTTGTGATTTTTTATAAAATACAGAGCTTGCCCCGGCCGGTGGCACAGCTCGTGGTTTAAAAGGAGCCGCTTGTTCGCGCTCGCACGGAGCGCTGCGTGATGTCATGGCAGTAGCTACGGTGGACCAGGAGGACCAAAGTTACTCCAACGCGTTTCAATTAGTTCGCTAATCTTCGTCAGTTGGAGTAACTTTGGTCCTCCTGGTTCACCGTAGCTACTGCTGTGACGTCACGCAGCGTCACGCAGCATCATCCTGAACGGCACTTAAAAGAAAAGAAAAAAGAAAAAACCAGAAAGATGCAGGAGAACAGCTCTCGCAGATGAACATCTAGGATAAGGTATTCCAAAAAAATCTGTGAGTTTCTGTATTATTTACTGCGGATCTTCAAAGTGGCGAACAGGCAAGGAGACTTAAAGGGGTATATGTCGCGCAGTACCTAATACATATATTACATACATCATTTACTTGATTTTCAACGGTGGCGATACCATTGCGGTACCGCTGCGTCAGTCTATTTCAGTGCAAGCGGCGGTGTATCACTAGTGTTTTATCTTCATAGCTGAATAGATGTTGATGTATTGATACCTTGCATACCTTTTTAAGTAAAACACTTATGGGGGCCCAGAGTGTCAAAAGAGGTGTGGTAGGGGGTCCTCTGTGTCCTCCAGACCGTAATACCTCTCCCGTGTGAAGTCATGCCCGCTCCTTTGGTTGGCACCAACGGCTCACTTGACAGCGACGTGTTGAGATCCTGTGCATGTGCCATGAATGGGGATTGCGGTACACAAATGTGGAGTCTGTAGGAACCTGAGACTGTGCATGCACCGCAATCCCCATTCACAGCGCATACGGGATGTGTGTGTGTCAAAGAAGGTGCAGGCATGAACTCACAGGGCAAAAACAATGGTGCTTATAGAACAGACTACACAGTGCAGAGGTATACTGTATATTGTGTGGCACAGTGTAGAGGTATACTGTACATTGTGTGGCACAGTGGATGCTATATGTGTATAACAAACATATTTCACATGAAAACTTACAGTTACTTGGCTTGGCCCTTGGGGATCTCGGACGCCACTTCAACACTTTGGCCGGGGGGCTCGGCGGAGCTGATGTTGTGTTTTATCCTAATGAGAAAGATTTCATAATAAGGATTTGGTGAAGGGACAGAGGGATAGCAGAGCAGGGAGAGGCTAGTGCTGCTACTAGGGGGTCATACCATGGGAGAGTAATAAAGCCCACCATAATGCCCCCCCCAATAGTAATAATTCTCCTTATACAGGGAGTGCAGAATTATTAGGCAAGTTGTATTTTTGAGGATTAATTTTATTATTGAACAACAACCATGTTCTCAATGAACCCAAAAAACTCATTAATATCAAAGCTGAATATTTTTGGAAGTAGTTTTTAGTTTGTTTTTAGTTTTAGCTATTTTAGGGGGATATCTGTGTGTGCAGGTGACTATTACTGTGCATAATTATTAGGCAACTTAACAAAAAACAAATATATACCCATTTCAATTATTTATTTTTACCAGTGAAACCAATATAACATCTCAACATTCACAAATATACATTTCTGACATTCAAAAACAAAACAAAAACAAATCAGTGACCAATATAGCCACCTTTCTTTGCAAGGACACTCAAAAGCCTGCCATCCATGGATTCTGTCAGTGTTTTGATCTGTTCACCATCAACATTGCGTGCAGCAGCAACCAAAGCCTCCCAGACACTGTTCAGAGAGGTGTACTGTTTTCCCTCCTTGTAAATCTCACATTTGATGATGGACCACAGGTTCTCAATGGGGTTCAGATCAGGTGAACAAGGAGGCCATGTCATTAGATTTTCTTCTTTTATACCCTTTCTTGCCAGCCACGCTGTGGAGTACTTGGACGCGTGTGATGGAGCATTGTCCTGCATGAAAATCATGTTTTTCTTGAAGGATGCAGACTTCTTCCTGTACCACTGCTTGAAGAAGGTGTCTTCCAGAAACTGGCAGTAGGACTGGGAGTTGAGCTTGACTCCATCCTCAACCCGAAAAGGCCCCACAAGCTCATCTTTGATGATACCAGCCCAAACCAGTACTCCACCTCCACCTTGCTGGCGTCTGAGTCGGACTGGAGCTCTCTGCCCTTTACCAATCCAGCCACGGGCCCATCCATCTGGCCCATCAAGACTCACTCTCATTTCATCAGTCCATAAAACCTTAGAAAAATCAGTCTTGAGATATTTCTTGGCCCAGTCTTGACGTTTCAGCTTGTGTGTCTTGTTCAGTGGTGGTCGTCTTTCAGCCTTTCTTACCTTGGCCATGTCTCTGAGTATTGCACACCTTGTGCTTTTGGGCACTCCAGTGATGTTGCAGCTCTGAAATATGGCCAAACTGGTGGCAAGTGGCATCTTGGCAGCTGCACGCTTGACTTTTCTCAGTTCATGGGCAGTTATTTTGCGCCTTGGTTTTTCCACACGCTTCTTGCGACCCTGTTGACTATTTTGAATGAAACGCTTGATTGTTCGATGATCACGCTTCAGAAGCTTTGCAATTTTAAGAGTGCTGCATCCCTCTGCAAGATATCTCACTATTTTTGACTTTTCTGAGCCTGTCAAGTCCTTCTTTTGACCCATTTTGCCAAAGGAAAGGAAGTTGCCTAATAATTATGCACACCTAATATAGGGTGTTGATGTCATTAGACCACACCCTTCTCATTACAGAGATGCACATCACCTAATATGCTTAATTGGTAGTAGGCTTTCGAGCCTATAGAGCTTGGAGTAAGACAACATGCATAAAGAGGATGATGTGGTCAAAATACTAATTTGCCTAATAATTCTGCACGCAGTGTAATAGACAGTGCAAAAAATACCCCCTTGTAATGCCCCCAGTTGAGCTAATGTCCCCATAGTGCCCCCATAATGTGACAGTATAAAATACCCCTATATAGTGCCCCCAGTAAATGCCCCCATAGTGCTCCTCTCCCCCTTCCTCCTAGTGCCCCCCATAGTTTACCAGTATAAAATGCCTCAGTAGATGCCCTCAGTGTCCCCCATAATTTGCAAGTATAAAAGACCCCTTCTTAGTGCCCCCGTAGATGACCCCATAGTACTCCTCTCCCCAACAGTACCCACCATAATGTGCCCCAGTATAAAATGCTACTGTACAGAGCCCCCCATAAAAAATACCCCTTCTTTGTGGCCTCAGTAGATGCCCCTATAGTGCCCACCAAGAATGTGCCAGTAAAAAGTGACCCCAATAATGTGCCAGTAAAAAGTGCCCCAATAATGTGCCAATAATAAGTGCCCCATAGATGCCCCCCAATAATGTGCCAGTAAAATGTGCCCCCATATATGCCCCCCATCATGTGCCAGTAACAAGAGGGCCCCCCATCCATCATATGCCAGTAACAAGAGCCCCCCCTATGCCCCATCATGTGCCAGTAACAAGAGAGCCCCCCATCATGTGCCAGTAACAAGAGAGCCCCCCCATCATGTGCCAGTGACAAGAGCCCCCCTATGCCCCATCATGTGCCAGTAACAAGAGGCCCCCCATGCCCCATCATGTGCCAGTAACAGGAGGGCCCCCCATCATGTGCCAGTAACAAGAGGGCCCCCCTATGCCCCATCGTGTGCCAGTAACAAGAGGCCCCCCCATGCCCCATCATGTGCCAGTAACAGGAGGGCCCCCCCATCATGTGTCAGTATAACAAGAGGGCCCCCCATGCCCCCATCATGTGCCAGTAACAGGAGGACCCCCCCATCATGTGCCAGTATAACAAGAGGGCCCCCCCATCATGTGCCAGTATAACAAGAGGGCCCCCCCATGCCCCCATCATGTGCCAGTAACAGGAGGGCCCCCCATCATGTGCCAGTATAACAAGAGGGCCCCCCATGCCCCCATCATGTGCCAGTAACAGGAGGGCCCCCCCATAATGTGCCAGTATAACAAGAGGGCCCCCCCATCATGTGCCAATTACAGGAGGGCCCCTCCATCATGTGCCAGTATAACAAGAGGGCCCCCCATGCCCCCATCATGTGCCAGTAACAGGAGGGCCCCCCCATAATGTGCCAGTATAACAAGAGGGCCCCCCATCATGTGCCAGTAACAGGAGGGCCCCCCCATAATGTGCCAGTATAACAAGAGGGCCCCCCATGCCCCCATCATGTGCCAGTAAAAGTATTTATAAAAAATAAAAAAACTTATACCTTACCTCAGCGATGCGATGCAGGCCTCAGGCCGCACAATGACGTCTGCGCCGGCCTCTGATAGGCTGCAGGCACTAGGCCGGCAGCCTATTAGAGACACAGGGGAGGGACACGCCTCTCCACTGCCCTGCCGCTATACAGATGGAGATGAGCGCTTCCACAATAGAAGCGCTCATCTCCCTGTGACGGCGCCCCGCACCGCACACAAGTTTTCAAGAGGGACAACAGGGTCCAGGGCCGGGCCGGCCGCGCCGCCAGCTCGGCCGGGGAGAGGGGCAGTTGCGGGCTGCTGCTTGATGTGTTGGCAGCACTGCTGGGCCTATTTTCACTCAGGGGCCTGGAGCTGCAGCTCCATCAGCCCCTATGTTAATCCGGCCCTGCGTATTCACCATGCTTCTGAGAGGGATTTCTCATATTATTCTCCTGCACACCGAACGTACTCCCGCATAGACTTGTTTCTTGTCGATCGAACTTCATTGAGTGCTTCTGTAAAATCCTCTATTGGGACGATTACCTGGTCGGATCACGGCCCAGTGTCCTTAGAAATAAGGGAAGACTTTACAACCCCACAAAACCCGTTATGGAGGGCTAACGATTTCATATTAGCTAACACTAAATACCAATCTGAAATATCTGCAGCATTACAGGAATATTTCAAATTTAACGCTGCCTCTGTATCGGACCCCACTATAGTATGGACAGCGCACAAAGCGTTTATTAGGGGAATCCTACTGAAGCTAAGCCATAGGCACAAGAAAATGAGGAAAAAACATCAAAATGACCTTATACTGCAAATACAGACTGTAGAAGCACAAAATAAGACCTCCCCATCATTGGAGCTCACGGATAGGCTGAGAGTTCTTAGATCTCAACTTAGGCTACTTTCACACTAGCGTTCGGGTGTCCGCTCGTGCGCTCCGTTTGAAGGGGATCACGAGCGGTCCCGAACGCATCCGTCTGGCCCCAATGCATTCTCAGTGGAGGCGGATCCACTGAGAATGCATCCGCCTGCCAGCGTTCAGCCTCCGCTCCGCTCAGTGAGCGGACACCTGAACGCTGCTTGCAGCATTCGGGTGTCCGCCTGGCCGTGCGGAGGCGAGCGGATCCGTCCAGACTTACAATGTAAGTCAATGGGGGCGGATCCGCTTGAAGATGACACCATATGGCTCAATCTTCAAGCGGATCCGTTCCCCATTGACTTACAATGTAAAGTCTGAACGGATCCGCTCAGACAACTTTCACACTTAGAAAATTTTCTAAGTTTTAATGCAGACGCATCCGTTCTGAACGGATGCGAACGTCTGCATTATCGGAGCGGATCCGTCTGATGAAACATCAGACGGATCCGCTCCGAACGCAAGTGTGAAAGTAGCCTTAGAGAGAGTTTCCTGCACACATATGAGTTATCGCTCAAGAAGACTAAAGCTACATATTGCGTACAAAAAACAGTGGTAGGTTGTGGTGGCTCACTAGCAAGTAGTTAAGGTATGGTGCTGCAAGCTCATATGGAGGGAATCACCCCACCCTCTCTTAAAGGCAAATGTAGTAATAGGAAAATGAGCGAGCACTCATACACTTGGCAACCAGATTGACATATGCAGAAAATATTTATTAAATCCCCATAAAATACAAGTAATAAAATTTATAAGAACAATGTAGCAATAATATACAACATTACAGTCACATATATTGTGGTAGAAATGATCAACGCTATATTCATATGACTCAATAGTGTCGATAAATTCAATAGTATATATCTCACCAAAAAACTTCAAGTATATGCTGTTATTTGGGAAGAGGGGGTATTATCTTCTAGCGCTCTATCCCAATTTGGGAAACTGAATGTCACTGAAAATGTTGTAGGTGTATTCACTGGGAGCGCAATATGTTCATAAAGTGTCCACAGGAATCCTGATAATGTGAAAAGTCTCTTATAGCATATCCTTTTAAGCTCGATATGAGCTTTGGATTGAAGAAAACTTTAAATCGATGTTTGGCTTACCGTCTAGCGTCTGCTGTCTCCCTATTGCTTCAATGGAGCTTTAAATATTTGCCGGCTTATTCAGTCGCTCCATACAGCAAGCTGGTTTAAATTTCGCGGGAGTTCCAAAGATCGCAGGAGTTGCCACTCTGTTCCGCAATTTCCTTTGGTGCAGCTTTCGACGATAAGAATAGTTAATCCTTTACTGTAAAGATTTTCTTCTGTATGGCCATACAGTATTATCGGAGGCTTTTCAATGCAGGTACATCACTTGTTTCACCATACGCGTTATGGGTAGATTCACTCTCCCTTCCACTGTCAATCTGGTTGCCAAGTGTATGAGTGCTCGCTAATTTTCCTATTACTAAAGCTACATATTATTCGCAAGCTAATAGAGCAGGGAGGTTGCTAGCAAGTCGGGTAAAGGCAAGAGCTGTGAAATCAAAGATAGCTTTTCTTTGGGATCCTTCCAAATCCTACAAGTTGTTTGATCCAGAAGCTATAGCTAATCGATTTAGATCTTATTATTCCCAACTGTATAACTTAAAGGAAGAATCTGGCTTTATCCCTGCCTCCCCTGGGGACATAGAGGGTTTCCTGGGATCCCTAACGATACCCTCTTTAGATAAATGCCAAAGTGAATCCCTTTGTGCTCCCGTCACCCAGGCCGAAATATAAACTGTTTGCCACATCATAAAAGTCCTGGTCCAGACGGGCTTCCAAATTCTTATTACAAGACCTTCTCTGACCATTTGTTACCACATCTCCACGCATCTCTGTCTCGTGCCATGGAAACGGGTAATATGCCCAAAGAAATGTTGGAAGCGGTTATCGTGACTTTGCCCAAATCTGGAAAGGATCCTTCTACTCCACAAAATTTCCGCCCCATTTCCTCACTTAATACAGATCTTAAAATACACTCACCTAAAGAATTATTAGGAACACCTGTTCTATTTCTCATGAATGCAATTATCTAGTCAACCAATCACATGGCAGTTGCTTCAATGCATTTAGGGGGGTGGTCCTGGTCAAGACAATCTCCTGAACTCCAAACTGAATGTCAGAAGGGGAAAGAAAGGTGATTTAAGCAATTTTGAGCGTGGCATGGTTGTTGGTGCCAGACGGGCCGGTCTGAGTATTTCACAATCTGCTCAGTTACTGGGATTTTCACGCACAACCATTTCTAGGGTTTACAAAGAATGGTGTGAAAAGGGAAGAACATCCAGTATGCGGCAGTCCTGTGGGCGAAAATGCCTTGTGGATGCTAGAGGTCAGAGGAGAATGGGCCGACTTATTCAAGCTGATAGAAGAGCAACGTTTACTGAAATAACCACTCGTTACAATCAAGGTATGCAGCAAAGCATTTGTGAAGCCACAACACGCACAACCTTGAGGCGGATGGGCTACAACAGCAGAAGACCCCACCAGGTACCACTCATTTCCACTACAAATAGGAAAAAGAGGCTACAATTTGCACGAGCTCACCAAAATTGGACTGTTGAAGACTGGAAAAATGTTGCCTGGTCTGATGAGTCTCGATTTCTGTTGAGACATTCAAATGTCCGAATTTGGCGTAAACAGAATGAGAACATGTATCCATCCTCTGATGGCTACTTCCAGCAGGATAATGCACCATGTCACAAAGCTCGAATCATTTCAAATTGGTTTCTTGAACATGACAATGAGTTCATTGTACTAAAATGGCCCCCACAGTCACCAGATCTCAACCCAATAGAGCATCTTTGGGATGTGGTGGAACGGGAGCTTCGTGCCCTGGATGTGCATCCCTCAAATCTCCATCAACTGCAAGATGCTATCCTATCAATATGGGCCAACATTTCTAAAGAATGCTATCAGCACCTTGTGGAATCAATGCCACGTAGAATTAAGGCAGTTCTGAAGGCAAAAGGGGGTCCAACACCATATTAGTATGGTGTTCCTAATAATTCTTTAGGTGAGTGTATATGCAAAGATCTTAGCATCCCGCCTAGCGAATATCATTCCATCCATAGTGGCCCCTGATCAGGTGGGCTTTGTTCAAGGGCGTCAGATGACAGACAACTCAAGGAGGGTACTGAACTTGGTCGACTTTGTAAATCGAGCTCGTATACCGACGGTTATGGTTACCCTGGATGGCGAGAAGGCTTTCGACCGAGTTAACTGGTCGTTGGTCTTCTCTGTACTCCGTAGAATGGGTTTCCCAGAGTCTACAATACAAGCCATACAGGTTCTCTATTCTAATCCTTCAGCCTATGTCTTAGCAAATGGAGTATTGTCTGACCCGTTTACATTATCTAATGGCACGAGACAGGGGTGTCCTCTATCACCTTTAATATTTATCTTATCATTGGAACCATTGGCACAGGCGATCCGCCAGGCAACTGACGTGACGGGAGTACAAATTGGAAATAGGCAACATTGCATATCGATGTATGCAGACGACATTATTCTGTCCCTAACGAACCCCAGGAAATCCTTGAGGGCGGTGATGGATATCATTCGTTCTTACGGGGCCATATCATATTATAAGATTAATGAAAGTAAATCCTAGGCTCTTTCGTTGGGGATCCCAGAGACAATATTGTCCCAGTTGAAAGCAGAATTCTCCTTAGATTGGCAGGAGTCAATGGTCCAGTACCTAGGTTTTAAAGTGACAGGTACCCCTCAGGAACTTTATAGAGCCAATTCCCCCCCCCTTCCCCCCTGCTTTCACTTCAACCAGAGTTAGATAGCATGGCCAAATCGGAGCTATCTTGGCTGGGGCGCATTGCTGCTTTTCAACAACATATACTGCCAAAATTATTATATTTATTCTGCACTATCCCTATTCCGGTTCCACTGTCCTTTTTTAACCTAGCTAATAGAATGCTAAGCGCCTTAATTTGGAACAAAGCTAAACCAAGAATAGCTAGAAGCATTATGTGCAGACATAAAAAATGCGGGGGCCTAGGTATGCCTAACCTGTACAATTATTATCTAGCCTCTAGGATTAATCAACTCAAAGAGTGGTGGAGAGGAGAAATAGGAAAGCATTGGGTGCACATCGAACAATCACAAATCCCAGGCTGAAATCTACGCGCTCTTCTCATGGCTGCGTTGCATGATGATTATTCAGGCCTTCACCCCGCATTTTATGTCTCTACATCAATAGCTTTGTGGAAAAGGTACCATGATATGAGTCGAGCAGCCCCAGTATCAGTGGCACACTTGACCCCTATAGAATCTCTCCAATATTTGATCCCGGATTTGAACGTGAAGGTATGGAGAAATAGTGGAATTTCCACAGTGGTAGACCTGTAGTCGGGCTCGGTTTTAAAAACCTTTAACGCTATTAAACAATCCTATAATGTCCCCCAACAGGAAGCATTTTCGTATATCAAGATAAGACATGCATTGTCGAGCAACCCCTCTTTTATCCTCAAGAAACATACTCAATTATTGATCCAGTGGTCCATTCAAGGCTCAGCTCAAAAAGGGATTAAGCCTTTATACATGCATTTAGGGGATAAAGATCGGTTTCTCAAAACAGCCCCATTCCTAGCGTGGGAGGTTGAGCTAAAGGCAACTTTCACCCCAGTTCAATGGTCAGTAGCAAACAAGCTTGCTATTTCCACTCTTAAATGCTCTTCACATTTAGAATCTTTTCTTAAGACGACTCTTAGATGGTACTACACTCCAGTCAGGTTACATGCATTCTTTCCAAATACTAGCATAGAATGTTGGAGGGGATGCGGACATAAAGGTACATTATTGCACATACTCTGGACCTGTCCAGGAATTTACTCTCTTTGGTCTCAAGTGTTTACTAAAATATCTGGAGTTGCTGGATATCAAATTCCTCTGGACCCAGCTCTAGCCCTGTTACTGATAGATCTAGATAAAGTTCCATTTAAATCTAGGACCGTAGTTTTACATTTACTACTAGCCACTAAATTGGCAATCACGAGAAATTGGAAAAGCACTATTATTCCTGATCTTCAAGAGATCATTAGTGCGGTTAACACCACTAAATTATACGAATATATACTAGCTCACTGAACCTTTCAAGTCACTCAACATGATTTGAAATGGAAATCCTGGGGAAGTTTGTGTCCAGCGATTCCAGAAAGGGTGGAGCAACGATAATCGATGTAGAGGGGAGGAGTAGGGAAATCGCGACGGGAAATTGATGGATTTGCACACATGTGTTCTTGAATGTCTCTTAAACAGGATGCATTTGCATCTTACGTTGGAATGAGGACGAGGCCCAGATTATTGTCTGATAGTATGTTTGTTTGTTATGTTTTGCATGACATGATTTTGCTATGAAAATGTATACTTTTTTGTACATCTTATATTTGTACTTAAACAAAAAAATTGTGCTCAGTGACTTATATTACTGCCTGTACTTTGTATGCTCTATCACTTTTGGCATGAGCCAATACTTTGACAATAAAAAACTATTGAAAGTTAAAAAAAATACCCCCTTATGCCCCCAGTTGAGCTAATGTCCCCCATAATGTGCCAGTATAAAATACCCCTATATAGTGCCCCCAGTAAATGCCCCCATAGTGCTCCTCTCCCCCTTCCTCCTAGTGCCCCCCATAATGTACCAGTATAAAATGCCCCATATATCGTGCCCCAGTAGATGCCCTCAGTGTCCCCCATAATTTGCAAGTATAAAATACCCCTTCTTAGTGCCCCCTGTAGATGACTCCATAGTACTCCTCTCCCCCCTTCCCCATAGTACCCACCATGTGTCCAGTATAGAATGCTACTGTACAGAGCCCCTCATATAAAATACCCCTTCTTTGTGACCTCAGTAGATGCCCCTATAGTGCCCATCAATAATGTGCCAGTAATAAGTGCCCTCAATCACGTGCCACTGCCAGTAATAAGTGCCCCATCACGTGCCAGTAACAAGAGCCCCCATCACGTGCCAGTAATAAGCCCCCATCACGTGCCAGTAATAAGCCCCCCATCACGTGCCAGTAATAAGCCCCCATCACGTGCCAGTAATAAGCCCCTCCCCATTACACGCCAGTAATAACCCCCCATTACGTGCCAGTAATAAGCCCCCCCATTACGTGCCGGTGCCAGTAATAAGCCCCCCCCCCCATTACGTGCCAGTAATAAGCCCCCCCCATTACGTGCCAGTAATAAGCATCCCCATCATGCGCCAGTAATAAGCCCCTCATCATGTGCCAGTTTTAAGCCCCCCCATCATGTGCCAGTATTAAGCCCCCCATCATGTGCCAGTATTAAGCCCCCCCATCATGTGCCATTAAGCCCCCCATCATGTGCCAGTATTAAGGCCCCCCATCATGTGCCATTAAGCCCCCCCTGCCTCCCCCCATCATGTGCCAGTATTGTAATAAGCCCCCCAATGTGCCAGTAACACTATTGTAAAAAAAAAAAAAAAAAAATTATACTTACCTCAGTGTCAGCGATGCAATGCAGGTCTCTTCCGGCCTGTGTCCCACGCTGTATGGCTCAGGCCTGCAGCCTACGCCGGCCTCTGATAGGCTGCAGGCACTAGGCCGGCAGCCTATCAGAGGAAGGGGAAGGGACACGCCTCTCCCTCCCCTGCATGGCCGCAGCACAGGCAGAATACTATGGAGATGAGCGCAATGGAAGCGCTCATCTCCCTGTGCCCGGCGGCGGCGGCTCACTTGGGGGGGGGGGCATTTTAGTTGGGTGGACACAGCGTGATGTAGGGGGGGCCGTGGCCCCCTCTGGCCCCTCCCTGGTGACGCCACTGCTAAGCAGCAGGCCGGCTAATAGGTGGCGGAAAAAAAGCCCTGGCGGCCGCACAGGGCGCCATGGCAACAGGGGCGCCTGGCGGCCAACATAGCTCGCACTCGGTCTCTTACAGCTGGCCGGCCCGAGATTGTGTGAGGCGAGCCTGGCGAGCTGAGCCGCTGCAGCTGCCAGGTCAGGTTCCCGGAGCATGGAGGAGGAGCTTAGGGGCGCAGGTGCAGCGGGGGCAGGATCTAATTAAGGGGGCAGGGGACTGGATAAGGGTGACAGACACTGGGTATGATTAAGGGGGCAGGGGACTGGATAAGGGTGACACTGGGTATGATTAAGGGGCAGGGGACTGGCTTTGGTTGACACTGGGTATGATTAAGGGGGGCAGGGGACTGGGTAAAGGTGACAGGGTATTATTAAGGGGGGCAGGAGACTGGCTATGGGTGACACTGGGTATGATTAAGGCCCTTAATCATACTCAGTGTCACCCATAGCCAGTCTCCTGCCCCCCTTAATCATACCCTGTCACCTTTGCCCAGTCCCCTGCCCCCCTTAATCATACCCTGTCACCTTTACCTAGTCCCCTGCCCTTCTTAATCATACCCAGTGTCACCCTTACCCACTCCCCTGCCCCCTCAATTAGACCCTGCCTCCCTTAATCATACCCAGTGTCACCCACAGCCAGTCCCCTGCCCCTTAATCATACTCAGTGTCAACCAAAGCCAGTCCCCTGCCCCTTAATCATACCCAGTGTCACCCTTATCCAGTCCACTGCCCCCTTAATCATACCCAGTGTCTGTCACCCTTAATTTAAGGGGGGCAGGGTCTAATTGAGGGGGCAGGGGACTGGGTAAGGGTGACACTGGGTATGATTAAGAAGGGCAGGGGACTGGGTAAAGGTGACAGGGTATGATTAAGGGGGGCAGGGGACTGGCTCTGGGTGGCACTGGGTATGATTAAGGGGGGAAGGGGACTGGGCAAAGGTGACAGGGTATGATTAAGGGGGGCAGGAGACTGGCTATGGGTGACACTGGGTATGATTGTACTTGTTTGCACTTGCACTTAAATTATCTGCAATAAAAATAAAAATAAATTTGTTACAAAGATTGTTTTCCCCTTTGTGTATGTTTAGGTGAACGGGGGGGGGGGGGAGGGGGGCACAAGATTGGCTCGCACAGGGCGTCTGAACACCTAAGGCCAGCCCTGTAGATACCATTATAGTGAATGGAGATCCGGCAGGATACAGCAGTATTCATCAGTGTACAGTAACTCCGTCAGTCTGCTCCTCTGCTGTAATATACTACTGGAGTTACCTGACACAGAGTTGAACCTAAAATTGTGTGGTTACTAGGACAAGAGGTGATGACATTTGACTGGACACATGTAGACAGGATCATTAAAGCAGAAATGGACATCACACAAAAACATGATGTGCAATCTTGTTACATGTCATGCGGTCTTTAATAGAGATGAGCGAACCTGAACTGTAAAGTTTGGGTTCGTACCAAACACCGAGGGTTCGGGCACCTGAACACGAACATGGACTTTGCCATGGAAATCTGTGTTCAAATTTTGTGTTCGGATGCTGAGTAAAGCTTGTTGAAAGGCTACAGAGCTGCAGAGACTTTGAGTCCAGTACAAAAAAAACACCAGCACTTAATCAGTTCACCTGGATTAAGAATACAGTACTGGGAAATAAAAAAAAAGAACAGCGGGAAAACTTAATGTGATTGAGCTAATATTGACAAAGTATAAAAAGCTAATGATGCTTGGTCAATGATCACACAACTAGTGTTGGGAGCAAATATTCTAATAGCGAATATGAATCGCGAATATCGGCACTTCGAAAATTCGCGAATATTTAGAATATAGTGAAGTATATTCGTAATTTCAAATATTCTAGATTTTTTTTTCCATCAGTAGCTTTAATTCTTGCTTGTGGGTCAATGAGAAGGCTGCAATGTCTTTGAGCTTAGCCACATCCCTAGCAACCAATAGGAAAGTTGCCTACCCCTTACTATATACAGTAAGAACCTCCCCAGCAGCCCTTGTATGCAGTATTTTGCAGTTCTGAGAGAGAGACAGCAGTGTTATTGCTGTGCTCTCTGCTTTCCTGTGTCATTACATTAGATAGTTAGTTAGCTCATATATATATAATATAGTTAGTGGGAGATAGTGTAGGTTAGATAGTGATATAGTGTAGCTGATAGGTTCTGCTGTCCATACATACATGCTACAGACATATATAGTGCTGTGATGTTTTTAGATTTAAATACACTGACTCGAGCATTGCGCTCGAGCACACGCGATATTCGGCCGAGCATAGCAATGCTCGAGCCGAACTAGTGTTCGGCAGAGCATGCTCGCCCAACATTAGTCAAGTCTCCACCTCAGTTCTTCTCTTTCCATCCAGTTCAGACACCATGATGACTTCTCCGGGCCACAACTTCTCTCTGCAGAGTTTGCCACCGAGATGTCTTCAGCTTCTTGTGTTACCAACACATTGACAACCTATAGACTAACCCAAAATCATCTTAGTGCCCACATACTGTACCCTCAATATAATAGCAGCATACACTGTGCCCCTACATACAGTCGTGTCCCATGCTATGCCCCCTGAAAATAAAGCACAACACACACAGTGCTCTTAATGGTAGTGCCACACACTCTGTGCCTCATGTATATATAGCCTCATGCTCCATGTCCCCTGTATATTGCGCCACATGTGTTGTCCCCACTGTATATAGTGCCCCCTTTATATAATGCCAGGATATATGCCCTCTTTATATAGTGCCTCTTCCTCTTTGGTGCCTCTCGTTTTGCACCCTCCTATAGTGTGCCTCATGCTATAACCACTTCTGCACAGGATCTGCGGAACGCTACCGCTGCCATCAGAAAAAAGGCTCCAAATAGCACAGCAGGAAACTGCTGGTTACCTGCCCCCCCATTTGGCACTTTTTTGTGATGTAAGCGGTGCAAAAACATTGCGTCACCTTCAACGTTTTGCAGATTCAAGTCTGTCCAGAAGAGGCCATACAGATATCTGCAGAATGATGCAGCTGTGGCATGTGCCTGCACTTTCACAGTAGTTATGGCCCCTTAGTGCCACCTCATAGTAGGAAGGCACAGGCCAGACCTAGGGCTGCAGGCCTGGGGGTAGGCCTGGCATGACAAAGGCTTAAAGGGAGTTGAGCTTTTTTGGGACTTAAGGGGTTAATTGGCAGGACCGATGGGGGAATAGCACTAGGGGAGGGGTATAAAGTTTTTAAAAAGGGTAGCAAGGGCGGGAAAAGGGGCCATTTTGTAGGGACAGCAGATCTGCAGCAGCCCTTGTGAGAGCTGCTGCGTACCTCTTGAGTGGCTGTTTTTTGACCTACCAGGATGTCATCCGTTGATGTGCTGCTGGCGCAGCTCCAGGCGGCATCATCTATAAAACGCCGCCAGAGGACGAGGCCCGCCTGGAGCTTGTCATTGGGGTGTATGGCTTCTTGTTCCCACCGTCCAACATATAAATTTGCGAACCCCGGTGCGAACCTCGTCCCCATCGCGGTCTCCCACGTCTGCAGGTAAAAATGATCCTTATATTTAAAAAAAAATAATTGACAAATAAATGAAATACTATCCCCAATACATTTTATTTTGGTGTTTAGCAACTCTACTTTTTGGTGCAAAAAGTATTTTGCCGCTTTGCAGCCTTTTTCATTTTCGATTACCGTATGCAGTGATTTTACATCCAATGTTCCCATTATTAGACTTTCTTTCCACTTAATATTATCCAAAATTTGGAGTATATGCTTTGTGTCTTTAAGGTAGGTGGGAAAGGACTGTGCACAGGGCTGTAGGTATTGATCTGCATATTTTGATAAGGCGCTGGTTAAACACTCCACCCCTGACACTATAGGTCTATCAGGGGGCTTATTCACCACTTTATGTATTTTCGGGTTTTGATAGAAGATAGCCATTTTAGGATGTTTAATAACTACAGTTGTGTTCAAAATGATTCAACCCCCACTGAAATTGAGTGTTTTGGCCAGTTTGACATTGATTTTGATCATTTCAGTCATCTTGTTTACAATTAAATCAAAGAGGCACTTGTAAGTAAGACAAATATAACATAACATTTATAATGAAATAACCACAAATGTCTTTTCTGTGCTCACATCATTATCAGTTTTATTCAACCCCCAAGTGACATTCAATCTTAGTACTTAGTACAACATCCTTTTCCAGTTATAATAGCTTTTAAACGTGAAGCATAGCTTGACACAAGTGTCTTGCAGCGATCTACGGGTATCTTCGCCCATTCTTCATGGGCAAATGCCTCCAGTTCAGTCACATTCTTAGGCTTGCGCGCTGCAACTGCTTTCTTTAAGTCCCACCAGAGGTTCTCAATCGGATTTAAGTCTAGTAACTGCGATGGCCACTTCAAAATGTTCCAGCCTTTAATCTGCAACCATGTTCTAGTGGACTTGGAGGCATGCTTGGGATCATTGTCCTGTTGAAAGGTCCAACGTCTCCCAAGCCTCAGGTTTGTGACGGACTGCATCACATTTTCATCCAATATGTCCTGGTACTGAAGAGAATTCATGGTACCTTGCACACGCTGAAGCTTCCCTGTACCTGTAGAAGCAAAACAGCCCCAAAGCATGATTGACCCCCCGCCATGCTTCACAGTAGGCAAGGTGTTCTTTTCTTCATAGGCCTTGTTCTTCCTCCTCCAAACATAGCGTTGATCCATGGGCCCAAACAGTTCTAATTTTGTTTTATCAGTCCACAGAACACTATCCCAAAACTTTTGTGGTTTGTCCACATGACTTTTGGCATACTGCAGTCGACTCTTCTTATTCTTTGGAGACAGCAAGGGGGTGCGCCTCGGAGTTCTGGCATGGAGGCCTTCATTACGCAGTGTGCGCCTTATTGTCTGAGCTGAAACTTCAGTACCCACATCTGACAAATCTTTTTTCAGTTCCTCAGCAGTCACACGGGGACTTTTCTCCACTTTGCGCTTCAGGTAGCGCACAGCAGTCGAAGTCAGCATCTTCTTTCTGCCACGACCAGGTAGCGTTTCAACGGTGCCCTTTGCCTTGAATTTGCGAATGATGCTTCCTATGGTGTCTCTTGGTATGTTTAACATATTTGCAATCTTCTTATAGCCATTGCCCTTCCTGTGAAGAGAAATCACCTCTTCTCTTGTCTTCCTGGACCATTCTCTTGACTTCACCATGTTTGTAAACACACCAGTAAATGTCTAGAAGGAGCTGAGTATCACAGCCTAATTGGAGCTGAGTAAATCTGCCTAATTGGTGCTTATTATGCTTGATTGCTGCTCCTTGACATCCACAGGTGTTTTCAATACCTGATCGAAAACACTTGAATGAACCTCTGTTCTTAAGAGTGGTAGTCTTTAAGGGGTTGAATAATTGTGTCAATGAAGAAATCACAAAAAAAAAATTAATACTGTATTACAAAAACAATTGATGTCATTTTAGTTGCATTTGGTTCTTTAAAAAGATTTCATTCTGAACACAATTACAAATGTACACTAAATTCCCTAAAACCCTTTACAGCATTGGGGGTTGAATAATTTTGAACACAACTGTATATACATACTTTCCTGTTTATGCAGGATACCTTCATTACTTGCTTTTTGGACCAATTCTTTCAGCTCTTTCTTAAAAACTTCTGTGGGTTCTTTTTTCAATAATTTGTATGTTTTTCTATCACTCAATATATTTAGCACCTCTCTATCGTAATCATCTTTAATCAATATTACGATCCCTCCACCCTTATCAGCTGGACGAATAATAATTTGATTGTTTTCTTGCATTTAAATTATTGCTTCCTTTTCAGTTTTAGTAATGTTACTCATATATTTTGATCTTTTTGATATTTTTATTTTCCTGATATCCCTTGTTTTATTTTCCTGATATCCCATGGGTTGTTGGGTTTCGTGCGCTTACTTTGAGACGTTCAGTACACTTTTGGAGTGGATGGCGCGAGAATGGTCGGGTTGGGGTTCGATCATCCATTATTTGGATGTTTTTTTGTTTATTGGGCATCCAAGTTCGAATGTATGCTACGTGATGTTGCATTCTTTCGAAGCTATGTCGCAGCTTTTTGGGGTTCCCTTGGCGTCAGAAAAAACTGAAGGCCCTACATCATTGGTTTAGAATTTTTTGGGTATCGTCATAGATACTGTGGCTATGGAGTGCAGATTGCCTGAGGACAAGCTTGATGATCTACGGCAAGAGATGTCGGCAGCGTGTGGGCAACAAAAAATGCGGCTTCGCGAGTTGCAGTCTTTATTGGGTAAACTTAATTTAGCATGCTGTATTATGCCTATGGGGCAGATTTTTTGTAGAAAGTTGGCCCGGGGCGACAGCGGGGATTCAGGCTCCTCATCATTTTGTGCGGCTTAGTGTACTTTCACATTAGCGTTAAAATTTTCCGGTATTGATTTCCGTCATAGGGGCTCAATACCGGAATAAAATGCTTCAGTTTTGTCCCCATTCATTGTCAATGGGGACAAAACTGAACTGAACAGAACGGAATGCTCCAAAATGCATTCCGTTCCTATTAGTTGAGTTCCCAGACCGGAGAGCAAACCGCAACCTGTTGTATTTTGCTTTACGTCCTGGGGATGCATTAGTTACAGAGAAAACGGATCCGTCCCCATTGACTTGCATTGGGATCATGACGGATCCATTTTGGTAATGTTAAAAATATGTTAAAGATAATACAACCGGATCCGTTGAAATGGATTCAGATGGTTTTATTATCAGTAACGGAAGCGTTTTTGCTGGACCCTGCCGTAGCTTAAATATGGAACTGCGAGATGATTTGAGGGTGTGGGCTTCCTTTTTAGAAAAGTATAATGGTTGGTTTTTATGGATGGCGATGGGGTGTTAGTGGCAGAGTTGGACCTGTTTACCAATGCAGTGGGTGGGTATGGTTTTGGGGCATATTTACAAGGTCTTTGGTGTGTGGGGGAATGGCCAACGCGATGAGAAGAAGGTTGGGTGAAGAATTTAGTGTTGCTGGAGCTCTTTCCCATTGTGGTGGCTGTGTCCATTTGGGGGGAAGGTGCGATTCCATTGCGACAACTTGGGTGTGGTGGAAGCTATTAATTGCATTTCGTCTTCGTCTCCACCGGTTGTGTGCTTGCTTCCGCATTTGGTTTTGGGTTGTTTATCATTGAATGCTTGGATAGTGGCGACCCATGTGCCCGGGGTAAGTAATTAAATTGCGGACACATTGTCTCGTTTTCAGTGGGATCGGTTTCGGATGCTGGCACCTGAAGCGGACTAGCAGGGAACGAGCTTTCCCCAGGAGCTGTGGAATCTTCCATTTGGTCAGTTGGAGAGTTGGTGAGGGGATCCTTGTCAGCAGGGACCTGGGTGGCGTATGATAAGACATGGGGGTTATGGGAGGAATGGAAGCTGCGTTTCCAGGGAAGTGGGTTAGAGGAGGGGGCTTTGTTGTTGCTGTTTGTGGGGCATTGCAGAGAGGGGGGGATGGTCGGTGTCCAGAATGAGTAAGTTTATGGCTGGGGTGGCTTTTGGTTGTAAGTGTCGGCCTACACCGGACGTGACAAAATCTGTTTGGGTGTCGCAGGCACTGAAGGGTTGGAGGAGGCGGTTGCCTGGGGTGGATCAGCGTAGGCCTATTTCCTTCATGTTGTTGGCAGAAATTATGGAGCAGTTGGGGGGGGGGTTTGTGTGTCGGTTAGTGAGGTTAGGTTGTTTAAGTTGGCTTTTTCTTTTGCTTTCTTGGGGCGAGTAAGAGCAGAGCGGTTGGGCTTCAGAGAGAGGACGTGGATTTATTTAATGATAGGGTGGAATTATGTATTAAGAGGTCAAAAACGGATCAGTTGGGTCGCGGTTGTCGGGTTGTTTTATATCAGGTGGTGGGATCGGTCACATGGCCGGTTTGGTGTCTTAGGGAGTTTTGGGGGCGAGAGGTTAGGGGCGTTGGGCCGTTGTTCGTTTATGAGGATGGGTCGTTTCTTTATCGTTTCCAGTTTATCACGGTACTGCAAGCGTGTTTAGTAAGGTTGGATAGAGATCCCTTGTTGTTTGGGGGTCATTCCTTTCGGATTGAAGCGGCCATGGAGGCGGCTAGGAGGGGGTTGGAGGATGATGTAATTCGTTGCATTGGTAGATGGGAGTCTATCCGGTTCCGGTCCTATGTGAGGCCTGTGTCGCTATAAAGGGGGTAATGGTGTTATTGTGGGGATGGGACACGTTTTGGTTGATGTATTGTATTTTGTGTTCTCTACAGGTAGTGGTGTGGATCATGGGGCACTCTTATGTGTTCTGGGGAGCCAGATGGAAGACAGCTGGGTTCTTCAAGAGAGGTGGCGGTGATTCGCCGGTTGGGGATGAGAGGAATGCTGTGGAGTCGGGTTCCTCCAGAGTTACATAGATTTCCAAGGTTGGATACGTCCCCGGGGGTATTGGTGTTGCATGTAGGAGGAATGATTTGGGGGTGCGCCACTTTAGAGAGCTCACAAAGGATATAAAATTTGATTTGTTGCGTTTGTGGGCTCAGTTTCCAGGTTTGGTGATGGTCTGGTCTGATATGGTGCCGCGGAAGCAATGGAGGGACGCTAGGTCAGTGGAGAGGCTTAACAAAGCAAGGATAAAAGTTAATAGGGCGGTAGGTCGTTTTGTGTTGAGGAATGGCAGTATTGCGGTTGGTCATAGGGAGTTGGAAGCGGGAGAGGAGGCGTTTTGGAGGGGGGACGGAGTACATCTGAACGCGGTGGGAATTGACTTATGGTGTTCAAGTTTACAGGACGGGAATGAGTTGGCTTTGTGGGTGTGGCGGGACGCAAGGAGGTGAGGTTTCACCCCCTTGTGTCGTGGGCGGTGGTGGATCCTTGGAATTGGTGGTTATGGTGGATCTGGCATGGTGGGGAGGGAGCCAGGTGGGCTCTGGACTCCCCAGGTATTGGAATTTGGGGCGTGATATGGCTGGTATCTTCCCATGTTTTTTTGCCCATGGTTACCATTTTCTGCCTCTGAGTTGGCGTTTATCGGCTAGAAGTAATTTCATTTAATTGAGGGGCGGGGCAGTTACCCGTCAGGTTTACAGGGGCTCCAAGGACCCTCCCCGTGTGTTATGTTTTTTCTTGGACGGGCCTTCAGGTGGGAATGCCTTGGGATTGGTTATTTATGTTATTTATTGTATGTTTGTTATTTACTAAATGGCTGCTGTGGCCAATTAAATCCACCTGTGGAGTTGTGTCTTTATTGGGTGGGAATGGGGGGACATTGGGAGGGGAGCGACTCGACAATACGTTGGTCATGCAATGATACTTCCCTTACACAGTAGAATGCCTCTTAAGTGACCCCTCAGAGTAGAATGCCCGCTTTTTGTCTCTGAACAGCGGTTATGCTCCATTAGTGCCCCCATACAGCAGTTAAGCCCTTTAAGTGTCCCCAAGAGTAAAATGCCTCCTTAGGTCCCTTGCAGACGAGCGTGAGCGGATTAGGTCCGAATGTGTTGCAGATGCGTCAAGTGAAAAATGAGCAATTTCGCAAGCAAGGTCATTCAGTTTTGTATGCAATCGCATTAAGTTGTTCAGTTTTTATCGCGCGGGTACAATGCGATTTAATGAGTTTTGCACGCGCGTGATAAAAAACTGAAGGTATACAACAACATCTCTTAACAACAATCCACTTGTTTGCGGATGCGATTTTCACGCAGCCCCATTCACTTCTATGGGGCCAGCATTACGTGAAAATCGCTAAATATATAACATGCTGCGATTTTCACGCCACGCATAAGTGATGCGTGAAAACCAACGCTCATGTACACAGCCCCATTGAAATTAATGCGTCCGGATTCCGTGCGGGCGCAATGCTTTCGCATCATGCATTGCACCTGCGTGGAATACTCGCTTGTGTGAAAGGGGCATCCAGTAATGCTGACCAATAGTGCCTCTATCCCGTAATTCTGCTCCCTTAGTGCCCCCATCCAATGGTTTTGCCCCTTTTAGTGCCCCATCCAGTAGTTTTGCCCCATTTACTGCCCCATCCAGTAGTTTTGCCCTTTAGTTCCCCATCCAGTAGTTCTGCCCTTTAGTTCACCATCCAGTAGTTCTGCCCCCTTTACTGCCCCCATCCAGTAGTTTTGCCCCCTTTAGTACCCCATTCAGTAGTTTTGCATCCTTAGTGCCCCCATCCAGTAGTTTTGCCCTCTTTAGTGCCCCCCCAAAAATCTAATACTTACATCACAGCTTCCTTTCCCCTTTGAAAAAGAACGCGCTTTCTCCAGCAGCAGGCACGATGTAATGATGCCATTGTGCCCTGCTGAGCTGGAGAGCGAGCAGGCAGAGTGCTGTCCTATGCGCTATTTGCACAGAGAGCTCAGCAGGCGCGATGTGTTACTATATCGTGCCTGCTGCTGGAGAGCACAGGCTCCTTTATAGGGAAGCAGGAAGCTGACAGCTCCCTGTTTAACTATGGCATTCAGCCAGCCACCCCGGAGGCTGGAGGAATCATTCTGGTGCCCCCCGGTCGCACAGGTCGCATACCCCAAAGGCCGTCCCTGCACACAACCAAGGGGAAGCACCCTCTATTTTGAGTTCTGAAGCTGTGTATTTGTTGAGTCTGGTTCACATTATTACTTGGTGGCATTTGCCCTTATTGTAATACAGGCTGCCACTCTGGCATGGTAACAATCCACCATTCCACATACGTTCAACTTGGACCCATAGTCCAGCCAAGGTAGTTATTGGCTGCTGTGCATCCAGCTGGACAGGGGAGCTGCTGGATACCCTGAATAGCACATTGTATAGTGTAGGCAGCATGTGCATGAGCTCTCTGAGTTGAAAAGGCAGTAGGACGGGTTCCACAATGTCCTGGACATACCAAAGGCTGCCAATGTCCCCTCCATGAATACCAGATGGAAACCGCCATGGTAATGATGCCTCACACCTGTTGTTGGTCTTGTTTGTATCTGCACTATGCACTCTCCAGCACTCCCTCAGATGCAGCCATCAATGTAAAATAATGTTCATTGATGAAAGAAGGTTCTGCCTTGATAGTAATGATGTCTGCACCTTTACCATGCCAAAGTGGCAGCCTGCATTGCAACTAGGGGAGATGCCAACTAGTAATAATGTGACACTAGCTCAACATATAACCTACTGCAGAACTCAAAATAAAGGGTGCACCACCTTGGTTGTGTGATCATTGAACAAGCACCACTAACAGTTAATACTTTGTGAATCTCAGCTCAATCACATTAAGTTTTCCAGGTGTTCTTTTTTCATTTTCTGGTAATATGGCATATGGAAATAATGCCCTTTTTATCACTGAGACCAAGATCTGCGATAACATACCTTTTTAACAATTTGTGAGTATTGAAATATTTGTTGAGATGGTCAGTCATGATATAAAATAAATAAGGAAAAAATGTAAAATCCATGGAAGATCCCTCTGGAGAATTTAGGTCTGGATGAATTAAGCTCAAAGGATGGCATCAACCTGAAGCCTTCTGTCAAGCAGGGGTTAATGTAGTCATAATGATTATATTAGTATGGCCTTGATGCAGCGCCCCACTTGATGTGTGTATGGGTCACTGCAAAGTTGTCATGTTCCATGTTATGTCATTAGCATAGTCCTGTGATCTAGCTGATAGATTCCTGTTAACAGGCTGTCAGGTGCACTACACTTATTCCACCACTAGATGAGGATAGCACCATAGTCGATATATACCACAGTTCAGGCCTAGTTAGTGGTTGGTTGGAGTAGTTGGAGTGAGGAGCAGGGAGAAGGAGAGGACTCTCTCTTCTCTGCTCTCTCTTGGGCTTCACGGCCCAGACAAGCCAATTCGTTGTCTCAGTTGTCAAGGTGGGACCTTCTTCTACGGTCTACTCTTCTGGAGTGCCAGATGATTTAATCATTTCTATGTAAAAGACAAAGGAAGGACAATAGCCATTATACTAGGCTTTAGGCACCTTTGTACCAAGGTGAAGGTTTATTAGCTTCCAGCAGCCTCATTGTTACTTCAAAGACAGACAGGCCATCTGTTGTAGCACTTGGGTGTAGAGATTAGAAGGCAAAGAGCTAAGTACCAGTGAGAAGATACCTTTCATACTCTAACAAGACTTGAGCCTGATACAAGACCACACATAAAGCTCCATATACATGAGAGACTGTTTATATCTGGATGTAAGTTGCTGTCAAGACCCTGCTTACAGTACAGTTCTTAGTTGGATTCGAACCCTGTCTCATTCTTCCATCTCCATACTAGAACCACTCTCATAATTTTGCACCACCAAGGTGCTGGTGTCACAATATTATCTAATTCAGGGGCCCAGCCACACAAGCACCCAGAAATCCAATCACCATCAAGGGCACCTCAGTCACCACCTGGCCGGTGTCCCCTGTAATAGAGTGTGCCCCGGAGAATCTAGTGCTGTTCTCCCCTTCACTGCAGCCCGACCCAGGGAGCGTCAAAACTGTGAGTAAAGAATTAACTGTTATTATTCCTCGGTACACAGTCACCTCACAAGTTATCCCCCTGTGGCTGTTGTGTTGCATTGAGACTTCTCAAGGATCGCAGTATCTTCGAAACTTTGGATAGGAACCCAACCAATCATCTGCATCAGAAGAAGGGGAGGTGGTAGCACCCACAGCAAAAGGCCAGAGCTGCCACTGTCATCCAACGGTCATGTTTTGACCAACAATCCAGCTGTACTGGAATGGTTGACTCGCTCTTTAACATCATCTCAAGTGACAACAGATACACACAGCCAGGAATCAGTGGGTTCCTCTGATACCACGTTTAGTTGGTATGGCCCCGGAACTGCCTTTGTGCCCTGACTTGTCCTGAACCTGCCTCCTGCTTTTGCTGCTACTTCTGCTAGCCAAGTAAGGTATGCCTCCGGCTCTGCTCTTCAGCAAGGATGAGCTTTTTGGGGATAGGCAGCAGTTGTAGATTCACTTTAAATAAGTATTGTACAATTTCTTCACAGTTCCTGCGCACTGCTCCATGCATCACTCAAAAGCATAACATGCGTAGTCCCATTCCTCATAAATTCAGTATACCATTTATATCTTTCTTTAGCTTTGATGAAAGGTAAGAGAAAAGATGAAAAAGACAAAAATTGATATGCCTCTGGGCCTCACCTCTGCCACTCAACCTTCCTACATATATGAGTCAGTTTGAAGCTTTTCTGGAGCCGTCAGAACATCATGACAGTAGCAAATCAAATGAAGATTTCATGTGAGGCTTATATTGTCATAGACAGAAAAAATAAATAATAATAATAAATGAAACAATAAACCCTATCTGTATTATTGTTTAAACTGGAAGATAATACAGGGTACATCAGCATATACTGGAAGTTTGCACAGAAATCCAGGTCACATTACAGTAAAGAGGCCCAGACCTGTCTAATCATATCTCAGTCCTCAAACATTCTTCTTCTTTATTATACAATTTTCTGTGTTCAGAGCATGTTGCATATTTAGCAGAACAGAACAAAATGACATACTTTTTTATAGGTCTAAATTTTGCGCTCATTATAATTTCTTAATATATCTTTGTAGGGGTCATTATCTATGCTTCTAACTGTATTATGGATTGCCATTGAGTAAAATAATGGCTGCCTGTAGCCACCACTACAAAGAGCTTTTTTCATACTATGTATACTTTGAACTGAAGAAACTATATGTAGTAAGCACCTTGGCTCCCACTAGGGGTGACTGGAGGTAGCCTAAATTTAAACATTTAACTTTATGTCTGCGCAGGAAATTAAGAAATCTGTGATGTATACATGTTTGCTATGTTTACCATACTTTTACATCAGAAAAATGTTTTATTCATTTATTTATATGAAATATTAATAGATTCAGTTTGCAGACCGCACCCTTATCATATTGTAATAAAGCTTTTCTTAAGCATACGAGACTAAAATACTGTATTTTTCGCCCTATGAGGTTTTAGAGGAGGACAATAAGAAAAAAAATATTTTTCATTAGAACTCAGGTCAGACCCGCAATCAGACACCCAATGTTAAGAGGACCCCAACAAAACCTCAGATCAGACCCCCAATAAGAGCCCCATGCCTCTAATCAGCCCCCTTTGCCTCATATCAGCCCCAAGAAGCCCCCATTGCCTCTCATATTAGCCCCCAGCAGTCCCCATTGCCTCTCATGTTAGCCCTCATTGCCTCAGATCAGCTCCCAGCAGCCCCATATTGTCTCAGATTAGCCCCCAGCAGCCCCATATTGCTCCACGTCAGCCAATATTGCCCCAGATAAGCCACTAGCATCTCCATATTGCCCCCAGATCAGTCCCCAGCATCTCAGTATAGCCCCTAGAATCTCCATATTGCCACCAGATCAGTCCTCAGCATCTCCATATTGCCCCAAGCATCTCCATATTGCCCCAGATAAGTCCCCAGCATCTCCATATTGCCCCCCAACATCTCCATGTTGCCCCCAGTATCAGTGCCCAGCATCTCCATATTGCCTCATGTTTTATAAAAAAAATTAAAAAAAACACTTACCCCTCCTGCTCCTGGATGCCGCCGCTCCTCACCTACATTGCGATCCTCTTCATCCTGATGTCGGCTGCGCTGTGAAGCCTGCGCACAGGGTGAGATCACAGAGCGCACTCATGCTATGCGCAGCCTTTACAGCTGACAGCCGAGGACCAGGAAGCGGTGAGTGCAGATCCTTCACCGCTTCTTAGTCCTCCGCTACTAATGAGCACATCCATAATGGAAGCGCTCATTAGTATTTGCCCCATAAGACTCAGGGGCATTTCCCCCTCCCCCTACGGTAAGTAGTTCTTCAATTCTCTCTATACAATTCCCTACATTATTTTCTGTTCTTTATTTCCCTTTATTGCACTCATATGGAACCTGTTGGCAGTTTCATGCTGTCCTAACCCAAACACAGAACTTTGTTTTACTCAAATGCTGAGGCTTAAATGAATGGAAGAAATGAAAAGAAATGCTTGTTTTGTGCAATGGTCCAGCCATCTTAAAACACAATAGGGGAGTAGATCTAAGGCTGCAAGAGCCAGTCACCAGCTGAAATCTGTAGTGCTTCTGAGTGGGTGTGTTGGATATCTGAAGTGACAATAGATCAGGTTCAGAAGAATTATTCTGAACGGTGTGGGGGGGGGTGAATGGAGGAGAGTAAGATTAGGGGATGTGATTGGCTAACCTAAAAAGATGTGTTTTAGGGAGCGCCTTAAACTGTGGATGTTATGAATTCACCTAATTGCTTGAAGTAGGCCATTCCGGAGAAGTATTGGAGATCTGAGTGAGAGGTTGATGTCAGTTTTAAGTCACTGGCTGAGTGGAGGGCATGAGTAAGACAGTAGACAGAGATGTTGGGGGGTACAGCCTGTGAAGAGCTTTGTGGGTGAGAATGAGGACTTTAAATTGAATCCTGTACTATATGGGCAATCAATGCCTTGACTGGCACAGGGCGGAGGAATCGGAGTAGCAGCTAGACAGATAAATGAGCCTGGCTGCTGCATTCAGGCTAGATTCGAGAGAGGAGAGTCTGGTGAAGACCAATTAGTAATAAGTTACAGTTTTAGAGTTGGGAATGCATCAAGGCAACAATGAGAGCTTTTGTTGTTTCCACAGTAAGGAAGGTACGAATTCTAGAGATGTTTTTGAGGTGCAGGTGACATGAGTTGACAAGAGATTGAATAGGGGGAGAACGAAAGATCAGTGTCAAACATAATACCAAGACAACAGGTGTGCTGCATAGGTGTAATGGTAATGCCACACACTGAGATGGAGATATCAGGTTTAGGTAGTTTAGTAGATGGAGGAAACCGCAAAAGTTCAGTTTTGGAAATATTCCCTTTCAGATAGAGAAAGGACAATATGATGTTAGAGACATCAGACAGACAGTCACGGGTGAATTGTAGCACGGCAGGGGTTATGTTACTGGATGATGTGTATAGTTGGGTGTCATCAGCATAGAGATCGTACTGGAAGCCAAATCTACTAATAGTCTGTCCAATAGGGTCTGTGCAGAGAGAAAAGAGGAAAGGACCTAGGCCTGAACCCTGATGAACCCCAATAGCAAGAGGAAAAGAAGAGGAAGTAGAGCCAGAGAATGATACACTGAAAGAGCGGTCAGAGAGATAAGAAAAAAACAAGAGAGAATGGTGTCCTTAAGGCCAATAGATTGGAGCAAGATGAGAAGTTGATGGTGGTCTACAATGTCAAATGCAGCAGACAGATCAAAGAGAATTAGTAAAGAATAGACACCATTGCTTTTAGCTGTGAGGAGGTCATTCATTACTTTGATACGGGCAGTTTCTTTAGAATGTAGGGTGTGAAAACCATATTGTAATGGACCAAGGAAAGAGTTAGCAGAGAGATAATGTATGAGACCAGAGTAGAACAGAAGGTCCAGGAGTTTCCAGGTGAAGGGGAGATTAGATACAGGCCTGTAGTTAGTTGAGCCAGACGGGTCAAGAGAAGGTTTTTTAATAATGGGGTTACGACAGAATGTTTGAAAGAAGAGGGGAAGATGCCAAAAGAGTGAGACAGCTTGAATATTTTAGTTAGGAGAGTAGTTACAGCCGGGGAAGGGGGGGGGGGGGGCGAGAGACTGGAGGAGGGGTCAGTAGTGCATGTGGGTCAGTAGTGCATGTGGTAGGACAAGAAGAAACAAAGAGCCTGGAAACTTCTTCTTTTGTGACAGGGTCAAATGTGGAGAGTGATCTAGAGGAGATGTGGGCAGGAAAGGGACTGGGAGCTGATTTCCCACTGGATATTTTCTGGCTTTTCTGTTTGATGTAGGTGGCCAGATCTTCAATAGTGATGAGCGGGAGGTGCCATATTCGATTTCGACGAAATTTGCGAATAATCGCTTGAATATTCGTCGAAATCGAATATTCGTCATTATTCTAGTTATCGCGATTAATATGCGATTTAAATAATCACGTATTGCGATTTTAACTTAAGGTAACTTTCCTATTGGTTTGATATCTAGAATTAGCGAAGATGACGAATATGACGAATGTATTCATCATAGTCCTCAAAACGAAGATAACAAAGTATTCTCCATCTTCGTTTTAGCTCCATATTTGTCAACTTCGCTAATTCTAGCAATCAAATAGGAAAGTTGACTACAGACAGCTAAGTTTTTAATTCGCTATGCGATAATATTACTTAGCTTTTTTTAAAATAAATAAAATAATTATAATACTTGATAATTATTATAATTATTCTATTTATAAAAAAAAAAGCAAAGTAATATAATCGCATAGCGAATTAAACACAGCTGTCTCTATAGTCAACTTTCCTATTTGATTGCTAGAATTAGCGAAGTTGACGAATATGGAGCTAAAACGAAGATGAAGAATACTTTGTTATCTTCGATTTGAGGAATATGACGAATACATTCGTCATATTCGTCATCTTCGCTAATTCTACCAAGCCAACCATAGTAAACCAGGTCTAAGTTGAAATCGCAATGCGATTACTTCAAGTTATATTTGTGATCGGCTAGCAGATGATGAGCCCTAACCTTGCAATGGGGTGTGGCGGAACTGCTTGTGTAAGGAAAGCCTAAAGGGGGCCACCTTGAAAGGAGGATGTGTGAGTTGAGGGCTGTGGGTGGGAGGGTCAGCTGTAGCTGAAGAACGCGTCACTCGGGAGCTCGCTGCTCCCACCTTTTGTAGTCCTGCTGGCGCCTCCCCTCACACAAATGCGGCGTCTGCCGCGCCTATACTTGTGATCGGATCGGCTAGCAGATGATGAGCCCTAACCTTGCAGTGGGGTGTGGCGGAACTGCTTGTGTAAGGAAAGCCTAAAGGGGGCCAAAAATGATGCGTGAGACACGGATGGTACAAAGGATTCGTGTTACAGATTTACAGTAATATTTTCTGAAAAGCACAAGACATTTCGGAGCGTGGATTGGGAATGTACCTGGTATAGCATGAAGACTGCCACCGACCTAGTTTCTTTATGATGTGCTCCGGGGTGCCGTTTTTTGAAGCTGCGGATGCTGCGCCTATCCTAAAGGAATGCCCTGTGATTGATCGCGGGTTTACCTTTACCTTGGAGAGGAGGATCCGGACGTGCTTTAGGAAGACTTGAATGCTGAGTGGCACGGAGCCAAACGCTAGTAGGGGAGATTGGGCCAGGGCCTGAATGATGGTGTCAGCCCATACCCGTAGGACCGCTACCGGGCACCAGGCATTGCCGGTGGGGAAATATCTCACCTCTACGGTTTCCCCCGGCCGAGCAGTCTTGGAATGCGGCAGGGTGAGTGAGAAAGCGGAACCCACCTGGACAAGATGTCCCTTCTGGAGGTACCCGGGGGAGGAGCCTGGGCATGTGAACTCGCCTGGGCGTAGGAAACCATAGAAGCTGAGATACATTGCTGTTTTGATGAGTAGACTAGTATGGTGTCCGAAAGGTTCGTTATCTAACATGTGTGACAGGGATTTGAAGATTTCCCCAGTGATGGGTTCTCGTGAAGCCTTGGGTCTAACCGTAGTGTATTGAATACCCTTGAGGATGGCTTTAATGGGGTGTGCCAAAAATAACGATGGCCTGTCGGGGTACATGCTGTACCAGAAATGCTGGACGCCAGTTAAGTATAGTTTGATGGTGCTGTGGGATAATTTAAGAGTCTTATGGCAGTATGCTATAAATGCTAGGATGTAAGACACATGATCTAAGTGAGCCTGTGGAAATAGGTGTTTGAACGTGCTGAAATGTCCCCAGGCGGTGTTATAATTCCTCTGCGTGTTTTTAGAGAGGGACTGATTGATGAGTGACCTAGCCACTTCCAAGTGCTGCCTCAATCCATGTGGAGGAGGCTGTGAACTGGTGTTGGAGTCGGGCATGGGTCTGCGTCTGGAGAAACCTGGAAGAAAGATTGCATGTTAAGTCTTGACAGCGCGTCGGCGGCCAGATTAGCCTTCCCAGCAATGTGCGCTACTTCATAGTTGAAATGATGTTGTAACGCCAACCACACGAAGCGCCTTAGGAAGGCCATGACCTGCGCGGATGCCGATCTCCCTTTGTTGACTAGATCGACCACTACCATGTTATCGGATATGATTAATACCGTCTTATTGGACCACTGACTACCCCAGGCCTGCGCTGCAGCGACTATGGGGTAAATCTCGAATAGAGGTGATGAGCCTGAAAACCCCGGTATGCAGGATACCTCTGCCGGCCAAGCGCTAGCTATCCAGTGCTCCCCATAAATAGCCGCAAACCCAACCGAAGATGAAGCGTCTGTGTGTACGACAGGGGAATTGTTGGAGACCTTGGGTATGAACAAAGAGACTCCGTTCCAGTGTGTCAGAAACCGATCCCACATGACCAGATCTGCCTTGGCCTGGTGGTCGAGATAAATTATCGAATTCTGATCCGCTGCCTCTGGCAACAAGCGCAGGAGTCTGGAGATGAAGGATCTGCCCTGGGGAATGATCCTCATGGCGAAATTGAGCATCCCCAGAACGCTTTGCAGATTGACCCTGGACGTGACCCCCCCTTGAAGCAAGTTGCGCACCGCCGCTTTTATTCTAGACAGTTTATCTGCTGGTAGACTGGCCTGACCAGACGCGGTGTCTAGCTGGATTCCTAAGAAGGTGATCCTAGTGCTGGGCCCATCTGTTTTGTTATCAGCCACTGGTACTTGGAGTTCCCTAAAAACTTGCATCAGGGTATCGAGGTCTACCGGTGGTCGTGACGGGGGTTCAATCAACAGGAAATCGTCTAAGTAATGTATGACGTGAAAAGCGTGGAATTTGTGCTGCAAGATCCAGTGTAGGCCCCTGGCGAATTGATCGAAAAGCCATGGACTGGATCTAGACTCGAATGTTAATTTGTTGGCGAAATAATAACAGCCCTCCCATTTGACCCCGTGCCATTGCCATAACTGCGGTGATATGGGAAGGAGTTTGAAGGCATCCGTGATGTCAGCTTTGGATAGCCACGCTCGTGCACCTAAGGACAGAATAACCTGGATGGCTTCGTCTATGGAGGAATATTTCATAGTAAACTCTTCTGCTGGAATGAGCGAGTTAAGACTAGGTATGGATAAAGAATGGGGCGCTGACAAGTCATAGATCAATCTTTGTTTATTATTAAACTTCCCGGTGACTACCCCTATGGGGTTGATCCTGAAGGTTTCAAACGGGGGTATGGAGAATGGACCGATGAGGTATCCCTTTGGCTAGTTTGGCCTGGATCAGCTGTGACACTACCTCGGGGTTGTTTAATGCAGATTGGAGGTTCCTACATTCAAACGAAGCCTGGGGAATGGCGACCTGTCCTGTATGAAACCCTGATGAACAACCATTGATGACAAAACTGACCCAAGCTAGGTCAGGATGACCTGCCAGGTGACACGCAAGCATATCGATATTTACCCTGCTTAGTCATGCAGGGTTGTGACCTTTCTGTGGGCAAGCAATGCGGGGATGTGCCCTGTAGCAATTCGCGCACAGATGCAAAAGGCGGCACTGATTGTAGAAACAGCTGCCAGCGTTAAAATTGTTACATATCTGTGACTTCCCCAAGTATCTGATGGGCCGACCTAACTTGTCCACCCCTGTGCCTGTTTTGGACGTAAATGCCTCCGGGGCGTTTTTCGGGATGGGAACGTCGAGTCGCGTGCTGGCATTGGTGCACCATTCTTCTGCATGGGAATAAGACCCGCAATTGACGCATGCTGGTGACTTCTGCCCGGCGAAGTGCCGACAGAACAGCTCAGTGTCCACGACTGCCCAATCTACAGTATGCCGGAACTGGGTAAGCAATGCGGCCGCTTTGGCAGAGAATGAACGGTGATATTCATAGAAGGCAGTGCCCCCGTACTTGTGACCCAGTTCCGCCACCTTATAGAGGTACAGATCCAACTCCTCCCTGCGTGTTGGGGATACTGTACAAATGACGTCTCTGTATAGGCTAAATGCCAGAACAAATTCGATGACACTGAGCTTCCTGTTTAATCGGTTGTCTCTGGATTTCAGTATTACTGACACTTCGCCGCATGCGATCGTTTTGTTGTCAGGGACTTCGTGGGTGGCTATAAGTAAAGAGGCTAAATTAATGTCCTTACCCTCGAGGATGTCCTTCCTCAGAGTGGCAGGAATGAAGTGAGATGGGGATATGCTGGGGAAAACGGGTGGGGTGTGGACGCCCAAGCCGGCGGAAGTTGATGGAACCACCGGACCCTGGCTGTCGTCAATGGGATTGGAAGCCCTGCTTTCAACGACTTCAAGTCTGGTCTGAAAGCTGGACATGGATGAGGCCATGTTATTTATGACAGCGTGCCGCTGACTGATAGAAGTTTGTATGGTATTCATTGTAACCACGTCTTGGCTGGGGCCCGAATCCGCCTGGAGGAGACGATACAGTTCTGCCTTCCTGGCTGATGCGGGAATGGGGATGCCTCTACGCAGGAGCTCGGCCGATAGTTTTGGGATGGTCCAGGATCTGAGGGACTGGGAGTGCTCCCTGTCAGACATCAAGTCGAGACTTCTCTGTGAATCAACCGTGCCTTGGCTCCTCTGGTCCTGTGCTGGTTCCATCTAAGATATTGTGAAGACATGAAGGCCCTGTTGCCCAAAGTGTCCTCCTGCATGCACTAGTGTACCCGGAACTAATCACCTGTGGGATTCTAACCGTGCGCCCAGACTAGGTGGTGACATTGAATGCAATGCGTGCCCTGGAACCTTGTGACTGGCGTGACCCTTGTATGGCTGAAATGGATGCGACGTGACATAAGTTGATGCATGAATGAATTTATATATATTTTTTTTATATATATACACATATATACATACATATATATATACATGCATACCCTCCTACACATATATACATACATATATGTACACACATGCACACACACGCCTGTAGTCGTGACAGGACTTTCGCGGAGTCCTTGGACGTGAAGGACCGAGTCTGCCTGTAGACGTGACAGGGCTTAATTTGTGTCCAAGACTGTGTGGAACTGATGCTTGCCTGCAGTCGTGACAGGACTTAAATTGTGTCCTGAGTGCGTAAAGGACTACTGGTGCCTGAAGACGTGACAGGGCTTTGACCTTTGGATCCGAAGGCGTGACGGATCTGCGCACGTGCGTGAGGCGTATACAGGTCCTCAGAGGACAGACACGTAAGCCTAAAGATACGAGACTAGTGCCCCAGAAATGAGGGGGTGCAGCTGATTGGTGCAGTATGCCCAGGCCATACTGCCCCTCATGGATTTGTCTTTTACCCAACTATCATGCAGCAGGACTGTCACAGTCGCTGTCATTTCTCCCCCCCCCCCTTTCTCCCATGATAATAACCATTTATTTATTTATTTTCTTTACCTTCAATTATCCCTGAGCAGGCGCCCTGTAATAAAAAATGCGCTTGTTGAAACCTCTCATATCTGTGGTGCCACGGCCCTACCATCCCCAGACCATACCTTTCACACACCCACAATAAGCGCTGCTTTGATAGGGATGCCGAATTGCCACTTAGCAACACATGTGAGGAGGCGGGCCGATGCGCCGCAAGGACCGGGCGTGCGTGCCAGTGATCCGGCTGCTGCTGGTAAGTATGAACACATGTCTGCCGGTGCCTGTGCCGTGCCGCCCCCCGCCCCACTTACCCTCCGCGTGTACCGATGTACGGTCCCTCGCTTCGGTTGCAGGCCCTATACTTACCCACCGGAGGAAGTATCGGGGGATCGCGTTCCACGCCGACGCCGGAGCAAGAATAGGAGCAGGAGAATCCCGGAAGTGACGTCAGCTGTAGCTGAAGACCGCGTCACTCGGGAGCTCGCTGCTCCCACCTTTTGTAGTCCTGCTGGCGCCTCCCCTCACACAAATGCGTCGTCTGCCGCGCCTATACTAATCGAATTGCGATTTCAACTTAGAGCTGTGTTTCTAATGGGTCTGCTTGCTAGAATTAACGAAGTTAATGAATATGTAATATAGCAGTGCTAATTTGAAATCGCAATTCGATTAATTCAAGTTATAATAATCGAATTGCGATTTCAACTTAGAGCTGTGTTTCTAATGGGTCTGCTCGCTAGAATTAACGAAGTTAATGAATATGTAATATAGCAGTGCTAAGTTGAAATCGCAATTCGATTAATTCAAGTTATAATAATCGAATTGCGATTTCAACTTAGAGCTGTGTTTCTAATGGGTCAGCTTGCTAGAATTAACGAAGTTAACGAATATGGAATATAGCAGTGCTAAGTTGAAATCGCGATTCGATTAATATAACTTGAAGTAATCGCATTGCGATTTCAACTTAATTCTCACATCCGACAGTACATTCTAGTATGGAGGCGTTCCCATGGTGATGGGGACGCTCCATGAGCACGGAAGTCGGCAGAAGCGGCAACGGGCACTGACTGGAGCAGCCAGGAAGCCAGGAATCCTCGGGACAGGTAAGAACTACTATTGGGAAGTGGGAAAGAAAAAAATATAACAATAAAAAAATAAAAATAAAAATTCTAAATAGCAAATTTATAGTGCTATATTCAAAATATTCGCAAATTAGCAAAGTGGCGATATTTGCAAAAAAAAAATCGCTATTCGAATATTCGCGCTCAACACTAATCTTCAACACAGAGGTTTGTACTAGATGCCTGCACTTTTGGACTAAGGAGGAAGTGAATTGTGCCAAATAGTTTTTGGGGATTATTGGATAGTGAGATCAGGGTCATGAAGTCTGTTTGGCGAGGTGTAGGGCAGAGTTATAAGTGGTCGACATAAATTTGTCATTGAATAAAACTTGAGGCGTGCAGGTTTTTCTCCATAGGCGTTCGATGTTTCTGGAGCATCTTTGGAGAAAGCGAGTTTAAGGTATAAGACAGGGTTGATTTAATCTCTGTGTGGAGGCTTTGAGTGTAAGGGGGAAGGGGGCTACTTCAGCTACGGCTCTTCTGAGGGTGTCATTATAGTGTTTTGCAGCCAGTTCTGGACAAGAGAGGGAAGAGATTGTGGACAGTGATGACTGTAGAGAGTTGGTAAGTTTCTTATTATTAATGGCATGTAGACGTCTGAATGCTTGATAAGCGGGAGTGTGCTGGGATGGATGAGGACTTGTGAAAGTGAAGGAGAGAAGGTTGTGGTCAGAGAGCAGGAGAGGAATCTTAGTGAAGTCGGAGATGGAGCAGAGTCGTAAAAAGACCAGATCAATTGTGTTAACATCTTTATGTATCTGAGAGTTTGAAAGTTGTGAAAGTCCAAGAGAGAAGGTTAGAAATAGAAGCTGGGAGACAGACGGCGAGATATGACTGTCTATTGGGATATTAAAGTCACCCAGAATTTGAGTTGGTAGTTCTAAGGACAGGTATGGCAGCCAGGCAGCAAAGTGATGAGCCAGGGGGTTGGTAAATAACCACCACTTTGAAGGTAGAGAGGATGAAAGAGTCTGAAGGTGTGGACCTGAAGAGGTAATGAGAGTGATGATGTAAGCCAGGTACCGGGGTAGTCTCCCCAGAATACAGTGAAGTCACAAACAAGGAAAACAACTCCATCACCAGCTTTTGCCAAAACAGAATTTTACTTAAACATGGTAATGAACACAACCACAAATGCTGGGAACGACAATAAATTTACATACACCAAGCCGAAGGCTGAGACCCTTGTGCTTCACACTGCGGGGCCCTCCGATGGATGCAGGAGGAAAGCATGGTAATTTACCTACTGGCAGGCACAGCAGGATATCTGCTCTATCAACTTTCGATGTTCTTTTATGCGCCTACCATAGTGATCACGGGTGGAGGGAATCAGGGTTACAGGCCAGAGAGGGAGCATGAGAAAGAGAGACCACATCCAAGGGAGGATTCATTTTTTCAAATTTAAAATTATAGAGTTCAAATATGGGAGAAATTATTAAAGTGTAAAAGTGTGAAAACTTTTCAAAGTTTAAGCATTGAATGAAAGGATGTGGCACGCATTAATTACTGAATAATATATTAAATTGCATTCCCTGTCACCTATGCATAGCAGGTTTTTATTCACGTCTAAAATTGTATAATGTCAACCCAAGAATGTAACAGAAAAATTATTGAAATTTATTAAGCTGTCAACTAGGTAGAGGAGGGGTATATTACACCCAAAAATTGGTGAATTTTACCAAAAAATGTAACTGACAATTATTTTTTTTTTTAACCGGCCTACTAGGTATAGCAGTGGTACTATACACCCAAAAATTCATTAATTTCACCCGAAAATGTAAATGACAATTTTTTTTTTGTTTAACCTGTCTACTAGGTATAGCAGTGGTACTATACACACCAAAATTGGTGAATTTCACCCTAAAATGTAAATGGCAATTTATTTATTTTTTTAACCAGCCTACTAGGTATAGCAGTGGTACTATACACCCAAAAATTGGTGAATTTCACCCGAAAATGTAAATGACAATTATATATTTTTTTAACCGGCCTACTAGGTATAGCAGTGGTACTATACATTTTTTTTTTTACCGGCCTACTAGGTATATTGGTGGGGAAAAAAATGGTGAATTTCACCCGAAAATGTAAATGACAAAGTAGTGAAATTATATAAAATAAAATACGTACAAATAAAAAAATATTTTGATTTATGAGATGGAGTTCCATATTGAGTAGGAGTTTGAGGAGGCGGTGGACTTTGAGGAGGCGGTGTAGGTAGAAGCGGCGGTGGAGGAGGACGAGGTAGCCAACACAGGTTTTTGGTTTTAATTAAATTTTTTTAAATTAGGGTATACTCCAAAAGAGTGTGAAATATCCAAAATACAAACATGAGCAATTGCGCTGCAGTATAACAATGGCTTGTTAGTGCCGGTATACATGTCTATTCTGGACAAGGTACGGACAAGTCCTAAGGGATCCATGCCTGGTTCATTTTAATGAACGTGAGCTGGTCCACATTGGCTGTGGACAGGCGGCTGCGCTTGTCTGTGATGACGCCCCCTGCCGTGCTAAACACACGTTCAGATAATACACTGGCTGCAGGGCAGGCCAGCGCCTCCAAGGCGTAAAGGGCAAGCTCAGTCCATGTGCCCAATTTGGAGACCCAGAAGTTGAAGGGGGCAGACCCGTCATTCAGTATGTGTAGGCGTGTGCACACATACTGCTCCACCATATTGGTGAAATGCTGCCTCCTGCTAAGATGTTCCATATAAGCTGGTGGTGTGGTTGTTGTGGCGTGCTGACAAAGCTTTTCCACATTTCGGCCATGCTAACCCTGCCTTCTGAGGTGCTGGCGGTGCCCCAGCTGCTTTGGCGACCTCTTCCTCATCCTCTGCCTCCGCCTTGTGCTTCCACTGTGCCCCCACTGTCAGGTGGGAATGCCAAAGCAGCGCGCCTACCAGCGTGCGCTTGTACTCGCGCATCTTACGATCACGCTCCAGTGAGGGAATTAAGTATGGTAAGTTGTCCTTGTAACGGGGATCCAGCAGTGTGGCCACCCAGTAATCAGCACAAGTTAGAATGTGGGCAACTCGGCGGTCGTTGCGGAGACACTGGAGCATGTAATCAATTATGTGTGCCAGGCTGCCCAGAGGCAACGAAAAGCTGTCCTCTGTGGGAGGTGTATCGTCTGTGTCCTCTGTATCCCCCCATCCACGCACCAGTGATGGCCATGAGCTGGTCTGGGTGCCACCCTGCTGTGAACATGGTTCCTCCTCCTCCATCTCCTCCTCCTCCTCATCCACCACCTCGTCATCCTCCAGAACTGTGCCCTGGCTGGACAATTGTGTACCTTGGGTTTGTGGGTGCAGGAACCCACCCTCTGAGCCACTTGGGAATGACTGGCCCGAAACCCTACGAAATGATCCCTCTTCCTCCTCCTCCTGTGCCACATCCTCTTCCATCATTGCCAGGAGCGTTTTTTCAAGGAGGCAATAAAGTGGGATAGTAACGCTGAGAACGGCGTTATCGGCACTGGCCATGTTGGTGGAGTACTCGAAACAGCGCAACAAGGAACATAGGTCTTGCATGGAGGCCCAGTCATTGGTGGTGAAGTGGTGCTGTTCTGCCGAGCGACTCACCTGTGCGTGCTGCAGCTGAAACTCCACTATCGCCTGCTGCTGCTCGCACAGTCTGGCCAGCATGTGCAAGGTGGAGTTCCACCTTGTGGGCACGTCGCATATGAGGCGGTGAGCGGGAAGGCCGAAGTTACGCTGCAGCGCTGACAGGCGAGCAGCAGCAGGGTGAGAACGCCTAAAGCTCGCACAGACGGCCCGCACTTTATGCAGCAGCTGACATATCGGGGTAATTTTTAAGGAATCTCTGCACCACCAAATTCAGCACATGCGCCAGGCAAGGGATGCTACGAGATTTCTCCCATTATCGCACACCACCAGGCCGGCCTTGAGGCTGACTGGCACAAACCACTCATCGGTCTGTTGTTCAAGGCCCGTCCACAGCTCCTGCGCGGTGTGGGGTTTGTCCTCCAAATAGATAAGTTTTAAAACTGCCTGCTGTCGTTTACCCCTGGCTGTGCTGAAGTTGGTGGTGAAGGTGTTACGCGGTTGAGGAGCTGGTAGAGGATTAGGAAGCAGAGTAGGAGGAGGAAGCAACAGGAGGCAAACTGAAGCGCCCTGCAATCTTCGGTGGTGGAAGGACATGCGCCAAACTGCTATCCGCCTCAGGCCCAGCTGCCACTGCATTTACCCAGTGTGCTGTTATAGAGATATAACGGCCCTGACCGTGCTTACTGGTCCGGTCAGGTGCACCTTGCCACAGATGCCGTTGCGCAGTGCACACCTGATTTTGTCCCCTACTTGGTTGTGCAGGGAAGGGATGGCTGGCCTTGAAAAGTAGTGGCGGCTGGGCACGACGTACTGTGGGACAGCCATTGCCATAAGGCCTTTAAAACTATCCGCCTCCACCAGACGGAATGACAGCATTTCAAAAGCCAGTAATTTAGAAATGCTGGCATTCAGGGCCAGGGATCGCGGGTGAATAGGGGGGTACTTCCTCTTCCTCTCCAGCATTTGGGAGATGGAGAGCGGAACGCTTCCGTGGGACATTGGGGAGATGATTGGTGACCCAGGTGTTGGTGTTTCTGGCAGATCCTGTTTGCGGGGTGACAGGTGAAACTGTCACTCCAGAGGTGGATGAAGAGGCCGAGACTGCAGCAGAAGAAGAAGCAGGAGTAGCCAGAGACCTTTCTTGTTTTTTGAGGTGTCTACTCCACTGCAGCTCGTGCTTTGCACTTAAATGCCTGGTCATGCAGGTTGTGCTCAGGTTGAGAACGTTTATGCCTCGCTTCAGGCTCTGATTGCACAGCGTGCAAATCACTCGTGTCTTGTCGTCAGCACATTTTCTGAAGAACTGCCACGCCAGGGAACTCCTTGGAGCTGGCTTTGGTGTGCTCGGTCCCTTGCTGCGGTGGGCAGTAGCAGGCGTACTGTCTAGAGGATGGCCGCTCCGTTTTTGCACCCTTCTCCCTCTTCTGCTGTGCTGGTGGTTTTGTGCGACCACCGCCTCTTCCTCCGAACTACATAGGTCACTCGCATGACCTTGATTCCATGTGGGGTCGAGGACCTCATCGTCCTCCACATCATCTTCCACCCAGTCTTCACCCCTGCCTTCCTTGTCGGTCTGCACACTTTCGAAAGCCCCAGCAGTTGGCACCTGTGTTTCGTCATCATCCGAGACGTGCTGCGATGGTCCTCCCATGTACTTGAAAGATAAGTGGTTGGGCATAAGTGCACTCAATCTCTTCCACTTCTGGGGCAGGGCTAGGTGGATGGCCCTGGGAAACCCTGCTAACAGAGTCATCAAAAAGCAGAAGAGACTGCTGCATGACTTGGGGCTCAGACTGCTTGGCTGATTTGCAAGGGGGTGAGGTGAAAGAATGATGGACATCGGCTGCAGGTGCCAACTGTGGTCTTTCAGCAGGAGACTGGGTGGGAGACAATGTGAAGGAACTGCATCCACTGTCAGCAACCCAATCTACTATTGCCTGTACTTGTTCAGGCCTCACCAATCGTAGAGCCGCAATAGGCCCGACCAAATACCGCTGCAGGTTCTGTCACCTACTCGCACCTGAGGAAGGGGTTTCACTTGTGCGTGTAGCTGGCACAGATCGACCATGTCCTCTCCCTGCAACAGGAGCTCCACTAGCAGCACCACGACCTAGGCCACGTCCCTTATTTGACGCTCTCCTCATATTTCTCGAATTTAGAATCTTGCCCTAAATGGGTGTTTAATTAATAGTAGAATAGAACGACAGTATGTAAAGGGTGTATCTCACACGGCCTGAAACAGACTAGGCCTCAATTAAAGATTTTTTTGCCCAAAATGGCTGTATTTCAAATGCCTGAATCAAACCCCTGTATGTAGAGTCCACAAGTTTGTTGATCGCGCTGCCTTTCTGAGTGCAAAAGTTCCAATCCCAGACCCTCTTTTTTCTCCAATACTCTGGTCGTTTCACTTTGTAGCCACACAAATGGTTACCAGAGGCTAGGTGCACTCACGTACACCTGCACCCTAGAGGGAAGTATTAGTACAAATAGTGAAGTTCCACCAAGTATTTATCGCAATCAGAAGGTTTTATTCTACTTACAAAAAGGTCTAAAACCTCAGTCATAAAAACAAGTCTTTTTCATCACAGATCCACCCGACCCGGGTTTCGCCAGTCCAGCTTCGTCAGGGGCGATGATGTCTTGCCCCACAGGTGCAGTATTTATTGAGCCACAACCCCTTTTAAGGGCCGCCCACTAATATACATATTTCTATGTTATTTTCTCCTTTTAGATGTTCACATAATGCAATAACTGACAACAGGTTTCAAAGCCTTAGGCCACCTTCACACTTGCGCTCAGAGCGGATCCGTCTGGTGTCTGCACAGACGGATCCGCTCCTATAATGCAGACGATGGGATCTGTTCAGAACGGATCCGTCTGCATTATATTTCTGAAAAAATTCTAAGTGTAAAAGTTAGTTAGACGGACCTGTCCAGACACCGCACCGAAAGTCAATGGGGGACAAATCCGTCTGAAATCGCACCATATTGTGTCAACATCAAACGGATCCGTCCCCACTGTATGTAGAGGGTGAATCTCACACGGCCTGAACCAGTGTAGTCCTGAATTAAAGATTTCTTTGCACAAAATGGCTGTATTTCAAATGCCTCAATCAAACCCCTGTATGTAGAGGGTGCATCTCACATGGCCTGAACCAGTGTAGGCCTGAATTAAATATTTCTTTGCTCAAAATGGCTGTATTTCAAATCCCTGAATCAAACCCCTGTATGTAGAGGGTGTATCTCACACGGTCTTAACCAGTGTAGGCCTGAATTAAAGATTTATTTGCCCAAAATGGCTGTATTTCAAATGCCTGAATCAAACCCCTGTATGTAGAGGGTGTATCTCACACTGTCTGAACCAGTGTAGGCCTGAATTCAATATTATTGCACCAAATGGCTGTATTACAAATGCCTGAATCAAACCCCTGTATGTAGAGGGTGTATCTCACACTGTCTGAACCAGTGTAGGCCTGAATTAAATATTACTTTGCCCAAAATGGCTGTATTTCAAATGCCTGAATCAAACCCCTGTATGTAGAGGGTGTATCTCACACGGCCTGAATCAGTGTAGGCCTGAATAAAAGATTTCTTTGCACAAAATGGCTGTATTTCAAATGCCTGAATCAAACCCCTGTATGTAGAGGGTGTATCTCACACGGTCTGAACCAGTGTAGGCCTGAATTAAATATTTCTTTGCCCAAAATGGCTGTATTTCAAATGGCTGTATTTCAACTGCCTGAATCAAACCTCTGTATGTAGAGGGTGTATCTCACACTGTCTGAACCAGTGTACGCCTAAATTCAATATTGGTGCACCAAATGGCTGTATTTCAAATTCCTGAATCAATCCCCTGTATGTAGAGGGTGTATCTCACATGGCCTGAACCAGTGTAGGCCTGAATTAAAGATTTCTTTGCCCAAAATGGCTGTATTTCAAATGGCTTTATTTCAAATGCCTGAATCAAACCCCTGTATGTAAAGGGTGTATCTCACACGGTCTGAACCAGTGTAGGACTGAATAAAATATTTCTTTGCCCAAAATGGTTGTATTTCAAATGGCTGTATTTCAAATGCCTTAATGAAACCACCAGTGTAGGCCTGAAATAAATATTTCTTTGCCCAAAATGGCTCTATTTAAAATGGCTGCATTTCAAATGCCTGAATCAAACCCCTGTATGTAGAGGGTGTATCTCACACTGTCTGAACCAGTGTAGGCCTGAATTCAATATTGGTGCACCAAATGGCTGTATTTCAAATGCCCGAATCAAACCCCTGTATGTAGAGGGTGTATCTCACACTGTCTGAACCAGTGTAGACCTGAATTAAAGATTTCTTTGCCTAAAATGGCTGTATTTCAAATGCCTGAATCAAACCCCTGTATGTAGAGGGTGTATTTCACAGGGCCTGAACCAGTGTAGGCCTGAATTAAAGATTTCTTTGCACAAAATGGCTGTATTTCAAATGCCTGAATCAAACCCCTGTATGTAGAGGGTGTATTTCACACGGTCTGAACCAGTGTAGACCTGAATTAAAGATTTCTTTGCCCAAAATGGCTGTATTTCAAATGGCTGTATTTCAAATGCCTGAATCAAACCCCTGTATGTAGAGGGTGTATCTCACACTGTCTGAACCAGTGTAGGCCTGAATTCAATATTGGTGCACCAAATGGCTGTATTTCAAATGCCCGAATCAAACCCCTGTATGTAGAGGGTGTATCTCACACTGTCTGAACCAGTGTAGACCTGAATTAAAGATTTCTTTGCCTAAAATGGCTGTATTTCAAATGGCTGTATTTCAAATGCCTGAATCAAACCCCTGTATGTAGAGGGTGTATTTCACAGGGCCTGAACCAGTGTAGGCCTGAATTAAAGATTTCTTTGCACAAAATGGCTGTATTTCAAATGCCTGAATCAAACCCCTGTATGTAGAGGGTGTATTTCACACGGTCTGAACCAGTGTAGACCTGAATTAAAGATTTCTTTGCCCAAAATGGCTGTATTTCAAATGGCTGTATTTCAAATGCCTGAATCAAACCCCTGTATGTAGAGGGTGTATCTCACACTGTCTGATCCAGTGTAGGCCTGAATTCAATATTGGTGCACCAAAAGGCTGTATTTCAAATGCCTGAATCAAACCCCTGTATGTAGAGGGTGTATCTCACACTGTCTGAACCAGTGTAAGCCTGAATTAAATATTTCTTTGCCCAAAATGGCTGTATTTCAAATGCCTGAATCAAACCCCTGTATGTAGAGGGTGTATCTCACACGGTCTGAACCAGTGTAGGCCTGAATTAATTATTTCTTTGCTTAAAATGGCTGTATTTCAAATGGCTGTATTTCAAATGCCTGAATCAAACCCCTGTATGTAGAGGGTGTATCTCACAGGGCCTGAACCAGTGTAGGCCTGAATTAAAGATTTCTTTGCACAAAATGGCTGTATTTCAAATGCCTGAATCAAACCCCTGTATGTAGAGGGTGTATTTCACAGGGCCTGAACCAGTGTAGGCCTGAATTAAAGATTTCTTTGCACAAAATGGCTGTATTTCAAATGCCTGAATCAAACCCCTGTATGTAGAGGGTGTATTTCACACGGTCTGAACCAGTGTAGACCTGAATTAAAGATTTTTTTGTCCAAAATGGCTGTATTTCAAATGGCTGTATTTCAAATGCCTGAATCAAACCCCTGTATATAGAGGGTGTATCTCCCACTGTCTGAACCAGTGTAGTCCTGAATTAAATATTGGTGCACCAAAAGGCTGTATATTAAATGCCTGAATCAAACCCCTGTATGTAGAGGGTGTATCTCACACAGTCTGAACCAGTGTAGGCCTGAATTAAATATTTCTTTGCCCAAAATGGCTTTATTTCAAATGCCTGAATCAAACCCCTGTATGTAGAGGGTGTATCTCACACTGTCTGAACCAGTGTACGACTGAATTCAATATTGGTGCACCAAATGGCGGTATTTCAAATCTCTGAATCTAATCCAAATGTATTAAGGGTCTATCTCACAATGACATCTGCATCAAAGGCTGCCAACAATTTTTTTAAGCCTGTAATTTCACACGTGCTGATGCTGCAAGGCCTAAAAATAGTGTTTTTTGTCAAAAAGTGTGTTTTTAAAACCCCAGAAAATGATGGGTGCATTTCTAGCTTAAATTGCACACTAACTAATCCAGATGTTGCAGATTGCCAAAAAAGTGTTTTTTTGGTAACAGAATATGAAAGTTGTATATATTAAACTTGAATTTAACACTTGCAGATCAGGAAAATACAGTTTTTTTTGGCAAAAAAGTGTGTTTTTAAAAACCCAGAAAATGATGGGTGTATTTCTAGCTTAAATTGCACACTGACTAATCCAGATGTTGTAGATTGCCAAAATTTTTTTAATTTGCAATGTCCTAAATGTTCAGATGCAGTGCTGGTGCACTGGTCAATGGGCTCAGGGCCGGGTAAAACGATTGTGCCCTGCATCCACACAACTATTTCTATGTAGATCGCTGAATTAGATTCTCTCCTATTCTCTCCCTGAAATCACAAGTCCAGCAGCATCCTCTCCCTACACTTGTAACAGCAGAGTGACATGCAGCGCTATGTGACTCAAGCTTATATAGAGCCTGGGTCACATGCTGCTCTGGCCAATCACAGCCATGCCATTGATATGATCTCGTATACTGTATGTAACCAGATTTTCTGTCTTTTAATTTTTTATTTGCATACTTGTATGTTGTTTCCTAGTGATTTTAAATTTTTTCCACACCTTGCATGTTCCACATGGAAAGAAGCCTGCTTGGGGTGTTGCTTTTTTTTCACTTGCAATCTGGCTCTCGCTTTTTTTCCGGACACATTTATTTGTCTAGGCTACCAACATTTCTTGCCTTTCTGTATATGAATTTTGAATTATTTGGAATGTATTCCCCTATTATTTTATCTTCTTTCAAAGCTTCCCAATGTTTTTTCATAATCTTCCTCAATATTCCTGTCTGACAATTGTATTGCGTGATAATCGGCGGTATATCAAGATGTTTTTCTTCTATGTTATTACTCCCCTTTTTTTATTCTCTTTATTCAATAAATCCTGTCTGTTTAGTTTCCCTACCAATTATTTTTGTTTTATTAATTTTCCTTATTGTAACCTCTCTGTTCAAATCTTTGTTGTAATTTGTCTGCCTCTATTTGATACTCCTCCTTTTTGGTACAATTCCTTCTAATCCTCATGAACTGGCTTTTTGGAATGTTTTCCACCCATTGAGGAAGATGGCAGCTATCCCACGAAATAAAGCTATTTACATCTGTAGGCTTATTGTATGTTTTTGTCTGTATTTTACCTTCCTCAATATAAATTGTGAGGTCTAAAAAATGTATTTCCTTATTAAAGGGTTTCTACCATCACATTTTGACCTATTTAGCTGTCAGACACTAGCGATCTGCTAGTGTCTGCTCTACCTAACCATGCTATTGAAATCCCTTTTCTGTGCAGCGGTTACCCTAAAAAACGTAGTTTTATTGGTATGCAAATGAGCCTCTAGGTGCTATGGGGGGCGTCTTTTTAGCACCTAGAGGCTCTGTCCACTCACCATTTCTGCCGCCCAGCGAGCTCCAGCCCGCCCCTCTCCTCTAGATTGACAGACTACTTCTCTGCATCTCGACCGAATTCTCGCGCCTGCGCCGTGTGCTTCTGTATTCGGCGCAGGTGCAGTGACTGTCTCCCTGCGCCGGCATCTTCACTGCACCTGCGCCGATTCAACAGTCACTGCGCCTGCGCCGAATACAGAAGCACACGGCGCAGGCGCGAGTAGGCTGTCAATCTAGAGCAGAGGGGCGGGCTGGAGCGCGCTGGGTGGCAGAAATGGTGAGTGGACGGAGCCTCTAGGTGCTGAAAAGACGCCCCCATAGCACCTAGAGGCTCATTTGTAGAAACCCTTTAAATGTTGGTGTAAATTCTAGATAATTTTTTATTTTATTTTTTTCATTAAAAAATGTTTTTAATTCATCTTCCCCTCCCCCCAGCTTACAATCTTACAAAGCTCTACAGTATTCCTCATCCCATAACTGGTGTTGTAGCACGTGCCTGAGTATTCCTTCTGAGCAAAACGTCAACTTGGCTTGAGTTTGTGGGAAGTTTATCAGCTCTCCAATGTGAAATGTCACTTTAAGTTATGGGGTCCTTGCAATGAACAATAGCAACACTTGTGGCCTGACATAAACAGAGACCCTAACTAACTAACTACAGGTCTGGTCTCAGTCTCTAGGTGTAATGAGGTACATGCACGATCTTACCCTGCATCCGCTGGTGACTCTGAACAGAACAAATGCCTCTCCAACAAGCATGCGGTCCCGCAGTGTATGTAGCTTTGCTCCTCCGCTCTCATCAGCGTTCCTGAAAGCAATCCTCATTCCTCTGGTCAGGATCAGGGTCTTGGACACAATCAGCTTCACTTAGCTGCCGCTTTGGTCCTCGGTCTCAGCTCCCTCTATGATGGCTGCTCCCTTTCTCTTCCTCTCCAGGCGCTATGTAACTCCACCTCTTATGAATATGGAAATATATGCAGTCTGTAGCTGTGTTTAGGAAACAGCGGCATCTTGTGGCCAAACAGCAAAATGTCAGTCCAGATCTTTTAATTTAATCTACACAAACAGTGTTCAGACAAGGAGAGCTGTTTCCCCATCTTATATGCCACCCCAGAAGTTGTCGTCCTTGACAACCCTTCCCATACAAACTCATACTCTGCATAGCGCTGTGAGGGCACACCAGCATTGTGCCTGGTTGACCTTTGCAGAGTGATAGGCTCAGAAGCACTGGAGACATCAGTCACATCTAATAGGGGAGGGGCTTCCAACTGCTCAACACTTTCCCTGGGCCAATGTTCGTCCATCACTAACCCCCAGACATTGTAGACTTCATTCAGTGTACAGCAGGAACGGGGTGTCGAACCGCGTATAAGCCAGAATCGGGGCACTGGTCAGTGGCCTCTTCACTGCTTCAAAGGCATCTTGTTGCCAGGGTCCCCACTCGATGGGACAATTCTTTGGGCCCCCCACAGGGCCCCTTGATAGCTTGTTTAACGGGCCCACCAAATCAGCAAATTTGGGTATAAACCTCCTGTAGTAGCCAGCCAGTCCCACGAATGCCCGCAACTCTCGTAGTGTACCCGGCTGGGGCTACTTCTGGACAGCCTCCACCTTGCTGGGGGCCGGCTTTACTCCCTCCTGGGTGACCAAATGTCCTAAATACTCTATCTGCTGTGTAAACAGTTGGCACTTCTTGGGCTTGATCTTGAGCCCATGGTCTCGCAGCCATCCTAGGACCTGTTGCATGTTTGTGCCTAATTGTATTGAAACTGTCATTCAGCATTTTGGGCACTAGAGACCAATGTTTTGCAGCTACAACCAGCACACTCTGGGATTTGAATATGTAAAGCAGATGATGACTCATGCAGGCTGCTTCTGGAGAAATCCGGAAGTGTGAGCTGATCTGACATGGTGGAAGGAATGCTCTGTGAGAGACTGAATCCAATTCCACCTTGGCCTCCGGGTGTCCAGGAGTGTACGGGCACACAGAGGAAGATTAGTTGTTGTCCCTTACTTGGATCCGGCTCTTTGAAAGAGAGATTGTTCCAGGAAGACCGTTTACAGCGTGTGGGCAGAAGTCTATTTACCAAGCAAGGCCGCACGGTTGCTGAGAGTTTGGTGGCCATCCCGGGTAAGCGGCATCCTCGGGTCCAGAACGGACACAGGTCAGTACACCTGGTTACTCATTGTCTTATACTGAGTGGCGCCTGAAGTAACAGAGACTAAGCCTAGGCCTGAAAGTAGTTAGATAGTTAGGGTTATATGTTTTGCTAGGCCGTACAGAACTGTTCTGCAGTGCAGTATTTGACTTGCAGGCTCTGCTGCGTCTGCCACCGGCTATGTGTGTCCTCTTTAGCGGCAAAGCATGACTTGCAGGCTCTGATGTGTCTGCGCCACCGGGCCTTCGGACAGGGACAGTGACTGGGAACCTGGGGCATAACTTAGTCTTTTTTTCCCTTCTCTTCTTCCCCTTCCCATAAATCCTTCCAGGGTAATCTTAGTACTGGGTTTCATCATCCTATGTATTCCTAACAACCCACACACTCTAATATGGTACACTACATATATAATTGTCATGTGGGTCTTCTATATATACACCCAATACTTTAATGATACAACCATACTGTCCTTTCTGCCCCTGTTTCCGCCAATGTATTTTTAACACAACTCATTCCTATATAGAGCCACCCACTGGCGTGCACTTGAGGTTATAATAATACTTTTAGGTATAATGCATCCATTCCCACTTGAGGGAGCGTTAAGATGCCGATCGCTGGATCCAGAGCCGTGAGACGCACAGGTGGAACGCACGCCAGCACCGCCTGTGTCACATGACGTCTGGACCACGTGATCGACACTCCGGGGAGCCCGTACATTTTAAATAAGGCGTGCATTTGGACACAGATCCTGTGATCCAGCGCCGGAGCTACATTGAAGCCACATCAAGGTAATCTCATAACTAATGGCCATCTGCATGAGACCCTGGGATCCCTTGCTAACCACTTACCCATACCTACTATCTACATTATAAACGGCCATCAGCATGATACCCCTGGATTCTTTAGTAACCACTCACTTATACCTATTATCCACATTATATACTCAGCCACACTTTTCCAACTGGACCTCATACCTTCCCTGGGATGGCCCCATTGTACATTTTATACTCTACACTCTATATCTTGTATACAAGTACCATCTATGTATGATTTTGCCTCCCATCGGACTTACCCATACCATGTCTCGTTACCACATTTCCTCCCTTATATATATTCTGTAATATATTCGATTTGTGAGCGCAGGATGCCACATATACTCTTGCCTATTCCATACTTGTTTATATGTTTACTCTATCGACCTATTTGATTATGCACTTGTTTCCCTTTTATTTATTTCATTTTTAATTTGTGAATATATCCAGTGCCTCATAGCATCTATGTTATTTTGCCATAGATAATAGACCGATGAGGAAGGCCTTGACAGGCCGAAACATCCGGTCATGTAATCTAATACCTGTAATCGAAATTGTGCTTCTGAGAAATTACTGGATCATGAATTCTGTGTGATGTGACATGAATAAAATGCCTTGAACTGCAAATGAAAAGCCGTGTGCCGCAATTTTTGATTAATTTGCTATGACTGACAAGTCCTTGCTGGCACTGGCAATTACGGTTTGCGGTGCTCTACCTTTATAACTCTTTACCCAGAGTGTCAGAAGAGACTGCTTCCCTGAATGATAATACGTCCTGAGCAAGAGGAACTTTAGATCTCTCCCTGAGTCGTCTATCAATACACACCGCCAGAGACATGGCCGCCTCCAATTAATCTGGATTTGTGTGAAATGCCAAGGCATCTTTCAGGTTCTCAGACAGTCCTTGACAAAATTGACTATGGAGAGCTGGGTCATTCCACTCCGTATCAGTTGCCCACCTCCTAAATTCGGAACAATAGGACTCAGCTGAACGCTCTCCAGGGAAACACGATCTGGGTCATTGTAGATAAGTCCCAGAGCTCTGAAAAATTAATCTACTGACAGGAGAAATTGTGAATCAGTCGGCAAAAAGAAAGCCAGAGACTGAGCGTCACCTTTCATCAATGAAATAATAATCCCCACTCTCTGACTCTCGTCCCCAGAAGAGCTAGGACGTAGTCTGAAATATAATTTGCATGATACCCTGAACCGAACAAAGTTGTCACTTCCCCCGGAAAACCTATGCAGGAGAGCAACCTTCGGTTCAGGGCAGGCCTGGTTCTCACTGTCGGAAACCACCGTCTGTGGTCTCTGAAACTGTGCAACGGCCGTGCGGAGGTCAGCCACCTCCAATGACAGTCCCTGCATACATTCGAACAGTGCAGAAACAGTATCCATAGCTGCACTGATAAAACAAAGGATAACAGTTTAGGCGGTTGATAATGTCACAGGTTAAGGGGAAGAGAAAACACCAAATACACACCACAACGAATAGACAACAATCTAGGCCTCAAAAGCTAAGGAAGAGGGATGGTGACCTCCTAGTAATCCTTAGGCCTTTCCCTAGCTCCTGCCAGTATGAGCAGATTTGGATGGTGGAAATACTCATGCACTGGATACCTAATGCCCTGCTAAAACTGACGAGCCCTAGAATAGGCAGCAGGGAATGAGACAGCTGGTTCCTTCCAGAATGAAGGAACCTGCGTCTCCCTGAGGCCTAGAAACAACACACACCAGATAATAAGAAACAGCGAAGGCAACAAGTACTTAGCTTAGCGATGTATGGAGAAGCAGGAGATCCAAGACAAATCAGCACTAGCAACATCAAGCAGAAACTATCAACCACATGGTCAGCAGTGTGCGGCGGATCTAAATAGAGCCTCATCACTGATAACGAGCGGCACCTGAGGAGAGGTGAGATCCTGACAAACAACAACATACATAGAGGAAAAAAGAGAGACCTGTCAGATAGCCTCACATGCAGCAAGTCTATCAGATCTTCTCACCTCTCTCACAGGAGGGATCATCACATTGAGGCAGCGTACAGGCACACATCCATCCTTCACAATAGCGAGGGCCCGGGCTACTAGTGGGCGAGTCTGCGTTTCCTCTTGGTAAGTGGGCTAGATCAGGGCCTTCAGGCTTTTTAGTTGTCGTCCAGCCCCCACCGACAGCATCAATATTTGTTCTTGTCGAGGTGGGATCTTCACCGGGGTCCTCCGCGGCACCTTCACGTGTCCAGTGGGCCGACCAGACATGTTGCTCTTTTGCAGACTACAGCTCCTCACCATCTGCTGTAGAACCTTCTGGGTCGGCCAGATACTGCCAATGCGTCCCGGAGAGGTATGAACGTGCTGAGAGACCTAGACCATCAACTGTATGCCAATACTTCGGCCCTTCTTTGGCATAGAGTTGATGGTCTAGGTCTCTCAGCACGTTCATACCTCTCTGGGACGAATGGTCCACCAGCACGACCCCCTTCTTGCTGACGTCTTGCCCAAACAGTTGGACCCACATGCAGACTATCCCTCGTGCGTCCATTTCTCTGTTATTATCAGTTGTCAGCCTGATGACGCTCCGTCTTCTGGCTCTATCGTATGTCCAAAGTGTCTTTCGAAGAACTCCAGAGGCATAAGGGTGCACTCCGACCGTGTATCAACTAGGCAGCATACCTTCTGACCTTCCAACTCGGCTTCCATAATGGGGCTGCTGGCATACAGGTTGTGTTCCTCACCCATAGGGCCCAGCTACTGCTGTGGTCGGAAGTTTAACGTCGGCTCAAACTTCATCTGTTCTGGGCACTATATGGCCATGTGGCTGTACTGTTGACAAACCCAGCAGAGAGACCCTCTTTTGACGAGCCCCGACATTTGAGTTATCCTGGGTGGAGTGGCGTGGGGCGCTAGGGTCATTTCCGGAGGTCGGGGTGATCCTGCCTTTATCTGGGACACTTCCAGCCGAAGTTCTCTCAACTCTGTCCGCAGTGCCTGGACCACATCCTTCAAGGACTCTGAATCTTCAGATGCAGACCGACCTCCTGTAGCATGGGTGTTACTCACTACTCTTGCCGCCACAGGCATGTGTTCTTCCTCTCTACGACGGCTAGGTAGATGCTGTAGACTGTCATGTCGGGCGTCGTCCGGGTCATCTTTTGCAATTTGTCCTGTAAGAACTTGTTGGAGAGTCCCACTATGAACTGGTCTTATAGTAGCCGGTCCACCACCCAGAAGGCTGCCATGGCCTCTGGGTCTCGCCGCTATCTCATTTAACGTCTCCTGTATGGCATTGGAGTACAGCATCAGGGTCTTACCCTCTCTCTGTGGCCGGTTGAAGAAGTGGCTCCCCAACTGCACTACTTTAGTGCCCCCCTCCTGGGCTCTCTCCAGCAGGGAGAATATTTTCTCTAGGGTGTCTATCTCGGATTCGGGCCTTACCATCACTGTCCGTCTGACTTCCCCCTCTTGAGCCCCCAACGCAACCTCTGCCCACAGCTCGGGGGTCAGGTTACACATTTTAACCGCACTTCGCACTCTTTCAGTCCAGTCCTGCAACATCATGTTTTTACGATCAAATTGTGGCAGATGACGCAATAGCGGCCCCACGGGGATGTACCCTACTGGGGCGGGCATAGTAGGGGCAAGCTGTATCAGCGGTGTGTTGGGGCAAGTTGGCCTTGCACTGGCGCACCCTGAGCTGGGTCTTGGACCGGTGCCATTCGCGTCAGGGGAAGGTCTCCCGCCACGTTCCCGTCCATGATGGTCACTGTATCCTGCTGACTACATCAAGATGTAAGCCGTGTATCGGGGTGGGCTCACCAGGATACAGCAAAGTCACAAACAAGGATAATAACTCCACCACCAGCTTTTGCCAAAACAGAATTTTACTGGTAATGAACACAACGACAAATGCTTGGAACATACAATAAATTTACATACACCCAGCCCGAAGGCTGAGACCCTTGTGCTGCACAGCGCGGCGCCCTCCGGTGGATGCAGGAGGAACGCATGGTAATTTACCTACTGGCAGGCACAACTAAACTGACACACCTTACCTGTTATTACTCAAAAAAAACAATAACTGTATGTGTGGTAGGGGCTTGCCCAGGGATGGGCAAACTCGGCCCTCCAGCTGTTTTAAAACTACAAATCCCATCAAGCCCTGCTGTAGGCAGGCTGGGAATGATGGGATTTGTAGTTTTACAACAGCTGGAGGGCCGAGGTTGCCCATCCCTGGGCTAGCCTGTGGTGCAGCACAACAGCTTACAATCTTACAAAGCTCTACAGTATTCCTCCTCCCATAACTGGTGTTGTAGCACATGCCTGAGTATCCCTTCTGAGCAAAACGTCAGCTTGGCTTGAGTTTGTGGAAAGTTTATCAGCTCTCCATAAACAGAGACCCAACTAACTAACTACAGGCCTGGTCTCAGTCTCTAGGTGCCAACACTGTAATGAGGTGCGTGTACGATCTTACCCTGCATCAATGGTGACTCTGAACAGAACAAATGCCTCACCTACAAGCATGCGGTCCCGCAGTGTATGTAGCTTTGCTCCTCAGCTCTCATCAGCATTCCTGGAAGCAATCCTCATTCCTCTGGTCAGGATCAGGGTCTTGGACACAATCAGCTTCACTTAGCTGCCGCTCTGGCCACTGAGGGATGCTCTCACACCTGGATGCCGTCGGATCCTCTGCTGACACAGTTCCTCAGTCTCAGCTCCCTCTATGATGGCTGCTCCATTCTCTTCCTCTCCAGGCTCTGTGTAACTCCACCTCTCATGAATATGGAAATGTATACAGTCTGTAGCTGTGTTTAGGAAACAGCGGCATCTTGTGGCCGAACAGCAGAATTGCAGTCCAGATCATTTAATTTAATGTACACAAACAGTGTTCAGAGAAGGAGAGCTGTTTCCCCATCTCACAATGGTACTGGAGCAATGACCTGAAAAGTGCATTGTGGGGAAAGAAGTACACCTACACCTACTCCACCACCATGTCTGGTGTCAGGTCTGGGGGTATGTGAAACACTGTAAGTGAGAGCAGCAGGAGAAGCAGTGTCAGAATGCTGAATCCAAGTTTCAGTGATGGCCAACAGGTTAAAAGAATTAGTCAGAAAGAAGTTGTGAATGTATGGCAGCTTATTACACACCAACTATGGATTCCAGAGTGCACAGTTAAAAAAAGGAAGAGAGCATACACAACCAATGTTTATGAGATGAGCAGGGTTTCTATGAGAGATAGGGAAGAGGTTAAAAATAGAAAAGTGTGGACCAGGGTAAGGAGAGATATTACCTGAAGTTAGCAGCAAAAGTGTGAAGAGAAGGAGCAGATGGTTTTGTAATTTGTAAGAGCGTTTATTGTGCCGCAGCTGCACCCTGGGACATGATCAGTTCAGGTTAATCAGAAAGGTGAATAAAGCATGGGAGCTGTACATGGTGGAGTGAAGGAGAGAGGGGTTGATGTGAAGAGAGTGAAATGGAGGTGTAACAGGGCAGTGAGTGTGGTGGAAAAGAGCACATAGTAATATGGACAGAGAGACAAAGAACATACCGTAATTGTAGAAAAGGATGAAAGTGTGCAAGGGTGGCTTGCATTACATATCTGTCTCTTCCCCTGTCGAACTGCCATGTTTAACTGCTACACACTTGTAGAAGATGACACTTTAATCAAATTAAATTGAAATGAAAATTGAGTGCACTCAACTCCCATCAGAACCCCCATAGAAGTGAATAGAATGCATGCAGCATATGCTCTCTTCACTTCGGGAACCCCATTCTGGAGATAGGAGTGGGTCCCAGAGGTGGAAACAACAACTATCTGATATTGACGGCATATCTTAGCGAACTCTTTGCTGGTAACCATAGTGTCAGAGTTATTGAACAGGACAGGTAAAGCTTTTCTATAGAGTGAGGGCCCTACATCAGCTTCCTATACTTCTGTGACATGACCATGCTCAGCTTCTTGAACATCTGTAACATGGAGGAGTAGGTTATAGGGATTCATTTAACTGTGTCACGCCCTAAAAGCATCTGATATTAATGTATAGAAGAGCTAGACATTGTGATAACAATAGGACTTTTGCGTTATCTACCATTATTTCTGTACTGCCTGGTAGTGCATTGGAGAAGGAGTTGCACAGGTCTAGTATTGCTTTCTTCAGAGTCTCATAAGTAATGATAAAGCTTGCAATTATTGAGTATTAGGCACAATAAAAACTGCTGTGTGTAGACAAATATAAAAAAATAATGTAACAATAATTGTATATCATTTCTTATGATGGTTTACTGTAAGTGAAAATTCTGATAAATGTACAGAGAGCACAGGAGATGGAGATGGAATTGCATTGTCTAGTATCTAATTTAAACTTAACCCCTTAAGGACCGGGCTCATTTTCACCTTAAGGACCAGGCCATTTTTTGCAAATCTGACCAGTGTCACTTTAAGTGCTCATAACTTTAAAACGCTTTGACTTATCCAGGCCGTTCTGAGATTGTTTTTTCGTCACATATTGTACTTCATGACACTGGTAAAATGAAGTCAAAAAAATTATTTTTTTTGCACAAAAAAATACCTAATTTACCAAAAATTTGAAAAAATTTGAAAAATTTCAAAGTTTCAGTTTCTCTACTTCTGTAATACATAGTAATACCCCCAAAAATTGTGATGACTTTACATTCCCCATATGTCTACTTCATGTTTGAATTGTTTTGGGAATGATATTTTATTTTTTGGGGAAGTTATAAGGCTTAGAAGTTTAGAAGCAAATCTTGAAATTTTTCAGAAATTTACAAAAACTCAATTTTTAGGGACCACTACAGCTCTGAAGTCACTTTGCGAGGCTTACATAATAGAAACCACCCAAAAATTACCCCATCTAAGAAACTACACCCCTCAAGGTATTCAAAACTGATTTTGCATACATTGTTAACCCTTTAGGTGTTGCACAAGAGTTATTGGCAAATGGGGAGGAAATTTGAGAATTTCATTTTTTTGTCTAATTTTTCATTTTAACCCATTTTTTCCACTAACAAAGCAAGGGTTAACAGCCAAACAAGATTGTATCTTTATTGCCCTGACTCTGCCGTCTACAGAAACACCCAATATGTGGCCGTAAACTACTGTATGGCCACACAGCGGGGCGTAGAGTGAAAGGTGCGCCGTATGGTTTTTGGAAGGCTGATTTTTATGGACTGGTTTTTTGACACCATGTCCCATTTGAAGCCCCCTGATGCACCCCTAGAGGAGAAACTCCCTAAAAGTGACCCCATCTAAGAAACTACACCCCTCAAGGTATTCAAAACTGATTTTACATACGTCGTTAACCCTTTAGGTGTTGCACAAGAGTTATTGGCAAATGGGGATGAAATTTGAGAATTTCATTCTTTTGCCTAATTTTCAATTTTAACCCATTTTTTACACTAACAAAGCAAGGGTTAACAGCCAAACAAGACTGTATCTTTATTGCCCTGACTCTGCTGTTTACAGAAACACCCCATATGTGGCCGTAAACTACTGTACGGGCACACAGTAGGGCGTAGAGTGAAAGGTGCGCCGTTTGGTTTTTGGAAGGCTGATTTTGCTGGACTGTTTTTTTGACACCATGTCCCATTTGAAGCCCCCCTGATGCACCCCTAGAGTAGAAACTCCATAAAAGTGACCCCATCTAAGAAACTACACCCCTCAAGGTATTCAAAACTGATTTTACAAACGTTGTTAACCCTTTAGGTGTTGCACAAGATTTTATGGAAAATAGAGACACAATTTCAAAATTTCAAATTTTTGGCAGATTTTCCATTTTAATATTTTTTTTCCAGTTACAAAGCAAGGGTTAACAGCCAAACAAAACTCATTATTTATGGCCCTGATTCTGTAGTTTACAGAAACACCTAATATGTGTTCGTAAACCGCTGTACGGGCACACGGCAGGGCGCAGAAGGAAAGGAATGCCATATGGTTTTTGGAAGGCAGATTTTGCTGGACTGGTTTTTTTGACACCATGTCCCATTTGAAGCCCCCCTGATGCACCCCTAGAGTAGAAACTCCAAAAAAGTGACTCCATTTTAGAAACTACGGGATAGGGTGGCAGTATTGTTGGTACTAGTTTAGGGTACATATGATTTTTGGTTGCTCTATATTACACTTTTTGTGCAGCAAGGTAACAAGAAATAGCTTTTTTGGCACGTTTTTTTTTTTTGTTATTTACAACATTCATCTGACAGGTTAGATCATGTGGTAATTTTATAGAGCAGGTTGTCACGGACGCGGCGATACCTAATATGTATACATTTTTTTTTATTTATGTAAGTTTTATACAATAACTTCATTTTTAAAACCAAAAAAATGTTTTAGTGTCTCCATAGTCTAAGAGCCATAGTTTTTTCAGTTTTTGGGCGATTATCTTGAGTAGGGTCTCATTTTTTGCGGGATGAGATGACGGTTTGATTGGCACTATTTTGGGGTGCATATGACTTTTTGATCGCTTGCTATTACACTTTTTGTGACGTAAGATGGCAAAAATGGCTTTTTTTACACTGTTTTTATTTTTATTTTTTTTACGGTGGTCATCTGAGGGGTTAGGTCATGTGATATTTTTATAGAGCCGGTCGATACGGACGCGGTGATACCTAATATGTATACTTTTTTTATTTATGTAAGTTTTACACAATCATTTCATTTTTGAAACAAAAAAAAATCATGTTTTAGTGTTTCCATAGTCTAAGAGCCATAGTTTTTTCAGCTTTTGGGCGATTATCTTGAGTAGGGTCTCATTTTTTGCGGGATGAGATGACGGTTTGATTGGTACTATTTTGGCATACATGCGACTTTTTTGATCACTTTTATTACCTTTTTTGGGAAGTAAGGTGGGCAAAATTTCAATTTTCTCATAGTTTTTATTTTTTTATTTTTATGGCGTTCACCGTGCGGGGAAAGTAACATGACCGTTTTATAGATCAGGTCGTTACGGACGCGGCGATACCTAATATGTGTAGTTTATTTTATTTTTTTAATTTTTATTCAGTGATAAATGTTTTTTTTTTTTATCTTAACTTTTTTCACTTCTTTTTACATTTTTTTGACCCAGACCCACTTGGTTCTTGAAGATCCAGTGGGTCTGATGTTTGTATAATACAGTACAGAACAATATATATTGTTCTGTACTGTATTTTACTTACACTGAACAGATCTGTGCTTTTAGCACAGATCTGTTCAGCACCATGGACAGCAGGACGCCTGAGCAGGCGTCCTGTTGCCATGGGAACCCTCCCCGTCTGCTCAGAACTTCGCAGACGGGGAAGGGTAAGCACGGGGCTGAGGGGGGCTCTCTGGGAGCTCTCTCCCTCTCCATCGGGGGGCTGCAAAGGCACAGCAGCCCCCCGATGGAGAGGGAGGGAGCTCCCTGACGATGACAGTTAACTTTTTCCATACAGCGGTCCGTACGGACCGCGGTATGGAAAGGGTTAAACGGCTGACATCTGCACAGATGTCAGCCGTTTGTACCAGGGTGCCAGCAATGTGCTGGCACCCTGGTATAACCACTAGACACCAACGATCATTCATGGGGAGGCGGGCGGGGGATCGCGATCCCGCCTGCCGCACCGCCCGCCTCCCGCAACGCCCCCACCGCATGCGACACCCCCCCTGCACCACCCGCCGGCATCAAATCATGCAGGGGTGCAGGGGGGGGTGAATAATAATGATTTTAGCCACTCTAAAGTTTCTGATCCCCGCGGTCAGGGACCGCAGGCATCAGAAACTGCAAAAAGCGCAGCAAACCGCAGGTCTGAATTGACCTGCGGTTTGCTGCGATCGCCGACACGGGGGGGTCACATGACCCCCCCTGGCGTTGTCACAGGATGCCGGCTGAAGGATTTCAGCCGAAATCCCGTTCCGTTTAACCCCTCGGGCGCCGGAATACAGATTTTAAGTCAGGACGTACCGGTACGTCCTGTGTCCTTAAGGACTCGGGAAATAGGGCGTACCGGTACGTCCTATGTCCTTAAGGGGTTAAAGGACACTAAAGCCTATAGTACAAAGGTTATAAATGGCTGTGGAAAAAAATACATAGGTGTCTCCTGAGGGTGTCAGAACTGCAGAAACAATAGAGATGGTGTGGGAGGCCATTCTTCTCTATTAATGCAATCATCTCATTGAAGATCACTTCCCTCAGCATCTCTCCAGTCTGAAATGGATGCAAGAAGAAACAAACATTCTGTATCTATTCAGCTGCAAGTATAATGTAGACATTCTGGGGCACATTTATTAAGACCGGCGTTTTAGGCCTTAATAAAGGCCTTGTGCTGGCGGTAGGTCCGCCGAAGTTATGAAGAGGCGCAGGCCTCTCCAGCGCAAGTTCTAAAATTTAAGACAGCTTCAGTGCTGTCTTACACTTAGACCCTTTTCTACGCCTAAACCAGGCATAGAAAATGATGACTGACATCCTGTCCCCTTCCCCACCCACAGTTTTAGGTGTTTGGCCACCATCTATATATGAAATACATCTAATTGAGGTGTATTTCGGATTAGTAAACAACCCCCTCTGTGCTTTAGTGTTTCTTTATGTGTGCATAAAAAGTTCAAACCCTATAGCTGCCCAATGTGAATAGCTGTAAAAAAAAAAAGTGCTTACTGTAGAAATGCAGAAATGCAATGTAATGTATAACATAGTGTTAATGAAATAACATGAATGTTATCAGCACTATTGGACAATTGTGTTGGATATGCTTAAATATTACCAGAATTATCCGGACCCTGATAGATGAAAATGCAGAGTAAAAAGGAGCAAATCTTGATTTATAGAACTTCATTTTCAATGGTCATTTTAGAGTTAAGGAGCTTTAGTATTCAAAAGATCCTGGGGCACACATTCAACACTATTCCAGTAGGTGGCAGAAGAGAACCAATGCAATGTGTAAATATGATCGGAGCAATTCCAGCTCTGGCCAGTAGATGTCATGTGTCAGCTTTGCATGTTAGATATATGTACGTATAATAAATATATGTTACTCTTTTATTGTCAGATGCATGTTCAGTAAATACTAATTACATTGGTAAATCCACTGATAGAGACAAGGACACATCATTTGGAAAAGCAATTATATTGGACGAGCTCTTCAAAGTCTGCAGATCCTTGGGTTGTTTCACGACTGGCATGTGAAAAATAACACCATTGGTTTTTAATAAGCTGGCAACATCACATATCTGAACTAGCGTGTAACACGGAGGCAGCAGCCAGTGAAGTTATTATCTGTCACTCCTAGAAAATATTCTACATGCTGAAAAATATGGTAATTTAGGTCTGGAGGCAGAAGGCGATTATCAGTGGAGCCTTGAAAATGTTTTATGTCAAGAATTCAGCGCAACAGTATTTTATTCCCTCTGTAGTTCTATCAGGGCCTCAATGCTAATAAGTTGGGAATACTCCCCATAGCAGATAGGCTGTCAGTCAGAAACGTTTCTAATATGTTTATGCAATGCTTGTTACGTTTTTTTTTTTTTTTTTATCTGCACATAAACCTCATTTACATCATTTACTTCTTGTCTTCCAGCATGAAAGAGGGAAAAATGGATTCTTAAAGGCAATATTGTGACATTTTGAATGGGTTTCTTTTTCTAATTTAAAGTCGCTCACCCTACTGAAGAATTGAAAAGTGGCAAACGGCAGCAAATATGTACTATGAAATCTCAGTATTTTTTAGTCATTCAGATAGTTGTGCTCCCAGGATGAGATGCAGATGCTTGAAGCCAACTCCATGCAAAACAAATATGATTAATATAAAAATATATCATAAAACTGCCGTATATATGGGATCACCTAACCCCTGCTAATTACTTATCACAGAGGAGTTCTGTGACCAAATAACAGCACCAAGGTGCAAGAAAGGAAGCGAATTGGGAGAGATTTAGTAAGGGCTCATGAACACGGCAATTTGCGGTCCCAATACACGCGCAACATCCATGCAGATTCCGCAGATGGATCCAGATCCATTCAACTTAAATGGGTCCGCGATCCGTCAGCACCATTTTATTTGCGGTTTCGGAGGCACGGAGAGAAACCCCAGGGAAGCACTCTGTAGTGCTTCCGTGGGGTTCTGTGCCTCCATTCTGCACCCCACCTTCCAGATTGCGCACCCACAAGTGTATGGGTTTGCATCCGTGATGCGGGGTGCAATGCGGGAACAGCCGGGCAACGGCCAAGTGCACGAGCCCTAAGCCACATTTGCCAGAATTCTGGTTTAGTTTGAATCCAAAAACTGGCTCACATGCCTTGCACCACATTTATTATGTGCTTAAGATGCATTTTATAGTTGTTCCACAAGGGGTGTGGCTTAGTGGGAAGGGACATGTCCTAGCTGAAAAGGGGAGTGGCTTAAATGGTAACTGCAAACGTTGCATAAATCAATAGCACAGGTTAATATATATAAAAAAAAAATAATATATCTTATCAGAGAAACATGTCTCTTTCTAATATTAATCAGCATTTTCCAGTCCACTTGCTTTCTAAGCTAACATTCTCTCTTAATTGTCTGCTGAATCCATCTTGTGAGACCAAGAGCGACTGTCAGCTCACTAGAGGATCAGATTACATCAGCCCATAGATGACTATGGGAAGGAGCAGTGAGCCGCAGAGTGAGACAAACACAACCAGTTGTAGAGTGGGGTGCCTGGGGCCCACTAATAAAATTGATTCTGGGGGCCTACTGTACAGCTACATTCTAATATCCCTTGACCCCTGTCAGCAAATTCCTAAAAGTTTAGCAAATCGCATTTGTTTTCACTAGTAGTCTGTGGTCTAGCCTTTGTCTCAGATTATTCTGTCCTGGAGACCTTAGTGTGTTAATAATCTACCCAGTTTTGCATATAATAACATAGGCTGGTTGAGATGATGTACACTGAATATCTGTATATCTAAATATCTGTTATGGTCAGTGTACTGTGCCATTTGCCATGCATCAGTTGTGCAGTAGGTGGGGAGACTAGGGTCCCACTTGGCCCAGGGGCCCATCGGCAGATTCAGCTGCTCCCCTGTGGGCCAGTGCAAGCCTGAACACAACACAGACATGATTTAGCCTCTAATAGTAAGTGTTATATCTCATCCCAAGTGTTTTGTTCACATCTATACTGCTCAGTGCCTCGCTATAATGTCCCATATGAGTGAGAGAGTTATGAAGGATCTGCTGTCTCTATTTGTATTCTATGGACAGACAACATTACAGCCAGTCTCCACCCACCAGAGATGCAGCATACAAAGGGGAAACAGCTTAAATAAATGACAGATATAATATATCTAATGGTTAGCAATAGTGCTGTCACTAATGCATACCCTTATAGCAGTATATTTTAAAATTTTATGTGAAAGTGTAGGTACGCTTTATAAGAAACAATGTTTTGGTGCAGAATTTAGTTGAGAAATAAGCCAACCAATAGTTGTAAAATTAAAGGGTAAAAAGATGCACCATATTTATCATCCAGCATGGGCTACTGTGATACATTTTCTGCATCTTTATGTATTGCTGTATTGTCTACATTTACCCTGCCCTATTTATTAGCTGCTGCAAAATCCTATTTCACAGGTAAAATGCTACAAATTGAATAATATAAATGCCAACCCAAGCATGCCCACATTCACCACTTAGCACAGCATGTTTTCTGTATACAGTGCCAGTCAGAGCATATCTCAAGATGTGCCACCCCATATATTGCCAACCAGACTGTACCCTACCCCCCTACCCATACCAGCTGCTATGCTTTACCACTGTAGGCCTCAATGCCCCCTAATTTCACTAAATATATCACAAACATTCCCAGTCACACATCTGCCACATAATGCTCTGAAATCTAGATTTTTTTGCCCCTACTCTTTGTATATGGGGTTTCAGAAGTCCAAATTTCCACTGCATATTCTAAAAAAAGCTTTTATTTTTGCCTGTCACAGTGTGGTTCACTGTGACATGGGTTGCAGTTTCTGCTCACACTGGTTGCTGTGGTGGACTGGCTATGGTGGATGCCATAAATGTAGGCTGGTTGCCATGAACGATGTGTAGTTGTGGCAGCCTGTGTGTGAACTGTTCTTTGTGTATCCATGCTCCCCTCCCTGTTGTCTTGTTCTTGTGGGGTTAATGTCTTGGTCTGGGTGTGGTTACTAAGTGCTATATATTCTTGTTAGCTGTGGGCCTGGTGGTAAGTCTGTCTCCAGCTTTGCTGGGTGCAAGAGCTATGCACTTGACCTGGGGTTTTCCATCTGCCCTGTCTGTGTGGTCACCTAGTGAGACATCAATGTCACCTTTTCTTGGTCACTGCTTGTCCGTCTCTTGTCTGCCTGTGTGGGAAGCTCTGCCTGTGACTGACATGAATCCGTTCGGCATGGGTTCCAGACATCTGCTTGTCTGCCTGTTTGGGCAGCTCTGTCTGCGACCACCATGTGTCTTTCCGCATGGGGTCCAGACATCTGCTTGTCTGCCTGTTTGGGAAGCTCTGCCTGGGACTGCCATGCATCCGTTCTGCATGGGGTCCAGACATCTGCTTGTCTGCCTAGTCCAGTTCTATGTCTTGTGTGCAGCTCTATCTGTTTGCCGATAGACTAACTCTGCATGGGGGACAGGCATCTGCTAGTCCTAGTCTATGCCTTCGGTGAGAGGGCTCCTGGGTTCTCTGGAGGGAGGACATCTAGTCTATTTGTGCAGCTTTGCCTGTGACTGCCATGCATCAATTCCACATGGGGTCCAGGCATCTGCTTGTCTGCCTATCCAGTGAGCCCTCAGCTAAGTTTATCCCCACCATCAGGGACTCTGTGAAGAACGGGACTCAATGAGTCTCTGCTGTCTGAGTTTGGCCTTAAAGAGGACCTTTCACTAGAATAAAACATCTAAACTAACTATACAGACATGGAGAGCGGCGCCCAGGGATCCCCCTGCACTTACTGTTATACCTGGGCGCCGCTCCGTTCGCCCGGTATAGGCTCCGGTATCTTCATAGTTAGGCTTCACCCAGAGGGAACCTGACAGCGTCTCATTCTCCCATGCTGTAGCGCTGGCCAATCGCAGTGCTCAGCTCATAGCCTGAGAGAAAAAAAAGCCTCTCAGGCTATGAGCTGAGCGCTGCAATTGGCCAGCGCTACAGCATGGGAGAATGAGACGCTGGCAGGTTCCCCTGGGTGGAGCCTAACTATGAAGATACCGGAGGCTATACCGGGTGAACGGAGCGGCACCCAGGTATAACAGTAAGTGCAGGGAGATCCCTGGGCGCCGCTCCACATGTCTGTATAGTTAGTTTAGATGTTTTATTCTAGTGAAAGGTCCACTTTAAGTCAAACTGGTGCACTTGGTCCAGTGGTATTCCTATCCACTGGTCCCTTACCTGCTGGTCCAGTTCGCTGCCATGTCCTGAATCTGTTAATAAAGAATTTGTGTTGGTCTTTGCCTTTTATGATTGCTTGCTTTGTGTTTGTTTGCCCGAGATATGTTCTAGGGGTCAGTAGGACCCTTGTTAGAACATGACAAGAACAAAAGATGCAATAGAAAATATTATGACCTCAAATAGGTCTATTTTTTAAGTTAGCATTACGTTTTAGCAGACATCAGGTATATGGGAAATTATGACTTCTTCCAAGTTATATTATGGTAATGGTGATATACCCTTCCAAGTTGCACAGAGGGAGCAGAGTTGGAGATCATAAAAATTCCAATGATAATGGGGTTGTGTACTTGCCTATGGATTTCCTGGGCAAAATCAGTACAGAAAGCTTGTAAAAAGTATGCCATATGAACATAGACTTAAAAGGAACATGTCACCATGAAAATGCAGTATAAGCTATAGGCAGCATATTATAGAGCAGGAGGAGCTGAGCAGATTGATATATAGTTTTGTGGTTAAAAGAATCAGTATGACTTGTATTTTATACATTTATATTCCTGCTCATTGTTGGCTTTAAAGTCAAGGAGGCGGTCCTTTCAGTAGAGATGGCCTTGCGGTTCTCCCGGTGGTCATTTCACAGTGAACTTTGCGAGTTTGCGATTCGCCGAACATGCGGACATATGGCAATGTTCGCCGGCGCCATATTCTTTTGCTTTGCGCCCAACATTGACCCATGACACACACATCAGGTGGGACAGGACAGCCAATTGAGAAGTTTTAGCATATGGACACAACCCCACCCTATAACAGAACCCGATCTGGCAGCCATTTTACATTCTTTGTTTTACCAGTGTAGGGAGAGGTTACATGGTGGAGCAGAGACAGACTGTTAGGGACACCAAATGCTAGCTCATAGGGAAACAAAAGTCCTTTTAAGGACTGGTGTAGGTGTGCTATTGATAGATGTGATATACTGAGGAAGTGGGATATACTTATAATATACTTTCTCACATAGAAAGTATATTATAGTGCATTTGTATTGTGCAGCAGTTGTGTGCGGTTCTGCTACGATACCGCAGGTATATAGAGGGACAAACGCTATTGGAGTAACTATTTGCAACTTGAGTGATATACCTGTTGCCCCCCAAAAAACTGATTGAGGGGTGTGATATACGTATAATATACTTTCTAACATAGAAAGTATATAGTGCATTAGTATTGTGCAGCAGTTGGGTGCGGATCTGCTGCGATACCGCAGGTATATAGAGGGACAAGCGCTATTGGAAAAACTATTTGCAACGGGTGTGATATACATGTTGCCCCCAAAAAAACTGATTGAGAGGTGCAATATACCTGCTTTCACAACATACTGATTAAGGGGTTTGATATACCTGCTTCCACAAAATACTGATTGAGGGGTGCGATATACCTGCTTCCACCAAATATTGATTAAGGGGTTCTATATACCTGCTTCCACAAAATACAGATTGAGGGGTACGATATACCTGATTCCACTAAATATTGATTGAGGCCTGCGATAGACCTGCTTCCACAAAATACTGATTAAAGGGATTGATATACTTGTTTCCACCAAATACTGATTGAAGCCTGCAATATACAGTCAGGTACATAAATATTGGGACATCGACACAATTCTAACATTTTTGGCTCTATACACCACCACAATGGATTTGAAATGAAACAAATAAGATGTGCTTTAACTGCAGACTGTCAGCTTTAATATGAGGGTATTTACATCCAAATCAGGTGAATGGTGTAGGAATTACAACAGTTTGCATCTGTGCCTCCCACTTGTTAAATGATCAAATGTAATGGGACAATTGGCTTCTCAGCTGTTCCATGGCCAGGTGTGTGTTATTCCCTCATTATCCCAATTACAATGAGCAGATAAAAGGTCCAGAGTTCATTTCAAGTGTGCTATTTGCATTTGGAATCTGTTGCTGTCAACTCTCAAGATGAGATCCAAAGAGCTGTCACTATCAGTGAAGCAAGTCATCATTAGGCTGAAAAAATAAAACAAACCCATCAGAGAGATAGCAAAAACATTAGGCATGGGCAAAACAACTGTTTGGAACATTTTTAAAAAAAAAAGGAACGCACAAGTGAGCTCAGCAACACCAAAAGACCTGGAGGACCACGGAAAACAACTGTGGTGGATGACCGAAGAATTCTTTCCCTGGTGAAGAAAACACCCTTCACAACAGTTGGCCAGATCAAGAACACTCTCCAGGAGGTAGGTGTATGTGTGTCAAAGTCAACAATCAAGAGAAGACTTCACCAGAGTGAATACAGAGGGTTCACCACAAGATGTAAACCATTGGTGAGCCTCAAAAACAGGGAGGCCAGATTAGAGTTTGCCAAACGACATCTAAAAAAGCCTTCACAGTTCTGGAACAACATCCTATGGACAGATGAGACCAAGATCAACTTGTACCAGAGTGATGGGAAGAGAAGAGTATGGAGAAGGAAAGGAACTGCTCATGATCCTAAGCATACCACCTCATCAGTGAAGCATGGTGGGGGTAGTGTCATGGTGTGGGCATGTATGGCTGCCAATGGAACTGGTTCTCTTGTATTTATTGATGATGTGACTGCTGACAAAAGCAGCAGGATGAATTCTGAAGTGTTTCCGGCAACATTATCTGCTCATATTCAGCCAAATTCTTCAGAACTCATTGGACAGCGCTTTACAGTGCAGATGGACAATGACCCAAAGCATACTGCAAAAGCAACCAAAGAGTTTTTTAAGTGAAATAAGTGGAATTTTATGCAATGGCCATGTCAGTCACCTGACCTGAATCCGATTGAGCATGCATTTCACTTGCTGAAGACAAAACTGAAGGGAAAATGCCCCAAGAACAAGCAGGAACTGGACAGTTGCAGTAGAGACCTGGCAGAGCATCACCAGGGATGAAACCCAGCGTCTGGTGATGTCTATGCGTTCCAGACTTTAGGCTGTAATTGACTGCAAAGGATTTGCAACCAAGAATTAAAAAGTCAAAGTTTGATTTATGATTATTATTATGTCCCATTACTTTTGGTCCCTTAACAATTGGGAGGCACATATGCAAACTGTTGTAATTCCTACACCGTTCAGCTGATTTGGATGTGATGTAAATACCCTCAAATTAAAGCTGACAGTCTGCAGTTAAAGCACATCTTGTTTGTATAATTTCAAATCCATTCTGGCGGTGTATAGAGCCAAAAATGTTAGAATTGTGTTGATGTCCCAATATTTATGGACCTGACTGTACCTGCTTCTACAAATACTGCTCTTCTCTAGGGACTTTGGCACAGGGTCATTTTGAAAATGACAGGCAGAGGAAAAGGCAGGCCGTTCCGCAGGGGTGGTAGGGGTCGGGCAGCTGCACCAGGTCGGAGCCTAAGTGGAAAGTTGGAGAAGGTGCGTGCGATTACGTCAAATGACGCACCAGAGTTGGTTGAGTGGCTTCTGCACCCTCCTCATCCTCTGTATCTGCACCCCCCTCACTCTCTGCTATGTGCATCCCCAAAGCCACCACCACCACTATAGCCCCTCCACCCCTCAGAGGAATTATTTTCCCTGCCATTCCCAGACCTTACCGATGCGCAGCCATTTTTGGCATCGGATGAGGGAGAGGAGGTAGCAACTACCGCCACCCAGCGGTCTGACGTCAGTACACAGATCAGCCCAAGGAGGGTGGTCCCCGCTGTTGCTGCCTACTCCGACATCTCTAATGTCAGTGGTGGTGAAGGCGCTGTCTATGGACGTCACGTGGGTGCCCACAAGAGAGTAAGAGGAGGCGAGTTCAGAGGGAGAGACAGAGCAGCAAATAGAGAGGAGAAGAAGGAGAAGCAGGCAGAACTCTCAGTGCACAGGAGGCAAAAAGCAGACTGCAAATGTATATGGAGCGAGCCATCCACCATGCACGGTCACTTCTGGCGCTCCCAGGATGCCAGCACATGGCTCCGCAGTGTGGGCTTTTTTTAACGTGTCAGATTCTGACAATAGTGTTGCCATCTGCAGCCTGTGCTGTCAACACATAAGTCGCGGTAAGCCCAACACTCACCTAGGGATGACTGCCTTGAGAAGGCACCTAGCCTCCCATCACCGCGCCCAGTGGGAGCAACGCCATCAGAACCCACAAAGCCACACTCCCAGCCCTCGACGTCCTGCCTTTTCTCCTTCTCCTTCTCCTCTCTCCTCCCATTTTTCCTCCACTCCACCTTCCACCGTGCCGACGTCACGTTTTTCTGGCAGAAGGCAGGCTTCCGTGGCCCAAATATTCAAGCGTAAAAAGTTGATGACGCCAGATAACCCTCTTGCCCAACGGCTGACCACTGGCTTGTCAGAACTGCTAGCCCGCCAACTACTGCCATATAAACTGGTGGACTCAGAGGCCTTTAGAAAATTTGTAGACAATGGCACACAGCAATGGAAGGTCCCCGGATGAAAATATTTCTCCCAGAAGGGCATCCCAGAGCTATTTGGCCACGTTCAGCGGCAAGTGAATATATCTCTGGCACACAGTGTTGATTACGAATATTCGAAATGCGAATTTTTATCGCGAATATCGCCACTTCGAGATTTCGAAAATATTTAGAATATAGTGCTCCCTGTGCTTAAGCAGGGAGGAATCATGACTTCAGATGGAAAAAAATGACGAATATTCTAAAAAACTAATATATAGCACTATATTGAATATAGTGCTATATATTAGTTTTTTAGAATATTAGTAATTTTTTTCCATCTGCTTAAGTTGCTTGTGGGCTAATTACTCATTGGCCCAAAAGCAAGAAGCAGGGAGGAATCACGTGTTCAGATGGAAAAAATGACGAATATTCCTAAAACGAATTCTATAGTGCTATATACTGTATTCATTTTTGACCCAGGCCTTTATTGAGTGCGCAATATTCACATATTAAGCAATCATTACCTTGCAGATTTTCATGTAAAAAAAGAATGTAGATTATAACGAATATACGAATTCACGAATATATGATGAATATTACACAAAATATTTGCGAAATATCACAAATTCGAATATAACCCCTGCCGCTCATCACTACATCTGACCACAGACAAGTGGTCTAGAAAACACAGGCAGGGAAGGTACATAACTTTAACTGCCCACTGGATGAACCTTCTGACGACCGTCAAGCATGTAACCCGTGGCACCCGTGTGGATTTGGTGTTACCGCCACAGATTGCATGCAGGCCTGCCTCTGCTTCTCCTCCTCCTACTCCATACTTTGTCTCCTCCTCGGCTGATTCCTTTTCCACTGCTATTGCCTCTTCCACTGCACCCCCCAAGCTCCCCAGAACCTATTTGACGTACCAGGTGAGACGTTACCATGCTGTGCTGCGGCTGTTGTGCCTGAAAGCCAAGAGCCACACCGGTCTTTCACTGCTTTCAGCTCTGCGGTCACAGGCCGATCAGTGGTCAATCTCACTCAATTTGACAAAAATTTAATTGTTTGGTCACCATGATGTTTCCTTCATTTGGCGTAAAAAAGGAGAAGCCTTCAACCCAAAGAACACCATTCCCACTGTCAAACACAGTGGTGGAAACCTAATGCTTTGGGGTGTTTTTCAGCCAATGGACCAGGGAATCTAATGGGGTATGAATAATTATGGGCAGCACTGTATATACAGCGGCATAAAAGGCATTTTCTGTCAGGTGAATGCCTAATTTGGGGGGTCTCTACTCCAGTGGCCTACAGTAAAATTGTTATCTAGTGACCGCCTAATGTACCTCTAGCCACACAATCACTTGTTCTTTTCTGTGAGGTGAATGCCTAATTTTTGGGGCCTGTACTGGTCTACAGTAAAATAGTTATCCAGTGACCGTCTAATGTACCTCCAGCCACTTAATCACTTGTTCTTTTCTGTGAGGTGAATGCCTAATTTTTGGAGCCTGTACTCCCCTGGCCTACAGTAAAATTGTTATTCAGTGACCACCTAATGTACCTCTAGCCCAGGGCTGGCCAACCTGCGACTCTCCAGCTGTTGTAAAACTACAATTCAACCATGCCCTGCTGTAGGCTGATAGCTGTAGGCTGTCTGGGCATGCTGGGAGTTGTAGTTTTGCAACAGCTGGAGAGCCACAGGTTGGCCATCCCTGCTTCTAGCCACATAATCACTTGTTCTTTTCTGTCAGGTGAATGCCTAATTTTTGTGGCCTGTACTCCATTGCAATACAGTAAAATTGTTATCCAGTGACCGCCTAATGTACAGTTGTTTTCAAAATTATTCAACCCCCACTGAAATTGAGTGTTTTGGCCAGTTTGACATTGATTTTGATCATTTCAGTCATCTTGTTTACAATTAAATCAAAGAGGCACTTGTAAGTCAGACAAATATAACATAACATTTATAATGAAATAACAACAAATGTCTTTTCTGTGCTCACATCATCATCAGTTTTATTCAACCCCCAAGTGACATTCAATCTTAGTACTTAGTACAACATCCTTTTCCAGTTATAACAGCTTTTAAACGTGAAGCGTAGCTTGACACAAGTGTCTTGCAGCGATCTACGGGCATCTTCGCCCATTCTTCATGGGCAAAAGCCTCCAGTTCAGTCACATTCTTAGGCCTGAAAAATGCGCGGGTGCGTTGCGGGAACACCCGCGATTTTTCCGCGCGAGTGCAATACATTGTAATGCGTTTTGCACTCGCGTGAGAAAAATCGTGCGTGTTTGGTACCCAAACCCGAACTTCTTCACAGAAGTTCGGGCTTGGGATCGGTGTTCTGTGGATTGTATTATTTTCCCTTATAACATGGTTATAAGGGAAAATAATAGCATTCTGAATACAGAATGAAAAGTAAAATAGCACTGGAGGGGTTAAAAAAAATAAAATAAAAATTTACTCACCTTAATCCACTTGATAGCGCAGCCGGCATCTGCTTCTGTATTCTTTTCTTTAGGACCTGGCTAAAGGACCTTCGATGACGTCACTCCGGTCATCACATGGTACGTCACATGATCTTTTACCATGGTGAATCACCATGGTAAAAGATCATGTGACGTACCATGTGATGACCGGAGTGACGTCATCCCAGGTCCTTAAACTATAGTTAATGCTCTCCACAGGTCCTATATAGTAAAAGAGTCAGACGGAGATGCCGGGCATCGCGAGCAAGTGGATTAAGGTGAGTTAAATGATTTTTATTTTTTTTTAACCCCTCCAGCCCTGTTTTACTTAGCATTCTGTATTCAGAATGCTATTATTTTCCCTTATAACCATGTTATAAGGGAAAATAATAAGGTTCGGGTCACCATCCCGATCGTCTCCTAGCAACCGTGCGTGAAAATCGCACCGCATCCGCACTTGCTTGCGGATGCTTGCGATTTTCACGCAACCCCATTCATTTTTATGGGGCCTGCGTTACGTGAAAAACGCACAAAGAGGAGCATGCTGCGATTTTCACGCAACGCAAAAGTGATGCGTGAAAATCACCGCTCGTGTGCACAGCCCCATAGAAATGAATGGGTCAGTATTCAGTGCGGGTGCAATGCGGAATACTCGCTCGTGTGAAAGGGGCCTTAGGCTTGCGCGCTGCAACTGCTTTCTTTAAGTCCCACCAGAGGTTCTCAATCAGATTTAAGTCTGGTGACTGCGATGGCCACTTCAAAATGTTCCAGCCTTTAATTTGCAACCATGCTCTAGTGGACTTGGAGGTATGCTTGGGATCATTGTCCTGTTGAAAGGTCCAACGTCTCCCAAGCCTCAGGTTTGTGACGGACTGCATCACATTTTCATCCAATATCTCCTGGTACTGAAGAGAATTCATGGTACCTTGCACACGCTGAAGCTTCCCTGTACCTGTAGAAGCAAAACAGCCCCAAAGCATGATTGACCCCCCACCATGCTTCACAGTAGGCAAGGTGTTCTTTTCTTCATAGGCCTTGTTCTTCCTCCTCCAAACATAGCGTTGATCCATGGGCCCAAACAGTTCTAATTTTGTTTCATCAGTCCACAGAACACTATCCCAAAACTTTTGTGGTTTGTCCACATGACTTTTGGCATACTGCAGTCGACTCTTCTTATTCTTTGGAGACCGGTGTGCCTGGGAGTTCTGGCATGGAGGCCTTCATTACGCAGTGTGCGCCTTATTGTCTGAGCTGAAACTTCAGTACCCACATCTGACAAATCTTTTTTCAGTTCCTCAGCAGTCACACGGGGACTTTTCTCCACTTTGCGCTTCAGGTAGCGCACAGCAGTCGAAGTCAGCATCTTCTTTCTGCCACGACCAGGTAGCGTTTCAACGGTGCCCTTTGCCTTGAATTTGCGAATGATGCTTCCTATGGTGTCTCTTGGTATGTTTAACATCTTTGCAATCTTCTTATAGCCATCGCCCTTCCTGTGAAGAGAAATCACCTCTTCTCTTGTCTTCCTGGACCATTCTCTTGACTTCACCATGTTTGTAAACACACCAGTAAATGTCTAGAAGGAGCTGAGTATCACAGTCCTTTTAAATCTGCCTAATTGGTGCTTATTATGCTTGATTGCTGCTCCTTGACATCCACAGGTGTTTTCAATACCTGATCGAAAACACTTGAATGAACCTCTGTTCTTAAGAGTGGTAGTCTTTAACGGGTTGAATAATTGTGTCAATGAAGAAATCACAAAAAAAACATTTAATACTGTATTACAAAAACCATTGATGTCATTTTAGTTGCATTTCGTTCTTTAAAAAGTCCTTGTAAGATTTCATTCTGAACACAATTACAAATGTACACTAAATTCCCTAAAACCCTTTACAGCATTGGGGGTTGAATAATTTGGTACACAACTGTACCTCCAGCAACATAATCACTTGTTCTTTTCTGTCAGGTGAATGCCTAATTTTTGGGGCCTGTACTCCCGTGGCCTAAAATAAAAGATTTCTAGGCTCCAGCAGGGCACATTTTTGAGAGTTTCCCTTTAAGACGCATAAAAATGGCCCCTTATTAAAAATTTTGCCATTGATCCCCCTCTGGTATGTCACTGTCCATGTTGTGGGACTGTTTGTGCACTTCTAGTAAGTATTTGGTGGCTGCAAATATCACCTGAAGGTTTTTTAGGTTCGCCTGCCATTAAAGTCAATAGGGCCTTCCGCGAACAAGCGGTTTGCGAATATTTAATCACCAAAGCTCGTTCGTGAATCGTCTCGGCCGATGTTCGTCCATCCCTACCTATCAGTGATTGACAGCTATCTTTGTATACACAGTCATAGAGGGAATCACTGATTGGACTGCCTCCTTGCTTTCAAAAGCCCAGAATGAGCGTGCATCTAAATGTATAAAATACAAGTTATACTGCATTTTTTCCTCACAAAAGTATGTATCAATCTGCTCAGCTCCTCCTGCTCTATAACATGCTGCATGCAGCTCAAACACCATGTTTAACATGAGAGGTTCCCTTTAAATTGTAGATTCATGTAGTCATAGTTTATATAAAATGGCATACACAAGAAACACTGCCACTTTACAGCATTTAAACTTGCATATATTTTATACAATGAATGAATACACTGATAAATATATAAATAAATATACATGAAAACAGAGAACCTTTGTAAATGCACTGATCCTGGCTTCCAGCCTGTATTAGAATATGTTCATCTTTTTCTTTTATTATTTTTTTACACAAAGATTGTTGCATGTATTCCGTGCTGAAATCTGTGCGAAATCTACATTTCAGGCATGTTCACATGCATAAAAAAATGGATTTCAAGTAGTGAGGCAGAAAAAAAAATCTACCCCAAAAATATGTTGCCTATCTTGTGGGAAAAAAGATGCAAGAATGTGCCCCATTAAATTACAATTGGAGAATCCTAGGGAGGACCGTGCTAACTGCAATTCCATGGCAAATCCATGGCAAAAATCTGTGGGTCTACCTCGGGTACCTGTCACGTAAAGCAGTTTCATACTTTCACTGCAGACTTCAAAGAAGACATCTGCCCATCTCCCAAGCAGTTTAGTATCTATCCTCATATACAGTTAGGTCCATATATATTTGGACACTGGCGCAAATTTAGTTTTTTTTTTACCTGTTTACTAAAACATATTCAAGTTATAGTTATATAATGGACATGGACATACAGTCCAGACTTTTAGCTTTCATTTGAGGGTATCCACATTAAAATTGGATGAAGGGTTTAGGAGTTTCAGCTCCTTTACATGTGGCACCCTGTTTTTAAAGGGACCAAAAGTAATTGGAAAAAGGCTGTTTCATGGGCAGTTGTGGCCAATTCCTTCATTATTTAATTCTCAATTAAGCACATAAAAGGCCTGAAGTTGATTTGAGGTGTGGTGCTTGCATTTTAAAGATTTTGATGAGAAGTAAACATGCGGTCAAAGGAGCTCTCCATGCAGGCGAGACAAGCCATCCTTCATCTGCGAAAACAGAAAAAACCCATCTGAGAAATTGCTACACTATTAGGAGTAGCAAAAGCTACAGTTTGGTACATCCTGAGAAAGAAAGAAAGCACTGGTGACCTCAACAATGAAAAAAGACCTGGACACCCACGGAAGACAACAGTGGTGGATGATCGCAGAATGATCACCATGGTGAAGAGAAACCTCTTCACAACAGCCAACCAGGATATAGGGTTATCAATTTCCAAATCTACCACAAAGAGAAGACTGCATGAAAGTAAATATAGAGGGTCCACTGCATGGTGCAAGCCTCTCATAAGCCTCAAGAACAAGAAGGCTAGATTGGACTTGGCTAAAAAAAAATCTTAAAAAACCAGCACACTTCTGGAAGAACATTCTTTGGACAGATAAAACCAAGATCACCCTCTACCAGAATGATGGAAAGAAAAAAGTATGGCGAAGGCACGGTACAGCTCATGATCCAAAGCATACCACATCATCTGTAAAACACGACGGAGGCAGTGTGATGGCTTGGGCATGCATGTCTGCCAGTGGCACTGGGTCACTAGGGTTTATTGATGATGTGACACAGGACAGAAGCAGCCGGCTGAATTCTGGGGTTTTCAGAGACATACTATGTGCTCAAATCCAGCCAAATGCAGCCAAACTGATTGGTCGGCGTTTCATAATACAGATAGACAATGACCCAAAACATAAAGCCAAAGCAACCCAGGAGTTTATTAAAGCAAAAATGTGGAATATTCTTGAATGGCCAAGTCAGTTACCTGATCTGAACCCAACAGAGCATTTCACTTGTTAACCACTTAAGGACCACAGGTTTATACCCCCCTAAAGACCAGGCCCTTTTTTACAAATCGGCACTACACTACTTTCACCGTTTATTGCTCGGTCATGCAACTTACCACCCAAATGAATTTTACCTCCTTTTCTTCTCACTAATAGAGCTTTCATTTGGTGGTATTTCATTGCTGCTGACATTTTTACTTTTTTTGTTATTAATCGAAATTTAACGATTTTTTTTGCAAAAAAATGACATTTTTCACTTTCAGTTGTAAAATTTTGCAAAAAAAACGAGATCCATATAGAAATTTTGCTCTAAATTTATAGTTCTACATGTCTTTGATAAAAAAAAAATGTTTGGGTAAAAAAAAAATGGTTTGGGTAAAAGTTATAGCGTTTACAAACTATGGTACAAAAATGTGAATTTCCGCTTTTTGAAGCAGCTCTGACTTTCTGAGCACCTGTCATGTTTCCTGAGGTTCTACAATGGCCAGACAGTACAAACACCCCACAAATGACCCCATTTCGGAAAGTACACACCCTAAGGTATTCGCTGATGGGCATAGTGAGTTCATAGAACTTTTTATTTTTTGTCACAAGTTAGCGGAAAAATGATTTTTTTTTTTTTTTTTTTTTTTCTTACAAAGTCTCATATTCCACTAACTTGTGACAAAAAATAAAAACTTCTATGAACTCACTATGCCCATCACGAAATACCTTGGGGTCTCTTCTTTCCAAAATGGGGTCACTTGTGGGGTAGTTATACTGCCCTGGCATTCTAGGGGCCCAAATGTGTGGTAAGGAGTTTGAAATCAAATTCTGTAAAAAATGACCTGTGAAATCCGAAAGGTGCTCTTTGGAATATGGGCCCCTTTGCCCACCTAGGCTGCAAAAAAGTGTCACACATCTGGTATCTCTGTATTCAGGAGAAGTTGAGGAATGTGTTTTGGGGTGTCTTTTTACATATACCCATGCTGGGTGGGATAAATATCTTGGTCAAATGCCAACTTTGTATAAAAAAATGGGAAAAGTTGTCTTTTGCCAAGATATTTCTCTCACCCAGCATGGGTATATGTAAAATGACACCCCAAAACACATTCCCCACCTTCTCCTGAGTACGGCAATACCAGATGTGTGACACTTTTTTGCAGCCTAGGTGGGCAAAGGGGCCCATATTCCAAAGAGCACCTTTCGGATTTCACAGGTCATTTGTTACAGAATTTGATTTCAAACTCCTTACCACACATTCGGGCCCCTAGAATGCCAGGGCAGTATAACTACCCCACAAGTGACCCCATTTTGGAAAGAAGACACCCCAAGGTATTCCGTGAGGGGCATGGCAAGTTCCTAGAATTTTTTATTTTTTGTCACAAGTTAGTGGAAAATGATGATTTTTTTTTTTTTTTTTTTTTTTCATACAAAGTCTCATATTCCACTAACTTGTGACAAAAAATAAAAACTTCCATGAACTCACTATGCCCATCAGCGAATACCTTGGGGTCTCTTCTTTCCAAAATGGGGTCACTTGTGGGGTAGTTATACTGCCCTGGCATTCTAGGGGCCCGAATGTGTGGTAAGGAGTTTGAAATCAAATTCTGCAAAAAATGACCAGTGAAATCCGAAAGGTGCTCTTTGGAATATGGGCCCCTTTGCCCACCTAGGCTGCAAAAACGTGTCACACATCTGGTATCTCTGTATTCAGGAGAAGTTGAGGAATGTGTTTTGGGGTGTCTTTTTACATATACCCATGCTGGGTGAGATAAATATCTTGGTCAAATGCCAACTTTGTATAAAAAAAATGGGAAAAGTTGTCTTTTGCCAAGATATTTCTCTCACCCAGCATGGGTATATGTAAAATGACACCCCAAAACACATTCCCCACCTTCTCCCGAGTACGGGGATACCAGATGTGTGACACGTTTTTGCAGCCTAGGTGGGCAAAGGGGCCCATATTCCAAAGAGCACCTTTCGGATTTCACAGGTCATTTTTTACAGAATTTGATTTCAAACTCCTTACCACACATTTGGGCCCCTAGAATGCCAGGGCAGTATAACTACCCCACAAGTGACCCCATTTTGGAAAGAAGAGACCCCAAGGTATTCGCTGATGGGCATAGTGAGTTCATGGAAGTTTTTATTTTTTGTCACAAGTTAGTGGAATATGAGACTTTGTATGAAAAAAAAAAAAAAAAAAAAATCATCATTTTCCACTAACTTGTGACAAAAAATAAAAAATTCTAGGAACTCGCCATGCCCCTCACGGAATACCTTGGGGTGTCTTCTTTCCAAAATGGGGTCACTTGTTGGGTAGTTATACTGCCCTGGCATTTTCCAGGGGCCCTAATGTGTGGTAAGTAGGTAAATGACCTGTGAAATCCTAAAGGTGCTCTTTGGAATGTGGGCCCCTTTGCCCACCTAGGCTGCAAAAAAGTGTCACACATGTGGTATCGCCGTATTCAGGAGAAGTTGGGGAATGTGTTTTGGGGTGTCATTTTACATATACCCATGCTGGGTGAGAGAAATATCTTGGCAAAAGACAACTTTTCCCATTTTTTTATACAAAGTTGGCATTTGACCAAGATATTTCTCTCACCCAGCATGGGTATATGTAAAATGACACCCCAAAACACATTCCCCAACTTCTCCTGAGTACGGCGATACCAGATGTGTGACACTTTTTTGTAGCCTAGATGCGCAAAGGTGCCCAAATTCCTTTTAGGAGGGCATTTTTAGACATTTGGATACCAGACTTCTTCTCACGCTTTGGGGCCCCTAGAATGCCAGGGCAGTATAAATACCCCACATGTGACCCCATTTTGGAAAGAAGACACCCCAAGGTATTTAATGAGGGGCATGGCGAGTTCATAGAAATTTTTTTTTTTTGGCACAAGTTAGCGGAAATTGATATTTTTAATTTTTTTCTCACAAAGTCTCCCGTTCCGCTAACTTGGGACAAAAATTTCAATCTTTCATGGACTCAATATGCCCCTCACGGAATACCTGGGGGTGTCTTCTTTCCGAAATGGGGTCACATGTGGGGTATTTATACTGCCCTGGCATTCTAGGGGCCCTAAAGCGTGAGAAGAAGTCTGGAATATAAATGTCTAAAAAAATTTACGCATTTGGTTTCCGTGAGGGGTATGGTGAGTTCATGTGAGATTTTATTTTTTGACACAAGTTAGTGGAATATGAGACTTTGTAAGAAAAAAATAATAATAATTCCGCTAACTTGGGCCAAAAAAATGTCTGAATGGAGCCTTACAGGGGGGTGATCAATGACAGGGGGGGTGATCAATGACAGGGGGGTGATCAATGACAGGGGGGGTGATCAATGACAGGGGTGGTGATCAATGACAGGGGGGTGATCAATGACAGGGGGGTGATCAATGACAGGGGGGGTGATCAATGACAGGGGGGTGATCAGGGAGTCTATATGGGGTGATCACCACAGTCATTGATCACGCCCCTGTAAGGCTTCATTCAGACGTCCGGATGCGTTTTGCGGATCCGATCCATCTATCAGTGCATCCGTAAAAATCATGCGGACATCTGAATGGAGCTTTACAGGGGGGTAATCAATGACAGGGGGGTGATCAGGGAGTCTATATGGGGTGATAACCACAGTCATTGATCATGCCCCTGTAAGGCTTCATTCAGACGTCCGGATGCGTTTTGCGGATCCGATCCATCTATCAGTGGATCCGTAAAAATCATGCGGACATCTGAATGGAGCCTTACAGGGGGGTAATCAATGACAGGGGGGTAATCAATGACAGGGGGGTGATCAGGGAGTCTATATGGGGTGATCACCACAGTCATTGATCACGCCCCTGTAAGGCTTCATTCAGACGTCCGGATGCGTTTTGCGGATCCGATCCATCTATCAGTGCATCCGTAAAAATCATGCGGACATCTGAATGGAGCTTTACAGGGGGGTAATCAATGACAGGGGGGTGATCAGGGAGTCTATATGGTGTGATCACCACAGTCATTGATCATGCCCCTGTAAGGCTTCATTCAGACGTCCGGATGCGTTTTGCGGATCCGATCCATCTATCAGTGGATCCGTAAAAATCATGCGGACGTCTGAATGGAGCTTTACAGGGGGGTAATCAATGACAGGGGGGTAATCAATGACAGGGGGGTGATCAGGGAGTCTATATGGGGTGATCACCACAGTCATTGATCACGCCCCTGTAAGGCTTCATTCAGACGTCCGGATGCGTTTTGCGGATCCGATCCATCTATCAGTGCATCCGTAAAAATCATGCGGACATCTGAATGGAGCTTTACAGGGGGGTAATCACCACAGTCATTGATCATGCCCCTGTAAGGCTTCATTCAGACGTCCGGATGCGTTTTGCGGATCCGATCCATCTATCAGTGCATCCGTAAAAATCATGCGGACATCTGAATGGAGCTTTACAGGGGGGTGATCAGGGAGTCTATATGGGGTGATCACCACAGTCATTGATCATGCCCCTGTAAGGCTTCATTCAGACGTCCGGATGCGTTTTGCGGATCGGATCCATCTATCAGTGCATCCGTAAAAATCATGCGGACGTCTGAATGGAGCTTTACAGGGGGGTGATCAATGACAGGGGTGTAATCAATGACAGGGGGGTGATCAGGGAGTCTATATGGGGTGATCACCACAGTCATTGATCACGCCCCTGTAAGGCTTCATTCAGACGTCCGGATGCGTTTTGCGGATCCGATCCATCTATCAGTGGATCCGTAAAAATCATGCGGACGTCTGAATGGAGCTTTACAGGGGGGTAATCAATGACAGGGGGGTAATCAATGACAGGGGGGTAATCAGGGAGTCTATATGGGGTGATCAGGGGCTAATAAGGGGTTAATAAGTGACGGGGGGGGGTGTAGTGTAGTGTAGTGGTGCTTGGTGCTACTTTACTGAGCTACCTGTGTCCTCTGGTGGTCGATCCAAACAAATGGGACCACCAGAGGACCAGGTAGCAGGTATATTAGACGCTGTTATCAAAACAGCGTCTAATATACCTGTTAGGGGTTAAAAAAAACACATCTCCAGCCTGCCAGCGAACGATCGCCGCTGGCAGGCTGGAGATCAACTCTCTTACCTTCCGTTCCTGTGAACGCGCGCGCCTGTGTGCGCGCGTTCACAGGAAATCTCGGCTCACGCGAGATGACGCCTATTGGCGTTAGTGTGACCTGGGAGCGCCGCAGAAATGACGCCTTTCGGCGTTAGCGTGGCGGGAAGTGGTTAAAGACTAAACTTCAGGCAGAAAGGGCCACAAACAAACAGCAACTGAAAACCGCTGCAGTAAAGGCCTGGCAGAGCATTAAAAAGGGGGAAACACAGCGTCTGGAGATGTCCATGAGTTCAAGACTTCAGGCAGTCATTGCCAACGAAGGGTTTTTTAACCAAGTATTAGAAATTAACATTTTGTTTACAATTATTTAATTTGTCCAAATACTTTTGAGCCCCGGAAATGAAGGGATTGAGTTTAAAAAATGCTTTAGTTCCTCACATTTTTATGCAATAATTTTGTTCAACCCACTGAATTAAAGCTGAAAGTCTGAACTTCAACTGTATCTGAATTGTTTTGTTCAAAATCCAATGTGGTAATGTACAGAACAAAAACCAGAAAAATGTTCTTTGTCCAAATATATATGGACCGAACTGTAGACAGGGATTTCTAGGTGGGTCGACCATTCTAAGACTCTTGAAAACAATAAACTTGAAATATATTTTATCTTGTAATGGGGGTGCAGCACAGATGCTACGTGGTGTGACTTGCAAGTAAAAGTTATGGAACATATTTATCAATATCTACAGACAGAATCTGTTCTCGAGTCTGTTTTAAAAGAGTCTACAGCAATAGAGACATTCATCAGGAGCCAGAAAACCGTTTCAGGACTATGTCACATACATTGGTCATAATAATAACAGTCTTTATATAGTACCCTTATCCTGAACTGATAAAAATGCAACAGAAATTTTATTCAGACTATGGGAGATTAGATCAAGTTCAGTTTTGTGTTGTGATGCAAAGGAATAACTGAATCAAGAAATCCTAGAAAAATTGTATATACAAGGAAATATGCAAGGTGAAGCTGTTTATCAGACATGGTTTTTGTTACAAAAGCAGTAAAAACCATAGAGAAACACAGAGTCTGAACTAAGCCTTATGGTGAAGTATGCTTTCTGCTATATTAATTACACATTTTAAGACATTTAATATTTCTGGCCTACAGATTGCACTAAATTTGGTTGCAGACAAAGGATCACAGGCTACTCCCTCAACTCTACATACATGGAGATGGGATATGGTACAATAGATCTATCAGGACCATGCCCAGAGGTAAAAAGGATCCAGGTGAGAGGAGCAGTAAGCAATTACCCTGGCCTGGTCTATGGACGGAATGTAATTTTTTTTTTTATTTCTTTGCTCTGGTTTGGGGTCAGCATTTATTTAGGGGTCTGGTTTAAAGGTTATGTACACCTTTTGGGGCAATTTTCTTTTTGTCTGCATTTTATTTATTTGGGGCTAAAAATCTCTTTTTTTAATTGATCTTTATTAAAAATATTGACCCATTCTGTCACAAATTGCTAACAGTTTTTCTAGCTGTTTATCTCTAAATAACTAAGGTGTCATAAACACTTATTTAAGCCACATTATTATCAGTAAGATAAGGATTGAGCTTTGATGAGTGGTTATAAGGTCAGAGAGCAGAGATAAGGAGCACTTAGGCCTCTTTCACACGGGCGTAGCGGGAAAAGGTGCGATTTTTCCGCTCGAGTGCAAAACATTGTAATGCGTTTTGCACGCGCTGAGAAAAATCGGCATGTTTGGTACCCAAACCCGAACTTCTTCACAGAAGTTCGAGTTTGGGATCGGTGTTCTGTAGATTGTATTATTTTCCCTTATAACATGGTTATAAGGGAAAATAATAGCATTCTGAATACAGAATGCATAGTACAATAGCGCTGGAGGGGTTAAAAAATAAATAAAATTATTTAACTCACCTTAATCCACTTGCTCGCGCAGCCCGACTTCTCTTCTTTGCTGTGTATAGGAAAAGGACCTGTGGTGACGTCACTCCGGTCATCACATGGTCCATCACATGATCTTTTACTATGGTGATTGATCATGTGATGGACCATGTGATGATCGGAGTGACGTCACCACAGGTCCTTTTCCTGCACACAGCAAAGAAGAAGACAGAAGAGAAGCCGGGCTGCGCGAGCAAGTGGATTAAGGTGAGTTAAATTATTTTATTTTATTTTTTAACCCCTTTAGCGCTATTGTACTATGCATTCTGTATTCAGAATGATATTATTTTCCCTTATAACCATGTTATAAGGGAAAATAATAATGATCGGGTCCCCGAAAATCACCGCTCGTGTGCACAGCCCCATAGAAATGAATGGGTCCGGATTCAGTGCGGGTGCAATGCGTTCACCTCACGCATTGCACCCGCGCGGAAAACTCGTCCGTGTGAAAGGGGCCTTAAGCTCCCTGTCTGATGTAGCATAGAGAAAATTCAGATTCTGCTAGTATAGCATCTCAGCTCTGTACAGAGAAACTCCATTTTTTTATTTTATAAAAACCAATTGAAAAAAATGATTTTTAATAGTAAAAAAACATACATAACCTTTAAAGTCTGGATTCATTTTGGAGAATGAATTGATTTCGGGGTCTAATCAGAGATCAGATGCCTACTTTGCCTCAATCATACATTTTCTGTGTCTGATTTGGCCCATATTGCCACTTTGATTTTGTAACAATATAGGGGCATTATATTGACTTGCTATTTAATTGTGCATAGAAAAGGTTCACTTTTGATGGGACCCTATTTCTGGTGAGACAGGAGATCTGAATGTCATAGAGGGGCAGCCAGTGAGCTGAGCCTAAGGCCTCATGCACACCGCCGTTGTGCGGCCGTTCCGTGCATTGGGGACCGCAATTGCGGCGGCCGGGACGGATTGAGACCCATTCAACTTGAATGGGTCCATGATCCGTCCGCACCGCAAAAAAATAGAACATGTATTGCTTGCGTGGGGTTCCGTTCCGCAACACAGCTCTGGATTGCGGACCCATTCAAGAGAATGTTTGCTGTTTGTTGCGGGCCACAATGCGGCCACGGCCGGGCAGCGGCCGTGTGCTTGAGGCCTAAGGAAGAGAAGAGCATGCTAGTGTCAAATATGGTACATAAAGCTTGACAAGAATGAATACAGTGTGCAGTAGCACTGTGCACTCGCATCTCTTCTCCGAAGCCACATCTTATTAGATGAGGAGGTCAGACCATGGTTACTGGCTTTGGTCACTGAATTGGAAGGAGTACTATTGGGTATCTACTGGGCAGTGGAGAAAGGCAGCAGGCAGTTAAGCGACCCCTCAGGGTTAATTTCTGGTTGCACCCTTGCCCCTCCCCATACTCTTTATATGTATATGTGGTATCTAGTCTGTGTCCTAATCCTAAGGGCTTATGCACACAAATATATTTTTTTCCGTGACCGTTCCAATTTTCTTGCGGCCCCAAATGAGGAACCATTCATTTTAAAAAATACAGAAATGACTCCTTATGTATTTTGTGTCCGTATGTCTGCATGGTCGTTCAGCAAAAAAAAATAGAATATATCCTATTATTGTCCGCATTACGGACAAGGATAGGACTGTTCTATTAGGGGCTGGACCTTCCGTTCCGCAAAATGCAGAATGCACACAGTCGGTATCGGTGTTTTGAAGATTCACCATTTGCGGACCGCAAAGCAATGGTCGTGTGCATGAGCCCCAATGAGGAGTCTATGAGAGGAATTTATCATTCCCTGCACCCAGAATTCAAAATAGAGATTACAACTTTCTGGTTACCTGCGCAAGCATTTAACAACTTTTTATTTAGATTTTTTCAGTTTTAGGGCTCGTTCACACGAACTTGTGATGCACGTTGCCGTATTGCGGACCGCATTTGCGGATCGGCAATACACGGGCACCGTTCCCTGGCCATTCCGCATCGCGGATGCGGAACAGGAGAATGGAACGGAACACTACGGAAGCACTACGGAGTGCTTTCTGGGGTTCCGTTCCGTGCTTCCGCACCGCAAAAAGATAGAACTTGCTCTATCTTTTTGCGGAACGGAAGGATCGTGGACCCATTCAAGTGAATGGGTCTGCAATCCCCATGTGCCTGCCCCACAGACGGTGCCCGTGTATTGCGGACCCATGTGAATGAGCCCTTACACCGCCCACTCCAGTTTTGAATTGTGGTTATCTGTGTTAATTAGTTTCCATCCAGATTTACAAAAAGTCACAAAAAAAGTTGCAAACTGACTAGGCGGTGGTAGAGAAAAACTGGAGTACTATTTCTATACAAAAGTGTCAGGTGCACCAAATTTAACAAACAATGGGGCCCATTTATCAAGCTTGCATTTTAGGCAGAAAATTAGACTGCTCATTTTCATTCGGCTGTCTTTCTTTTGCCGAGTATTTATTAAAAGTCGTACAGCAGTTGATGAATTAGACTAGACGTATTTTTATTAGGGCTCTTTCACACAAGCGCGTGCAGTCCGGAAATCATGCTCTATGTGTGAGCGTGATCTTCGGTTCTGGGCACTGCTCATCCTGCAGGAGCGCATAGTATTATGATGATTTATAATGCATTGTGCCTCTGCATGACTTTATTGCTACAGAATCATAGGGACAGTTAGACTGTTTTAGCAACAAATTTAGGAGCAAAAAATGGCGCCCCTACATAAATAGGTCATAAAAAAGTCACAAAAGTTAGAAAACTTCTGAATTAGTCTAAAAAATCTAAATAGGCAAACAAGGCACAAAAGCCTCCAAAACAGGCACAATTTCAACATTAAATGTGACTAAAAAATGAAACAGTCTAAGGGCCTGTTCACAGGACCGTATGGCTTTTTCAGTGTTTTGCGGGCCGTTTTTAACGGATCCGTTTTTCCATTTTTTGTTTCAGTAGTGTTTCCGGTTCCATTTCTTTTTCCGTTCCGTTTTTCCATATGGCATATACAGTATACAGTAATTACATAGAAAAAATTGGGCTGGGCATAAAATTTTCAATAGATGGTTCCGCAAAAACCGAACGGATACGGAAGACATACGGAGTACATTCTGTATATGTTTTGTTTTTTTGCAGACCCATTGACTTGAATAGAGCCAAGGAACATGATTTGCGGGCAATAATAGGACATGTTCTATCTTTGAACGGAACGGAAAAATGAAAATACGGAAACGGAAGGCATACGGAGTACCTTCCGTTTTTATTGCGGAACCATTGAAATGAATGGTTCCCTATACGGACCGTATACAGAATTTAGAAAACGGCCCGTACACGGAACGCAAAAAAAAGTTCATGTGAACGAGCCCTAATACAGCAATTTTTTGACTAAAAACAGGAGCAAACACTTTAGTAAATGTGCCCCAATGAGTGACATTTCACAAATTTGCTGTAGGCGTCCATGCGGCCGTGCCGCAAATTATAGAACGTGTCCGTATTGAGGCCAATAATATTATTTTCTAGTAACGGGAGTGAGATTAATGCCTATTGCACACGGAAGGTGTCCGTATTTTGTGGATCCATGGTTTGTGGACTGCAATACGGATACAGTCATGTGCATGAGGCCTAAGTAATGAATGAACACATCCTACATATGTAGCTATAGAAAGTGGACGCATCCACCATTATCTAGCTGATCAAAGTCATACCCAGAGTTCCTTCTCCGTTGCTTGATATTTTCTGTTACAATCTCTGCCGCTAAAAATCTTGTATTGTAAAAAGCCTGGATGCCATTCTGGACTGGCGATAAAGAAGGAAAAATGCTAAAAATGACAACTTATAAATCTAATCTCATTTTGCACAGATTTCACTTTGTCATTAGAATTCAAAAGTATGGCGCTGATTTATAACCCTGTAAGGTCTGGGTGGGAGGCTGAACCCGGTGCTGAGCGACACGTCTTACATTCTGTTACATTGGAGATGTTGCCTCAGTCCAGTCACAGGGGAAATTGGGGGCAATTACTTAGGATAAAGGAAAAACAGGAGAAGCAAATTCCAGATGTCCATTTACATCATCACTTTTATCACTGCCGGTGCACAGGTCTGGATTGGTAATGACATTTGGAAACGTCCACTAGGGGGCGCTGATTGTCTTTGAAAGTGCAAGAGAAACCCAATAAGGTGACTATGGGTAATATTACGTAAGAGGCTGAAGTGAAATCACAGATAGACTTAATTACCATTAATGTAAAAGAACTAAAGCTTTTGTAAGAGGAACACAGGGCACAAATGTTTTACAGCTAGGATATTATTAAACGTGCTTATCCATGTCTCCTAATTACTAGCAATGCGAGCTGCATTCCGTACACTGTCATGTCATGTTACAAGCTGTCCAGCGGTAATGAGCTGAAAGTTACCATCTTCTCACCTGGAAAACACAGCGCCCGTCTACATCCGCCTGTAATGACAGTCCTTTACTACGTGGCCAATGATACGGTAACAAGGAATCTATTCGAGGGTTGAGGTCCATTTTATTAAAGGATCCTGGACACCTCTAGGAAACATGTTACTGCCGCAGCACATATATATACGTGCATGGCACCTTATGCCTATATACTATACACAGTTTGATTTGATTTTACGGTAGGAGTGAGCCAAGACAGCAAGAAGAAGAATGAAGAAAGCCACAGGGGCTCAGTGGTTCCTACAGGTGCCTTGCAGGACTGGGGACCTACACCCGAATCTGACCGAGGACAGCATCTGCATGGAGGTCGTATGTTCTCCCCTTTGGGTTTCCTCCAGGTACTCTGGTTTCCTCCCGCACTGGGAAATGACATTGTGAGCCCCATTGGGGACAGTGAGTAATGATCGTGTCTGTACAGCGCTGCGGAATATGTCAGCGCTGTAAAAGTGAGTAAAATAAATAAAGCAATATTAAAATATTTTTTAGAGCCATGACTGTATTTTTATCCTTTTTTCCGCTACAAATACCAATAAGCATAATCCTCCCGAGAGAAGAAAATAGTCTCTCTAGTGCCTCCTATAGGTGGCTGCCTTTTCAGTCAATGAGGAAAATCCACCAGAATTCTGGCCCAAATTGTGACAAGCAAGTGGCGAAGGTGGCAGGCTCCAAACCGGCTATGCGTTTTATTCTCTTCTTGTGCTGCTCCTGACAGTTTCAGGGTTCCTAAAACACATGAATTGAGCTTTGGTGTTTTTTTATTAGTGAAAAAAAAAGGCCAGAATAAACGCTCGTGTTTTTTTAGGCAGCAGCAGTTTTTCTTTTTTTTTTTTTTGGGAAGGGGGAGGACGGAGATTTATGCATACAGTGTGTCTTACCACTAGGGTTTTCTTTATGGCATTTTTCTCCTATAAAGAACGTGTTGTCAAAATGATTGGAAAACACCGAAAGCTACAGCATGCTGCGTTTTTGAAAAGAAGCAAGAAAGGTAAAAAACCTACTTAAAGGGAGTCTTTCACCTACACTGACTGTACTAGAACACTAACACCATTATCAGCACTATAGTCCACATATGTGAATGCTACTTACTGTTTAGCTGGCCGTCGCTTATTTTCTTCAAAAAACACTTGGATTCAATATGCAAATTAGGTCTGAAGGTGCCCAGGCCCCTCGTCGCTATTCATCTGAAACCCCTCCCCTTTCACCCCTCTGGCCCGCCCTAGGTTCTTCTGATTACCTCCTCCCTTCAGTGTGAAATGCCGCGCCTGCGCACAGGAAGTAGCCGCCGGCTAGATCGGGATGTTGGGGCCGGCGCATGCGCAATAAACGATCGGATGCCCATAATGGGTAATGCTGTGCGCAGGCGCGGTGATTCGGATGCACGGCGCAGGCGCAGCATTTCACACTGAAGGGAGGAGGTAATCAGAAGAACCTAGGGCGGGCCAGAGGGGTGAAAGGGGAGGGGTTTCAGATGAATAGCGACGAGGGGCATGGGGACCGGCCGCTTGAACGCCGCCCCTGGCCACCTTCAGACCTAATTTGCATATTGAATGCAATTGTTTTTTTTTAAGAAAATAAGCGACGGCCAGCTACACAGTAAGTAGCATTCACACATGGGGACTATAATGCTGATAATGGTGTTAGTGTTCTATAACGGTCAGTGTAGGTGAAAGACTCCCTTTAATGAACATCACTAGTAGCAAATAAAATCTTTTGCATCTTGCACTTCATATTTGAAATCTGGAGCTGGTGTTTTTCCACCAAAAACACTCACAAAAACACTAGTGCAAAACACACAGCATGTTTGGGCCTCATGCACACAGCCGGCCGTGGCCGTATTGCAGCCTGCAAATAGCGGGTCCGCAATATTCCGGCTCCGCCCGTGTGCTCCCCGCATCACGGATGCGGACCCATTCACTTGAATAGGTCCGCAATCCGCACTGCAAAAAAATAGAGCAGCACCACTTACACTATATACTGCTTCCGCTAGTTTGTGGGGTGTTTTGGAGCTGACAGATTCCTTTTACGGTGTCTAGAAAAAGAATCTATACTGAAGAGTATACTGTTGTATAGCCCCAATGCAATCCCAGTCAGGTGGTAGCCCCCCATTACTTTCTTGATTTGGGGCCAATAAATACAATAAATATACCCATTTGTTTAAAAATAGTCTGAAAAATCAGATAACATTTTTTTCAGGAATAAGATGTAATGTGAAAAAAAAGTTAAGGCAAGGCCTCATGCACATGACAGTATTACACCTCGAGACAACCTCCAAGTTCTACAGACTGGTAATATGAGAAGCCTATGGGCTCATCAGATGCCATATTATGGAGGTGTTCTCCCCTATCTCTGTAATACAATGCTGTGAGGATACACCATTTAGCAGCTTTGTAGTACTGAGCCAGTCTATCTGTGCTGCGTTTTTTGCTGCACCCAAACGCAGCACAGTCACGACATGTGGCAGCTCCCTGACCCAGTAAAAGTAATGAGCCATACCTGAGCCTACCCCGTCTTAACTTGCTTGTTATTTTTGCAGTGAAGAAGAAATCTTGAAGAAGAAACCAGTGAAGAAGCCCTCTATAACGCGACCCAGGTGTAGGAATGCCGAGTGGTATAGAGCGGCCTAAAATGTCTCTTTATGTGTGTCACGGTGCTCCTACCTGGATACGGCTGGACCCTAGGCTTTGGCTCCGAAGCAATAAATAGGGGGAATAATTGAGGGATAAAAAAATAACTGGAGTCCAGAACTTGAGATTAAGTTCAATGGCAGCTTTACTTTGCATAAACGTTCTCCAAAACAGTTTACAGGCTTTGTCTTGGTTTCAGCAGGCTTTAGCATAAAACTGGCAGGCAAACTCCACTCTGCTATATCTGTTTCTCTCTGACTCTGCTGTACTGACAGGCTGGCTGTATAAGACCTCTTTCACACGACCATATGGCTTTTTCAGTGCTTTGCGGTCAGTTTTTCACGAATCAATTTTTTGTTTCCGTTTCTGTTCCGTTTTTCCATTCCGGTTTTCCGTATGGCATATACAGTATATAGTAATTACATAGAAAACATTGGGCTGGGCATAAAATGTTCAATTGATGGTTCCGCAAAACGGAACGGATACAGAAAACATACGGACGTTTTTCTTGCAGAGCCATTGACTTGAATGGAGCCACGGAATGTGATTTGCGGGCAATAATAGGAAATGTTCTATCTTTCAATGGAACAGAAAAACAGAAATACGGAAACTGAATGCATAGGAGTGCATTCCGTTTATTTTGCGGAACCATTGAAATGAATGGTTCTGTATACAGACCGTATATGGAACGCAAAAAACGGACCGTAAACTGAAAAAAAAAAAAACGGTCATGTGAAAGAGGCCTAACTCAGCTTCTTTTGTATGCTGCACTTCACTTTGTAGTCTGACTCTAGGTTATGCCAGGGAACTTTCCTCCTGGCTCCTGAGGCTTCAAGCTTTGGCCTCCATGGCGAGCAGAGCTTTGGATGCTTTGGCTGGCGTGGGCACGTTCAGCAGAGACATGCCCCTGCACACCCTTCCCTTAGCTGGGGGTAAACTAGACTGACTAGAACTTCTGCCCCACCGTTCCTGCAGGAAGTAGGACTTGCCCACCTCTCTCCAGAGGGGGAGGTTAGAATGGAATGTTCCATTCTATCTAAGTATAGCTCTGCTGGGTTTGCTGCCACTTGCTGGTGAACCAGGCACATTACATGAACAGTTACATAACATTAGAAATGCACAGTGTGGAGGACCTGGAATAAATGCATAAGATGACATAAGGTTAGACCAATAAAGACAGTAGCAAGGTGCAAAATTGGTAGCACCACTCTGGGGTGTTACAGAGGCAACATTATCATTTTCTTGTGAACGTGCTTCAAATGCCCTAGGTTAGAATATGTCACATTCAAATCTATTTTTACCTAATGTACTGTTTAAATCAGTGTTACAAAGTATTTCTCAAAACTCAGGATGATTGAAAAGGTCTAGAGCTGCTTTCAGCGCACTATGAGAAAACCTGAAGGACTCATCACGATTCCTCGATAAAGCAGGTGCTACATGTTGCATATTCCAATTTGGCAAGTGATAATGTAGACCATCTGCTCCCAGGCTCTTGCAGCGAGACACCTTTCTGGTAAATGTTTCACAAACTTTGAGAAACGGCAGAAGATTCCAAATATGCAACTTCAGATTGTCAGAGAGATGTGCAAAAGGCAATGTAAAGCAAACTGAGAAAATATTACACTGCAAAGTATACGTCTTCAGATGACAGTGCGGAGAAAACAGTAAGAAATCATCAGTTATATCAAAATCATTTCTACACACAATATTGCAAGAAAGCTACCGATCTGCAGCCATGGGGGGCAAGAACAGAATGGAGCTCATGAATAGGAGGACTACCGGGAGAGTGCTCTCTATTGATCGGACTTCAGTGCTTGGCCCATGTTGGGGCTGCTAAGTGGAAATGTTCAAGATTTCTCACCAGTTTATGTGCCTTTAGAGAGAGGGTGACAGATTCCCTTCAAGAACATCTAAAATAAAGTTAGTGAGTGGTTCTGCTGAATACTAATGCTTCTTGCACATTGTGTACATGCATTCCGTTTTTGTTAAGTGTGTGCAGACAGAAGGAGCCGCCACGTGAGTAGTGATGAGCGGCAGGGGCAATATTCGAATTTGCGATATTTTGTGAATATTTGGGCGAATATTCTTTAATTATATTTGCGAATTCTTGATTGCAAAAATCGGCAATGATATATGCGCCTATTGCGCGCGCAAAACAGGCGTGGGTCACTGTTGCTCCATTTTTCAAGCTGCTAGAAGTTTCCTGAGACTGGAGAAAATGGTTGGCACAGCAGAACATTGCAATAGCTTTATATGCAGATAGAGAGCTCCAATATATTCGCGATTGCGCAAATCGGCAATTAATGATGCGCATATTTTTGCGCAATACGTGAAACTTCACATTTTAGCAGGTCTGACTACATATTACTGATTGGTGCACTAAGTATTGTCACACTGCCTAACACCCTGCACTGGAACCTATCAGCTACACTATATCACTATCTAACCTAAACTGACTATCTGTAATAAATATATATATATATATGCTAACCAACTGACTAATTTAACTAAACAGATACCAATTAAAGGGCTTATGCAGTGGGTAAATATTGATGACATGTCCTTAGGGTAGGTCATCAATATCCGATCAGCGGGGGTCCGACTCCCAGCACTCTCGCTGATCAGCTGTTTGAAGTGGAGGCGGCACATGTGCCAGCACTGCTTCCACTGCATACTTAGCTGCATGCCATCTTGCTTGTAGAGGCATCGCGGTGTAATTACAACTGCTCAGTCCATTCACTTGAATATTTATGCTGTGAATGTCCCCGACAGATTTCACACTCAATTCCGTGGCAAAAAACAACATGTAATATATGCCTTTTAGTTGCGCTTTTTGCCGCACATCAACACAAAAGTATACTGTGAAAGAAAACAACAAAAATTCTGTGAAAAAGTTGCAAATGCAAAACAGTTTATTCACACGTGCTTTTTGGGTGCTTTTCTAAGCATACTGAAATGCATTAATAGATAGATGGATAGATTGCTTCTACTTTACACAAGTTATAATCTCCCCCGAGTGTCTGGGCCACTGCTTAGTAATAGGAGATGTGGCCACTGGCCAGCAGGTGTCAATATGAGGAGATCCAGCTTTGCTGCTTACATTGAGGTTGGGGGCCATCAGTTCTGCTCGTCAAGGCTGCCGGGCATAAGAAGATGGCAGCATGGACCTATCACCGGGTTGTTGGTTATTTAGCATTTCCCCGATGTAGTTTTTCCTTGAAAAATGTGCCAGGTCATCGAGGCCCTACCATGGCCATTTATAACTAGGGAACCTGTCAGGATTTGATGCTGTCCGTGATTCAGGCTCAAGCTCCTGACAGGTTCCTATGAAATAATAACATTTTCATTTATTATACACTGGAATGATTTGCTGAAGAGTCTTTGTAGTCATCCCATGACTGCATCTAACAAGAATGTCCTATCATTCGATGCGTCTCCATTAAATATACACGTTGAAGGATACATGCATACATTTGCACAGACAGTAAGTACAAAAACAGTATGTGTAATGCTCAGATCCTGCAGATAAAGCTCGGTGTCTGAGGCAGTTCTGGGTTGTTAAAAAAGCTTACACATATCTCTCCAAGAACTTCTAAAGGAATGTCCTTCAAAGCTAGAATGTTATCAGGTTACCTTCCAGAGATAGGGGTCTGACCTACTGTGGAGATAGTCTCCTCTTTACATATACAATTAAGTAAGTGCAGTGTACTTTGTGTATTCACTCATTTTGAAGTGGCACAAATGCAATCTATAATGAAGGATAAACAGGGAAGAGACAGAAATTACACAATCAATAAAAATGGGTGATAGACCTCTTGAATTCCAGTGCAACGGAGCTGCATGGAATCATGAAAAGTAGTAGTCAGCCAAGCACCAGAAGACATCCAGATGTCACCCTCGGCCACTCAACAAGAAAGTTCAGCTCTGCTAAACGTATTATTCATGCTTTGCACCCAGGTTTACCAAAGCATGTTCTCGATGTATCACCTACACTCCTTTTGGTTCTACTGAATGGAACTGAAAGCACCAATCTGGTGAAAGTGGTTTTCCCACAAATAGTGGAGTGCTGGTGGAGCATATTCACCGTCACTATGCATTCACAGTACTCGGGGGTTCCATCAGTCTCCTAGTATTTTATAGAGCGGCAGCATATTTGCTCAACCACCACTCCAATTAACCTCCTCCACACTGCAAATGGGAAAAAGAAAGAGGAACTTGGGACACTCCATTTAATGATCAGTGAGGCCAAAAGTGGTGAGGCCTCAGCTATTTATCTCCTATCTTGTGGATAGGTGATAAATGTTATTTGTGGGAAAACCTCTTTAAACATGGGGGGGTGCACCTGTCTGATAAAGGCCTCACAAAGGCAATCACCTCTGGCACCAGTTATCTGGGACATGGATTGACAATAGCCAAACATGAACCATCTACAGTAAATCGCCCCACAACCCTTAAAAGCTGGAGCCCTGTGTGCCTGGTAGATACATATATACAGTAACAGTATACAGATTGTATGTGTATGGAAACCTTGACATGAACAGGTGAACTTTTATGCACAGATCCTCATCTTTTGGTTCCTCGTAGAAACATGTCAGAAGATAATTTGGGTCGGTTCTGGAGCACTCTGAACACTCGTTTCTAGAGTGCTCTGTTCCAAGCTGCTTTTGGTTTTGCTTCACTTTACTCAAGAGTAACAATTGATTCTACTTCTGATGGTAGGGTTTGTCAACATCTGTAGTACCCATGAGGAGGTATAGTGAAAAACTAAAAATTGCCCATACGGTGTCACGTAATGCAAGCCTTACTTGAACAGACACTCGTTATAAGGGTCTAAAGGTCTTTTGACATGCACCATGAAAGCTCCCGGAGTATATGTTAAATGGACCCCTACGCCCTATTGTACCAACAGGGGTCAAGAGAGTTTTATTTGGCAGGATCCATTTTCTGTTACAGCATGGTATAGTGCAGCAGACTTCTTTTTTTTTTGTAACAAAGGTACAACCGGCATCTCTTAAACATATGTGTCGAAGAAAACTTTGGATGGACCCCGCAGATGCAGTGTGGAAAAAGCCCTTTTTGGGCGCCTACCTCTTTATAAAGGATTTTTTTTTTTTCTGTATAAATAGTTTAACTTTAATGCAGACTCTGAGACACTTTCATACTTTCTCCCCACTTTCTACCTAGGCGACCATGCTACATGGCATCAAAGAAGCACAAACAATGCATTAAGAGTATCACTTCCAGGATAGCTGGTGAAGATCCGGTAATTGCACCAGCAGTGTCGCATGAGTTCCCATATGAAAATGGATAACATTTTTCTTTTGCACTTGCTTTGGTATTTCCCAGATTAAGAAGTTATGCAGCCTGACAGTAAACTATACCGCAGCAAGTTCCAACAGAGCACCTGAGTGTTTCCTTTCATGTTTCCATTCCAACACCTGTCTTCTAGGAGGCCGGGGTGGTCTCTGCAGCTTTACCTCTCACACTTCTTTCAGCAGTTTAGCGGTGGATTGTTCGCTACTGAGCGGCTTCAAATGACCTTGAAGGGCAGCGCCACATTCTTGTTATTAGTGAGCTAAGATGAGCTGCACTTGAACTTAAGGAATGTCAATATCAGTAAAAAGGGCTACACCATGATTCCCAGTAATAGTCTATAAAGATGGAAATTTCGAAAGGAAGGTAGGACAGTGTTAACAACTGACAGCAGAAGAATTCACCAGGAAAGGGTGACCATATACCTTCAATAGTTGTCAACTGAACAGTCATTTCTCCCGGCTCCCTTATACCCTATCCTATCCTCTGGATAGGACATCAGTATCTGATCGGTGGGGGTATGATAGCCAGGACCACTGCCGATCAGCTATTTGAGAAGGCACCAACATTTGCAATAGCTTTTCTAGGTTTTCCTTGGGTGAAGCTCAGCCCCATAGAAGTGCTTTGTAAGCTGCGAGAAGATCGTGGCGCTACTGCAAGCGCCTTTGCCTTCTCAAAAAGCTTATGTGTGGGGATCAACCACCAATCCGATACTGATGACCTACCCAGAGGTCGTTCTCACACAGATAACAGGACAAGTGGTGGAGCACTGTTTGAATCTGTCACCAGAGAATTCATATTCTCAGCTTAGTAGAGTGTCTACCACCGTGGCTACTGTGACACCATTAGCTCAATGCTTCCACTGTTCTAAGAAACATTCATAATTCTATTACCAAAGAGATGCTTGAACGTGACACGGAGCTTTTAGGATACGGCCAAATGGTCAGGTTCCTTGATGCAGTTTTGGAAGCCAAAACCAGTCATATCTTTCCTTTCTCGTCCTTTATGAGCCACACCTGATTTTGGCTTTCAAAGCTGCATCAGGAAACCTGCCCATGTGGCCATACCCTAAGAAAACCTCACTCCAAGTTTAATAGTGGGGAGTGGACACCATGATATCATTGTTCCCAGTCTGGTAAGCAGTGCTTCTGACAGACAGATGAGCCCTAAGGTAATCTCACTCCTACTGTGGCAATGGGGAGTAGGAACTAGCTGTGAGAATGAGGAGGAACCTTACGTATGAACAAGCTTTTGTTGCCTCAAGGGCATGGAGTTCTACCAATCTCAAATTATGTGTGGATCCATGGTACCTCTGATTATGGCTCTTTTCAGGAGAGAACTGAATTGATTAATTTATCCCTTTCTTCATAGTTGTGTGTCTCATGTCTCTGTCATGTCAGAATACTGTACATCTAGGGCCATTCAAGGTGGCCCAGACATTGGAAAAAGTACTAAAGCCTGTATTAGGCCGATTGAGCAAGTGATTGTCGGGAGGAAAGCGTTCCCTCCCGGCAATCGCCTGCTAGCTAGCAGAGGAGACCCCTGCTATTATATGCAGTGACCATCTCCACAGCATGAGGAGGAGCGATCATTGTGCCATCACTCATACCCAAGCTCGTTCATCGGGCAATCAGTGGCAGCATTACACTGCAAGATGATCGCTAACGAGCGTTCATAGGAAAAATTGTCAGGTGTGATACAGCCTTAAGTGTCACATTGTCAGATAATTGTACCACTTCAAGTGACTGCAATAAAACCTCTGTTCACTAGACTCCATCCTGTGTTAGATAAGGCATGACCTCACGTCCATCCACAAACAGGCAAGGTGACATGTGGTTGGCACACTAGGGCCACCGGATCTGCTTTAATGCATAATAATGCACAATGGTATAGGTAAGACATTAAAAACCAACCATTTTGCATAGGTCTACGGGCTGCTGGCATTACAAATTTATGCCCTCCTTGCCCTTAGAGTAAATAGGTTTTCCAGGACACAAGCTTGACTTACATTGCCCCCCAAAAAAAAACAACACATGACATCCGTGTGCATTCCGAATTTTGCAGAAAGTAACAGTAGGCCCCTAATAGAACAGTCCTATCCTTGTCCGTAATGCGGACAATAATAGGACAGGTTCTATTCTTTTGCGAAACGGACATACGGAAACAGAATGCACAAGGAGTAACTTCCGTTTTTTTGCAGACCCATTAAAATGAATGGCTCCGCATACAGTCCGCAAAAAAAAAAAAAAAAAACGAACACAGAAACAAAGTACGTTCATGTGCATGAGCACTAAAAGCGATTTCACACACAGTTTTTGTTTTGCATTTTTCCCTTCCTTTTTTTTATGCTGTTTTTTTTTTTAAACTTTTTTTTTATTTGGCCTGATATTACCTTAAAAATTTACACACACAATGCAATGCAAATACCACGAAAGAGTGTTCTGTATTTATTGCATTTCATCACTTACATAGCACAGTGTGCTCTAGAATTTGATCTAGAATTTTTCCCTTGCATTTTCTGCTTAGGCATCCCTATAGGAATTGAAAAACACCATAAAAAACACCTGTTTTTAAAATGATACAATAAACTAAAAAAAAAAAAGCCCCCAAAATACACAAAAAGGGCAAAAATGCATAGCGCTTTCACCACAAAAGAAATACAATAGAAAAAAAATCTATGCGTGAAAGCCTTAGAGAGACAGCAATGGCATCAGACAAGTCGGGGAGGACGGTCCCTCACTGTCTGCCTTGCATTTGTCCCATACTGGTTGTAATTCAAGTAACAATCCGTATTTGTCGGGGGGTTATTCCCACATCCCTCACTTCCTTGTACCCTCTATGTCACCATCCTCTGGTTATATGGAGTCCTCCATTAATGGGTAGAGTATTCTTCAAGGTACTGGGGTTTTGCCCCTTGAATTGTGGACCTTGTCTGGTCTGACCGTCCACTTGACCTTGTGCACGCACTTTATAACGCACGCACTTTGTTTTGTATATAGGGAAGATTTCCCACTGCGATTACATCAGTGCACTGTAATACATATATCGGGGCACAACTAGGGCCATACAATATTATGGGGGGGCACAACTCTGGAGCCATTATAACTACTGGGAGCACAAAGGGGGGCATTATTTCTAATGAGGGCACCATGGGCGGGGGGGGGGGGGCATAGGACGAAGCGTTCAAGACCAGCATAATAGTAATAGGAGAGGCTGCCATAGACTGAGGGAAGCGAAGCTGAGCAGATGCTGTGACACGGAGGCAGGAAATGGGTGCCACCATGACAGTGGGCAGGGTTAAGAAAAACTTGGCACCAACCTCAGAAAAGCTGGGTGGCAGGAAGCCTTGTAAAAACAGCGTTTTAACGGCATCTGTCAGCAGATGATGCTTTAATATATGCAAATGAGCCTCTAGGAGCAATGGGGGCGCTGCCATTACACCTAGAGGCACAGCTCTCTCTGCAACTGGAAAGCTGGGTGATGGGATAAGGAAAGCCGGGTGCAGAGATGGGGAAAGCGGGGTGCTGACATCAGGAAAAGCTGGGTGATGGAATAGGGAAAGCTGGGTGATGGGATAGGGAAAGCTGGGTGATGGAATAGGGAAAGCTGGGTGATGGAATAGGGAAAGCTGGGTGCTGTGAGAGGGAAAGCTGGGTGATGGAATAGGGAAAGCTGGGTGCTGTGAGAGGGAAAGCTGGGTGATAGGATAGGGAGAGCTGGGTGATGGATTAGGGAAAGCTGGGTGATGTGATAAGGAAAGCTGGGTGATGAGATCAGAAAAGCTGGGTGCTGACATCTGGAAAGCTGGGTGCTGACATCTGGAAAGCTGGGTGCTGTGAGAGGGAAAGCTGGGTGCTGTGAGAGGGAAAGCTGGGTGCTGACATCTGGAAAGCTGGGTGCTGTGAGAGGGAAAGCTGGGTGCTGTGAGAGGGAAAGCTGGGAGCTGACATCTGGAAAGCTGGGTGCTGTGAGAGGGAAAGCTGGGTGCTGACATCTGGAAAGCTGGGTGCTGTGAGAGGGAAAGCTGGGTGCTGACATCTGGAAAGCTGGGTGCTGTGAGAGGGAAAGCTGGGTGCGGACGTCTGGAAAGCTGGGTGCTGTGAGAGGGAAAGCTGGGTGCTGTGAGAGGGAAAGATGGGTGCTGACATCTGGAAAGCTGGGTGCTGTGAGAGGGAAAGCTGGGTGCTGACATCTGGAAAGCTGGGTGCTGTGAGAGGGAAAGCTGGGTGCTGACATCTGGAAAGCTGGGTGCTGTGAGAGGGAAAGCTGGGTGCGGACGTCTGGAAAGTTGGGTGCTGTGAGAGGGAAAGCTGGGTGCTGACATCTGGAAAGCTGGGTGCTGTGAGAGGGAAAGCTGGGTGCTGACCTCTGGAAAGCTGGGTGCTGTGAGAGGGAAAGCTGGGTGCTGACCTCTGGAAAGCTGGGTGCTGTGAGAGGGAAAGCTGGGTGCTGACATCTGGAAAGCTGGGTGCGGACGTCTGGAAAGCTGGGTGGTGACGTCTGGAAAGCTGGGTGCTGTGAGAGGGAAAGCTGGGTGCTGTGAGAGGGAAAGCTGGGTGCTGTGAGAGGGAAAGCTGGGTGCTGTGAGAGGGAAGCTGTGACATCCCGGTGAATGACTTCTGTCACTGACAGGCTGCGCTCTGGGGAAGGGAACATTAGACCTGACGTACAATCCGAACGTGCGATTTGTTTCTATTGTAAAGGGATCTTCTCTCGGGGATGGCAGGGTGAGAGTGCCCGGCCCGCAGACTGGCTGGCAGACTGGCATCCCGCTCTCTGACAGACCGAGTCTTCCCCTGTCCCGATGGGAGGACGTGAAACTTGAGCCGAGTAGTTTGGGGCCGGACCGGTGATTGGCCGCTTCCCGGCGGTCCCTCCCAGGACAGTGCTGGGACTCGGAGGAGCGGAGGAGCCTCCCCCTGCACCTGACTATTTACCAGCAGTGTGTGCAGCGGCCGCAGTGTCCTCCATCCAGTGCAGCCCGCACACCATGCTGTAGGGTCTGGCGGCCAGCACGGACCGTTACTTCTCCTCAGCACTGAAAATGCCGCGCTCCTTCCTGGTGAAGAAACACTTCAACTCCTCCAAGAAACCCAACTATGGGGAACTGGACAGCCATGCAGGTGAGGGCACTGGACAGTAGGCAGGACTACAGGTACATGGGACTGCTGCTGGCATATGCACTGGACAGAATACAGGACTGGCACTAGTGCAGGCTACAGGTACATTACATGGGACTGCTGCTGGGATATGCACTGGACAGTATGCAGGACTACAGGTACATGGGACTGCTGCTGGCATATGCACTGGACAGTATGCAGGACTACAGGTACATGGGACTGCTGCTGGCATATGCAGGACTGGACAGAATACAGGACTGGCACTAGTGCAGGCTACAGGTACATGGGACTGCTGCTGGGACCACTCCTCAGATATACACTGGATATTATACAGGACTAGAGCAGGCTACAAGTCCTGTATTACTTATATTACTGTGCATGTACATGGGACTGCTGCTGGGACCACTCCTCAGATCTACACTGGACACTATACAGCACTAGAGCAGGCTACAAGTCTTGTATTACTTATATTACTGTGTGCATGTACATGGGACTGCTGCTGGGACCACTCCTCAGATATACACTGGATATTATACAGGACTAGAGCAGGCTACAAGTCCTGTATTACTGTATATTACTGTGTGCATGTACATGGGACTGCTGCTGGGACCACTCCTGGGATACACACTGGACACTATAAAGGTCTAGCACTAGTGCAGACTACAAGTCCTGCATTACTGTATATTACTGTGTGCATGTACATGGGACCGCTCCTTATATATACACTGGACAGTGTACAGGACTAGCACTAGAGCAGGCTGAGGCTGGACGGAGAAAATGACAGCATGCTTCACTGTATATTACTGTGTGCATGTGCATGGGACTGCTGCTGGCATATGCACTGGACAGAATACAGGACTAGTACTAGTGCAGGCTACATGGGACTGCTATTGGGACCACTCCTCAGATATACTCTGGACAGTATGCAGGACTAGCACTAGAGCAGGCTGAGGCTGGACGGAGAAAATGACAGCATGCTTCACTGTATATTACTGTGTGCATGTGCATGGGACTGCTGCTGGCATATGCACTGGACAGAATACAGGACTAGTACTAGTGCAGGCTACATGGGACTGCTATTGGGACCACTCCTCAGATATACTCTGGACAGTATGCAGGACTAGCACTAGTGCAGGCTACAAGTCCTGTATTGCTGTATATTACTGTGTGCATGTACATGGGACTGCTGCTGGGATATGTACTGGACAGTGTACAAGACTAGCACTAGTGCAGGCTACAAAGTGGCAGCATGCTTCACTGTATATTACTGTGTGCATGTACATGGGACTGCTGCTGGGACCACTCCTCAGATATACTCTGGACAGTGTGCAGGACTAGCACTAGTGCAGGCTACAAGTCCTGTATTACTGTATATTACTGTGTGCATGTACATGGGACTGCTGCTGGGACCACTCCTCAGATATACTCTGGACAGTGTGCAGGACTAGCACTAGTGCAGGCTACAAGTCCTGTATTACTGTATATTACTGTGTGCATGGGACTGCTGTCTGGGACCTCAGACACACTGGACAGTATACAGGACTAGCACTAGTGCAGGCTACATGACAAGTCCTGGGGCTGGAAGGAGAAAGTGACAACACACTACCTTAGTGTATATTACTGTGTGCATGTACATGGGATTGCATAGAGACACTGAGTTTGTCATTTGGCACAATTCATCCTGTCATCACAATGGTTTTCCATAGGACAGCAGATTACTACAGTACATGATGACAAATCCAGCTCTGCTAGGTCTCATGTATGTATATTTTCTTTGTCACCTGCGTACAATACTTATACGTTGTGTCTTTCCTTCCACGCAGCAGTTCTGATCTCACCTTTCCTGTATGAGAGGTACCCGGTGGCCGTCATCCCACAAGCAGACCTCCTCAGCTCCGTCGCCTACAGCCCTATCACAGTATGGACCAGCCTGCTCCCCCCTCCCCTACCCAGTGACTTGTCGCCCCTCTCCGGTTACCCCTCGTCGCTGGGACGGGTCAGTCCCCCCCCTCAGTCCGACACCTCATCCAAGGACCACAGCGGCTCTGAAAGTCCCCTCAGTGACGAGGAAGAGCGGCTCCAGGCTAAACTGTGCGACCCCCATTCCATAGAGGCTGAGAAGTTCCAGTGCAGCCTGTGCACTAAAAGCTACTCCACCTTCTCCGGACTGGCCAAGCACAAGCAACTGCACTGCGATGCCCAGGCAAGGAAGTCCTTCTCATGCAAGTACTGTGACAAGGAGTACGTCAGCCTGGGAGCCCTCAAGATGCACATCAGGACCCACACCTTACCATGTGTGTGCAAGATCTGTGGGAAGGCCTTCTCCAGGCCCTGGCTACTGCAGGGACATATCAGGACGCACACTGGTGAGATATAGACTACTCGTATAATATATATATATATTATATATTTGTATATGTATGTGGAAATCCTGAGCTCTACCCTATTACAATGCCAATCATTTCATGTAACTGGTCCATGATATGTCAGCAGAAACCAGGGAGGATCATTATCTCATTATTTGCTACAACTGATCAACATCTGCCCATACTTTCTCCATGTTCTGCTCATAGATGATAATTCTGCTCTTGTGGACCCATTAGATAAGAACGACTGTAGTGTTTATATCGGATCTGCAAATGTCCAAGGTGTCCAACTGTACTTAGAGGCCCCAGGAGAAGTTCCGTCATGCTTACTCACCAGATCTAGGACAGCATGGAATATGGAAAATGTCCTATGTGGCCAGGACATGCAGAGTCCTGTAGTTCTACAGCTGGTCTATAGTGTAGCAGGGTACATATTATATCCATTTCTCTACCCTCTCATCTACTTCACTCAATTTTCTGAGGAGTAGATTGATATGTCTATGGGAACACCTGGAGAGAACATGCTCCATACACATGTTGTGGTCAGGGGGTGATCCCATGTCAGTCATTGAGGCACCATGCTTACAGATCAGCACAGATTGAGGAAACTGTACATAGATGTATATATAGATGTGTGTATCTTATATCTTGGTTTTCCCTTGCAGGAGAAAAACCTTTCTCATGCCCTCATTGCAACAGAGCATTTGCGGACAGGTCGAACCTGAGAGCCCACTTGCAAACCCATTCAGATGTGAAGAAATATCAGTGCAAAAGTTGTTCCAAAACCTTCTCCAGAATGTCCCTGCTCCACAAGCACGAGGAGTCAGGCTGCTGTATAGCGCACTGAGCCTTTCCAGTCTACACATGTTTACCAGGACTACCAAAAGCTCATTCCAGGTTCTTGCCAAAGGTATTTTACCTCTTCTGACCAATGCAACCCAACCAAGTCTTCCAAGCGTCTTCAGCAGTCAGAGATGAAAAGATCCAGATGGACCACAGGCTTCAGTTATCTCTAGACCTTTCTTGCCTTAATCATTTCAGCCGGATAGTATTGGTGACTTTCTTCCACAATATCTCAGGTGCCTTCTAGGCCGTACGTGTGTCTTCGCGTTGTACTGATAGGACAATGGACCTTCTCCTAAGACTTTACACCATGCAAATGTTCTTGCCAATCTCAGCGGAAGCCAAACAGAATCCATGCCTTACGACTTGTGCGTTCATTACGACTGGACTTTTCTGCACGGTTAAAAGTTTTATTATGGGAGCAAGTGCAAAAATGGGGGTTTACCAGAGGGCAAAACTTTAGCTTCTGAAGTGCACAAAGAAAATGCTCTGTCCATTTTCAGCCTTCTCGGCGTAAACCCTTCTGTGCCTTTTTTTTATAATAGTTTTGTAAAATATGTGAATATATTGTAAATTGTTCTATTTTTATATGTGTGTAGAGTGAGTGGGCGCGCGTCTGTGAGGAGTGAGAATGCATCTTTTTCTAGACTTTTTTAATAAATGAAATTGTTTTGGATATATATTATTTGTAGTTTTCGTTTTATATTGGAGGGGCTGGAAGAAGCCATTGACATTGCTTGTAATCAGGTGTCCATAAATCTTGGATGGCTGTCAGACAAGCAGCTATTCCCCCCCAATCCCCCTCAGCACTTGCATGCTCGGCATGGACAAGCACGGATGTGTTCTTAGTATCCTAAGTCAAGTTGTGGTTGCTACATGACTGCAGTGATCCCTAATTAAACTAATCAGACCGCTTTGTTTAGTCGGTCTGTATTGTTCATGGGTGCCATTAACTATTTAGACAGAAGAAACAATGCGACATGACCACGCCGTGTGGTCGTACACTAAATAGGGAAAGCCTCTGGTGGCAACACTTCTGGTGTAGGCTTATCCCCCACGAGAACTCGATTGTTCTTGGTATCTCAGTCTGGACCCCGCCATAGACATTAGATGGTCGGGTTCGGTTGATGTTCATCTAATCTGTATGGCCACCTTAAGGTCAGGGCTACATAGCAACTTTGGTTGCACAAGATCAAGTCCCTTGCAAGTCGCACAACCCAAAAAATGTGTGGCTTGCTGTTGCATCGAAGTCGCATGACTGTTTTAGGGTCGTGCGAGTCGTGAGATTTAGGATTTGCATCACACTGGTTCTGCGGGCTACAGATATTGCTGAGCGATCCTCCTGATAGCTCATCAGTATCAGCACCCCCATCGACCAGATGTTTTGGGCTGCCGCGGCATCAGAAACTAGCCGTCTACGGAACTGACGCAGAAAGTTCTGTACACTGTGTAGTTTCTGGAGCCGACATACTTATTTATTTAAATGGGAGCTTAGCTGCAATACCCCAGGTCGGCCACTGCACAGTGTATGGCGCTGTCTGCCTCCAACTCCTCACACTATATCGATTACGGAGGCGCGGCAGCCCAATATTGATGATCAGTGTTGGCCAGTTTACATGGTTCGCCCGCGAACATATGCGGGCTGCCATCTTTTTTCACAAGTCCGGCGAGGCACAGGTAAGCCCTTACCTGTACCGCGAGCCGGTCTGAAAACAAATGCGGTCACCGGGAGCAGGCAGTTCCGAGAACAGCCCGATAAAGGCCCTCGATGGCTGTTCTCGGAACTGCCTGCTCCCGCTGACCGCACTTGTTTCAGACCGGCTTGCGCACAGGCACAGGTAAGGGCTTACCTGTGGCTCGCCGGACTTGTGAAAAAAGATGGCAGCCCGCATGTGTTCGCGGGAGAAACCATGCGAACTGGCCATCACTGTTGATGACCTATCCGATGAGCTATAAAGCGACCACATTCACCAACATTACTTGCGATGTTGCAGGGCGACCTTGTGATCTTGGTGTCACATGATTAAAAGTAGCCGTGTCGCCCTAGCTGATTGCCAGCTTAAAGGGGCTCAAATCTGAAGAAAAAAAATGTGAATTTAAATTCAATGAGACGAGGAGACTCGCGACATAAAGTAGTGATGATGGGGCGGACAAGTTACAGTCAGTAAACCTACACCACAGTCAGGCTGTGGGGGGGGGGTACGCTATATTGCTGCACAGCGCATTGTATAGGTGCACATATTACTAATGTTCATGTGCGCTGTAATACCCTATAATACAGAGATATAGATTTAACAAGTATATTAATGTATACAAAATCACATGTATACTGTCTCACTTGTGACGCCACTTATCAGACCTGACAAAGTAGGTGGCCCTGGCTTTCAGTTTTTCTAATTGACATGTCTTTATGGTGAGATGACAGGTGACATTAGTTTGTCACCTCTTTGTAAGCAGTATATTGGCAACACCTGCCTTACTGCCAAAACCACAGATATTGGAGATTTGCCCACTGGGTGGATCCAGATTTTAGTTGGCTGATTGATCTTGTGATATTGGACTTACCTTGACAGGTTGGACCTCAACATTAGATATTTGTAGGCAGATTTTGAAGGAGCTGTCTGACATCATGGGGTCCAGCAGACCCATGGCCGAAGACTGCAACCAATGTGAACGCAGATGGCTACTTTCACACTGGCGTTTCTGGGTCCGCTTGTGAGATCCGTTTCAGGGCTCTCACAAGGGATCCAAAACGGATCAGTTTAGCCCCAATGCATTCTGACTGGATAAGGATCCGCTCAGAAGGCATCAGTTTGGCTCCGTTGCGCCTCCATTCCGCTCTGGATGCGGACACCAAAATGCTGCTTGCAGCGTTTCGGTGTCCGCCTGATGAAGTGGAGCCAAACGGATCCGTCCTGACTTACAATGTAAGTCAATGGGGACGGATCCGTTTTCACTCACACAATATGGTGCAATTGAAAACGGATCCGCCTCCCATTGACTTTCAATGTAAGTCAAAACGGATCCGTTTGCATTATCATTATCCATTTTGTTCATGGTAATGCAGACGGATCCGTTCTGAACGGATACCAGCGTTTGCATTATAGGTGCGGATCCGTCTGTGCAGATACCAGACGGATCCGCACCTAACGCAGGTGTGAAAGTAGCCTTAGGATCCCCGACCCTTCTCTGTGCCCCTCCATTAGCAGCGCCTCTGCTGCTGCAGTGCTGGAATAACATAAGCTTCAGGGAAGTCAAAGCTGGCAGCTACTGTATCCCCAAAATTAGATTCCCATTTGAAATATATTAATAGAGACTCCTATAAACTTTAATAGACGGGACAATCCTTATAGCCATCATTTGTCATCTGAGGCTGGTGACATTATAATACAATATAATATTTATTACCTGCAAACTGTGGAGCGTAATAGAGCGTTTTGAGCAGAAATACTCTTCCCATCATCTCTTCCCTCTATCTGATGACATTTAAAGGGGGTTTTCTGATTTCCTCAAGATAGGCCATCAATATCAGATCAGGAGAGGTCTTAGGCGACTTTCACACCAGCGTTTTTGCTGGATCCGTCCTGGATCAGCAAAAACGCTTCCGTCATGATAATACAACCGCCTGCATCCATTATGAACGAATCCGGTTGTATTATCTTTAAAATAGCAAAGACAGATCCATCATGAACACCATTGAAAGTCAATGGGGGACGGATGCGTTTTCTATTGTGTCAGAAAATGGATCCGTCTCAATTGACTTACATTGTGTGTACGGATGGATCCATCTTGGTCCGCAGGAAGTGCTCAACCCCATATGCAGTGGTGCATCTATACCGGGGGGGGGGGGGCAGATCCTGCACTTGTGGTCCGCTGCTAATGGCAATCCACAGCAAAAATGCATACAATGGAGGATGCCTGTAGCGGACCACAAGTACCACAATGGACATCCTACACAGGATAGAAAATGTGTGGATGTGATAAACAGTAAAAATAATATAACAATAACAAAGACAGGTGCACTCTGCGGTCTTACTAAGCCCTCAAACTGGTGTAAAATTGAGAGATTAGCCAACATATCCTAATGGGAGGACATGTCTGAGCCTGAGCACCGTGCCAAGGTTTCTCAAGTAGCTCGGGAGCTAACGCTAAACCTACCTGGGCCGTATGGGCAATACCAGGAGCCAGTGGGCGAATTACAGGTGCGCAAGGTCCGACTCACAGCAATCTCCCAGTAACCTCCAGCATGTGACCATGCATACAATGGGAGGAGGGAGAGAGCTCTGAACCCCACCCAAGACTGGCTGATATAGCCCTGGCCTCACATGTGCACCAGAATGCTGCCTGTGGATGGAAATGAAGGCACATTCAGACTAGGAGTTTCTACACCTCCAAAAAATTCAATATACAAACTACAGATTGGTGTGGTATTAAAAAGCAGGAAGTGCTCAACCCCGTAAGCAGTGGTGCATCTATACCGGGGGGGCAGATCCTGCACTTGTGGTCCGCTGCTAATGGCAATCCCCAGCAAAAATGCATACAATGGAGGATGCCTGCAGCGGTCCACAAGTACCACAATGGACATCCTACACAGGATAGCAAATGTGTGGATGTGATAAACAGTAAAAATAATATAACAATAACAAAGACAGGTGCACACTGCGGTCTTACTAACCTTCATACTAGTGTAAAATTGAGAGATTAGCCAACATATCCTACTTGGAGGACATGTCTGAGCCCGAGCACCGCGCCAAGGTTTTTCAAGTAGCTCGGGACCTAACGCTAAACCTACCTGTGCCGTATGGGCAATACCAGGAGCCAGTGGGCGAATTACAGGAGCGTAAGGTCTGACTCACAGCAAATTCTCAGTAACCTCCAGCATCTAACCATGCATACAATGGGAGGAGGGAGACAGCTCTGAGCCCCACCCAAGACTGGCTGATATAGCCCGGGCCTCACATGTGCACCAGAATGCTGCCTGTAGATGGAAATAAAGGCACATTCAGACTAGGAGTGCACCTATCTTTGTTATTGTTATATTATCTTTGCTCCCCTTCTCCTGGTTCCTCCCCTGTCCACTTGGGTTTTATCACCTGTGGCTTCCAGGCTGGAATCAGTTGTACTCTAGCCTTTTTTGGTGCTGGAGCTTTGCTCCTGTCCTGGGTGTTTTATCTACCAGTCCTTGAGGGCCACCTAGTGGGACATCGATGTCTCTCCGATGTCATCCCGATGTTTCCCCGTGTCACCTCCCCTTTCTATTTTGTTTCTATGTGTGGTGTTGGTATGGGTTGGTGTTTGATGTCTAGTCGTTTTTACATGTCTGGTGTTTGTTGTCCAGCATGTTTGCTAGACATCCCCCCTGTCTATCTGTTGTTGCCTCCGGAAGGCCCCGGTTGTTGTTGTTGCCACGGCCACGTGTCTTTGTTGCCACGTGTTGCTTCTGGGCTCTTACCTGCCAATTCTGTAGTTGTGCACTGCCTGTCCCTTTTCTTGCAGCTATGCCATTGAGACTCCTGTTCATCCATGTCTGGGATGAACAGGTTCTCTCAGTCCTTTCTCTATTTGAGGGATTATCAGGGCAACTCAGGGTCCGAGGTTCCTGGCTATGAGCCGTCCTACCATCCAGGTCGGCTCATATGGTGAGGAGTCAGGGCAAGGATTAGGGAAGCAATAGGAAGTGACCTGCTCCCTTATCCTATCTCTGAGGCCTAGTTGCTAGGAAAGAGACAGGCAGTGAACAGCTATAGAATTGGCAGGTAAGAGCCCAGAAACAACACGCACTTACCTGCCGCGGAAACAACGACAACCGGAGCCCCATGTGGAAAGGATGCATGGCGTACCCCGGCAGAGCTGCACACTGACTTGTGGTTCCCCCTCCGGGAAACCCTGAGACCCCTTCCGGAGGCAACAACAGATAGACAGGGGGGATGTCTAGCAAACATGCTGGACAACAAACAGGACAGCGATACAGATGGATGCTGCGAGGCAGGGGAGGGAGAGGCATCTCCCTTCCCCGTTCCTCTGATAGGCTGCAGGCACTAGGCCTGCAGCTTATCAGAGGCAGGTGCAGGCGGCGCGATGATGTCACAGCCTGAGTCGTACAGCAAGGGACACAGGCCTGCATCGCATTGCTGCCAGCCTGATGGAGGTAAGTATAAGTGTTTATTTTTTTTTTTATATGGTATAATACTTGTTACTGGCACATGATTGGGGGTATGGCACTTTTTACTGGCACATTATTGGGGGGGCATCTATGGGGAGCATTTCTTACTGGCACATGATTGGGGGCATCTATGTGGGGCACTTCTTACTGGCACATGTTTGGGGGCATCTATGGAGCACTTCCTAGCACATTATTGGGGGGCATCTATGGGGGCACTTCTTACTGGCACATTAATGGGGGCACTATGGGGGCATCTACTGAGGCCACAAAGAAGGGGTTTTTATATGGGGGGCTCTGTATAGGGGCATTTTATACTGGGACACATTATGGTGGGTACTATGGGGAAGGGGAGTACTATAGGGTCATCTACGGGGGTACAAAGAAGGGGTATTTTATACTTGCAAATTTTTGGAGACACTGAGGGCATCTACTGGGGCACTATATATGGGTCATTTTATACTGGTACATTATGGGCGGCACTAGGAGGAAGGGGGGAGAGGAGCACTATGGGGCATTTACTGGGGGGCACTATATAGGGGTATTTTATATTGGCACATTATGGGGGCACTATGGGGACATTAGCTCCACTGGGAGCATTAAAAGGGGGTATTTTTTGCACTGGCAAAAATTATAAGGGGGCATTTTTTGTACTGTCACATTATAAGGAGAATTATTACTACTGGGGGGCATTATGGTGGGCTTTATTACTACTGGGGGTCTATAGGAAACATGATTACTAGTATGAAGATGAAGAAAATAAGAAAATCCCTTTATTGTCCATCAGTGGGGAAATTTTGGCATAACAGCATCAATCACATTCACAACAGGAGCAAAATAAGAGTAATTAGAAATTAAAGAGTAAAATACAAGAAAAACATAACACAGAATTGACGTAAAAAATTCACTACTGGGTTTCTTGGAACAGTGGTGGTTATAAACCTTAACCACTGCTGGGAGGAAGGACCTCCGATAACGTTCCTTCGTGCACCTAGGATGCAGCAGTCTGTCACTGAAGGAGCTCTCCAGCTCCACAACAATTTCGTGCATGGGGTGGGAGACATTGTCTAAGGCTACTTTCACACTAGCGTTCGGGTGTCCGCTCGAGCGCACCGTTTGAAGGGGCTCACGAGCGGCCCCGAACGCATCCGTCTGGCCCCAATGCATTCTCAGTGGAGGCGGATCCACTGAGAATGCATCCGCCTGCCAGCGCTCAGCCTCCGCTCCGCTCAGTGAGCGGACACCTGAACGCTGCTTGCAGCGTTCGGGTGTCCGTCTGGCCGTGCGGAGGCGAGCGGATCCGTCCAGACTTATAATGGAAGTCAATGGGGACGGTTCCGCTTGAAGATGACACCAAATGGCTCAATCTTCAAGCGGATCCGTTCCCCATTGACTTTCAATGTAAAGTCTGAACGGATCCGCTCAGGCTACTTTCACACTTAGAAAATTTTCTAAGTTTTAATGCAGACGGATCCGTTCTGAACGGATGCGAACGTCTGCATTATCGGAGCGGATCCGTCTGATGAAACATCAGACGGATCCGCTCCGAACGCTAGTGTGAAAGTAGCCTAACAGTGATGTTAATTTTGCTAGAGTTCTTCTGTCACTCACCTCCTGCACCGGATCAAGGGGACAACCTAGGACAGAGCTGGCCTTCTTAATGAGCTTAACTAATCTCTGCCTCTCAGCCACAGATATGGGCACTATGGGAGCATTATTACTTCTGGGGCACAGTGGGGACATGTTGGGGGCACTGTAGGAGCACTATTACTACCATGTGTGCTCTAGCAGAGAATTATTACTATTGGTGGGACTTTGGGAGCACTATTACTGTGGGGGCACCTTGGCACAGTATCAGCTTACTACAATTATTTTTGGGGGACATTATGTTTACACTATTAGTGTCAGGGGCACTATTTGCTGGGCGCAGTTATTTTAGGGCACTGTGTACTAATAATTATTGAAGGGCGCATTATCTGTGTGGTACTACTATTATCAGGGGGTTTATCTGTTTCTGCAGTATAATATTGGGGAGCACAGCGGCACAGTATTGGGGATGATAGGATGATTTGTCCAGAAGATGGGAGGATGATGGAAAAGTAGTAAACTAAGATTTTTTTTGTCAAACTGCAGAGACGAAAAAAAGGCTGAAAAATGGTGTCTGGTCTGAAAGAAGAAGATGAGGAAAGAGAACATCTACATCAATGGAGACATCACTGGATGTAATAGGTATGTGGCGCTGTATGACCCTGTATGTTCTGAAGTGATGGGAGGGTGGATATAGAATTTGGCCCACCCTGCCGCATCCTGGCCCCAGACTTCAGGTCACACTGTGCGTGTTCTGAATTCTGGGGGCTCACACCCATCTACTACATTATCTGTACTCAGAGAGTTATCACCGTGTTATCTGTGGTGTTACATAGGACTGCAGGTGATATCTACTACATTACCTGTACTCAGAGAGTTATCACTGTGTTATCTGATGTGGTCCATAGGACTGCAGGAAACATCTTTTACATTATATGTACTCAGAGTTATCACCGTGTTATCTGTGGTGTTACATAGGACTGCAGGTGACATCTACTACATTATCTGTACTCAGAGAGTTATCACCGTGTTATCTGTAGTGCTACATAGGACTGCAGGTGACATCTACTACATTATCTGTACTCAGAGAGTTATCACCGTGTTATCTGTAGTGTTACATAGGACTGCAGGTGACATCTACTACATTATCTGTACTCAGAGAGTTATCACCGTGTTATCTGTGGTGTTACATAGGACTGCAGGTGATATCTACTACATTATCTGTACTCAGAGAGTTATCACTGTGTTATCTGTGGTGTTACATAGGACTGCAGTTGAGATCTACTATGTTATCTGTACTCAGAGAGTTATCACCGTGTTATCTGTGGTGTTACATAGGACTGCAGGTGATATCTACTACATTATTTGTACTCAGAGAGTTTTCACTGTGTTATCTGTGGTGTTACATAGGACTGCAGGTGATATCTACTACATTAGCTGTAAAAAGGGGCGTGGTCACAGGTTGGGGGGGGGGGGGGGCGCAATACTTGGCTTGCCCCGGGTGCTGGCAGTCACTGGTCTAAGGACACCATATAATGAATCTGTAGTACAGTCATGAGCCCGGAAAGCCCAGGACCTACAGCTATAAATGTGTATAAACGATCACACAGGGACTCTTTGTAGTCACATTGTGAAGCCATCAGACTGACAAGAAATGTATCACATGGAGATTCTGTTGACCTACACCTAAGTGCAACCTCCTTTGAGGTTTGTGCTGCCTCTTTACAAGCAGAGTTCTCCTGTCTGTGTCAGTTTAGACATCTATCATGTAAGCGAGGTGGATAGATAGATAGATAGATAGATAGATAGATGATAGATAGATGATAGATAGATGATAGATGATAGATAGATAGATAGATAGATAGATAGATAGATAGATAGATAGATAGATAGATAGATAGATAGATAGATAGATAGATATGAGATAGATAGAGATAGATAGATAGATAGATAGATAGATAGATAGATAGATAGATGATAGATAGATGATAGATAGATAGATAGATAGATAGATAGATAGATAGATAGATAGATAGATAGATAGATAGATAGATAGATGATAGATAGATGATAGATAGATAGATAGATAGATAGATAGATAGATAGATAGATGATAGATAGATGATAGATAGATGATAGATAGATAGATAGATAGACAGATAGATAGATAGATAGATAGATAGATAGATAGATAGATAGATAGATGATAGATAGATGATAGATAGATGATAGATAGATGATAGATAGATAGATAGATAGATAGATAGATAGATAGATACATGATAGATAGATATGAGATAGATAGATAGATAGATAGATGATAGATAGATGATAGATAGATGATAGATAGATGATAGATAGATGATAGATAGATGATAGATAGATAGATAGATAGATAGATAGATAGATAGATAGATAGATAGATAGATAGATACATGATAGATAGATATGAGATAGATAGATAGATAGATAGATAAAGAAATGTGGGCAGCACCACTGTCAGTGTAGTACAGACGGAGTGCCAGCGGCTGAGTAGGCGATCCACCTCCAAATAATGTAGAAGAAATGAACTCCGCAGCACATCCAAGTCGTGAAGAAGTAAAAAGAAGCTTTATTCACCAAGCATGCGACGTTTCAATCCTCTCAATGGGATTTTTCTCAAGCAGTGAGTGGAAAAATCCCATTGAGAGGATTGAAACGTCGCATGCTTGGTGAATAAAGCTTCTTTTTACTTCTTCACGACTTGGATGTGCTGCGGAGTTCATTTTTTCTAGATAGATAGATATGAGATAGATAGATAGATAGATAGATAGATAGATAGATAGATAGATAGATAGAGGGATAGATAGAGATAGATAGATAGATAGATAGATAGATAGATAGATATGAGATGGATATATAGATAGATAGATAGATAGATAGATAGATAGATAGATAGATAGATAGATATAGATAGATAGATAGATAGATAGATAGATAGATAGATAGATAGATAGATAGATAGATATGAGATAGATAGATAGATAGATAGATAGATAGATAGATAGATAGATAGATAGAGGGATAGATAGAGATAGATAGATAGATAGATATGAGATAGATAGATAGATAGATAGATAGATAGATAGATAGATAGATAGATATGAGATAGATAGATAGATAGATAGATATGAGATAGATAGATAGATAGATAGATAGATAGATATAGATAGATAGATATGAGATAGATAGATATGAGATAGATAGATAGATAGATAGATATACAAAAATGAATTATATTAACACGCTCTCTGTCATTCAGAACTGTATTAAAATCTAGTGCTTTAATTGACTATAAAGAAATATATAGATAGAACTGGTAGAGACTGGTTACTATAGGTAATAGGCAATATAAATACAATTGACAAAATATTTCATCGACCCTAATACATAGAATATTTTCACTATTCCATATATATAAAAAACACAGTAAAATAATTCTGGGACTATTGAAACTTTATCCAGACCAAGTGTTTGTAATATTTTCCTTTCGTTTGTCTTTAGTAAATGTCAATCCCCTTTTTTGTTTGAGTTTTGTTCGTGGCTGTAAATCTCGGTATATAATCCTTTAGGGGGTCTTCGTAGACTGCATTTATTCTGTCACCAAACGCGTTTCAGAGCCTGCACGCTCCTTCCTCAGTGGTATAAAATGCAATCTATATAAAAAAAGGCTTTTTTAAATTATCTCTACATAAGGCGGGATCATCCAGGAATAGTGATGGACGAACATCTGCCGGGGCGGTTCGCGAACACGATCGCGCAAACGCGATCAAATGTTCGCGAACCACAAGTTCGCAGCGGGTCCTATTCATTTTAATGGCGAACCTGAAAAACCTTCAGCTCATATTGTGCACAAATAGTCCCACAACATGGACAGTGACATACCAGATGTATTATTCAAATTTACGATCTCCGTTCATTATTTTTTTCAATGCGAAATATCAGCAATATAATTTTCGTGTACGTGCATGCGTAAATGCACTATACAGTACCCAAATGCACTATAAAGAAAGTATATTGGTATATAACACCCCGGGGGGCGACTAGTATATCACACCAGTAGAAATTATTTGTTCCAATAATGCTTGTCCCTCTATATAGCTGCGGTATCGCAGCAGAACCGCACACAACTGCCGCACAATACAAATGCACTAGAATATACTTTCTAACATAGAAAGTATATTAGAACATTGTACAAGGAAGGCAATCCATTAGAATACACATAAAGATAAAACGTAAGCTTTAATAATGTTACTATGAGGGTCCATTCACACGTCCATTTCGGCCCCATTGAAAATGAATGGGTCTGCACCCGTTCCGCAAAATTGCGGAACGGATGCGGACCCATTTTGCGGACGTGTAAATGGAAAAGATATCCCTTAAAATGAAAATAAATTTAATTATTAAAGTTAAGCAAAAAGCATAGATGTGGTAGGCAATGACAAGTGCTCGGCGGCACCAAATCAGAAACCATATGTCTTACCACAATCCGGGGGGTTCCAGTGCACATCCATGAATCCCGGAGGGAAAGCAAAAACCATCTTTCCCTGGGCTAGATGATGATGTGGTTTAGAAGGACAGGGTGGGCAAAGAACTGTCCCTGATATTGCCCTACAGGGGGGTGCTATTCTGGCCCTGATAGCCTAAGCACAGACCACCCGCCCTGATAAGAGCGACCCCGTCCGGAACCTTACCCTATATAAAAATGGCCCTAGTAAGCCCCTAGCGCCTAGCCCCCTGACTTCCAGGTGATCACTATAGATCTATGTGTTTTTGACTCATTATAAAAGTATAAGTATATCGCACCCCTCTGTGTATCACACATATAGAAATCACACCTATACCAGGCCTTAGAAGGACTTTTGTGGCCCTATTAGATAGCGTTTGGTGTCCCTAACAGCCTGTCCCTGCTCCACACAGCAACCTCTCCCTACACTGACAAAAGACAGAATGTAAAATGGCGGCCAGATCAGGTTTATTTATAAGGTAGGGGGTATGTCCATGTGCTGAAATGTCTCAATTGGCTGTCCTGTACCACCTGATGGATGTGTCATGGGTCAAAGTTCTTCACAATGTAAAAGAATATGGCGCGAGTTTCTCCATATGTTCGCATGTTCGGCGAATCACGAACGCGCAAAGTTCGCCGCGAAACAACCGCCGGGCTAACCGCAAGGCCATCTCTAGTCAGAACATACTTGTTTGCACCAAAACCAAATGAGATATATATCTCTTAATCTTTTGGCGTTGTTTTTACTTTAATCTTTTTTTTTTTATATATATTTTCTGTTTTTATTTTATGTTCATATCATATGATATGTATAATTGTTTTTATAATGGTAAAGAAAAGAGCTTTTTACGTTTTTCTTGCGTTATATTGTGAAAGGATGTTTATTAATCAACTGCAAGAAAAATTCTGTCTTTATCTATTTGTTTTATGTTATTGTTTTTTTCTTTTTATTGTTTCATAGTGCAGGCATCCATCTAGGAAGAACCCCTAAAGGATTATATGCCGAGATTTACAGCCACGAACAAAACCCAAACGAAAAAGGGGATTGACATTTACTAAAGACAAACGCAAGGAAAATATTACAAACACTCGGTCTGGGTGAAGTTTCAATAGTCCCAGACTTAGTAGTTGGTCTGTTAACCCAGAGGAAAGGCGAAGTTACTAACACGTGGGACGCCACGTTGGATGCCAAACCTGGAAAGGACACCACCATTGCGGCTAAATGTTCCCGCCATATACCGTATGTAAATGCACCTTAGATGAGTCCTGTCTCCTCCATGCTTCAGAGATGAGTCCAGCTTTCTCTGACTCTTGGAGTGCAGCCACGCCCACAAACGGATAAGACACACCCTCTACCATTGCTCCTCTCCACCCCTTCTCTTCCAAGTCTCGCAGCTGAGCAGTATACATTATATGATCAGTCGTAGTGTTAATTGCTCATTTTTACCGCGCATATCGGCACTTCGAGAATTCGCAAAGATCTAGAATATAGATTTTTTTCATCAGTGAGTGAGGTGACTGGTTTTGCACATGCGCGAGATTTGGGATGTGAGTTCGGGAGGAGGGTAGGATCTTTAAATTCTGTCACTCTTATAACAGGAGGTGCGGTTAGGAATGGGAAGTGATGAGGTAAGAATTTTATTTACATAACTTGAAAAAAGCGAAAGTGGACTGTAAAAGAAGCACTTGGAGGTGTTTAAAAAAAAAATTATAAATAGGATGATTAGGGGGAGGGGGGGGGGAACTATCTCAGGATGCCGATGATTCTTATGGTTAAAAACCGGTGACAAGTTCCATTTAAAGGAGACCTAATGAAATAGAACATATTAAATGATATTATATTTTCACGAAATCAAGAAATAACAATCGAAGCCATCACAGATCACTATGATTAATTGAAACTCATTTTTATTTTTACAACCTTACGTTCTTTCACAACCACTGGGTTCGATAAATATTATTCCCTTGATCAATCATGCTAAATAAGAACTCTTTGCCTCAATCATGAAGATATTTGATTTGAATTTAATTATGGAGCAACAAAAAGAACACTAATTATCAATAATTGATTTGGGAACTGAGTTTTTTTGGAGTATTTTTTTAAATATTTTAAATATTTTTAATTTTTTTTCTTCTTTATATATTTTTACAATTTATTACTGTCTTTTTTTATATATATGGAATAGTGAAAATATTCTATGTATTAGAGTCGATGAAATATTTTGTCAATTGTATTTATATTGCCTATTGCTTATAGTAACCAGTCTCTACCAGTTCTATCTATATATTTCTTTATATTCAATTAAAGCACTAGATTTTAATACAGTTCCGAATGACAGAGTGCGTCTGCAAAACACGGATCCGCAAAAAATACGGATGATGTGGGTGTGCATTCCGCATTTTGCGGAACGGAACAGCTGGCCCCTAATAGAACAGTCTTATCCTTTTCCGCAATGTTCGATTTTTATTTGCGGAACGGACATACGGAAAAGGAATGCACAAAGAGTAACTTCAGTGTTTTTTTGTTTTTTTGCGGACCCATTGAAATGAATGTTTCCGCATACGGTCCGCAAAAAAAAAAAGGGAACGGACACGGAAAGAAAATACGTTTGTGTGCATGAGCCCTTAAACAGTGGAAGGAGCAAGAAGCAGAAGTGGATGGGAGCTGAGCTGAGCTGCACCATGAATGGAGATTTCTGCTTCCGGCTTCGTCCACCGTTTTGTTTCTGGTATCTGCTGAAAATGGACCCGTTCCAGTCTGATATCGATGATCTATTCTGAGGATAGATCTTCAATATCGAGAATGGAAATCCCCTGTAAGGTGTTTTTCCGATACGGTATTGTTGCCGTGTTGAGTTGAAAGAAGTTTTGTTCTGTTTAGGAGCCTTTTTAAGTGCAAATAAAAGAGGCCCGCGATCTCTAAACATGCTGCTCACACTGAAGTACTCAATTAGCGACAGCGTGAGGTGTTTGCAGGAGAGTTTAGCAGACATGTAAATGAGGTAAGAAATGGTGCGACATGATTAAATCACAGAGGTAGAGAAAACAAACCTGCAGGGAACGTAACACAAGTTCGAGATTTCCTTCAGGGATGTTTAGGCCCATTGTATGCTATGTCTCACTACTGTGCACAATCCTTAGCTAACACTTTTAATGAATATTTATGGAGTGCCTGGCACAGGTGTACATGTGTAATGCCGCACTATACACACATATTACTGTTTATAAGGACAGAGCTGAATGCGGATCCACGCTTGCGGGTCCCTTAGGCCCCTTGCAGACGAGCGAGAATTCCGCGCGGGTGCAATGCGTGATGCAACGCATTGCCCCTGCACGCAATCCAGACCCATTCATTTAGGGGGCCATTCAGACGTCCGTTATAACACTCTGTTTCCGTTCCGATTTAAATCGGAAGTTTTTTTCGGATCCATTAATTTCAATTGCCTCTGCAAAAATGCGGACACCAATAATAGTGCTGTCCGAATCACGGAATCCGTTCTGTTTTCCTATTTTCGAGTATGCGGATCCTGAAAAAAAATTAAGATCGTCCTACTTTCTGTCCGTTTTTCGGGTCCGTTGTCCATTCAAGTCAATGGATCCGCATAAATGCGGATGACATGCACAAAAACCATCCGAATGTCATCCGATTTTACGGATCCGTTGACAGGAAAATGGATGGAAAAAAAAACTGAATAACGGAAACACGCAACGGATTCGGAAGCACTTTAGTAAAAAAACGGAAGGTTGGACTGAATAACGGATCCGCAAAAAAAAGGAACGTTTATCTGGAAAGGTAAAAATACTGACGTGTGAATGGACCCTAAATGGGGCTGTGTACATGAGCGTTGGTTTTCACAAATCACTTTTGCGTTGCGTGAAAATCGCACCATGTTATATATTCTGCGATTTTCACACAACGCTGGCCCCATATAAGTGAATAGGGCTGCGTAAAATTGCATCGCATCCGAAAGCAGGTGCGGATGCGATGCGATTTTCACGGATGGTTGCTAAGAGATGTTTGTAAACATTCCGTTTTTTATCACACGCGTGCAAAACGCAGTAAATCGCACCCGCGCGATAAAAACTGAACAACTGAACGCGATCGCAAACAAAACTGAATGGCTTTGTTTGTGAAATCGCGTAGTCTTCATTGAACGCATCCGGACATAATCCAGACACGCTCGTCTGCAAGGGGCCTTAGTGTTTAACAGAACCATCCACTTCTGTCAAGTAAATTACCATCTTAATAAATGTATTTATCAAATAGTTTCTTTCTTTTTCTGGAAATGTGCGAGTCGGCAATGATTCACATACGTTGATTACGATGCGTATATTCAGACGTCCATTTTTTTTCCACGGAAAGCACACAGACCCTGAATAAAGTTGAGTGTGAATATTCAAAAAGCTAATTTTTAACGCAAATATTTAGAATATAGTGCTCTATATTCGTAATGACGAATATTCTTTTTTTTTTTTTAACACAGTACACATCAGGTGATCATCCCTCCCTTCTTCTAGCTTGTGGGCCAATGAGAAGGCTTTGTCACAGCTTAGCAACATCACTAGCAACCAATAGAAAAGTTGCCTATCCCACGCCGATATTTTGCGCGCATTATGCGAATAATACATTGCCGATTTTCACAATCAAGAATATAATCGCGAATTCGCGAATATATGACGAATATTCTACAAAATATGTAGTGATTTACAAGTGCAGGGAACGATTATTTGGGGATCCAAATAGTCATTAGACAGCTTTGTCATTCCAGCTTTTTGTTATTGGGCTGCACGTGTTATGTTGGAAAGCCTTTAGTGGCTTATATCTTAGTATCTTATTCAGTACGACAAGAAAAATATATACGCATTTTACTTCTGCAGTTATTTCTGGTCAAAGCATATAGGGGCGTATTACAGCACAACAAGAAAAATATATACGCACTGCACTGTTGCAGTTATTTCTGGTGAAAGCGTATAGGAGCGTATTTCATTAAAAAAAGAAAAATATATACGCACTGCACTGTTACAGTTATTTCTGTTAAAAGAGTATTGGGGCATTTTTCAGTAAAAAAAGACAAATATATACGGCCTGCATCATCATCAGAAGAAGAGGGTGGCAGCTTGCCCGTTAGCCAGCGGTTGAGCCAGCAAGTCGCTAGCGTGGCCGGGAGTCAGCAGGGTGGCAGCAGTGGGCGGTCAGCAGCCAAACGGGCATGGGGTAGACCACCCGCTTTGCAGCAGCCTACCTGCCCTGAAAGGAGTGGTGCACGGGTTCACGGAAGCAGCGGCAGTAGAAGTCAGTCAGTGAGTAGTGTTAGGGGAAAATCAGGTACTCGGTGCTGTGGTAGTTTTTTGTGAAGCCGCTGGTGGAGGTCAACATGGCCATATGTAAAATATGTGGGCAGAAGGTGAAGCGTGGGGAGGGTGCCAATGTTGGCACCACGGCCCTGTGTCAACATATGCAGCGTCACCATAAAGTAGCCTGGGAGAACCGTGGCTCCGATGTGGTGGTCCAGTCTGCAGCAGCTACCGTTACATCACCTAGTGGCACGCACCCAGTTTCAGCCAGTCAAGACTCCACCACCTCAGCCGAAGGGATCTGTCTGTCAATCCCATCGTCTGCTGGTCCAGATGCTCCTGCTCCAACTCCTCATCAGTCATTCCATCAGCAATCGATCACCAAAGCGATTGCCAAGAGACAACAGTATGCATGCACGCATCCAACGGCGCAGAAGCTGAACGTGCTCCTGTCCAAGTTGCTGGTGCTTCAGTCCCTCCCTTTCCAAGTGGTGGACTCTGCACCTTTCAGAGAACTGATGGCTTGTGCTGAGCCGAGGTGGAAAGTCCCAAGCTGTCATTTCTTTGTGAAAAAGGCAGTACCAGCCCTGCACACACATGTATAACAGAAGGTGGGCCAATCATTGAGCCTGTCGGTGTCTGCCAAAGTGCCACGTAGCTGTAACTACGGTCAGGGAACATACATGCCCTTTACAGCCCACTGGGTGAATGTGGTTCCTGCACAGCCACACCAGCAACTTGGCCAGGTGACACCGCTTCCACGTTGTCACGCCGTTGGTCCTGCGACAATTTACGCCTCTGCCTCCTCATCCTCCACCATGTCCTCAGCCTCCACTGCAGGGACAAGTCACAGTGCCCCTCCAGCATACCACATGTGCAGTGCTCCGCGGTGTCACGCTGTTCTGCACCCGGTTTGCCTTGGCGAACGGAGTCACACAGGGGAGGAACTGCTCCATGTGATGCATCAAGAAATCGAATCCTGGCTTTCTCCGCGACAACTCAAAATCAGAACCATGCTGACCGTCAACGGGAATAACATGGTGTCAGCGCTGCGTCAAGAAAGGCTGAGCCATGCGCCCTGCATGGCACACGTGTTCAATCTGGTTGTCAAGCGGTTCCTGAAGTCTTTCACAAATCTGCAAGACATCCTGAAAATGGGCAGGAGACTTTGCATGCACTTCAGCCACTCGTATACCGTAAAGCACACCCTCCTTGAGCTGCAGCGGCAGAACGGCATCCCCCAACATAGGCTGATATGCGACGTTTCCACCCGCTGGAATTCCACCCTCCATATACGAACAGAGAAAGGCCATCAACGATTTCTTGATGATGCAAGCGGATAGGAGTACTCCACTATGTAACTTCGATGTCAGCCAGTGGCAGCTCATACGAGACACCTGCCGTTTGCTCAGGCCATTTGAGGACGCCATGTTATTTGTCAGTCGCCAGGACTACGGGATGAACAACGTCATTCCACTGCTTCATGTCCTGGAACAGATGCTGGTAAATCTTGCTGGTCAGGGGACAGGAGACGTGGCGCCTCGATCTCACGGCCACATGAGCCCTGTGGGGGCTGAACTGGAAGAGGAGGAGGAGGGGGAGGAGGACATTGGAGCAGAGGCAATGTGTAGCCAAATGGGTGGTTTTTCTACTCAGCTGACAGGACAGGAGGAACAGGAGCAGCCAGAGGAGATAAAGGGCAATGAGGAAGATGAGACAGAGGACCCGGACACACCGTGGCAGTATGCAGTGGAGGTAGAGGCAGGGAGTCCCTCTGAGTCACTTGCACAAATGGCATGATGCATGCTCACTTGCTTGCGTAGTGACAGCCGAATTGTCACTATTCAGCAATGGGATGACTTCTGGCTCTCCACCTTGTTGGACCCTTGCTACAGGTGCAGAATTGGGGCCTTTTTTACACCCACCGAGAGGGAGGACAAACTGAACTAATACAAAGACATCCTATGTAGTTAGTTGGCCACTGCCTATCTGCGCCATCGCCCATCCTCTCGCAGGTCTGACCGTGGGGGCCCTCTGCGCTCACGTTCCACTGCCATGGCTGCTGGGGAGGGGTGGGGTGGCAGGAGCAGTACCAGCTCCATCAGCAGCAGCCTGAGTCTACAGTCGCTGATGAGTAGCTTTCTTCACCCGCATAGTGAAGAAACTACTCACCAGCAGCAGCAGGTAGACCTGGAGCAGGACCTGAACCAGCAGGTGGTGGCATACTTGGACAGCACCCTGCCACCACACATTGAAGATCAGCTGGACTACTGGGTAGCCAAACTGGATTTGTGGCCGCAACTAGCAGAGTTTGCCCTGGAAAAGCTGTCCTGCCTGGCCAGTAGTGTGGCATCAGAGCGGGAGGACATAGTTACCCCAAGAAGAACTCGCCTGTCTACCCAAAATGTGGAGAGACTAACCTTTGTCAAGATCAGCCATGATTTCCAACCACCAATTCCTGATGCATCAGACTAGATCATCCATGGTGCCACACCAAAAGTTTGATACAAGAGATTGGTTTCTTCTTATTACCTGCCTCAGCTACTACTTTGATGCTGCAACCTGCCTGATGCCACACATCTGATGCCAAGTGCTCCTTATTTCACCCACCATCAGCGGGTATTGGTATTGCCACCCACCGCCCCACTCCGTTACCGGGTCACTTGGTGGTCTCCTGATGCAGCTGCTGCTGCCATCTCCAGACTTTGTCACCTTGCCACTCTGTGGTCTCCTCCTGCTGCTGCCATCTCCACACTATGTCACCTTGCTACTCTGTGGTGTCCTCCTGCTGCTGCTGCCATATCCACACTATGTCACCTTGCCACTCTGTGGTGTACTCATGCTGTTGCCATCTCCACATTATGTCACCTTGTCACTCTGTGGTCTCCTCCTGCTGCTGCCATCTCCACACTATGTCACCTTGTCACTTTGTGGTGTCCTCATGCTGCTGCCATCTCCACACTATGTCACCTTGCCACTCTGTGGTCTCTGATGCTGCCACCACCTCTAAACTATGTCACCTTGCCACTCTGTGGTCTCCTCATGCTGCTTCCACCTCACCACTATGTCACAGGTCCACTCTGTGGACTTCTCATGCTGTTCCCACTATTTTGGATTTTGGCCTGGCTGACATCATCATTTATTTGCCTGTATGGTCCCATCAGAATTGGCTTATGATTTGGTAGCCAAAAGGAGGAGTGGGTTCAAAACACAGAAGACATGCAAATATTCCATTCACGTATCATCTCTGTTTTACATCTAATCCTGTTTTGTTTTTGGCTTTAGCAATACTGATGGATTATTGAGCAAATGCTGACTGAGTGAAGGCGTATGCTCCACAGACAGGATCCGTTTTTTTGTGGGTTATTGTTCTGACGGATCAGAAGAAGGGCAAATTAATTAGTGACCTCAACACAAACTTACTACTGACACCATCTCCACTATATCATGGGGGCTCTACTTCTGTTGACATCGATGTGGAATCAGCTCGCGATGGTGTAAAAGGAGTGCGCTTCTTCTTGGCACTAACATCGACCTGTAAGGCTGAGTTCATACTTGAGTTATTTGGTCAGTTTTGGCCCCGTGACTGCCCAAATAAGTGAAGTGTGCAGTGATTCTAAGAACGACACCTGTCATCTGCATGTCATACGGACTCACAGTATTATTTCACTACCAAAGCAGACTCCCTATGCATGTTACTACAAGGCACAGTGTTCTACACCCCTATAAAGGCTCTCAGCAGTCAGGAAATAGCCGTTTTCTAACGTAATTTGCTGCAAATTTATTCTGATCGAACCAAATTTTTCCCCAAAAAATTGGCGAACCGGCGAATCAAATTAAAAAAAATTCGCTCATCTCTAACTATGACTGTAATGGCATATTCTCATGTGGCAGATGATTTACAGACATTTTTGTGAGTGAAAACGTATTCCTAAGCACTTGGATTTCTGCAAGCCACATTCAATTGAATGGGACACTGGAAGAAATTTCTGCAACAAAACTGTGAATTCACCCTTAAGAGTACCCAAGACTACATATATACTGTGTGTATGTGTGTGTATATATATATGTATGTTGTTATTATATTCCATAAAGAATCTTTGTGTTCTCGCCAACATACAGGTATTTGTCCAGATTTAAAAATCCCTGCTAGTTAAGGCTCACGCTATAAGTGTCCAATATATGCATATATATACTCATTGACGTAAAGGGGCAATAAATGTATGATCAATGAGGGCCTTAGCTATGTATACACACTTACACAGAGAATTCTATTAATTACTGAAAACACCTCCCCTGTGTACATCTATCAGTGACAGACAGCTATCTCTGTATATATACACTTACACAGAAAATGCTGTTAATCACTGATAATACCTTCCCGTGTACAACTATCAGTGACTGACAGCTATCTCTGTATACACACTTACACACAGAATGCTATCAATCACTGATAACACCTTCCCATGTACAATTATCAGTGACTGACCGCTATCTCTGTATACACACTTACACACAGAATGCTATCAATCACTGATAACACCTTCCCATGTACAACTATCAGTGACTGACCGCTATATCTGTATACACACTTACACAGAGAATGCTATCAATCACTGATAACACCTCCCCTGTATAAAGTTATCAGTGACTGACAATTATCTCTGTATACACACTTACACAGAGAATGCTATCAATCACTGATAACACCTCTTCTATGTACAGCTATCAGTCACTGACAGCTATCTCTGTATACACACTTACACAGAGAAAGCTATCAATCACTGATAACACCTTCCCCGTGCACATCTATCAGTGATTGACAACTATCTCTGTATACACACTTACACACAGAATGATATCAATCACTGATAACACCTCCCCTGTATAAAGTTATCAGTGACTGACAATTATCTCTGTATACACACTTACACAGAGAATGCTGTTAATCACTGATAATACATCCCCGTGCACATCTATCAGTGACTGACAACTATCTCTGTATACACACTTACACACAGAATGATATCAATCACTGATAACACCTTCCCCGTGCACATCTATCAGTCACTGACAGCTATCTCTGTATACACACTTACACACAGAATGATATCAATCACTGATAACACCACCCCCATGTACATCTATCAGTGACTGACAGCTATCTCTGTATACACACTTAAACACAGAATGATATCAATCACTGATAACACCACCCCCATGCACATCTATCAGTGACTGACAGCTATCTCTGTATACACACTTACACAGAGAATGCTATCAATCGTGTGAACAATGAAGCCAGAAAGAACAGAGATATAAATGTATTCAGTTTTACTGAATCTTTCTCCACAAAACTATATATTAATCTGCTCAGCTCCTCCTGCTCTATGATACGTTGCCTGCAGATTACACTGCATTTTGTGGTGACAAGTACTCATTAAACCGCATTGCAGGACCTCAAAACCAGTCATATAAAGGGGGTGCTCAAGTTACAAAAATGTCCCCACCAGGCAGGAATGTTCATAATATATTAAAAGTACATATACTTACCTATATTACCCATCACTGCTTCCAGTGTCCCTGCTCCAATCCTCCCTGTCACTGAAGCCATGACGTCATCTCGGCTGCAGCAATGACTCATCTGTATGCCTCAGACATTGCTGTCAGTTACTGGCCTCAGCAGTGTACAATACATTACCACTGAGGCCAGTGATTGGCTGCAGCAGTCACATGGACAATGTAGGAATATCATTGCTGCAGCCAAACAATGTCGGACTGGAAGGATTGGTATGGTGGCACTGGAAGTAGCTGGGATGAAAATAGGTGGGTATATGTCATTTTAATCAATTTACTTACAAATTCTGAGGTACACAGGATAGTAATGTTTCACTTTTGCCAAAGACCTACAGTACTGCTCAAAGCGGCAAAGTATGCTTTTAACAATAGAAGTGTTACTAATTGAAATTGAAATTTATTCTACAGCAGGACAATGACCCCAAACATACAGCCAGTGTCATTATGAACTGTCTTCAGCGTAAAGAAGAACAAGGAGTCCTGGAAGTAAATATATTGCCCAATGATCTCAACATCATTGAGCCTGTCTAGGATTACAAGAAGAGACAGAAGGATCTGAGCAAGCCTACATCCACAGAAGATCTGTGGTTATCTCTTCAAGATGTTTGGAACAACCTCCCCAGCGAGTTCCATCAAAATCTGTAGGCAAGTGTACCTAGAAGAACTGATGCTGCTTTAAAGGGTGGTGACATCAAATATTGATTGGATTTTGTGTTCTCTTTTCTTGAATGATTTATAATTTTGTTAATCAATAAAAATAAACAATTAACACTTCTATTTTTGAAACATTGTTGCCTAAAACTTTTGCACAGTACTGTACTTCTGGTAAACACCTTAAAACTACAATTTTGTAAAAAACTGTCTGTAACTGTCTGTAGACCCCTGAATCATTTTCAGTCTTCGTGTAGGATAATGTGATGTGTGTGTGACTCTGTGTCTAAATCCAATGCGAACACAGTATAGCTTTAATACAGTAAACATCTCAAACAGGGAACTTCTCAGTATGCCTTTGATTGAAATTGCCCCTGGCCTTCATGATACGTATAAAGTGCTGAAGTACAAAGAAAAGGCAAAAATAGGAGGGGGTACAATGTGTCCAAATCCTGGTGACTGACATGTAATTGGCCAGCATGATGCCACTGTGACCATCAAGTGGAACAAATAGCATTAAGTAGTATCTCAGTGCTGTGATTGTCCTCTCCTTCAGCATGATCCCATGAGTCCCTAGAATGCTGACCTACTGATAATAAATAAATTGTTTTCTGGGTCTTCTCTGTTGTCTATCTGTTGGCTATTTTTAGTGAAAATCTCGTGCTTTATGTTGCATCATCATTTCAGATGACCAGATTTTATGGCTCGGTTTTTCTTCAAATCCTGCTCTTGTTCCAGTCTGAAAATGAGTATTTTGTCCTTTCACATGCTTAAAATTGATGACCTCCAAATAACAGTTCAATTCAACACACAAAAAAAGTCTTAAGGCACTGTAAAACAGTGAAATGTATTTCATTTGGCAACCAATAATCCAGAAAGTCGGGCAATCTTGCCCTTCTTTTCCAGCCCAAATCTGCAGTATAATGTGGAATTTTACAAAACCAGAAGACTTGTGCATTAGAGTATTCTTGCCCAAACTCACCATTTTTTTATTTTTTAGTTCTCCCAGCAGATAAGCTGCCACCAGAGGTGTCTGCCAGTATGTAAAGTGAAATGTGGGCATCTTTATTAGGCTGGATTTCCAAGGTCTGGTTCTTTGATGCAGTTTTTGGAACCAAAATCATGTGTGGATCATAAAGGGAGAGAACGTATATAGGACAGATACTGCCTCACCTCTTTTTTAATCCACTCTTAATTTTGGCTTTAAAAACTGCATCAGAAAACCTGAACGTGAAAACCCTGTATCACAGAGAATGAATGGGGAAATAAGAAGCTGAGACATTAGACATTTCACACTAGCGTTTTTCTTTTCCGGCACCGAGTTCCGTCACAGGAGCTCAATACCGGAAAATAACTGATCAGTTTCATCCCCATGCATTCTGAATGGAGAGCAATCCGTTCAGGATGCATCAGGATGTCTTCAGTTCAGTCACTGAACAGCGTTTTGGACGAGGAAATACCGGAGCATGGTGCGGTATTATCTCCGTCCAAAATTCCGGATCAGTTGCCGGAATGCCGGACATTGAAATGTATTAGTGCCGGCATTAAAAATACTGCAATGCGCAGACCGGTAAAAATGTAAAAATAATATATAACGGATCCGTTTCTATGGATGACACCCAGAGAGACGGATCCATTCTTGCAATGCATTTGTAAGATGGATCTGCATTCGCCTACAAATGCTGTCAGTTTGCATGCAGATTGCCGGATCCGTCAGGCAGTACCGGCGACGGAACTGCTTGCCGGATCACTCTGCCACAAGGTGTGAAAGTAGCCTTAGCAGGTTTTATGAGTTCACAGGTTCTTATCACAGCAAGGTCAATTTATATCATTAGGATAGGACTACACTAAAGGCCCCCATTCACATTAGTACCAAGAACGTCTATTTCGGCTGACAGCTTAAGGCTGAGTTCACATGTCAGTTATTTGGTCAGTTATTTCGATGAGTTATTGTGCCAAAACCAATAGTGAAGACTACTAAGAGATCAGGTGTAATGATTTGATTTGTACCTATTCTGTGTTTTTGACCCACACCTGGTTTTGGCTCACAATAACAATCAAAATAACTGACCAATAATGATCGACCAATAATGATCAAAATAACTGACCAAATAACTGACGTGTGAACTCAGCCTAATGTGTATGGGCAGCTCCTGACTCCCCATCCACCCACCACCCCCTGAGATGTCAGGGGAGAGAAGGATGAGGACAAATTAATATTTATGCCCAATCTTTTTGTTCTCCCAGGAGATAAGCCACCACCAGAACTGTATGGCAGTGGCTTTCTTACCTTTCCCCATTTATACACATACAAGTTCGGCCGAGTCGAACCTGCATGTGTATGAGGGTGTTGTGAGGGAATCGAGTCTTTCAGTCAACAGCTACTGAATGGGCCATCAGTCTGGGTCTCCGCGTGTTGGCCGCATCTCCTGGACCGATCTTGGCTCTCCTGACCCGAACTGACCACATAATAGTAGTTTCTGACACAGTAAATACCTATCTGATTGTGGGACTATTGTACTGTGCTCATATCATACTGTGAGTACAGTACATTGAACCCACGATCAGATAAGAACTGACTGTATCAGAAATTACCATTATGCAGTCAGTTCGGATCAGGAGAGCCACAATCGGTCCAGCAGATGCGGCCGACACATGGGCCAAGTTTCCTGGACTGAGTATGGTCTTGCATATCAGGACTTAGGGTGCGGGCACAGAGAGTGGATCATATTAATCAGAACCGCAGTGTTCATTAGGTCTTTATTGTTAATGGCAGCACGGTAATCCACAAAACCATGTGTCCATTAACAACGAAGACTTAGTAAACAATGCAGTTCTGATTAGTTAATATGATGCTGCTGTGGCTTCTATGCCCATGCAGCTCTTGCCCGTTATCCATGTGGTCATACCTTATTTGTGTTGAATGAAGGTGTAATAAGATATTTTTGGATATTCACTGAATTTGTCTTTTACCTGTGGCATTTAGTACATTGCAGCTATGAAAGACTCAATCAGAGATCTCAGTGCACCTGTACGGCACAGCTCAGTCAGCATGTGCAATGTGTATTTAGCTTTACACCTACCCAAAAAGAATTATCACATTTGTGTAAATCAATAAACCTGTTTGCTGATCAGTGAGAAATCCTCTCCTGTGGTTTACATGTGATACTTAAAAAGCAACTGTTTCTATTGTTATTGAAAAGAAGCTGAATCTTGTTAGTGACTCCGTGCTAACTTTTCATGTTAGAACAGATTGACCCAGTGTTTTGCCTCCTTTTAGTGCAGATTTTTACATCAAAAATGCTACAACCAAATATTAATTTGAAGTCTTTAGCAAGTCATTGAAAAGTCTATATACAGTGTTTGGCGTGTGGCAATTTGGGCTCAGTAGATATTTTTTTTCTAACTGCAGTATCCTGTAGGTATGGGTTTTCATAGGCTTCTCTGTTGGAATTTGAAAAAACTATTTTATTGTTCAGAGATAGAGAAACACAGTCGGCACTACACAGTGTGATTTTTGTATCCAGCAGGATTCACACCCATATGACTTCTCATGCGGTACTTGCGGTTGTGCTGAGCTAAATTATTGAAGTATTGAGTCCAATCATTTCATAAAAGAGAGCAACTATTTTATTGCATTAAAATAGAAATTCTGTGACTCACTTGCATAGGACTCTAACACATGCCAACAGTCCTGATTTTTCAAACTGGGGGTGGGATTTATGCAAAATTGCCTCAAAAGTGAGTCACATACCTGGGCAGGGCTTAAAAGTCCCAATTTTGAGAATTTATATGTTGGTCAGTGTGAACTTTATACTGTATATCTCATACAGCCTAACGTGCATAGCTCTGCTGTGTGCATGATACCTTAGAGCACATCTAGTACTCCAATTAAATGAGAATTTTTAAATATATAGTACCTTTAATCATGATTTTCGCTGAAAAAAGAAAGAATCAGTTCAAAAAATATTTTACAATTATATAATCATTAAAGTCAATAATGTTTCTTCTATTTTAACTAAACAGTGGTTTCCCACCAATATTGTCAAAAAATATATAGATCATACTTGAGTTGTCTCACTGCTGATTGCGGATGTTCAGGGTCCAACTAAATTCCTTGGACCCACCAGAAGAAATTATTCTCGGAGCCCAACCCTTATATATCAATAAAGTCTAATAAGTTTTGATTCAAAGAAATAGCCCCTATTAAAAGGCCAATTTATTGTCTCCAAAGGCCGCCTTTGGAGCCCACTATGGGATCAGAGCCTGTGCCCACCAGAGGATTCTCTGGTATTCTGCAAAGTAAGTTTTAAAGTCGCTCTGTCACTCAGATCAATACTTTACAATCAGGCATATAGTCTGGTAGGGTTGCTAATGCTAAAACAATAACCAACCTTTTATCTCTAGGTAGATAGGTTTTATATATATGCTAATGAGCTACTAAAGCACCAGGAGGTGGCAGTATGAGGTTCGAGCACTGCTCCAGCGATGTCCCTGTTGCTCCAGACTGACACCCCTCTCCTTCAAATCATGCCCTCCTCCCGTTATATTGACAGCCTGCGCACTCGCTGCCTAGAACAGCGCGTACACACATCTTCAGCTTCATCCCAATGTGTGACTATGCATACTGCACACGCGCCTTTCATGTCTCTGAACCTGGATTTAGTGACTTGAATGGCTTGTGGATGAAGTCTAAGATATTGTGCGCACGTGCCGTTCTAGACAGCGGGTGCAGGCACGAGATCTCAGAGGTCTATCGCTGTCAATCTAAAGGGAGGTGGGTGTCATTCGAAGGCGAGGGTGTCAGTATGGAGCACCAGGGGCGACGCTGGAGCGGTACTTGAACTGCATAGGCCCACCTCCTGGTGCTCCAATAGCTCCTTAGCATAGTTACATAGTTAATACTGTTGAAAAAAGACATAAGTCCATCAAGTTCAACTAAGGGATAGGTGGGGACGCGAATCCCAGAAGGAAGTAAAACTCAGATTTCTACATGTTTTCATAAGCATTAATGTCATTTACTTTTAAGAGTTAATCTAAACCCTTTTGAAATTGTCCACTTTTCCTGCTGTGACCACGTCCTGAGGAAGTCTATTCCACAGATTTACAGTTCTTACAGTGAAGAAGTTTTGACGCTTCTGGAGACTGAACTTTTTCTTCTCCAGTCGGAGGCAGTGCCCATATTTATAAAAGTTCAAATTTCTTCACAACGCTATTACCTACAGATACCGCTATTACCTAAAGATAGGTATCGTTTTAATCATAGTCAACCACCCTCGCAGGCCATATGCCTGCTTGTATAGGCTTGATCCCGGTGACAGAGATGCTTTAAGTTGTGTATTGGTTCTAATGTCTGCCATGACAGTAGAATCTAGAGAAAGCAGTTGGCGATGTAAAAAATTTATGTTATTCTTATTTATGAATTGGCTCTGAGGCAAACATTGCCCCATTCCTGTACTACTATGCGGCACCCAGTGGTTGGTTGGCTGAAAACCGCACAACCCTGCAGGCCTTTGAGGCATTTTAATACATTAGCCATTTTTATTTTCTGGGGTGATATGTGGTTTTGCAGTTTTAACACAACCATGGATTAATGAAAAGCTCAACTGTGGTCCTGTATCGAAGTTGCCAATATACAGGAATGAATGAAAAAATGCTCCGCTTCCTACAGTAGCAGTGTACAAACAGCAGGGTGTTCTGTCAGGTAAGAATTTCCAAAGAGATGAATCCCCACCACTTATAAACTAGATCCATGGGACCATTAGTTGTGAGTTAGAACAGTTCAGTCAAAGCTCTTCCAGCATATTTGGTGTGGAATTGGAGTCTTGGGGAGAATAGGGCAATTGTTAGCTGTCCAAACACCTTCAATAGCTGTCAGCCAACGAGATATTTCTCCTGACTCTCCCATATGCATTCATGCTTGGTTTGACTAAACGTGTATGTGTTGTCAACCGCGAGAGAGGAGGAAGCCGCTGGCGGACACCACTGGTGGAGGCTTATCTCCTGGCAGAACCGTTTGGCAATGTTCCATGGGAAATGAATATGCAAAGAGGTATCTCTCAAGAAAGAGAATCCTCTCACCAATGCCATCTTTTGAATAGGGCTCCCTATAAGTCAAGACTTTTCAACAAGTCTTGGGATTATAGCCAAGCCAGATATTCATGGATAGGCAACTGTTTCAGGCTGCTTTCCCCTCTTCAGTACAGAGTAGGATTTTGGCTTGCTCAGTGCGATACCTTGGAAGCAGCTCAGGTAGGGTGCCGAATCTCCTTAAAGAGACTAGTCCTGTATGGAGTCTTACTGAAAGCTTCCAAGGCATTGCAATGAGCCAGCCAGAATCCTACTTTATACTTATGAGGGGAAAGCACCTCGAAACCACTGTCTATGGAAGGATATTGGGCCTGGCTATATATACAATACCTATTAGATGGTTGGATAATACCACTGAAAGTAGCAGGGCCAGCCAACAGTATGGGGGATCTTAATGTTTGACCACTCAGGAAGCATTTTTGGACCTCATCCAATAACAATATATATCACTATTTTAGAGGATGTTCACCCAGGAACCTTGTGCTACAGCAAGATTTTAGCTTAAATATCGCTGTATTAGTTGTAATTGTTCCAAATGTATGTCATAAACCAATAACCACTCATGTGTCACATCAATAATTTAATATGACTATAAAAATAATCAGTGAGTCCATTATGTCAATGTCTAAATTTTGCAGAAATCTGTTTGTCAATTAGACATGCATTTTGTAAGACAAGCTGTTCTAGGGCTGCCTAAATGAAGCTGGTTCTCGTTGCACAAACAAATGAATGTTCTCTTAGAAATGGAATAGCTTGACACTCATGTGATAGAGCAATGCTGACTATAATCGCACAAATTTTCAAGGGTAGAATGACATCATAATCATATGTTGTTTTGCCATAAAACAGGCAAACCTTGAAAAGAAAGCTGACTATTCAACTCCATACAAAACAAACCGATTTTAGAAACTCAACGAAGAAATGTACGAAGGTTAAAATTCCATAAAACATCTGTCCACTATTTACAGTTCTTGTTTTATTTGGATCCATTAATTTCGTAGTACAGATAGCAGTGTATGGAAACAAATTAAGCCCGTCAGTCCTCCAAAGTTTAGAAAAACAGTCCATGTTTACAGTTGCTCAAATTCATGTCTCATCTCCTCAACCATATCTTTATAAATCAGGTCCAAAACTCAAGTGTTCCACTAACAAAGCTGATTTTGTGAGTAATACTAAACAGGAGCAAAGTACTTAAGAAGAATCGTCTGCTACCTCGAAAGGCAAGCTGTTCAGCTTTAGATTCAGTTGACTTAGAAACATAACCAGCTTACACGGTGATCTCATTCCTCCTCTTGTTAGAATATGGTCAGTGTTGCTCACATTGTTTAATGAACAATATACTGTCATATTCCAAGTATGTACAGAGGAGTACATGGTCCATATTGTAGCCAGGGAATTTCTCTATAGAGTTAATGAACTATACATTCTACTGTTCTAGAGTACAGATGGATTCAGAACTTGCAGGAAAGGCGTTTTAGGAATGGGGTAATGGGTAAGGCTGGCCAGATTCGTTGGCTGTCAAACAAACACTCGCCATCTCACCTGACATCCCTGTAAATATGCTCCTATGTCCTGAATGAGGGAGGACGAAAAGGAAATCTGCATTATCGCAAAAAGGATCGGCAATATAATCTGATTGCCCAACCTTTATTTTCCTTGACATAGGACATGGTCAGCCAGTCAGTAGACACAGCCAACATTTATCTAATGTGTACGGCCAGATTAAAGGGAAAGTACACTTTCTGGCCTGGATGGGCTGGACATAGACCCTACAGGGAAATTTCCAGGTGGACCGATGCCCAGAGGGCAGCTCAAGCCCTCCTCTTGGCCTCCTGCCAGGTACATAAAGATCTTATGCTCTCAGCATTAATTAGTAGGAACATCAGGCACTTATTCCCTGGGCAGCGGCCGCAGGTACCCTCCTGAATTCAACTATATTGCTGTCCTTGGGACAATGATTCAGTTTCATACTGTGGCAGAAGCGGCAGTATATTTTGCTGCGCTGTGTTATCTGGTTCTGCTGGGGTGATATTTTGTTCTGCACTTCGGTGTTGCCGGCCCCATCTACTTCTGTTGTCCCCTTCTGTCAATTTGAACCTGCCTACAACATGGGGCCACTTGTGACCAATGTGTAGGTCATATGACTATATGGCACTTACTAGTATAGCCTTTGTTGATATTTTGTGCCATTTGCTATATTTCATAAGCCATGCTCTCTTTTTAGGGATGTCTTGTCCCTCCATCAGCAGCCATTTTATGGTCAAAGATTTGGCAAACAAGGGGGCATACCTTATGAAATATAGAAAATGGAGCATAATTTCAACAAAGACTATTAGTGCCATTATAGTTATCATACAAACACATTGCTCAACAGTAACCAGAAAGTGGCCAACCTCTTTTAAGAAGAAAGTAGTATTAGCAGTTTCCAAGAGTAGAAGGGAAAGAGAGTTTAGCATCAAGATAACATGGACGGCAATACAGGTAAAGGCTAAACTTGGCCATATACTTGAGACAATGGTAGCATGGTAGACAATAGTTTGTGGTATTATTCATACGAATGATCCCACCAGCAGCATGCCAGACTAAGTCAGTTTTTAAACACAATGGCAAATGATTATTCAAATTCTATTGTGCCATAAACACTTAGTTTGGACGAAATGGACAAAATTTTGCAGCATGGCCAATTACATTTCCTTCATCAGCCATCAGCCATTGCAAACAATCACTCGCGCTTGTTTTTCAAACAAAAGTTGTCGGAAACGGCCGAAATTGTCCACTCCGGCCAGCTATTGTCTAACGTCTGTGGCCAGCTTTGCTTGACATCCATATGTGTTATTTTCTACCCATACACCCCCTGTTTTGTTCTGAAAACTGTTGCTAATTTTTCTTTTACATATTATCAATTATATCCTTATAAAACTAATGCCACTCACAATGTGCTAGATTTAAAGATTACTTCACCTCTGCTTGTACTTACAAAATCTCTATTACCCTCCTCCCCTAAAAAAAAAATGAAAAAAAAATGGACTACTTCATGCAAGAAGTTACATTACAAGGTGGAGGAAAGGACCGTGACTTCATTTTAATGGATTAAGGCAACAAAAAGCAAAAGTACAGCAATTATATTGCATAAGCATAAAGTACAAGTGCAATGTGTAGGCAACTAAATATGTTTACACTAATAATCCAGTTCAAATATTTTAAGTAATAAATCTTTTTACAAGTAATGTGTAAGTATGGAATTTTATAGAATTTGTTTCATAGAGAGAATAACAAAACTGAAATACATTTTATTACATATGCAGTCATACCACGACAGAGTAGTAGGGAGATTTAAACGTGTAACCTATCCACAGGGGGTAGCATAAGTGATCCCTGAAGGGTCTGACTGCTAAGACCACCAAAATCACAAGAAGGGAGGTCCTGTTCCTCCCCCATATGAATGGAGTGGCAGTCAATCATGCATGCTTCCGCTGCTCCTTTCATCTCTATAGGAAAGCTGGAGGTAGCTGGAGCTGTCCCATAGAGTATAAATGGAGCAGCAGTGCACATGCTTGACCACCACTACACTCATAAAGTGGGACTCAACGCTTGTGATCAGAAAGGGTCCCAGCGGTAAAAACTCCACCATTCAGACACTTATCCCTTATCCTTTAGGTAGGGGACAGGTTTAAAATTGGGACAATCCCTTGAATTGTTTTAGCAACCAGCCAACCACTCTATTTTTCGGACTAAAGCTGGCCACACACACACACACAAGTCTTTTTTTGGCCAAACCCACCAAGAACGGCAGGTTCAGCCAACACTCTAATGTGTGGGGATCTCCTGAGTCTCCCCCAACGTCATCTGAATGATTTTGTTCCTACAGGAGATAAGCCGCAGCCAGAACTTTCTGGCAGTGGTTTTCTCCTCTCTCCCCACTGAATATATATACATTTTTGGATGAGCCGAATTTGTATGTCTATGGGGAGTCAAGCTGATTGTTCGTCTGACAGCTATTGAATGTGTATGGACTACTTAAGAGTTACTGTACTGTGTTACGGATTATAATTTAACTTACTGAGGGTTAGCTAGTGGTGGGATGGCAGGCCAACAATGCCAACAATATGCCTTGGGTTCTGGGTGCCAGTGGGGGCACCATAAACCACTTTACCTTGGCCAGACTATTTTGATAGGTTTAGGGTAACAATCTGAATTTGTGCCTCAGATAAAGAAAAGTTTAACTATGACTATGCTGGATTGTGTTATACTATATAACTGATAAATTAGCACATTTTTCATATAGCGAGATACATTAGGCACAACTCTAAGGGTCTATTCACACAACCATATGCATTTTTGCGGATACACAAAACATAGATACCGACCTTATGTGTTCCATATTTTGTAGATCAGAACTTCTTTCTTCATGATAGAAGCACCTACAAGAATAGGACATATTCTATCTTTTTCGTGGGGCCGCGGAACAGAAGTCCAAATGCCGACAGCACACGGTGAGCTGTCCACGTCTTTTGCTGGCCTACTGAAATGAATGGGTATGCATCTGATTTTCAAAATTGCGGATCGGATGTGGATAGAAAAATACGGTCGTGTGAATTTGCCCTTAAGGTAATATAGTCTTATTAGAATGAAACAATAATGTCACTTAGCAAATGGGCATACAGTATATGTTACTGGGGGTGTATATGAATTCATGCCATCGTACCAAAGGGAAGCAGTGCTGAGCCACCATACATCACCACTACCTCGCATGTAAAAAAATCTACTGAGATCCAGTTTTATTTTTGGACAGAAAAAAAGTCCTGCATGCAGTACTTTTTTTTCCGTCTAAATAAGCGGATCTCAACTGGAAATAGCTAAAACAAATGCAAAATGTGCATAACAGATGCAACAGCATCCATTATTTACAGGATCCTATATATTTTTTTCTTTTATCTGTTCTTCTGACAGATCAGAAGAACGGAAAAAGAAACTGTGATGTGATTTGTCTTTACGGCATGATTGCCTTATAGGTTTCTATGTTAATATTAGAGAAGAGCGAAGTTTTGGAAAATTCGATTCGGCTGCTTCGCCAAATAAAATAAAAAAATTAGCTTTGTGATGAATTACTTTGTCACAAAGCGCATTTTTTTGTAAGTAGTGGGTGCAATGACAGGGAGCTGTGATACAGTTTCAAATTAACAGAAAAAAAATTAAATCATACTTACCGCCTCCATTTGCTGGCGACGGGCCAGCTCCTGCCATATTGCTTGAAGATCTTGCGTGAAATCTCGCACGGCCCGAGATGACATCATACGTCACCACGCACAGGATTTCGGCCGAGATCTTCAAGCATGAAGGCGGCCGGCCCGTCACGAGCAATTGGATCAGATAAGAATGATTTTTTTTGTTTTTCACACTATTTCAGTTTAAATTGATTCGCTACCACGAAGCACGAGGAAATTCGGCTTCGTGGCAAATCGAATTTAGGGCTCGTTTACACGACCGTTGCCCCTCCTTGCCCGTGCTGTGGACTGCAAGTTGTATATTTTTATTATTATTTTATTTTATATTATATTCATATCATCCCTGAGGCTAATTATATACCATGTACCCAGGGACATAACTACCTGAGCGGCAGACCATGTGACTGCTATGGGGCTCAGGGCAAGAGGGGCCCAGTCTTAGTTGGGATCATCTCCTCTTCTACTGGAGGTTAAAAAATGGCACAAGGGGCATTGAAAAGGGTTTAGACAGAAACCCTTCTGTTCTGTATGGGGGGCCTGGTTTGATCCTTGCTATGGGGCCCTTACTTCTCTATGTACGCCACTGCATGTACCACTATGTTTTTTGCAGCCATTTTTCTTCTTGTGTTTTGTTACCCCCAAATTGCAGCAGCCAGGTGTTAGCTCTAAGTCAACAGGCAAATATAAAATGCACTAGCAGCGGCGCACTTTTGTGCCACTTTTACTCACTTTTGGAACCTTTTATTGGGTCCATGGTGTTTTTTCCTCAAAATGCAGCAGCTCTAGGTATACCATTTTTCAATTTAAGAAATAAGTGAATAAAAAAAAAAACACTTGTAAAAAAAAAAATATGAAATTCATGGTGTTTTTTTTACAAGCCTAAAAACGACTGCCACAAAAATTGTTTGAGAAGGAAGCCTTTCATGGCACTTATAATGAAAAGTTACTGCCATCTGCGGGGGTAGAAGGCTATGTCTACATCCAAGAAGAAGTGACAATTATATTTACTGATTGTTTCAAGACTAGTCCTGGCTTAGAGACACGCACCCTGTTTTTCAATTAATCTCATACAGTTACTTAGTCACAGTGAAATAGCTGTAGGCTTACTGCCTATAGGTGGTCCTCCAGTAATGAAGTTTTTAGTGTTCCAGGTACAGCAGTGCTTTGAGCAATGAAGACAAATGCTCCACTTTGCTGCAACAATCAATATCCTTCACATTTTTGCCTAAGGGATTACATTTGTTATTTTACAGGCACAGATGTAGCCAATATTACCAAATAGAAAATGTAATTTTTAAAGAATTGTATCTGTTCATGACAACATTTTTACGTAACAACTGAAATGGTAATACAGCACCTAACTCCTAAAGACAGTTTTGTTAGTGAATGGAAATATGCAACATTACAGAATTAATTACTTAAGGGGTATTGCCATTTCAGACATTGATAGGGTATCACTAGGTTGGTGCGAGTCCCACCTTTGGAAACCCAAAGTAAAGGAAAGTGCGCTGAGCATGAAGTGCGTGCTCTCGACTCATTACTATAGGAGGAGGACTGTTTTGAAAATAGCCAAACAGTGCTCAGCTATTCTCTGAACTCCCATAGCGGTGAATGGAGGGTAGCTGTGCATGCAAAACTGCTCTCCCTTCACTTTAGGGGGCCCGTTCTGAAGATAGGCGTGGTTCCCAGAGAGGGGGGCTGTTCTGGAGATAGGAGTGGGACCACGAGAAGGGATCTGTTTTGGAGATAGGAGTGGGTCCCAGAGAGGGGACCTGCTGTAGAGATAGAAGCGTGTCCCAGAGAAGGGACCTGTTATGGAGATAGGAGTGGGTCACAGAGAGGGAGGCTTGTTCTGGAGATAAGGGTGAACCTTCTGATGGCTGTCAAGCATGTAACCCGTGGCACCCATGTGGATTTGGTGTTACCGCCACGGATTGCATGCAGGCCTGCCTCTTCTTCTCCTCATCCTACTCCATCCTCCGTCTCCTCCTCGGCTTACTCCTCCTTTTCCACTGCTACCGCCTCTTTCGCTGCACCCCCCAAGCTCCCCAGAACCTATTCAACGTGCCAGGTGAGACGTTGCCATGCTGTGCTGCGGATGTTGTGCCTGGAAGCCAAGAGCCACACCGGTCCTGCACTGCTTTCAGCTCTGCGGTCACAGGCCGATCAGTGGCTAACCTCGCTCAATTTGACAGTTGGTAAAGTGGTGTGCGACAACGGTGCCAATCTGCTGAGTGTGCTGAAACAGGGCAAAATGACACACGTGCCGTGCATGGCACACGTCCTGAACTTAGTCGTGCAGCGATTCGTTGCCAAATACCCCGGGTTCCAGGACGTCTTGTGGCAGGCCAGGAAAATCTCTGGCCATTTTAGAAGATCTTACACGGCCATGGCTCGCCTTGCTGACGTTCAGCGGTGACACCACCTGCCTGTCAAATGTCTGATTTGTGACAGCCCGACGCGCTGGAACTCCACCTTGTATATGCTTGATAGTCTGCTCCAGCAGCAACGTGCCGTTAATGACTAACTGTACGAACTCTGCAGCAGGACAGGTTCTGGGGAGCTTGGTTTCTTTTCACCGCGCCAGTGGCTGCTCATGCGCAACACTTGCAGACTTCTGCGGCCATTTGATGAGATCACCAAACTGGTCAGTCGCAGCCAGGGCACCATCAGTGACATCGTACCTTACACCTTCTTTCTGGAGCGTGCATTGCGTCGTGTCATTGATCAAGCCAACAAGGAGCAGGAGCTAGAAGATGACTAAGTCGCAATGCTGAATAAATTCCCAGGGGGGCTACACCATCTGAGATAAGTCAGCAGGAGTCTGAAGAGGAGTCAGAGGAGGATGGTGACTCGGGGGAGGTGGACGAGGAGCAAGAAGAGCAGGTTTTGAGGGGGACTTTTAACTTTTCAGTGATCCCTGGTGTTGTCCGTGGCTGGGGGGAGGAGACCGAGGACGACATTCTCCTGGGTGATGAGCAGGAGCCAGGGCGCTCCACCGCTTCCAATTTAATGCAAATGGGGTCCTTCATGCTCCAGTGTTTGAAGAGGGACCCCTGTATAAAAAGCATAAATGGCAAGGACCAGTAATGGGTGGCAACGTACTTAGACCCCCGGTACAAACACAAAATGGCGGACATGTTACCAGCATCACAGATGGCTGTCAGAATGCAGCTGTCACGGGAAGGAAAGACAACCAAAGGGAACCACAACTAAACAACGACAGACTAGGCCCCAAACCTAGGGAATAAAGAGGTTACCTCCTAGCATTCCCTGATACTCTCCCTAAGCTGCTAACAACATGTGCAAATCTCAATGGTAGAAATGCACATGCACAGGGAGACTGCTGAAACACTGCACCAAACCCTCAGCTTAGGGAACAGGGAAAGAGGCAACCGGCTCCATCCAAACTGAAAGAGCTAGTGTCTCCCTGAGGCCTAGTCAGGACAGACACACCAAGAAAAGGGAAAGGACTTAGCTTGAGCTGTAACTGGAACAGGAGAATCACCACACAAGCAGAGCACTTCACAGAAGAGCTATCAGCCACAAGGAAACAAGTGAGAGACGGAACAAATAAAGAGCCACCTGACTGATAATGAGTAGCATCTGCGAAGGGGTGGAACCTGTCAGCAACAATGAAAATAAGAGATCTGTCAAATAGACTCCTGAGTCTTCCATCTATTTAAACTTATAAGATCTCTCCCAGGGCTAGCGGTGACAGCAGCATCTCCAGGCCTTGCTGCGAGAGATGCTGCATTCTCCTGTTGCAGGCACTGGCAGAGGAATTTCCACCCACAGCGAAACAGGTGCGGGTACCAATCCTACCGCGCCTGCAAGAACAGGGCGGTTTGAAGATGTGTTGGACACTTCGGATATGAGATCATTCTTGCAGCCAACCCATCGACAGCAGCCCTCCGGATCCAGCCTTAGGGAATGCCTAGACCAGCAGGTGTCCGATTACATTGGGTTAACGGACATTGTGGATGCTCTAAGAAGCGGGGAACCCCTGGACTACTGGGTGTGCAGGCTTGACCTGTGGCCAGAGCTGCCACAATTTGCCTTGGAACTATTGGCTTGCCCCTCGTCGAGTGTCCTGTCCGAAAGGACGTTCAGCACAGCAGGGGAGATCATGACCGATAAGCGCATTTGCCTAGCTCACGACAGTGTGGACTACGTCACATTTCTAAAAATGAATGAGGCATCAATCTCGGAGGAATTCAACACCTGTGACAACCATGTGTAATTGAATTTCCTCATGCCAACCCACACATATGCGCCACCACCCAGAACAAAGAATGGTCCTTGTCTTATGTATATACAGCGGCATAAAAGGCCTTTTATGTCAGGTGAATGCCTAATTTTTGGGGCCTGTACTCCACTGGCCTACAGTAAAATTGTTATTCAGTGGCCGCCTAATGTACCTCCAGTCACATAATCGCTTGTTCTTTTCTGTCAGATGAATGTCTAATTTTTGGGGCCTGTACTACACTGGCCTACAGTAAAATTGTTATTCAGTGACCACCTAATGTACCTCCAGTCACATAATCGCTTGTTCTTTTCTGTCAGGTGAATGCCGAATTTTTGGGGCCTGTACTGGCCTACAGTAAAATTGTTATTTAGTGACCGCCTAATGTACCTCCAGCCACATAATCACTAATGTTGAGCGCAAATTTTAATCCCGAATATCGCCACTTCGAGAATTCGCGAATATTTAGAATATAGTGCTATACATTCGTATTCGAGAATAGTGTTGAATATTCTAATCGCGAATTTATAGCTAATTTATTGCGAATATATTACATTGCCGATTTTCTCAATCAAGTAAACAATGACTGGAAATCACGAATTCTCGAATTTGCTAATTTATGGAAATATTCGGCCAAAAATTCACGAAATATTGCGAATTAGAATATTGCCTATGCTGCTCATCACTAATAATCACTTGTTCTTTTCTGTCCGGTGAATGCCTAATTTTTGGGGCCTGTACTCCACTGGCCTACAGTAAAATTGTTATTCAGTGACCGCCTAATGTACCACCAGCAACATAATCACTTGTTCTTTTCTGTCAGGTGAATGCATAATTTTTGGGGCCTGTACTCTCATGGCCTAAAATAAAATTTTCCTAGGCTCCAGCAGGGCAAATTTTTTAAAGTTTCCCTTTAAGATGCATAAAAATGGCCCCTGATTAAAATATACATATTTGGTGGGAATTTTTGCCATTGATCCCCCTCTGGTATGTCACTGTCTAGTAAATATTTGGTGGCTGCTAATATGACCTGAAGGTTTTTCAGGTTCGCCTGCCATTAAAAATAATGGGGTACGTCGCAAATGCGCGGTTCGCAAATATTTGATCGAGTCTTCCCGGCCGATGTTCGTCCATCACTAGCAATCGCATCATCCATAATGTTGTCCTTAACTGCTTGGTTTGTTAATGACATAAAATGTCAGGTTGAGTCTCATGATTTTTACAGACAAAAGTCCATTTGCTAGAAAGAGGTTATCATGTACTATATGATGTCTGATTCTCATTTTTTACATAAGTCATGGGATAACCCCTTTTAGTTTTGTGTCCCACCTTGTTACAGAGCATTGTACAGGATGTAAGGGGCCCATTACACTGCACAATTTCAGGCCAACTATCAGGAATACGAATGCTCATTCTCGATAATCAGCTCACATAATTGAGCAGAAGGTCAGCCAATGAACGAGCAAACCATCGGCTGATTGGTATCTTTCATTAGGATGATAGATGCCCGATTATTGCCAGCAAATCTCCCTGTGTAATCAGGAATGTGCTGCCGAAAATGAGTAGAACAGAATGAGGGAGGAATGATTGCTGTCTTCCATTACCATTCACACTGCCTTAAGATCGGACCGTGTAATACCACCCTAAGGCTACTTGCACGCACGTGTCCTAGCCAGATACCGCTGCATTCACTGCTTGCCAGGTTCCGGCATGAGCACTGGTTTTTGGTTTTATAGTCAGTAGACTCTGGTGGTAAACGCAGCAGCATCTGGCTAGGCCAGATCCGGTGAACCCTGGCAGGCTGTTCCTCTGCAAACATGCTCAACTGTTCGTCTAAATCTCATAAAAGTGACTGGAGTATTCTGGGAGTTATAGTTTTAGAACACCTGGAATGCCAGAGATTGCTGATCCTTGCACTATATGATGTCCATGGTGGCTCAGTGGTTAGCACAGAGTCTTGAAGCACTGTGGTCCTAGGTTTGAATCCAACCAAGGACTACAACTGCATGGAGTTTGTATGCTCTCTCTGTGTTTGCGTGGGTTTCCTCTGGGGTCTCTGGTTTCTTCCAAGACTCCAAAGACATACCGATAGGGAACTTAGATTGTGAGCTCCGCTGGGAACAGTGAATGCTGCTAATGTCTGTAAAGTGATGCACTGCTATATAAGTGAGTAAAATAAATGTATATACGGTGAGGAACAGAAGTATTTGAACACCCTGCGATTTTGAAAGTTCTCCCACTTAGAAATCATGGAGGGGTCTGAAATTCACATTGTAGGTGCATTCCCACTCTGAGAGACAAAATAAATAACAAATTCAGGAAATCACATTGTATGATTTTTAAATAATTGATTTGTCTTGCACTGCTGAACATAAGTATTTGAAACAGCAAGAATTCTGGCTCTTAAAAACCTGTTACTGTGCCTTTAAAAAATTCACCTCTACTCCACTCATTAATCCAACTTAGTAGCACCTGTCTGAGCTCTTTAAAGACACCTGTCCACCCCACAGTCAGTCAGATGCCAACTACTACCATGGGCAAGACCAAGGACCTGTCAAAAGACACTAGAGACAAAATTGTGGACCTCCGCAAGGCTGGAATGGGCTACGGCGCATTTGCCAAGCAGCTTGGTGAAAATAGATCAACTGTTGGAGCAATTGTTAGAAGAAGAGGCTAAAGACGACTGTCAGTTTCCCTCGGACTGGGGCTCCATGCAAGATCTCACTTCGTAGGGTATCAGTGATGATAAGAAAGGTGAGGAATCAGCCCAGAACTACAAGGGAGGAGCTGGTCAATGACATGAAGAATGCTGGGACCACAGTTTCAAAGGTCACTGTCGGTAGAACACTACGCCATCATGGTTTCAAATCATGCATTGCACGGAAGGTTCCCCTGCTCAAGTCATCACATGTCCAGGCCCGTTTGTCAATGGCCATCTGGATGATCTAGAGGAGGCATGGGAGAAAGTCATGTGGTTAGATGCAGGCCGGACTGGGTATGAAAACCAGCCCTGGAAAAAATTACATACCAGCCCCATAGCATTGTGTAATTAACGTCATTTTCTTGTTTACCCGCATGGCATCCACTCGTGTTAAAGAGCCCTAAGCCCAATGCATGGCTACACCCAGTCCTAATAAAATCTGGTCCTACCACATCCAGGGTGTCGTTGGTGTGATGGTCCACTGGATCCAGAACAAGGTCCCTGTGGTGATAGAGAAAAAAAGAATAATCACATAAGGAAGAGATGGTGACTGCCCCTGTGAAATCATTTCCCTTAAGTGCTACCACACTGTACTAATGCCCACTATGTGGCCCCTAACAGTACTGATGCCCACCTTGTGGCCTCTCACAGTAATTAAGCCCACCTTGTGGTCCCTTCACAAAAGTTATGTCCTTCTTGTGGCCCCTCACAGCAGTTATGCCCACCTTTATTCCTGTCACAGTAGTTATGCCAGATATGTGCCCCTCACAGTAGTTATGCCCAGATATGTGCCCCTCACAGTATTTATGCCAGATATGTGCCCCCTCACAGTTGATATGCCAGATATGTACCTCCCTCACAGTAGTTATGCCCAGATATGTGCCCCCTCACAGTACATATGCCAGATATGTGCCTCCCCCACAGTAGTTATGCCAGATATGTGCCCCAGGGCTGGTGCAAGGATTTTTGCCGCCCTAGGCAAAAGAAAAGTTTGCCACCCCCCCATGTGACATCACAATGCCCCACCCATATGATCTGCCATATTAACTAACGCCAGTGCTGCAGTGCCGCCGTGTTTACATTAAAAAGCCTGCAGGGACAGGCTATAAAGACCAGAGCCACTACATTAAGCTGCAGTGATTCTGGGGACTATAGTGTCCTTTTAATATGAGGTAAATTAGAGATTAGTGCCACAAATAATATACTAGATTGCCTCCTTACAACCAGATGAGGATGATGATGGGCTCTAGCTGCAGTCTGGCTCCACTGGTCTTGTGTAGAACAGGCTCTCTGGAGGCTTTGTAACTGTGGTCACAAAAATCAATGTTCTGGGAGAACGAGAAGCAGCTCCATTTTTTGGGGCCCTTTATACAGCTCAAGGTCTGGGCCCCAGGGCCTGACGGTGAGTATGCCCATAAGGCCCACCCATAAGTCCACCTACATGTTCGACCCATGAGTTTGTTCACAGTGGGTGAAGTGTGTAGGGGATGTGTTATGTGTCGCTGTAGAGAATCTAATATGTGTGTGCTTATAGAATGTAGTGTATAGGGATACCAGTTTGTGTAGATGATGCAGTGTGTGTGTGTAGTGGATTGCAGTGTGTTTTCGTGTAAGGGATAGAAAGAAGTTTGTGTTTGTGTATAAGGTATGTATTGTGTGTTTCTGAATGTGTGTACGGAATGCGTTGTGTGAATCTGTGTATGTATGTGTAAGGGCTGCAAGGTGTCTTTCTGTGTATGTAAGGGATGTAGTGTGTCTGTAAGGGGTGCATTGAGTGTGTGTAAGAGATGCATTGTGTGTTTCTGTGTATGTGTGAAAAGGGTGCATTGTGATGGCTGTCAATCTCTCCCTCCCTTGTCACTCTCTTCTCCCCCCTCCCTTGTCACTCTCTTCAACCCCCTCCCTTGTCACTCTCTTCTCCCCCCTCCCTTGTCACTCTCTTCAACCCCCTCCCTTGTCACTCTCTTCTCCCCCCCCTCCCTCCCTTGTCACTCTCTTCTCCCCCCTCCCTCCCTTGCCACTCTCTTCTCCCCCCCCCTTGTCACTCTCTTCTCCCCCTCCCTCCCTTGTCACTCTCTTCTCCCCCCTTCCTCCCTTGTCACTCTCTTCTCCCCCCTCCCTCCCTTGTCACTCTCTTCTCCCCCCTCCCTCTCTTGTCACTCTCTTCTCCCCCCGTCACTCTCTTCTCCCCCCTCCCTTGTCACTCTCTTCTCCCCCCTCCCTCGTCGCTCTCTTCTCCCCCCTCCCTCCCTTGTCCCTCTCATCCCCCCTCCCTTGTCACTCTCTTTCTCACCCCCCTTGTCACTCTCTCCCCCTTCTTGTCACTCTCATTCTCCCCCTTCTTGTCACTCTCACACTCCCCTTGTTACTCTCATTCCCCCCCTTGTCACTCTCTTCTCCCCCCTCCCTCCCTTGTCACTCTCATCCCCTCTCCCTTGTCACTCTCTTTCACACCCCCCCTTGTCACTCTCATTCTCCCCCTTCTTGTCACTCTCATTCCCCCCATCTCTTGTCACTCTCATCCCCCCTTGTCACTCTCTTCTCCCCCTCCCTTGTCACTCTCTTCTCCCCCCTCCCTCTCTTGTCACTCTCTTCTCCCCCCTCCCTCCCTTGTCACTCTCATCCCCCTCCCTCCTTTGTCACTCTCATCCCCTCCCTTGTCACTTTCTTTCTCACCCCCCCTTGTCACTCTCTCCCCCTTCTTGTCGCTCTCATTCTCCCCCTTCTTGTCACTCTCATTCCCCCCCTCCCTTGTCACTCTCATCCCGCCCTCCCTTGTCACTCTCATTCCCCCCCCCTTGTCACTCTCATTCCCCACCTCCCTTGTCACTCTCATTCCTCCCCCCCTTGTCACGATCATTCCCTCCCACCTCTAGTGTAGCGTGGCCGAGCTCTGTCCAGTCCACGGTACAGGAGCATTTGTTTCCTGTACCCAGCTGGACTGAAAGGAAGTGCACACTAAGTGAGCACTTCCTGTCAGTCCGGCCGGGTACATGAAACAAAAGCTCCTGTACCGCGGACCGAACAGAGCTCAGCTACTAAACACTAGAGGCGCTTCCCTCCTGTCAGTCCCTCTCTTCAGGCTGTGCCCGGGCGGTGCACAATCATAGACGCGCCAGCCCGGGCAGTGCGGCAGCCCCCCATTGAGGGGGAGGGCCCGCCACCGTACTTTAAAAAAAAACTTGTGGCAGGACCGCCCGGCCCGCGCCCCTGGCCGGCAGCCTACCTGAAAATTTTCCAGTATTCTGGTAGGCCAATCCGGCCCTGGTTAGATGACACCAAAGTAGAACTTTTTCGTCTAAACTTCACTCATCGTGATTGGAAGAAAAAGAATGAAGAGTTGCATCCCAAGAACACCATCCCTACTGTGAAGGGGACAGGGCGACTGCACTGTATTAAGGAGAGGATGAATGGGGCCATTTATTGTGAGATTTTGAGCAACAACCTCCTTCCCTCAGTCAGAGCATTGAAGATGGGTCGTGGCTGGGTCTTCCAACATGGCAACGGACCGAAGCACGCAGCCAGGATAACCAAGAAGAGGCTCCGTAAGAAGCATATCAAGCATCTCCAGACCTAAATCCAATAGAACATCTTTGGAGGGAGCTGAAACTCCGTGTTGCTCAGCGACAGCCCCGAAACCTGACAGATCTAGAGGAGATCTGTGTGGAGGAGTGGGCCAAAATTCCTGTTGCAGTGTGTGCAAACCTGGTCAAGAACTACAGGAAACGTTTGACCTCTGTAATTGCAAACAAAGGCTTCTGTACCAAATATTAACACTGATTTTCTCAGGTGTTCAAATGCTTATGTTCAGCAGTGCAAGACAAATACACTGCTCAAAAAAATAAAGGGAACACTTAAACAACACAATGTAACTCCAAGTCAATCACACTTCTGTGAAATCAAACTGTCCACTTAGGAAGCGACACTGAGTGACAATCAATTTCACATGCTGTTGTGCAAATGGGATAGACAACAGGTGGAAATTATAGGCAATTAGCAAGACACCCCAATAAAGGAGTGGTTCTGCAGGTGGCGACCACAGACCACTTCTCAGTTCCTATGCTTCCTGGCTGATGTTTTGGTCACTTTTGAATGCTGGCGGTGCTTTCACTCTAGTGGTAGCATGAGACGGAGTCTACAACCCACACAAGTGGCTCAGGTAGTGCAGCTTATCCAGGATGGCACATCAATGCGAGCTGTGGCAAGAAGGTTTGCTGTGTCTGTCAGCGTAGTGTCCAGAGCATGGAGGCGCTACCAGGAGACAGGCCAGTACATCAGGAGACGTGGAGGAGGCCGTAGGAGGGCAACAACCCAGCAGCAGGACCGCTACCTCCGCCTTTGTGCAAGGAGGAACAGGAGGAGCACTGCCAGAGCCCTGCAAAATGACCTCCAACAGGCCACAAATGTGCATGTGTCTGCTCAAACGGTCAGAAACAGACTCCATGAGGGTGATATGAGGGCCCGACGTCCACAGGTGGGGGTTGTGCTTACAGCCCAACACCATGCAGGACGTTTGGCATTTGCCAGAGAACACCAAGATTGGCAAATTCGCCACTGGCGCCCTGTGCTCTTCACAGATGAAAGCAGGTTCACACTGAGCACATGTGACAGACGTGACAGAGTCTTGAGACGCCGTGGAGAACGTTCTGCTGCCTGCAACATCCTCCAGCATGACCGGTTTGACATTGGGTCAGTAATGGTGGGGGAGGCATTTCTTTGGAGGGCCGCATAGCCCTCCATGTGCTCGCCAGAGGTAGCCTGACTGCCATTAGGTACCGAGATGAGATCCTCAGACCCCTTGTGAGACCATATGCTTGTGCGGTTGGCCCTGGGTTCCTCCTAATGCAAGACAATGCTAGACCTCATGTGGCTGGAGTGTGTCAGCAGTTCCTGAAAGACGAAGGCATTGATGCTATGGACTGGCCCGCCCGTTCCCCAGACCTGAATCCAATTCAGCACATCTGGGACATCATGTCTCGCTCTATCCACCAACGTCATGTTGCACCACAGACTGTCCAGGAGTTGGTAGATGCTTTAGTCCAGGTCTGGGAGGAGATCCCTCAGGAGACCGTCCGCCACCTCATCAGGAGCATGCACAGGCGTTGTAGGGAGGTCATACAGGCACGTGGAGGCCACACACACTACTGAGACTCATTTTTACTTGTTTTAAGGACATTACATCAAAGTTGGATCAGCCTGTAGTGTGTTTTTCCACTTTAATTTTGAGTGTGACTCCAAATCCAGACCTCCATGGCTTGAAAAATTTGATTTCCATTTTTTTATTTTTGTTTGATTTTGTTGTCAGCACATTCAACTATGTAAAGAACAAAGTATTTCAGAAGAATATTTAATTTATTCAGATCTAGGATGTGTTATTTTTGTGTTCCCTTTATTTTTTTGAGCAGTGTACATTCTTTAAAAATCACACATTGTGATTTTCAGATTTTTTATTTATTTTAAATGCTGTCTCTCAGAGTGGGAATGCAGCTACAATGTGAATTTCAGACCCCTCCATGATTTCTAAGTGGGAGAACTTTCAAAATCGCAGGGTATTCAAATACTTCTGTTCCTCACTGTAGTTACATCTTTTTTGGGTTGGAAATAGACAAGTGTCCAAGAAGTTCAACTTTTCACAGATGAATTATACTGTACATCATCCTTAGCTCAGTTACAACCCTCAATGCAATTTGTCATTAGACAATCATCTAGCCCTTCTTCTAATGTCTTTATTGTACCTGCTGTAGCTACCTTCAGGGTAGGTATTCTATAATTTTAAAACTGCAACTGTAAAGAACCCTGTAAAAATGTCCAGGGGGTTCGGACTCCCAAACCCCCCAATTATTAGTTGTTTGAATGGGTTGTGACGCTCCAGTTTAAGCAACTGCCCCCTCACAGCATACCAAGCACAGAGTTGTACATTGTATAGCGGCTGTGCTTGGTATTGCAGCTCAGCCCCATTCACTTGAATGGGACAAAGCTGCATCTAGACCATGTGACTGATGAACTTGACTTCACTGGCCTAGGAAGAGGCCGCAGCACTCACCAGAGCATCACAAACTCTCCAAACAGCTGATCGTTGGTGGTGGCGGGAGTAGAAACTATCAATATTGAAATCTCAGACAAACTTTTTAATAAGTTTACATGTATCTTTTTTCCAAGCTTAAAAATACAATTTTTCCAGCCTCCCATTATAAAGAGAGGTCACCCATATCTTTTGTTAATCTCATTGTCCTCCTTTGAAACCTCTTCAGCTTTTTTGTGTCTTCCCAGAGTTTTTCTGGAAGGGGCAACATTGCATTTGAATGTCAGATTATTGTTCCCTTTTATAACTTGAAATCCTATTTGCTTTTGCAGCTGCTACTTGACATGGAGTGCTGTTGCTTATCTAAGGCTAATTTGACACTAGCTCTCCAGTAGAGGAACAGCCTACCAGAGTTCATTGCATCCGGCAAAGCCAGAAACTGCTGCAGCACCGCCAGGCCACACTGACTATAATGCGACCCAGCGGGGCATCAGTGCCGAGATTCGGCTGGACAAATACCGCTGTAAGCACTAATACGGGAAACAGGTCAGATTCATGCCAGGTCCCATTACTGTAAGTTGTCTCCAGCAGGGAAAGGTAGTACCAGGCTATGCCAGATACAGTGAACTCTGCCAGGCTGTTCCGATGTCAGAACAGCCTGTCGAAACAGGCGCTAGTGTGCCACTTGCCTTACTTTTTTTGTTTTCCAGTTAATATATACAGTATGTATACTACAGAATGCGATGGTTCCACTTTCTGTAATGTGACTTATTCAGTGATCAGCAGATCATAGCTACTTTATCAGAGCCTCTGGTTTCACAAATATGTATCTGTTTCCAAGTTTTTATACAGGAGTATTTACACTAGTACCCACACTATGTCATAGTGACATGTCTGAGGTTTTCAGGTAGGGTTGCAGGTTGTGAGATCTCCATCCATCAATGAAATAAAAAAAATGGGAATTTAAAGTGGCCTTGGAAAAACCTAAAGGAGGCCCCATGTTACTGGGTCCAAATTGACTGAAGGAGGGAACAACACAAGTAGATGAGACTAGCAATATCATAGTGCAGCCCAAAATACTGCCCCAGCAGAACCAACTACCACAATGCAACACAAAATACTGGTGGCCCCACTGCAGTATTCCACTGTATCACAGTCCTGAGGATGGTAATACAGTTAAATTCAAAAGGGCACCTGCTGGCCAAGTGCATAAGTACTTGATGCTTTTAACAATAATTACTACTGAGAGCAGGAGATCATTATGTATCCAGCTGGTGGCCATGAGGAGGGCTCAGACGAGGCATTTGCCCATTGGAAATTTCCCTGTAGGGTCTATGGCCAGTCCGCCGCTGGGGGTAACAGTGTTCAGCTGAGTGCTCTGCTCCCTTGTCTGTGATTGGCTCTCCTCTGAACCTGTAGGCGGGCTGAGAGATTTCTATGAACCTATGAACTGTTGAGAAGAGTCAGAGAAGAACAGCACTTACAGTAGCTGAGCAATTCTGCACCTTCAATTCAGTGATCAGAAAAATGTCTCGGCACCAGGATTCCGACTGATCAGAACTTCTGACAGGTCTCTATAAAATGCAGAAGTTTTATTTCTGTTTAACATTTAGTACTCCACACAATCAATGCTCAAGGTTAAAGCCATCAAACCATTTTAGAGAAGATAAAAGCACATATACAAGTGCTGATAAAAAGAGATGAGAGAATCAAATTTCCATGTTCAAGAGGCAAAACGAACTGGGTTGATACAAACCTAGAAGAATCAATGAAGAAGAACTTTTTTTAAAGCTTTCCTTTATCTTGTTTTTGGTGAATGTAAGAAACTTCAATAACTCAAATGACTCTGTTGGGGCATGTTTGAAGGACCTTCAATGACCAATGTGTGCAAGTGGTGGAAGTGTATACTTCAGAACTGTGCAGAACAAATACATATATGTATATCATTGGCTGCATAATAACAATCAGCTGGAGGCCTTTATTAACTGCTCTGTATTTACCCAGGTGTTTCCTTTCCCCTCACCAACACCTGTATATCAGAGTGAAAATTCATACCAAACAATTTAACCCAAGTTGAATTTCGTAGTCCTACATTACTTGCCACGGCTATCAGACACAGGTTTTTTCACAATGAAATTTTTAATTAAAGAGTCACTTATTTTGTACAGTGTAAAAAAGAGATGTCATCTTTTATATAAGAAACTCTCAGTTATTTTATTACCCGGTTTATTACAAATGTCCGCCAGCATGAATTTTTTTGAAATTGAGCTTTATCATGAAAATGAATCTGCCTATCACATACATGACATCTCAGGTTTCCAGCTGGCCAATAGCATGACTGACTACCAGTTGAAAAAAATATTTTGTGGTAGATCAAAATGTTGAAGTTTACCAGTTATTATGAAAGGCAATGATCAATTAATGGTTGATAAACCGGAAATCAAAATGTCAAAATTGATCTCAAGTCTACAGTCATGGAAGGGGTTGGGGTTGTCCTGATTAGACCATCCTTCAGAAGGAAGTTGCCGCAGTTATCAATTGATAACAGTGGATTCAGGTACTCAAACCCTTGGCGATATCAGCTCTCGTTCCCCTAAAATGACTGCGCAATGGAAATGCATTACTAGAAATCCATTTGAAGAATTGGGTGATCCTGTATTACATGGTGGAGAAAACTCTAGCTAGACGTATATGGACATTCTGTGTATGGACATTTCTTATGCAGAAAAGTGACCTTCTTGATGAACGTGAATGGGATGATAAGAGTGATGGTTTCGGCTGGTGTGGGGATTTTTTTTATTTAATTTTTTTATTTGCATTTTATTACATTATATTTGTATTTTATGTTTAATATATTATATGTTTAATATGTTTTTAATATGTTTCCAAGAGGTCATTAAAAGGCTTCTGGTGGACACTAAACTTTTTTTTTTGTTGTTGTATTTTACGCTTTCTCCACTGGGACACCTAAAGGAGCCTCAGTTATGGGGAAAGCAGGTCCCTGTGGGGCCATTGTACACAGGAAGTGCTGATCAGGGCCTGCTAAGATCCTGTGCCTCTTCTCTGCCCCGAGAGACCCTGAGATCACATGATCACCACTTGCTCTTTTTACTGTACAAAGAAAAGGAGACGGCAGAAGTGGTAATACACTACTTCTGTCTTCTCCTTGGGTGACCCAATCTGCTCCTGCAATCCTGAGCCGTACGGTACTGCAGTTAGAAACACAGCTAGATTACACAGACAGGCGATGATCTGTTTTTCTGTCCAGCAGGACAGGCCACAAACCATGGTTGTGCGGGCCATATGTGGCCCATGGGCCGAGGGTTGTGCACCCCTGGTATAGAGGAATTCAAAATGAAAAATAAAGCAAAACTATAGTACCAAATACTGTACTTTCCCTATAGTAGCCCAGCATTCAATATTAAAGCACAATAAATAGGCACTATAAAAAAACACTGGTAGGAAACTGTAGCCTCGTGAGTCCAGTCCATGATAACGTGAAAGGGACAAGGTAGGGAGAATTGGATTAAATAATGAAGCATGACTAAGGATAGGAACATGGCAGGGAGACTAAGCAATGTAACAAATAGGATAATGTTACATGAGAACAAGTAAATGAAGTGTGTTAATGTCCTTTTCTGTAACCCTTTTCCTGCTAAACTGGACAGGAAAGTCAGAAAGTGAGAACTGTGTTTTTTTTTTTTTTACTGTTTAGTAGTCAATTTTGCAGGATTATTAGGCTGGATTCTGACATGAAATTTTTTGGTGCAATTTTTTGAGTCAAACCCTGGAGTGGATCTAAAAAGAAGGAAAGTATAAAGAAAAGAGTGATACCGCTCCTCGCTTTTCTATCCACTGTCATGTTTGGCTCAAAGATGGCATCAAAAACCACATGAATGATTCCAGCTTTAGGATGAAGTCACACACAGTGCTTTGACACATTTTCAGTGGCACGACTGCATTTTAATTTTTCTTTTTATCAAAAATGCCGCAACCAGGTGTTACTGTAGAGTCTACAACATTGAGGGCTGGTATAACGGCGGGTACTTTCTGGAAGAGGAGGACGCAGGCAAACAGTAAGCAGATAAGGGAAACAGGGAGAAGGCCCCAAGGGGAGTGTGGTCTATGGTCAGGGTGACATAGAGAGCAGAGCAGAACTGCAAAGAGAAGGCAAGAGAAAGACTGTAAGCTATTCCATGGTGGTTTAAAGTCTCCAGGCCTTGGTAAGATCAGTTATTGCATCAATAAAGTAAGAATTTACAGACACAATAACATGGAAACCTTAATTGACTTTTGGGACAATAACATGGAAACCTTAATTGGCTTTTGGGACATCATTCAATTGGCTTAAGGGATATCCTTGGTGGCACGTGGCCGCTGTGGTTTTCCAGTTCATTGTTCAATGGCCCCATGATTTCTCCTGGAAACAGCTGTTTCACTTCAATAATGTGCACCCCTTACAATCAGACATATTGTTTTTGTCCACATAACACCCATGTCTCCATCTTGTGCTGGCTACTTAATCTGCCGTATCTAAAGAAAAGGAATGAGCAACTGAGAAAAGAAGAATGACAAAAAAGAGGCAAAAAAACACTAATCAAGATTTCTGTTCTGTCAACCTCTTAAATACTCTACACTTTTTCTAAATTCACACTGCTCTACTGTCACTACCAGAGCTTTGGGACGTTCTCACAGCTCTGTTTCTCCACCCCTGTGATGATGTCACTACTAGAGCTGGGAGGCGTTCTCACTACTCTGTTTACTTCTGGTTTCTTTCACCACAGCTGTCCTTCATGTGTTTGATTTCCTTCTCTTTATATCACCCCTCCTCCTATGATAGGATGTGGATTATAGTTCTCACTTCAGTTGTGGCTCTTGCTTTGGTTTCTTCACTTGTAGCTATCAGTCCACTGGACCTGTGTTCTGCTGCAGCTAGCACTCCGGATTTTGCCAGCCTGTCCTTGGATCCGTCTTCTCTGCGGCTACAACACCTTCAGCTAAGTCTGCAGACATTGTTGTATTCCTGTTTGTTTTCTGACTGGATCTGAGGTGGCCACGGTTCCCTCCATATACTGAGTAGGGCACTGGTGGCCGTGCCCCTTCCACTATTGTAGGGGTTACAGTGGTCATTAGTCTTAGGCACGTGGGCATGCCTCGTTCCGCCTTTTGGATCCGGGCATGTGCTTTAGCAGAATAGGGAAAGCGTTGAGGGTCGGACAGGGGTCACCCTTTATCCTCCCTAGTTCTGGGTCCAGTCAGTTGCTCTGTACTGTGAATTACTATCGTTGCTCACATACACCCGTGACATTATAATCCACCAAAACCGTCCTTTTTTGACATGGATCCGCTTTCTGACCTGGTTGACCGCATGCAGGGTCTTTCTTTGGAAGTAGCGGATCTCCGTCAATCTATGACCCAGCTTCAAGCATTGGGCCCTGCTCCGGCTCATGGAGTCTGTTGCGAGCCAAAAGTCTCACTTCCGGAGACGTTCTCCGGGGGCAGTGAGAATTTTGTTCGTTTCAGAGAGGCATGCAAACTCCATTTTTGCTTGTGTCCTCACTCTTCTGGTAATCAAGAGCAGAGGGTGAGGATTGTCATCTCCCTGCTCAGGGGTAATGCTCAGACTTGGGCTTTTTCGCTGCCATCAGGGGATCCCTCCCTTCGATCCGTGGAGGGATTTTTTGTGGCCCTGGGGCAGATTTATGATGACCCGGATCGTGTTGCTCTGGCCGAATCTAACCTACGTGTTTTATGCCAGAACAAACGGTCTGCGGAGCTTTATTGTTCTGAATTTCGGAGATGGGCAGCTGATTCGGGTTGGAATGATGCTGCACTCCGGAGTCAGTTCTGTCATGGTCTCTCGGAGAGATTAAAAGATGCGTTTGCTTTCCATGAGAGACCAACGTCCTTAGAGTCTGCCATGTCATTGGCGGTACGCCTTGACAGGCGTCTAAGAGAAAGAAACGAGACCTCTCTGTCCAGCCATTGTCAGTCTAGGGGCAATGGTGCGGACTCATTCAGTGTGCAGGGGCCTCATCCTGTCTCGCTCCCCTCTGAGGAGGAGCCCATGCAGCTAGCTCGACTTGCCCCTGATAAAAGAGGATTTAGTCCTCAGAGTATGGTATGTTTTTGTTGTGGGGGCATAGGTCATTTGGCTAATGTTTGTCCGTCTAGGAGATTCTTGAACCGTACTAAGAGCGATAATAAGAGAAAAATCTCAAAAGGTAAATCATCAAGTTCTGCTTCATCTGCTACTTTGGGCAAAGTTGATGTAGGATTTGATGCTTTTCCTCTGACCTGCAGTTCCCGTTTTCTCCTGTCTGCCAGGGTGGCGCTAGAGAGCAAAGTCATTTCTTGCGAGATTTTTGTCGATAGTGGAGCGGCCGTCAATCTTATTGACACTCAATTTGTAGCCATGCATGGTTTTCAGGTTTGCACATTAGATAAAGATATACCTGTTTTTGCTATTGACTCTGCTCCACTCTCACAGAGATCTCTGAAGGGCATTGTTCACAATATCCGGCTAGCTGTAGGTGACACTCATGTGGAGGATATATCTTGTTTTGTCCTTAACGGATTGCCGTCTCCTCTAGTTTTGGGGTTACCCTGGCTCACTAGACATAACCCCACTATTGATTGGCAAGGAAGGCAAATAAATGAGTGGAGTGATTTTTGTAGAGAGAATTGTCTCACAGCGACTTTTGCAGAGGTGTCTACTAAAACGGTGCCATCATTTCTCTCTGATTTCTCGGACGTGTTTTCCGAGAGCGGTGTTCAGGAGCTACCTCCTCACCGGGAGTTTGACTGTCCCATTAACCTCATTCCCGGCGCCAAGCTGCCAAAAGCACGCCTCTACAATCTCTCACAACCGGAAAGAATCGCAATGCGAACTTACATCTCCGAGAGTCTCGAAAAGGGGCATATTCGTCCCTCAAAGTCACCTGTGGCCGCGGGTTTTTTTTTTGTTAAAAAGAAAGATGGCTCTCTGAGACCTTGCCTAGATTTTAGGGAGCTGAACCGTATCACGATTCGCGATCCCTATCCCCTTCCTCTGATCCCGGACCTCTTCAATCAAATTGTTGGGGCCAAGGTGTTTTCCAAATTGGATTTGAGAGGCGCGTACAACCTGGTCAGGGTCAGAGAGGGGGATGAATGGAAAACGGCCTTTAATACCCCTGACGGGCATTTCGAGAATCTCGTTATGCCTTTCGGCCTGATGAATGCTCCGGCCGTCTTTCAGCATTTTGTTAATAGTATTTTCTATCATTTAATGGGGAAATTCGTATTGGTATATCTTGATGATATTTTGATTTTTTCCCCTGATGTTCAGACCCATCAGGATCATCTTTTTCAGGTTCTGCAGATTCTGCGGGAAAATAAATTGTACGCCAAGCTGGAGAAATGTCTTTTTATGGTATCGGAGATTCAATTTCTGGGTTTTCTCCTCTCTGCTTCTGGTTTTCGCATGGATCCCGAGAAGGTCCGTGCTGTACTTGAGTGGGAGCTTCCTGAGAATCAGAAGGCATTGATGCGCTTTCTGGGTTTTGCGAACTATTACAGAAAGTTCATTTTGAATTATTCCTCTGTTGTCAAACCCCTCACTGACATGACAAAAAAGGGGGCGGATTTTTCCTCTTGGTCGGAGGAGGCGCTTGCAGCCTTTTCTAAGATTAAAGAGAATTTTGCGTCTGCTCCCGTCTTGGTGCATCCCGATGTTTCCTTACCTTTTATTGTTGAGGTGGATGCTTCCGAGGTGGGTGTGGGTGCGGTTTTGTCCCAGGGCCCTTCCCCTGCCAAGTGGCGACCCTGTGCCTTTTTCTCTAAAAAACTCTCCCCGGCAGAGAGAAACTATGATGTGGGAGATAGGGAGTTGTTGGCCATCAAGTTGGCTTTCGAGGAATGGCGCCATTGGTTGGAGGGGGCCAGGCACCCTATCACCGTTTTTTACCGACCATAAGAATCTGGCATACTTGGAGTCGGCCAGGCGTATGAATCCGAGACAGGCCAGATGGTCTCTGTTCTTCTCCAGATTCAATTTTGTTGTTACATTCCGACCTGGGATAAAAAATGTGAAGGCTGATGCTCTCTCTCGCTGTTTTCCGGGAGGAGGAAACTCTGAGGACCCGGGTCCCATTTTGGCGGAGGGGGGTAGTTGTTTCTGCTCTATATTCCGATTTGGAGGCCGAGGTCCAGGCTGCCCAGACTGAGACACCTGCCCGTTGTCCTTCTGGGAAGTTGTTCGTGCCTCCTGAGCTACGTCACAAACTCTTTAAGGAGCATCATGATACGGTTCTTGCTGGTCACCCCGGGAGTAGAGCCACGGTGGATCTCATTGCTCGGAGATTTTGGTGGCCGGCTCTTCGTAAGTCGGTGGAGGGTTTTGTGGCTGCTTGTGAGACGTGCTCTCGCGCTAAGGTCCCTCGTTCACGGCCTTCAGGTTCCCTTCTCCCGTTACCCATTCCTTCCCGTCCTTGGACACACCTGTCCATGGACTTTATCACGGATCTTCCTCGTTCCTCGGGGAAGTCGGTGATCCTGGTGGTGGTGGACCGTTTTAGCAAGATGGCTCATTTCGTACCTTTCCCTGGTTTACCCAATGCTAAAACGTTGGCGCAAGCTTTTGTCGACCATATTGTTAAATTGCACGGCATTCCCTCTGATATTGTTTCCGATAGAGGCACGCAGTTTGTGTCCAGGTTCTGGAAGGCTTTCTGTTCTCGCCTGGGGGTTCGGCTGTCCTTCTCTTCTGCTTTTCATCCGCAGTCGAATGGTCAGACTGAGCGCCTTAATCAGAATCTGGAGACATATTTGCGCTGTTTTGTTTCAGAGAACCAGGAGGATTGGTGTTCATTTCTCCCTCTTGCTGAGTTTGCTCTGAACAACCGTCGTCAGGAATCTTCTGGTGAGTCACCATTCTTTGGTGCATATGGGTTCCATCCGCAGTTTGGTACATTCTCGGGAGGGGCTCTTTCTGGTTTACCTGAGGAGGAGAGATTTTCCTCGTCTTTGTCTACCATTTGGCAAAAGATTCAGAGTAATCTTAAAAAGATGAGTGAGAGGTATAAGCGTGTGGCTGATAAGAGACGTGTGCCTGGTCCGGACCTGAATGTGGGTGATCTGGTGTGGTTGTCTACTAGAAACATTAAGTTGAAGGTTCCCTCCTGGAAATTGGGTCCCAAGTTTATTGGGCCTTATAAAATCTTGTCAGTCATCAATCCTGTTGCCTTCCGTCTTGATCTTCCACGGGTTTGGAAGATACATAATGTATTTCACAGATCTCTCTTAAAACCATATGTCCAGCCCACGGTACCCTCCTCTTTGCCTCCTCCTCCGATTTTGGTTGATGGCAATCTGGAGTTTGAGGTTTCCAGAATTGTGGACTCTCGCATGGTCCGCGGTTCTCTTCAGTACCTCGTTCATTGGAAGGGTTATGGTCCTGAGGAGAGGATGTGGGTTCCGGTGTCGGACATTAAAGCCACTCGCCTCATCAGGGCATTTCATAGGGCTCATCCTGAGAAGGTGGGTCCTGGGTGTCCGGAGTCCACCCGTAGAGGGGGGGGTACTGTCACTACCAGAGCTTTGGGACGTTCTCACAGCTCTGTTTCTCCACCCCTGTGATGATGTCACTACTAGAGCTGGGAGGCGTTCTCACTACTCTGTTTACTTCTGGTTTCTTTCACCACAGCTGTCCTTCATGTGTTTGATTTCCTTCTCTTTATATCACCCCTCCTCCTATGATAGGATGTGGATTATAGTTCTCACTTCAGTTGTGGCTCTTGCTTTGGTTTCTTCACTTGTAGCTATCAGTCCACTGGACCTGTGTTCTGCTGCAGCTAGCACTCCGGATTTTGCCAGCCTGTCCTTGGATCCGTCTTCTCTGCGGCTACAACACCTTCAGCTAAGTCTGCAGACATTGTTGTATTCCTGTTTGTTTTCTGACTGGATCTGAGGTGGCCACGGTTCCCTCCATATACTGAGTAGGGCACTGGTGGCCGTGCCCCTTCCACTATTGTAGGGGTTACAGTGGTCATTAGTCTTAGGCACGTGGGCATGCCTCGTTCCGCCTTTTGGATCCGGGCATGTGCTTTAGCAGAATAGGGAAAGCGTTGAGGGTCGGACAGGGGTCACCCTTTATCCTCCCTAGTTCTGGGTCCAGTCAGTTGCTCTGTACTGTGAATTACTATCGTTGCTCACATACACCCGTGACATCTACATGCTTACGTTTTGCGGGAACGTTTGAAATAACTAGTAATATTGGAAAGTGTAGTGCTTTTAGTAAAGTCTGGGCTGTGGGCTCCATACATTTCCTGACCTAAAGCATGATTAGATGATACCCTTGTAGAATAGGTTTTCCCGTTAGAATCTAGTGGCATGTTGGTTTATACATCAGGGGAAATCCCCAGTATACAAATTAGGGGTCATTATTACACTAAAAAGACAATATTTTGTGTGGGGCATAGTTTCCTTGTAGTTCATGTTTCACACAATAATTCTGCCACTTGCATGCCCACTACACAGTAATGTTGCTTCCTAAGCACCCCCTTAATTTTCCTACCATGAATAGTTCTGCCATACAGTAAAAGTTCTCCTACTCACGGCGCCCCCTTAGTAATGGTGCCCCATTAGTGTCCCCAACTCAGTAATGGTGCCCCTTAGTACCCCCTGCTTAGTATGTTTTGTGCCCCTACTCAGTATTGGTGCCCCATTTATTGCCCTCACTCAGTAATGGCACTACTTTAGATATAACATTATAAAGGCCCAATAAATAATAAGACTAATACTCATTTAGTCATATTCACATGAAAAACAGAGCCACTCAGTCTCTTCAGGCCTGTAACCTATAATATGTTGGGATAGGATCCCTGTACACCATGTAGTGATGTCATTGCACATGCCTTCACCAAAATGATGTTAATAGATCACACTGGTCTGTGTAAGGGTGTCCCGTCTGGGGCTTGCACCCCAGATACCCAGTGCCGACAGCAACACTTGGTCACTTTCCCTGCCAGCTGACCCTTACATCTTGGTAACCTACCAGATGTAGGTATGAAATCGGAGGCTGCTAAAAGGAAGTATGAATTTAGGTTCCGTCAACACAGGGTTTGCTTGTAGTCAAAATGTAGTCAGAATTCCTGTCTCCTTCCCGCTTAAACCTGCTTGCACAATTTTAATAAAGGATTGTGTGGTGAACTGCTGTGGATCTTCTTTCATATCTTTTTAATCAAGACAATTTTCAAAACTTTAATATTTTGCTCCAATTTTATTTACTCTTGCAAAGGTGGAAACCACTTTTGATTTTATTACTTTTACTGCTAGGACTACTACTAATGATAATAATAATTATAATAATAATTGATATGGTAATAAAGATACAGCAATATTAAGTAAATTAATATATTTTACTTGCTTCTGTATGAATAACAAGGATAATAAGAATAACTTAAAATGACTACAAGTTTACAAAACTTGTGTACATTGTATTTTTGTATAGGAACACATACAATTACATTTCATGCTATTGTTAGGTGGCAGCAGGAGGGCTCTTTAGCCTCAAGGCATCTAACAGTGCATCGGTAATTAGCAAATTCTTCCTTCCAGTCTCATTGCTTTACATGTTAGGTTTAAAAGAAAGGTGTTCCTTTCATCGGCATGTAAAAGGCATTTGTATGTACAGCTAACTAGTGAGGTAAATGTGTCAAAATGATTTAGATTTGAAGTGAAAGAAACATGTGTTGACTTTATTTCTTTTTCCTTTTTCAATGCGGTCTAAAGAAAACCTATACAGACAAGAAACATGTATTAGTATATGGAGGTGACTGTTATTGTTCGCTTTACTTGTTGAAATTGAACACGTGCATCATTCTTATTATTTGTTTTATCTTTAAAGAATATACAGTATATTGTAGCTTGGGATAACATGATTTTCCAGAATTTTAAAATAATTTTTATCGACCCGCAATTTCCACACAATTGGGCGATTTACTAAGCTAAATGTTCCAGAATTCTTGCTTTGCACCTAATAACTGGCGTGCATCCATTGCCCCACATTTAATGCGCATTGCACCTAACCTTCCTCCAAAAGCCCTTTTTTCAAGGATCAGGCAATTATTGGGATCGTCTGTATGCTTGTTCCTGGTAATTGCAGCCTGTAAATGTGCCAACCAACAAACGAGTGAAACGTTTGTTTATCGGTGATCACATTTTGTATTTGGCACATAAGTCATTGCCTGCCGGCAGCAGTTCGTATGAGGACGAATGATCGCAGGCCCATACAAAGGAGATGATTGCTGTATGTAAATGCAGCTATCATCTCTGCTCAACGATGAGATTCCTGATCATTGTCTGTGCATCGGCCTTAAATGGGTTCTGCAGTTTTTTAAACTGATGATCTATCCTCTGAATAGATCAGCATCTGGTCGGCGGGGGTCTGACACCCGGGACCCCCGCCAATCAGCTGTTTGAGAAGGCAGAGGCGCAGGCAGTGGCGCCACGGCTTTTTCACTGTTTACCGCAGGCCCAGTGACGTCATGACTAGTATCAATGGCCTGGGCGGGGCTAAGCTCTGTTTACTTAAATGGAGCTTAGCCCCGCCCAGGCCATTGATACTAGTCGTGACATCACTGAGCCTGCGCTAAACAGCGAGAAGGCCGCGGCGATACTGCCAGCGCCGCTGCCTTCTCAAATAGCTGATCGGCGGGGGTCCCGGGTGTCGGGCCCCCACCGATCAGATGCTGATGATCTATCCAGAGGTTTAAAAAAACTGCAGAACCCCTTTAAGGCTAGCATCTGGTATCTACAGTACTATGTCAATAAAAGATTTCATACAATTATAATTCTTGACTCTATGGATGACTAAAACTGGCCATACACATTAGGTCTATGTTGGTCCAACCTGACAATCCAATTTGTATAAGACCATTCATGAGAATCAGACATGTTGGATTTCAATGCCCGATCCTTTTATTCTCTGGGAGAGAACTCACTGCCAGAGGTGTCAGGCAGCTGCCTTTTTCCCTTTTCCCATTCACTACATATTCATGCTAAGCTGAGAGGATCTGGGGAGATAGCTGTCTGCCAAATGAGCATATGGCTGACAGATCTTATTTGTATGACCAACATAAAGCAGCACTCTACTACTGATATTCTCCAACTTGGCAAAAACTGATTCTGTCCGTAAAACGTGGGCAAATTTATTCTTTTTAAAGTGGATAATACTATGTTTCCTTAACCAATGCATCCCACACATTAAAATTTTTTAGTACATGCGGCCTCAATATACTTTTAGTAATACATTGGGGGTTATTTTATGTCATTTTTATTTTAGTATTTTTACTTTAATTTTTTTTATCTGGGAAAATATATTTTTCATATATTTGATTTTTTAAATATTTTTGCAACTAAATACTTTTTTTTATAGATTGTGTCCCCTTTCTGTTACCTTACATGGTATCAGGGATATATAATTTACAGCCGCTGGGGATAGGGCTACAAGATATTATACAGTGAGGGCTAGAGGTGTTTTTTATTTATTTTATTTTGTCTTTTTTTTGTTAACACATTATACCCAACAAAATCACAGAAATAGGGTGGCCAATATGGGGGAACTGCTCAGACCCCAAACACTGTAGCATGTTTCTCATTGGGGGAGTGGTCCCACCGCATGTGGACTGCAGCAAACGACTATCCCCAGCAAAAAATGTGTACGATGGAGGATGTCGGCACGGTCCACATGCACCACAAAGGCATCCTACACAAAACGGAGCATTGTGCGGATGAAAATATATAAATATATAAATCACAGAAAAAAAAATGCACCAAACGGATATGCCACTGACTATACTCGCTAGTCATACAAGCAGATATTAAAAGCTGAGACTTTTGCCAATATATTCCTGTCAGGAACACATCGGAGCCCATCATGCACCACGTCACGGTCACTCAGCATGGCAAATGGTCCTACCACTACGCTAACTATGGTGTGAACACAGTCTGAAGGTGATGAAATCCAGCTCACAGCCACCCTATTTCTGTGATTTTGTTCCATGTGTATTAAATGTGCCTTCATCTGGCATTTAACACTCTTTTGCACCTGGTAACCTCCATCACATGGTCTGATATGGGTGTGGCTTACAGTCTTGCTTGGTTCACATTGCATTAGTTGTCCTGCTAGGCGGTTGTGTGGAAGCTTGGCTGTAAGCTGGATTTCATCACCTTCAGACCGTGTTCAAACCATAGTTAGCGTAGTGGTAGGACCCCTTGCAATGTTGAGTGACCGTGACGTGGTGCATGAGGGGCTACGATGTGTTCCTGACAGGAATATATTGGCAAAAGTCTCAGCTTTTAATATCTGCTTGTATGACTAGCGAGTATAGTCAGTGGCATATCTGTTTGGTGCAATTTTTTTTCCCTGTGATTTATATAACACATTATACCCCGATAAGGTCAAGCAAGACCTATGGGAGGGGGGCATTTTAATATTACAATATGTTTTTACTGCTGATTTCTCCTGTAAATGTGGTCAACATGTTATATCGGGCTGTCACTGCTAAGACCCAGCAGCTTCTGCGGTTACCCGGTAATTTCCTGATTGCTGAGGTGAGAGAAGAAAGCATCATGGCCACTTCCTGATCTGTATACAGAGATGAAGAAGGCAGGAATGTCAAAAAGTGGTCTGGCGGTTTAGAACTGGTTAAAGGCAGAATATTATGGAAACAGGTCCATTGCACTAGATAAACGCCAAAAATAAATATATTTATATACATCCTTGAACATCCCTGAGCACAGCTCACATAGAGATTTAACATAGCATTTGGAACAATAAAATGACCCGTTTTTTTTGAGTGCCGCCTGGACTTCAATTATATATATATATATATATATATATATATATACAGTATATACAGGGTGGGCCATTTATATGGATACACCTTAATAAAATGGGAATGGTTGGTGATATTAACTTCCTGTTTGTGGCACATTAGTATATGTGAGGGGGAAACTTTTCAAGATGGGTGGTGACCATGGCGGCCATTTTGAAGTCGGCCATTTTGAATCCAACTTTAGTTTTTTTCAATAGGAAGAGGGTCATGTGACATATCAAACTTATTGGGAATTTCACACGAAAAACAATGGTGTGCTTGGTTTTAACGTAACTTTATTCTTTCATGAGTTATTTACAAGTTTCTGACCACTTATAAAATGTGTTCAATGTGCTGCCCATTGTGTTGGATTGTCAATGCAACCCTCTTCTCCCACTCTTCACACACTGATAGCAACACCGCAGGAGAAATGCTAGCACAGGCTTCCAGTATCCGTAGTTTCAGGTGCTGCACATCTCGTATGTTCACAGCATAGACAATTGCCTTCAGATGACCCCAAAGATAAAAGTCTAAGGGGGTCAGATCGGGAGACCTTGGGGGCCATTCAACTGGCCCACGACGACCAATCCACTTTCCAGGAAACTGTTCATCTAGGAATGCTCGGACCTGACACCCATAATGTGGTGGTGCACCATCTTGCTGGAAAAACTCAGGGAACGTGCCAGCTTCAGTGCTTAAAGAGGGAAACACATCATCATGTAACAATTTTGCATATCCAGTGGCCTTGAGGTTTCCATTGATGAAGAATGGCCCCACTATCTTTGTACCCCATATACCAAACCATACCATCAATTTTTTTGTTCCAACAGTCTTGGAGGGATCTATCCAATGTGGGTTAGTGTCAGACCAATAGCGGTGGTTTTGTTTGTTAACTTCACCATTCACATAAAAGTTTGCCTCATCACTGAACAAAATCTTCTGCGTAAACTGAGGGTCCTGTTCCAATTTTTGTTTTCCCATTCTGCAAATTAAGTGCGCCGATCTGGGTCATCCTCGTTGAGATGCTGCAGTAGCTGGAGTTTGTAAGGGTGCCATTTGTGAGTAGCTAATATCCGCCGAAGGGATGTTCGACTAATGTCACTCTCCAGTGACATGTGGCGAGTGCTACGCTGTGGGCTCTTACTGAATGAAGCTAGGACAGCCACTGATGTTTCTTCATTAGAGACAGATTTCATGCGTCCACATTTTGGCAAATCCAACACTGAACCAGTTTCACGAAACTTAGCAAGCAGTTTGCTAACTGTAGCATGGGAGATGGGTGGTCTCGTAGGGTGTCTTGAAATCTGCTGCAATGACCCGGTTACTGCGTTCACCAGACATCAACACAATTTCTATCCGCTCCTCACGTGTTAACCTCGGCGACATGTCAATGGCTGTAAACAAAGAGAAACTTGTAAATAACTCATGAAAGAATAAAGTTACGTTAAAACCAAGCACACCATTGTTTTTCGTGTGAAATTCCCAATAAGTTTGATATGTCACATGACCCTCTTCCTATTGAAAAAAACTAAAGTTGGATTCAAAATGGCCGACTTCAAAATAGCCGCGATGGTCACCACCCATCTTGAAAAGTTTCCCCCTCACATATACTAATGTGCCACAAACAGGAAGTTAATATCACCAACCATTCCCATTTTATTAAGGTGTATCCATATAAATGGCCCACCCTGTATATATATATATATATATATATATATCCAGTGACAACTACAAAATCATGGTAAAATACAATGGTACAAGTGCACTTGTACCATTGTATTTTACCATGATTTTGTAGTTGTCACTTTTGTAACACACTCACTGGGTGTGGCATGATCACATGATCTGTACTTTGATTAAGTCACCTATATATTTGCCTTCACTTGGTTTGTATCTCTGCTTGAGAAAGGCTCATTTTTGGAGCCGAAACGTTGCACCGTATGGTTGAATAAAGAAAAACTTCACTTTCATCCAGCTGGAGTGCCGTCCATTTTCTGGATTCATTGATTGGGGTAAGAGGTCGATTCCCCTGGAACGTGCACCCAATTTTCCTGATTGCAGTCAGTGCCGCCATTTTTCTTCTATATATATATATATATATATATATATATATATATACACACAGTATCTCACAAAAGTGAGTACACCCCTCACATTTTTGTAAATATTTTATTATATCTTTTCAGGGGATAACACTGAGATATGATACTTTTATACAATGTAAAGTAGTCAGTGTACAGCTTGTGTAACAGTGTATAACAGTTGTTATATTTGCCTAGTTAGAAACTTAGAAAGAACAAAAAAATAACTTGGACAACCCCTTTAATGTCTAAACCGCTGGCAACAAAAGTGACTACACCCCTAAGTGAAAATGGACAAATTGTGCCCAATTAGGCATTTTTCCTCCCCGGTGTCCTGTGACTCGTTACCGTTACAAGTCTCAGGAGTGAATGGGGATCAGGTGTGTTAAATTTGGTGTTCATCGCTCTCACACTCTCTCATGCTGGTCACTGGAAGTTCAACATGGCACCTCATGGCAAAGAACTTTCTGAGGATCTGAAAAAAAGAATTGTCTCTCTACGTAAAGATGGCCAAGGCTATAAGAAGATTGCCAACACCCTGAAACTAAGCTGCAGCACGGTGGCAAAGACAATACAGCGGTTTAACAAGACAGGTTCCACTCAGAGCAGGCCTCGCCTTGGTCGAAAGAAGTTGAGTGCACGTGATCAGCGTCATTTCCAAAGGTTATCTTTTCAAAATAGACGTATGAGTGCTGCCAGCATTTCTGCACAAGTTAAAGGGGTGGGGGTTCAGCCTGTCAGTGCTCAGACCCTACGCTGCACACTGCATCAAATTGGTCTGCATGGCTGTTGTCCAACAAGAAAGTCTTCAGTTTGCTGAAGACAAGCAGACTAAGGACATGGATTACTGGATAAACTTATTTGGTACAGATGGTGTCAAGTGTATGTGGTGGCAACCAGGTGAGGAGTACAAACACAAATGTGTCTTGCCTACAGTCAAACATAGTGGTGGAAATCTCATGGTTTGGGGCTGCATGAGTGCTGTCGGCTATGGGGAGCTACAGTTCATTGAGGGAACCATGAATGCCAACATGTACAGTAAATACTGAAGCAGAGCATGATCCCCTCACTTTGGAACTTGGCCGCAGGGCAGTATTCCAAAACGATAATGACCCCAAACACACCTCTAAGACGACCACTGCCTTGCTAAAGAAAATGAGGGTAAAGGTGCTAGACAGGCCAAACATGTCTCCAGATCTAAACCCTATTTGTGGGGCATCCTCAAATGGAAGGGGGTGGTGCACAAGGTTTCTAACTTCCACCAGCATTGTGATGTCATCATGGAGGAGTGGAAGAGGATTCCAGTGGCAACCTGTGAAGCTCTAGTGAACTCCATGAAAATAATGGTGGCCAGAAAAAATATTGACACTTTGGGAACAATTTGGCCTATTTCACTTAGGGGTGTACTCACTTTTGTTGCCAGCGGTTTAGACATTAATGGCTGTGTGTTGAGATTTTTGAGGGCACACCAATTTACACTGTTATACAAGCTGTACACTGACTACATTGTTTCAAAGTGTCATATCTTCAGTGTTGTCCCATAAAAAATATAATACAATATTTTCAAAAATGTGAGGGGTGTACTCACTTTTGTGAGATATTGTATATACATAACACTGTTTTGCTAATACAGCCTAAAAAATACAGTTGATAATTCTCATTTCCATCCATCCCTCTGACAAGTAATTGACAGCCATTTGTACCACTGCCATTTTCAGTCACTGGTAAGAGGGGTTAGGGAGAGTTGGAGGGAGTGCACCTCTCATTAATCAAATAGACTTGTAATGTGTGCCTCTGTTAGCCAAATAGCACTTTGTGCCACATCGCCTAACAGTTAAGTAGACTGGTCTCCATAGTATGGAGCTCTTAAATAGGTCAGATCTGGATTATTGTGCAGTCTGGGCAGATGATTTGCATGCAGCATACCACTAATTGCTTGGTCACATCTATACTTGCCAGGGTGTGCCTAAACTTCAAATGGCAAGTACAAGTAGTGTCTGGCAATTAGCGATAACCCGCATGTGGATCCTTAAGCTGGGACACTCCATTAAATTGGCAAAATTTCATTAATCATTTTCTTCAGTGTTTCTTTTTCCATTGGCTAAATTTCTTTATTCACATAACAGATTAAAACAATGTCAAACATCACTGGCAAAAAAGTAAATTATGTAAAAATAGATCTTCGTTCTTCGGCCTGTCCAAAAGATATAATGTTAAGAGGATTTCATAATCTAAAAAGCAGACAGACATGATGCAGTATATTGTGGAAAAGCTTTGACAAGGTGTAAGGTAAATTAAAATAAGAGACATTGCATGGAAGAAGTGTAAGCAAATAGCAGCTGAGTCAAGTCTGGGTCAAGTGTTGTCCAAGACGTCTCTCAGCAACCAAGTCAAGCCATGACTTCTGACTTCCAATACATATTTATAAACGGCTTTTAAATACAGATGCACATTCAGCACTATGTATCCTATCCAATACTTTATTTAGGGTTATAAATAGTGAAAGTAGGTTATAATTTGACCCCAAAACAACTTTTCGAGTCAACATTTGGCATTCATTCAATCTGTCGAAGCCTGAAAACATGACGCAATTCAGTAAATAAATTCCAAATGTATAAAAATTATGGTGCTATCTTTTAAAAATCAACCGCTCAGATGGTCATCTCTTGTGAAAGCATTTCCCAGACCCACATCATCCAGGCAAACCGGTGTCCTGCTCTGTACTGATGAAGGGCAAAAACCCTAAAACATCTGTGGGCAGATGAGCGTCTTTTTCAGATGAAAACGATTCTGGCTTTGGCTTATATCCAAATTTCTTCTTCTAAGGTCAGACAGTGATTTCTAGGGTAGCTATCCAATAGATGGCTCTAGAGAGGCAGCTTTTGTCTTCCTAGATAATGTAACTATAGGGGTATAGAGGTTCTTGTCACACTAGAGGTTTAAAAAGGCCCAAAAGCTCCTTATGCCCCATATGATTACACCTGTACTATAAATTATACATGAGAGTTGGGGGCCAAGGAGCTTCAAGATATGCCATGTAAATATTGAGACTCAGCTTGAAGCTGCTATAGATTTCAGTCTAGGTGCACGGACTGCTAGAGGATTTGCCGAATTTGTGATGAGGTCTGCACCTCACCATAAATTAGGTTCATCCTTCAGCAGCTCAGGGGATATGATAAATTCCCCCCAGTGAATCAAACCAGCAAAAGAAGCAATATGGACAATCACATCACAATACATTAGAATTAGAATTCCAATTATTCATTTTGGACTGAGGCCTGAAATCTTGCTCATGCACCCAAGAAAGTTCAGTCGGCGAGTTCAGATCTCAAGAGCGGTACATGGGCATGGTCACATGCTCCTCTCCAGCCAGTGACTGGCTTTATTGACCACAAGCAGCACATCACCGTTGAAGCCATTGATTGGCTGGAGCTAAGTATGTGACAATGCCCATGGCCAGCTCAGTATAAACTGTGCAGTGACTGGAAGATGGAGAGAGCGGAGGCAGCGCGGAGGAGGTAAGTATAAATCATGGGGCAGGCTGCGTGCACTTGCTTAAATATCTTAATTACCAGAAAAACCCCTTTAAGTAAAGAAATGCCGTTTTGTTTCAGGGAGATAAAAGGTTTATCACCATGTAGATTTTACTGTGCTGACACCTGTTTATGGAAACTTTACTCATCCATTTTAAACATTTATCCAAGTAATTAACTGAAAACACAGCCGCTCTGGAATTATGATATAATGGGAGCTATTTTAGCTGTGCACATGAAAACGTGCGGGCGCATTATTTTGCTAGATGAATGTCTGAGAAACATTAGCAATTACAGCAGCAGTGTAATAGAAATGTCCTCGTGTGATAGCTTGCTACATCTGCTCATTGCACTGATATACTGTCATTTAACCTCCACAGGGCACTGATCTATGTCAGAACCTATTTCAGTGTAGGTGCAAAGCGACCCAAGAACTTTTTCCCCCCTTAATTACATTCATACTATTATCTGTCACACATACACATTTCATTCAAGGCTTATTGTTGGGTGAACCTGCTGGTTTGGACAACAGTCTAATGTGTGTTGGGAGCTTCCAACTTTCCCCTGACAGATGATGTCCAGGAAGAGAAGGATCAGCTGAAATGAATATATATATATATATATATATATAAAAACAGATATCTGTTGGCTGAACGGTTTTTTGGCCGACAGCTACTGAAATAGGCTTGGTCTCCATAGACCTGGCACCATGCAGCTCTACCAACCTCACCCACCTGTGTCAGCCAATAGGTGCATCAATTTGCAAGTTAACTGAGGTATTACCTTCAGTTTGTGTGGCTATTGGCCATCTCCACGGGTGGGCAAGGTTGCAGCTACCATATGATGGTTTCTCAGTAGAAACCATGTTCTGATCTTAAATTGCATTTAAATTACCTCCTGTACAGTATGCAGTGGGAGAGATTGCAAAAAGCTAGTATATGTGCCAGGCGCACCATTCATTAAGCATTTTACATACTTTTTTAACCTCATCTTACAAGAGGGGTGTAGCTTAGCAGGAGAGTGGGTGTAGTATGCTGGGCAGGGAGCTTTGTTGAAGGTATTATGAAGCATGGCAAAATTGCTTGGTGCAAAGTAAGCCAAATAATAGGCAGGATAACCATAGTCTCCATTCAGACGTTCGTAGAATGGGTCCGCATGGGTGCGGACCCATTCATTCTCTATGGGGCCGGAATAGACGTGGACAGCACACATTTCCGGAGCGCGGCCCCAATCTTCCGGTCCGCAGCTCCGGAAAAAAATAGAGCATGTCCTATTTAGAATAGGCATTTTTATGGGGGTGCCGGCCGGGTGTATTGCGGATCCGCAATGCACTTCGGACATCTGAATAGAGCCTTAGACTAGAAGTACCAAATTTATTAGCCAGCATCAGCCACTGTGATAAATTTGGCACATCTTTAGGCCTCATTCATACTTCATGGAATTATTGACGTGTGCTGTCCGTGTTTTCCATGGACAGCACACTTACCCATTGATTTTAATATGTTTCTTCACACATCAGTGGTTTTCCACTGACCATGGGTCATGAGACTTTCAGTGTTTCATGGACCTTTGGTTGGAGATGCTCTGGAAATTAATTTTCAGATGAGCAGTGTCCATACAATATGGATGACACATATGGAGGGCAAAAAAGGACACACAAACCACACTCCGATTCTTCACGGATATCTTCACTGATGAAATATGGACAGATTTTCTGCAGACGTGAATGAGGCCTTAGACTGTCTAATCTAAGTTTATACTGTCTAAAACTTAGGTAGGATTAGTTAATCTGCCGTGGGGTGTCTACTAGCCTATTTACAATAAATGGGTCTCAAGTTTAGTAGGTAGATAGAGATAGATAGATTAGTAGATATATATATATATATATATATATATATATTAGATAGATAGATAGATAAATAATTTTATATACAGTGGGATGCGAAAGTTTGGGCAACCTTGTTAATCTTCATGATTTTCCTGTATAAATCGTTGGGTGTTACGATAAAAAATGTCAGTTAAATATATCATATAGGAGACACACACAGTGATATTTGAGAAGTGAAATGAAGTTTATTGGATTTACAGAAAGTGTGCTATAATTGTTTAAACAAAATTAGGCAGGTGCATAAATTTGGGCACCACAAAAAAGTAATGAAATCAATATTTAGTAGATCCTCCTTTTGCAGAAATTACAGCCTCTAAACGCTTCCTGTAGGTTCCAATGAGAGTCTGGATTCTGGTTGAAGGTATTTTGGACCTTTCCTCTTTACAAACATCTTTAGTTCATTCAGGTTTGATGGCTTCCGAGCATGGACAGCTCTCTTTAAGTCACACCACAGATTTTTAATTATAAGAAAAGACAAATGGTGGCTCTCTCACTGTACCACTTCTGGATTGGTGCGCAACCCCTCAGCACTCCCAATTGCTGGTGAATAGAAATTGGAAAAAACTTAGATAGGGGGTCACTCAAAATATCAGGCAAACACTTGGGAATATGTATCCACACTCACTTTATAATACATACATTACACAATAATAAATGCTACATAAAACATGTCATAAAATACAATATAAAATATGAACCGCTATATCCCAATGTCTATTGGGGTTGTAGCCACAATTGGGGACTAACTGTTCCAAACTGGCTCAAGCTGACCATAGATCCCAAATGTCTATTGATAGTCGCAATGGGGATAAAAGTTCCTCAAGTTGCCGTTTGAAATAAATAGAGAGTCACTCTTCCATTGGTGGATCTAGGTAGTACTATAAATAATCAGTCAATTGTACATTACCATGTCGGACCTTCGGTGAAGTCTCCCGCTTCCAAATGTGATGCTGTATGAAGTTCAGCAGGCTGATGCGGCACTATAATAGACGCTTCCTGCTGTGACCTTCCAGGACCTTACGTGGCGTCCCACGTGGTTCACTGTTTGGTCATGTGCTGATGACGTCTTCTGCGCGGAGATTTCAAATCACCTGTGTCCGATTTGTTGGTATATTCGTATATGTTCAGATACGAAATACAGCTGCTGCTTGGATAATCCCTCACTGTTTCCCAAACACGTTTCGGGGATGATCTTGTAGAAGGCTTGCATAGTAAAATATCAATTTTCGCAGATGACACTAAACTGTGTAAAGTAATTAACACTGAAGAGGACAGTATACTACTACAGAGAGATCTGGATAGATTGGAGGCTTGGGCAGATACGTGGCAGATGAGGTTTAACACTGACAAATGTAAGGTTATGCACATGGGAAGAAATAATGCAAGTCACCCGTACATACTAAATGGTAAAACACTCGGTAACACTGACATGGAAAAGGATCTAGGAATTTTAATAAACAGCAAACTAAGCTGCAAAAAACAGTGTCAGGCAGCTGCTGCCAAGGCCAATAAGATAATGGGTTGCATCAGAAGGGGCATAGATGCCCGTGATGAGAACATATTCCTACTACTTTACAAATCATTAGTCAGACCACACATGGAGTACTGTGTACAGTTCTGGGCTCCAGTGAACAAGGCAGACATAGCAGAGCTGGAGAGGGTCCAGAGGAGGGCAACTAAAGTAATAACTGGAATGGGGCAACTACAGTACCCTGAAAGATTATCAAAATTAGGGTTATTCACGTTAGAAAAAAGACGACTGAGGGGAGATCTAATTACTATGTATAAATATATCAGGGGTCAGTACAGAGATCTATCCCATCATCTATTTATCTCCAGGACTGTAACTCTGACGAGGGGACATCCTCTGCGTCTGGAGGAAAAAAGGTTTGTGCACAAACATAGAAAAGGATTCTTTACGGTAAGAGCAGTGAGACTATGGAACTCTCTGCCTGAGGAGGTGGTGATGGTGAGTACAATAAAGGAATTCAAGAGGGGCCTGGATGTGTTTCTGGAGCGTAATAATATTACAGGATATAGCTACTAGAGAGGGGTCGTTGATCCAGGGAGTTATTCTGATTGCCTGATTGGAGTCGGGAAGGAATTTTTAATCCCCTAAAGTGAGGAAAATTGGCTTCTACCTCACAGGGTTTTTTTTGCCTTCCTCTGGATCAACTTGCAGGATAACAGGCCGAACTGGATGGACAAATGTCTTTTTTCGGCCTTATGTACTATGTTACTATGTTACTATGTTAGGAGAGAAACTTACAATTGACCCCCTTAAATACTCTTTCTCATAATTGGATTCACCTGTGTATGTAGGTCAGGGGTCACTGAGCTTACCAAGCCAATTTTAGTTCCAATAATTAGTTCTAAAGGTTTTGGAATCAATAAAATGACAACAATGCCCAAATTTATGCACCTGCCTAATTTTGTTTAAACAATTATAGCACACTTTCTGTAAATCCAATAAACTTCATTTCACTTCTGAAATATCACTGTGTGTGTCTCCTATATGATATATTTAACTGACATTTTTTTTTATCGTAACAGCCAACAATTTATACAGGAAAATCATGACGACTAACAAGGTTGCCCAAACTTTCGCATCCCACTGTATTCTTACTACCTTGTAGTTATTAGGATGTAACATAATTTTTGAGTACAGCGGCGGGAGTCCCTGTTATCAGCTTCATTTTGGGGGATTCTTGATATCGAAGGGGATGATCCAAGGCGGTTTTCTCTGTATTCTCTCTTTTTGCATATCATTTCTTTAAATCTTCCACAAATACACTTTTTATACACTATAATACTATGATACCTGCCATTATAAACTTAATGAGACTACAGCATTATTACAATAGAGCCTCTGTTTTAACTCACTTATTGTACCTGATGCAATAATAACAGGTCCAATGTATGACCGCAAAGAAAGGAGCAAGCATTGGAATTCCCCACAGATGTATTCACATGTTAAGTCAAGTCATCAGAAGACTGAATAACCACCATAACAGGTATGATTGTGCTCAGTGCCTCGCACAGACAACAGGATACTGATCTCCCGTTGCCCGCATCTAGGAAGTCTTAAGCATTTAGGAACTTGTCGCTGTACTCTGTACAGAATATAGCCAATACATGCTGCTACAGGCAAGAAAGGAATGTCTTCTGTCTTCTAATATGCTTCACCAGATTTCTTAAACCATGAACTAAAAAATAATAAATAAAAAGAAATCTAATCTTTAGAGCCACACATGGAGCGTACAATTCTAGCTTTCAAATATATTATTCATTTGCTTATCCACTTGCATAGGAGAATCCAGCATAGCACTGGTAATGATATCTGGTATCAAATGCTAATGTGTCTGCTCCAGATCTTAAGTGGCTGGTTGATTGACCATGACACAACCTCTGGTATGAACATGATCCACTCTACTTGTCTCAGATGGTGATTCAGTGGGTTAGGTATGTTTCTCCAGGTGATGGTGGTTATGGATTATAGACATGGCATTTGACGGCACAATGAGTCACACAGCATCTTGTGATATCATCTAATGTACTATGTATTTTTACGAACAAATTTGTACAAAGCGATAGGAAGTGAGAAATGACTAATAGTTTTTAGGGTCAGTATTCCAGAATATGAAGCTGACAGTTTGAGGACTTATCTTTGGATGTTGAAGAATATATTAGTGAATGGCATAAATCGTGATTACCTAACATTTCATCAGAACATGTAATTTTCAAATGAAAATAAAATACATGAATGAGGGAAAAATTCTATTTGGGAGTGCGGACTTATTGCTTTATTTTTACATTGACCATTGTGCTTGTATTTGTTTTGTACTATACATTTGCCACTCTTTGTGCTGTTTAGTGATGCACCATTTAAGAGGATGCTGGATGTCAAAGGATGGCGGTGTGTGGTGGCGTGTTGAGGCAACACATTCTTCTCTTTGCTCTGGGAGTCCCCTTCCATCTATGCATGCCCCCTGTTTGCTGTGTATATACATAAATAATACTGATGACTAAATAATATTTAAAGACCTCTTTCCAGGGGTGTTGCTAGGTTAAAAAAAATTCAGGGCCTGGGCCCCTGATGTTTTGTCCCAGGTCCAAATGTACTGCCTGCCAGATAGATCCAACTGTATTGAATTTGCCATCCTCAGGACGGCAATACAATTTAATCTAATGCCTTGCAAGTGCCTGAAAGGGTTACCATAAAAGCTGGATTTAAACAGTAAGCCATTTTTGATATCACATTCCCCTTAAAAGGGTTTCCTAGGAATGCTCCTTTATTTATCGTATACTACCTAATGAAAGAATCATGCACACCTGCTGAACAAGGTGCTCTAAATTCTTACTGTTTATTAAGGGGTTTTCCAGGATTTGATCCCTTGTTAATCAAGCTGCCTAGTTTGTAGTACCTAACGAAAGAATGCCATTCTCCTGCACCCTGCTTCTCTGGTCCACTGCTCTGACTCCATTTAGTGATCTTCCGGTCCCAGGCTTGCTTACTTGTAGTTGGGGTAAGGACGCGGTCACGTGAGCCAGTGACTGGCCTCAGTGGTAACATGTACTCATTGAACTGAGCGAGGGCACTGGAACAGAACAGCGGGGAGCAGGTGAGAATGATTCTTTCATTAGATATTATATGCTTAATTGACAAGGGATCAAATCCTGGAAAACCCCTTTAAAGTGAAATAAACAGTAAGAATCTAGAGCACCTTATTTAAGTTTAAAAATTCAAATGATATGATCGTAGAATGATGGAAAAATCCCTACCACTTTCATCCGAGCGATAACTACAGCGACACCACCCTCATATGTGCACATCTAACTAACATTCTTGCTTTTCGGTTGTGTGATTGACTTGTTTGGGGTAATTACAATGTTGTTTTCTGAACGAGAACAATATCTGGCATCAGTTCACAAGTTTAGTTAATGCATAGAAAGATTTCCTTGTCTCTTATGAGAATCAAAACATCAATTTTATTCTTGCTGACATATCTTTCAGACGGCCACTATCATGTTAAAGCAGGTTAGGGTAAACAATTCTAACAAAGTTGGGATAACGCACAATGTTGGCAGTTTATGGAAATCTGTTGTGAGAAATAAATTTGCCACTTGCACATTCAGCGCCATAATGCATATCGTGCCAATAACCCAGACATTTTCATTCTACCACCCATTTTCGTATAGAACGAGCCTCAGGGAATTGTCTGGCATGATTGTCATTTAGAGATGGCCTGGCGGTCGTTTTGCGGCGAACTTTGCTAGTTTGCGATTCGCTGAACATGCGAGTCTATGGCGATATCCGCATGTGCTGTTTCCAGTGGCCGTTTCCAGTGCCTCCTGCTGGTGATCGACAGTGGCCTCTGGAATCTCCGTAGACTCTGCGGGGGTCCCGGCTGTGTTGAGACGTGGGTCGCGGAGGTAGATGACGTCATCTGGGACGTAGGCGCCTCCAGGACCTGGACTGTTGGGCTGACGTCGGCTCGAGAATGGCGGCCATCTTTGAGTCAGGGGTGGCGGCCATCTTGCCGTCCAAAGAAGAATCCGCAGCCTCTGGTATCACGGCTCACAAGTTTTGGAGACCCGGATCTCCGGTAGGTATTTTTCGAACACCTGTTCGCCTTTGATTGTCATCTCATCCCACTTTGGCTTGGGGAGCGCCATCTTTTTTTGCTCATTAGTCAGGCTGGATGCAGGAAGTGGAGGTGGAGCCTGTAGGGAGGGGTCTTCACTCCTTGGCTCACATTGCAAAGTTCTTGGTGGGCAGGATTTAAGTTTCCCGCTTCTAGAGGAGCGTAGTTAGCATTTTTGCGCTCCTGAGAGGGCATTCTTGTGTTTTTCAGCTTCTGAGGGACATGAAGAAGCGTCGCCATTACAGAAATATGGCAAATTAACTCTTGGAGTGCTGGTGCACACTGTTTAGCGCTTTCTGGCACCGCAATAAAAGCAATAAAGTCAATTTTCAGTGTTTTTTAAATATTTACTAGGCCTTGTAGTAGTGTTAGACACACAATTAGATCCTGTTCGTTCCTGTTCGGCACACAATTAGATCCTGTTCGTGACGCTACTTAATGCAGTGACCAGGAACGGGTTCGCTGACCCCACTTTAAAGGGATTCTGTCACCAGGTTTTGGCCTATAGAGATACAGACATGCACGGCTAGATCGCCGCTAGCATGTCCGCAATATATCTGTCCTATAGGGCTGTGTGGTTTTAATTTCTTTAAAAAAGGATTTTATAGATATGTAAATGAGTCTTGAATGTGTCCAAGGGGCTGCACTAACCTTACTTATGCACAGCCGTGCCCAGCCATGCCCGCCTGTGAAGGAGCCCAGCACCGCCTATGTCCTCCGAATCTCCTCCTTTCATCAACGATAGATAGCCGTAATCTCGCAATGCGCGAGATCGCGCATGCGCAGTTCTTTCCCTGAGGCTGATGCCAGCACAGGGAAGGAACACTATACCGGCACTGCGTATGCACGATCTCGCGCATCGCGAGATTACGGCTATCTATCTTTGATGAAAGGAGGAGATTCGGAGGACATAGGCGGTGCTGGGCTCCGTCACAGGTGGGCGTGGCTGGGCACGGCTGGGCACAAGTAAGGTTAGTGCAGCCCCTTGGACACATTCAAGACTCATTTACATATCTATAAAATCCTTTTTTAAAGAAATTAAAACCACACAGCCCTATAGGACAGATATATTGCGGACATGCTAGCGGCGATCTAGCCGTGCATGTCTGTATCTCTATAGGCCAAAACCTGGTGACAGAATCCCTTTAATGCAGTGTCAGGTGGATAATATATCGTGTATTTGTTGTGACACCAATTGCAGCGTGCGCAGGGTACTATCCCAAGGCCCTTCCAAGGTGTTATAATGCACGTCCCAGATTAGGAATGCCAGAGTGGTGTAATGGCCCATAATCTCATTGTAGCTTGATGTTAGTTATGTCACGGTGTCTCCTACTTGGGTACAGCCGGACTCCTGGCTTCCTGGCTCACTTGCAATAAATGTGAGTGTAGTGATAGTAGGAGTAATAGAGGAACTTGGCAGAATAACTGATGTCCACACCTTTAGATGAAATTCAAACATTTCTTTACTTGAAATAACTTTAATTCAAGCAGTATACAGCTTTGGTCTCTGGGTCCCAGCAGGTTTCGGCAGGAATGAATACTTATGCTTTAAATGTGGAGCTTGCAGGATAAAAACGTCTGATTGGTAGCTCTGCAATTGTGGCAGGGTTAGCTTCTGCACTTATCTGGTACCTTCTGTTGTATGTGGACAGACTAGCTGAGGAGGAATTGGCTTCTCCTAGGACTCTAGACTTATCTCAGAGATGGATTCTCAGGGGATGCTTTCTTCCAGGAACTCTGGAGTTTGTCTGTAGTTTTCTGCTTTTTCTCATCCAGCTGAGCTGAAGGTGCTTAAGCTGGGTATATGGCCAAGTCTCAGCCGATACTAGGTCCTTGCTGTCTTCCCCAAGAAGGGGTTCTCCTGAACGCTATCACACAGCCTTCCCCAACAGGGGTGGCTGGTACACTAACTAAACTTCCTTCTCCATCCATGATACAGGATGTGGGACAAGCCCACTATCTCCACAGAGGGGGAGCTAAGATGGAATAATCCATTCCAGCCCAGATACACTAAACTGTGACTAGTACCTGCCAATGCGTTGCTGCCACCTGCTGGTAGCCAGGCAAATTACACGAACAATTGCATTTAACATGGATTTATATGCACATTTGTGGAGGACATAATATAAATTACATCAGATGACAGTATAAAGGCTCTTAGAAGATAGTAGCGAGGTAGAGGAGTGTAGTAACACAACTCTGGGGTGTTACACATGCGCCATATTCTTTTGCATTGCGCCGAACTTTGACCCATGACACATCCATCAGGTGGGACAGGAGAGCCAATTAAGACATTTCAGCACATGGACACCCCCCCATCCTATCAAAGTACCCAATCTGGCACCCAATTTACATTCTGTGTTTTGCCAGTGTAGGGAAAGGTTGCTTTGTGGAGCAGGGACAGGATGTTAGAGACACCAAATGCTAGCTAATAGGGCCACAAAAGTCCTTTTAAGGACTGGCATAGGTGTGCTATCGATAGTTGTGATATAATGAGGGGTGTGATATACTTATACTTTCTAACATAGAAAGTATATTATAGTGCATTTGTATTGTGCAGCAGTTGTGTGCGGTTCTGCTGCGATACCGCAGCTATATAGAGGGACAAATGCTATTGGAACAAATAATTGCAATGGGTGTGATATACCTGTTGCTCCAAAAAAAAACTGATTGAGGAGTGTGATATACCTATAATATACTTTCTGACATAGAAAGTATATAGTGCATTTGTATTGTTCAGCAGTTGTGTGCAGTTCTGCTGCGATACCGCAGCTATATAGAGGGACAAGCGCTATTGGAACAACTATTTGCAACGGGTGTGATATACCTGTTGCCCCCCAAAAAACTGATTGAGCGGTGTGATATACCTTCTTCCAGGAAATACTGATCAAGGGGTTCGATATACCCACTCCCACCAAATACTGATTGAGTGGTGTGATATACCTGCTTCCACAAAATACTGATTAAGGGGTTTGATATACTGTCATGGTCTTACCTTCCTGCTGTTCTCCTTCGTTTGACATGTGCTGGCGGCCATCTTGGTTTCTGGGTTTCTTGTAGCCTTCCACCCTGCGGCTCCTCCTTCCCACTGGGAGGAGCTGGATGCCTAGCTCATATATATAGGAGGTCTGTGGCTTCAGTTCCTTGCTTGGTCCTCTTGTGTTCACATGCTTCTAAGACTGCTGCTGCTTCTGGTTCCTGATCCTGGCTTCGTCTGACTACCCTGCTGGTTCCTGATCCTGGCTTCGTCTGACTACCCTGCTGGTTCCTGATCCTGGCTTCGTCTGACTACCCTTCTGGTTCCTGACCTCTGGCTTCGCAAAGACTCTGCTCGGTTTCACCATCCGTTTGGACTTTTGCTTTACAGCTTTATTTTCAATAAAGCCTTCTTATTTTCACTTATCTCTTGTTGTACGTCTGGTTCATGGTTCCGTGACATTAGGACCAAGCAATGAATTCTGACGGTACAGGGCCATCCTCGCTACCCACGCTGGTTGCCAGACTTGATCAGCAGGATCACCTGTTGGGTCGGTTCGCTGTGGCGTTGCAAACCCTGCTTGAACGCACGGCTCATTTCGCTCCCGTTGCCGATGGGTCGGTTGTCGCTCCTGGGCTCGCTCCTACTGCCGCTCCGGTTGTTGCGCCAGAGTCTACCCCGACACCTGTTGTTGCGCCTGCGGTGTTTCGGGGTATGACCGGTTCTGCCCCTCTTCCACAGCGCTTTGGGGGAGAGCCAACTCAGTGCCGAGGTTTCCTTAACCAGGTGGGCATTTATTTCGAGTTGCTGCCACATGCCTTTCCTATTGAGAGATCAAAGGTGGGCTTCTTGATCTCGCTGCTCTCGGACAAGGCCTTGGCCTGGGCCAGCCCTTTATGGGAGAACAACAATCCGGTGGTTGCCGAGTTTTCCGGTTTTGTTGCTTCTCTTCGGAAGGTATTCGATGTGCCGGCTCGTGCTGCCTCTGCTGCGAAGCTCCTTATGTCCATCAGACAGGGTTCACGATCCGTAGCTGAATACGCCATTGAGTTTCGTACCCTGGCAGCAGAGGTGGGCTGGAATAATGAGGCTCTGGTCGCTGCTTTCTCTCATGGTCTCTCGGATGCCTTGAAGGATGAGGTTGCAGCTAAGGACCTACCAGTTGAGCTCGAGTCTCTTATTTCTTTCCTGATTTTGATTGACACCAGACTCAGGGAGAGACCTTCCTTTAAGGAGAACCTGCGGAGGTCTTCTAACAGATTGGTGCCTACGTTTGCTGTCCCACCCGTGCCTCCCTCTCCTCCCACGCCTCCTGGGGATGACTTGTCTGGGGGTGAACCCATGCAGCTGGGGTTTGCTCGCCTGTCCGAGGGGGAGAGGGCACTCCGGAGACGCGAGGGCCGATGCATGTACTGTGGTCTCGGTGGGCATTTTCGGTTGGCATGTCCGAACCGTCCGGAAAAACGCTCGTACCTGAGATCCTGTCGGGGGCAGATCTTGGGTGGAGTCTCCTCGTCCCCGGTTTCCCGTGTTGACAAACCACTGATCACTGTTGTCCTCTCCTGGCTCGGGGGCTCGGTGACGACCCAGGCGTTGGTGGACTCTGGTGCTGGTGGTTTGTTCATTGATAGTGTGTTCGCTGCCGCCAATTCCATTCCTCTGCAGGCTCGAGGTTCCCCACTGGCTCTTGAGGCGATAGACGGCAGACCCCTTCTGCCGCCACACGTGACTCATGAGACCCTTCCAGTGGGGATAGCCATTGGTGCCGTTCACAGAGAGTCGGTCTGCCTCCAGGTTATTTCGTCTCCACACTACTCGGTGGTCTTGGGGTACCCCTGGCTCCAGAAGCATAATCCGACTTTCGATTGGAGATCGGTCGAGATCCTCTCGTGGTCACCGCAGTGTGGGGCTAGTTGCATCCATGGGTCTGTCAAGTTGCTGTGTACTTCCTCGGACTCTCTGTTGCCTCCTGAATACGAGGAGTACCGGGATGTATTCGATAAGGTGCGCGCGGTTGCCCTACCTCCGCACCGCCCATACGATTGTGCCATAGAGTTACAATCTGGTGCCGTTCCTCCTCGTGGCAAAGTCTATCCACTGTCGGTAGCGGAGAATGAGGCCATGGAGGAGTACGTGAGGGAGGCGCTTTCACGCGGACACATTCGCAAATCTTCGTCCCCGGCAGGGGCTGGATTTTTCTTTGTGAAAAAGAAGGGCGGTGAGTTGAGGCCTTGCATCGATTACAGGGGTCTCAATCGCATCACGATCAAGAACGCTTACCCGATACCCTTGATTTCCGAGCTGTTCGATCGCCTTAAAGGGGCCACGGTCTTTACCAAACTCGACCTGAGGGCGGCATATAACCTGGTAAGGATCAAGGCGGGCGATGAGTGGAAGACCGCGGTCATTATGAATCCTTGGTTATGCCCTTTGGGTTGTGCAATGCGCCCGCAGTCTTTCAGGAATTCATCAACGATGTTTTCCGTGACCTGTTGCAGCAGTGTGTGGTGGTCTATTTGGATGACATCTTGGTATATTCTGAATCCATGGAGGCCCACATTCTGGATGTCAGACGAGTGTTGCAACGGTTACGAGAGAACAAGCTGTTCGGTAAGCTTGAGAAATGCGAATTTCACCGATCCCAGGTAACCTTCTTAGGTTACATCATTTCCGCTGAGGGGTTCTCCATGGATCCTGAGAAGGTTTCGGCTGTCTTACAGTGGCCCCAGCCCAGTGGTCTTCGTTCCCTGCAGCGCTTTTTGGGCTTCGCCAATTATTATCGGAAGTTCATCAGGGACTTTTCCATGCTGGCCAAGCCTCTCACGGATCTGACCAGGAAGGGCAGTAATTCCCAGGTCTGGCCGCTCGAGGCCATGCAAGCTTTTGAGGCCCTAAAGTCCGCCTTTGTGTCGGCTCCGATTCTGTCGCATCCCAACCCTGGGTTGCCCTTTGTCCTCGAGGTGGACGCGTCTGAGACGGGAGTAGGCGCCCTTCTGTCTCAGCGTGGAACACCAGAGGGTCCTCTGCTTCCCTGTGGGTTTTACTCCCGGAAACTGTCTTCCGCGGAGTGCAACTATCAGATTGGTGACAGGGAGTTATTGGCCATCGTGCAGGCCCTTAAAGAATGGAGGCACTTGCTCGAGGGTTCGGTGGTTCCGGTTCTCATCCTGACGGACCACAAGAATCTGACCTGCCTTTCTGAGGCCAAGAGATTGACACCACGTCAGGCCAGATGGGCTCTGTTCTTGTCACGTTTTAATTACGTGGTCTCCTACCTACCCGGTTCCAAGAACATCAGGGCGGATGCCTTATCACGGCAGTACTCCGAGCTGTCCAGGGAGGAGTCGATTCCGACTTCGGTCATACCTCCGAATCAGATCCTGGCCGCCATTCGCACCAGCCTGACCTCTCCCCTGGGTGAGCAGATTTTGGCGGCTCAATCTGGTGCTCCCTCTGGGAGACCCAACGGCAGATGTTTTGTGCCTGAGGAGTTGCGCACTCGGTTGTTGCGAACCTACCATAACTCCAAGACCGCGGGGCATCCTGGAAAGAATCAGCTGTCCTGGGCTGTTTCACGTCTGTTCTGGTGGCCTTCCCTACGTTCCGACATCGCCGCATATGTAGCGGCATGCTCCGTTTGTGCCCAGAGTAAGTCCCCTCGGCACCTTCCGTTGGGCCTTCTGCAACCCATAGCCACCGGGGAGCGCCCATGGTCACACCTGGGGATTGATTTCATTGTGGACCTCCCTGCATCCCGAGGCCATACGGTCATTCTCATGATTGTGGATCGGTTTTCCAAAATGTGCCACTGTGTTCCTCTCAAGAAGTTACCCTCTGCACAAGAGTTGGCCACGATTTTTGCCAGGGAGGTCTTCCGGTTGCACGGTTTGCCCAAGGAGATTGTGTCGGATCGGGGGAGTCAGTTTGTGTCCAGGTTCTGGCGCGCCTTTTGCTCCCAGTTGGGGATTCATCTCTCCTTCTCCTCGGCCTACCACCCTCAGTCCAATGGGGCCGCAGAACGATCCAATCAGGCCTTGGAGCAATTCCTTCGTTGCTATGTCTCCGATCACCAAGACAATTGGGTTGACCTCCTGCCTTGGGCTGAGTTTGCCAGGAACACGGCGGTGAACTCTTCCTCTGGGACGTCTCCCTTCATGGCCAATTATGGGTTCCAACCTGCCGTGTTACCGGAGGTATTCTCTCCCCAGGATATTCCGGCTGTGGAGGATCACCTTTCCGTCCTACGTGCTTCTTGGGTACAGATCCAGAAGTCCCTTGAGGTCTCTGCGCAGCGCCAGAGACTCCAGGCTGATCGCAGACGAGCGCCTGCTCCTTCCTACCAGGTCGGAGACCGTGTATGGTTGTCCACCCGCAACCTCAACCTTCGAGTGCCCACTCCCAAGCTGGCGCCTCGCTTTGTTGGTCCCTTCCGAGTGCTTCGCAGGGTAAACCCGGTAGCCTATGCCCTTGCGCTTCCTCCTGGCATGCGGATCTCCAACGTGTTTCATGTCTCCCTGTTGAAGCCAGTGGTGTGTAATCGTTTCACTTCCTCGGTTCCTCGGCCTCGTCCGGTCCAAGTGGGCAATCGTGAGGAATATGAGGTGAGCAATATCCTGGACTCACGCCTGGTCCGCGGTCGGTTGCAGTTTTTGGTCCATTGGCGTGGTTATGGTCCAGAGGAGCGTTCCTGGGTTCCCTCCGCAGATGTCCATGCTCCTGCCTTGCTCCGAGCCTTCCACGCACGCTTCCCTCAGAAACCGTTTTGTGCTCCGCGGAGGAGGGGCCCTTGAGGGGGAGGTACTGTCATGGTCTTACCTTCCTGCTGTTCTCCTTCGTTTGACATGTGCTGGCGGCCATCTTGGTTTCTGGGTTTCTTGTAGCCTTCCACCCTGCGGCTCCTCCTTCCCACTGGGAGGAGCTGGATGCCTAGCTCATATATATAGGAGGTCTGTGGCTTCAGTTCCTTGCTTGGTCCTCTTGTGTTCACATGCTTCTAAGACTGCTGCTGCTTCTGGTTCCTGATCCTGGCTTCGTCTGACTACCCTGCTGGTTCCTGATCCTGGCTTCGTCTGACTACCCTGCTGGTTCCTGATCCTGGCTTCGTCTGACTACCCTTCTGGTTCCTGACCTCTGGCTTCGCAAAGACTCTGCTCGGTTTCACCATCCGTTTGGACTTTTGCTTTACAGCTTTATTTTCAATAAAGCCTTCTTATTTTCACTTATCTCTTGTTGTACGTCTGGTTCATGGTTCCGTGACATATACCTGTTTCCACCAAATATTGATTAAGGCCTGCGATATACCTGCTTCCACAAAATACTGATTAAGGGGTTTGATATACCAGCTTCCACAAAATACTAATTAAGGGCTGTGATATACCTGCTTCTACAAAATACTGATTAAGGGGTTTGATATACCTGCTTCCACAAAATACTGATTAAGCAGTTTAATATACCTGCTTCCACAAAATACTGATTAAGGGGTTTAACATACCTGCTTCCACAAAATACTCATTGAGGGCTGCGATATATCTGCTTCCACAAAATACTGATTAAGGGGTTTGATATACCTGCTTCCACAAAATACTGATTGAGGGCTGCGAAATACCTGCTTCCACAAAATACTGATTAAGGGGTTTGATATACCTGCTACCACAAAATACAGATTGAGGGCTGCGATATACCTGCTTCTACAAAATACTGATTGAGGGCTGGGATATACCTGCTTCCACAAATACTGATTAAGCGGTTTGATATACCTGTTTCCACCAAATATTGATTGAGGCCTGCGATATACCTGCTTCCACAAAATACTGATTACGGGTTTGATATACCAGCTTCCACAAAATACTGATTGAGGGCTGCAATATACCTGCTTCTACAAGATACTGATTAAGGGGTTTGATATACCTGCTTCCACAAAATACTGATTGAGGGCTGGGATATACCTGCTTCCACAAATACTGCTCTTCTCTAGGGACTTAGGCACAGGGTCAATTTAAAAATGACAGGAAGAGGAAGAGGCAGGCCGTAGTGATGGACGAACATCTGCCGGGACGGTTCGCGAACGCGATCAAATGTTTGCGAACCGCAAGTTCGCGGCGGGTCCCATTCATTTTAATGGCAGGCGAACCTGAAAAACCTTCAGCTCATATTTGCAGCCAAGAAATAATCACTAGAAGTGCACAAATAGTCCCACAACATGGACAGTGACATACCAGATGTATTATTCGAATGTGCGATCTCAATTCATAATTTTTTTCAATGCGAAATATCGGCAATATAATTTCCGCATACGAGCATGCGCAAATGCACTATACAGTACCCAAATGCACTATAAAGACACACAGCAACCTCTCCCTACACTGGCAAAACACTGAATGTAAAATGGCAGCCAGATCAGGTTTATTTATAAGGTAGGGGGTATGTCCATGTGCTGAAATGTCTCAATTGGCTGTCCTGTACCACCTGATTAATGTGTCATGGGTCAAAGTTCTTCATAATGTAAAAGAATATGGCGGGCGCGAATTTCTCCATATGTTCGCATGTTCAGTGAATCGCGAACACACAAAGTTCGCCGCAAAACGACCGCCGGGCGAACCGCAAGGCCATCTCTACCAGGCCGTTCCGCAGGGTTGGTAGGGGTCGGGCAGGCTCACCAGGCTGGAGCCAAAGTGGGAACTTGGAGAAGGTGCTTGCGATTACTTTAAAGGGCGCACCAAAGTTGGTTAAGTGGCTCACTCACCCTTCCGCTTCTGCACCCTCCTCATTCTCTGTATCTGCACCCTCCACACTCTCTGCTGTGGGCACTCCCAAAAACACCACCACTACCACTACCATAGCCCTTCCACTCGAGTCAGAGGAATTATTTTCCCATCCCTTCCCAGATCTTACCGCTGCGCAGTCATTCTTGACATCGGATGAGGAAGAGGAGGTAGCAACGACCGCCACCCAGCGGTCTGACGACAGTACCCAGATAAGCCCAAGGAGGAAGGTCCCAGCTGTTGCCGTTTACTCCGAGATCTCTAATGTCAGTGGGGGTGAAGGTGACGATGATGACGTGTCGATGGACGTCAAGTGGGTGCCCACCAGAGAGGAAGAGGAGGGGAGTTCAGAGGGAGAGACAGAGCAGCAGATAGAGAGGAGAAGAAGGAGAAGCAGGCAGAACTCTCAGTGCACAGGAGGCAAAAAGCAGACTGCAAATGAATCTGGAGTGAGCCATCCACCATGCACGGTCACTTCTGGCGCACCCAGGATGCCAGCACATGGCTCCGCAGTGTGGGCTTTTTTTAACGTGTCAGCTGCTGACAATAGTGTTGCCATTTGCAGTCTGTGCTGTCAACGCATAAGTCGCGGTAAGCCCAACACTCACCTAGGAATGACCACCTTAAGAAGGCACCTGGCCTCCCATCACCAAGCCCAGTGAGAGCAACGCTGTCAGAACCCACAAAGCCACACTCCCGGCGCCCCACATCCTGCCTCTTCTCCTCTCTCCTCCCATTTGTCCTCCACTCCATCTTCCACCGTGCCACCGCGTTCATCTGGCAGAAGGCAGGCTTCCGTTGCCCAAATGTTTGAACGTAAAAAGTTGATGATGCCGGATAACCCTCTTGCCTAACGGCTGACCGCTGGCTTGTCGGAACTGCTAGCCCGCCAACTACTGCCATATAAACTGGTGGACTCGGAGGCCTTTAGAAAATTTGTGGCCATTGGCACACTGCAATGGAAGGTCCCTGGAAGGAAATATTTCTCCCAGAAGGGCATCCCAGAGCTATATGGCCACGTTCAGCAGCAAGAGACTATATCTCTGGCACACAGTGTTGGTGCCAAGATACATCTGACCACAAACACGTGGTCTTGCAAACACAGGCAGGGAAGGTACATAACTTTTACTGCTGACTGGGTGAACCTTCTGACGACCGTGAAGCATGTAACACTTGGCTCCCGTGTGGATTTGGTGTTACCGCCAAGGATTGCATGCAGGCCTGCCTCTTCTTCTCCTCCTCCTACTACATGCTCCGTATCCTCCTCGGCTGACTCCTCCTTTTCCACTGCTACCGCCTCTTCCGCTGAGCCCCCCAAGCTCCACAAAATGTATTCAACGCCCCAGGTGTGACGTTTCCATGCTGTGCTGCAGCTGTTGTGCCTGGAAGCCAAGAGCCAAACCGGTCCTGCACTGCTTTCAGCTCTGTGGTCATTCGTTCGTACTAAACTTTACAGTGTTCGGCACCCGATCCCGAACATTTCAGGAAAAGTTCGGGTTCGGGTTCGGTGTTCGGGTAATATTAATATACCATCGGATCTGAGTTTTCTCCAATCCAATGGTATTTTTTTACTTGAAGCGTCCCCATCACCATGGGAACGCCTCTATGTTAGAATATACCATCGGATTTGAGTTAGATCATCATAACTCAGATCTGACAGTATATTCTAACACAGAGGCGTTCCCATAGTGATGGGGACGCTTCAAGTTAGAATATACTGAGAACTGTGGACATAACGGCCCTCTGCTGCCTGGCAGCACCTGATCTCTTACAGGGGGCTGTGATCCGCACAATTAACCCCTGTAAGAGATCAGATGCTGCCAGGCAGCAGGGGGCCAGACCCCCCTCCCTCCTTAGTATTAAAACCATTAGTGGCCAGTGCGGCCCCCCCTCCCTCCCTCCCCAGTATTAAAATCATTTGTGGCTAGTGCGACCCACCCACCCCCTATTAAAATCATTGGTGGCTAGTGTGGCCCCCCCACCACCCCCTATTAAAATCATTGGTGTCCAGGGGGCCCCCCCCTCTCCCCCCCTCTAATTAAAATCATTGGTTAACAACCCTACCCCCCCATCATTGGTGGCAGCGGAGCGGCAGTTCCGATCGGAGTCCCAGTTTAATCGCTGGGGCTCCGATCGGTTACCATGTCAGCCAGGATGCTACTGCAGTCCTGGCTGCCATGGTTACTTAGCACTTTTATTAGCATTATACTTACGTGCACTGTCTGTGGCCGGCCGGCGCTCCTCCTACTGGTAAGTGAAAGGTCTGTGCGGCGCATTGCTTATAGCACAGACCTGTCACTTACCAGTAGGAGGAGCCCCAGCCGGCCACAGACAGCGCACGTAAGTATAATGCTGCTAAAAGTGCTAAGTAACCATGGCAGCCAGGACTACAGTAGCGTCCTGGCTGCCATGGTAACCGATCGAAGCCCCAGCGATAAAACTGGGACTCCGATCAGAACTGCCGCTCTGCTGCCACCAATGATGGTGGGGGGGAGGGGGGTTGTTAACCTGTGGCCACTGCCACCAATGATTTTAATTAGGGGTGGGGGGGAGAGGGGAGGCCGCACTAGACACCAATGATGTTTATAGGGGGGGGGGCCGCACTAACCACCAATGATTTTAATAGGATGGGGGGTGGGGGTGGGGGGGCCGCACTGGCCACCAATGATTTTAATACTGGGGAGGGAGGGAGGGGGGGCCGCACTGGCCACCAATGATTTTAATACTGGGGAGGGAGGGGGGTCTGGCCCCTGCTGCCTGACAGCACCCGATCTTTTACAGGGGGCTGTGATCCGCACAATTAACCCCTCAGGTGCGGCACTGTCGGATCGTGAAAACTCAGATCTGAAAAAGCTAATACTATTATTTTCCGTTATAACCATGTTATAACAGAAAATAATAAAGTGAAGTTCAGGTCCCCATTGACTTCAATGAGGTTCGGGTTCGGGTCCAAGTTCGGATCAAGTTTGGGTCCCGAACCCAAACTTTTTTTTAAGGTTCGGCTGAACTCCCCGAACCCGAACAACTAGGTGTTCGCTCAACTCTATTGGCTAACCCCGCTCAATTTGACAGTTGGTAAAGTGGTGTGCGACAATGGTGCCAATCTGCTGAGCGCGCTGAAACAGGGCAAAATGACACATGGCACACGTCCTGAACTTGGTCGTGCAGCGATTCGTTGCCAAATACCCCGGGGTCCAGGACATCTTGCAGCAGGCCAGGAAAATCTCTGGCCATTTTAGAAGATCTTACACGGCCATGGCTTGCCTTGCTGACGTTCAGCGGCGACTCCACTTGCCCGTCAGATGTCTGATTTGTGGCTTGCCCCTCGTTGAGTGTCCTGTCCAAAAGGACGTTCAGCGCAGCAGGGGGGATTGTGACCAATAAGCGCACTCACCTAGCTCACGACAGTGTGGAGTACCTCACATTTCTAAAAATGAATGAGGCATGGATCTCGCAGGAATTCAACACCTGTGATGACCACGTGTAATTAAATTTCCTCATGCTAGCCCACACATATCCGCCACCACCCAGAACAAAGAATGGTCCTTGTCTTTGGTATATACAGCGGCATAAAAGGCCTTTTCTGTCAGGTGAATGCCTAATTTTTGCGGCCTCTACTCCAGTGGCCTACAGTAAAATTGTTATCCAGTGACCGCCTAATGTACCTCCAGCCACATCATCACAAGTTCTTTTCTGTCAGGTGAATGCCTAATTTTTGGGGCCTGTACTCCCGTGGCTTAAAATAAAAATCTTCTTGGCTCCAGCAGGGCACATTTTTGAGAGTTTCCCTTTAAGACACATAAAAATGGTCCCTGATTAAAATACATATTTTTTGTTTGAGTTTTTGCCAATGATCCCCTTCTGGTATGTCACTGTCCATGTTGTGGGACTATTTGTGCACTTCTAGTAAGTATTTGGTGGCTGCAAATATGACCTGAAGGTTTTTCAGGTTCGCCTGCCAATAAAGTCAATGGGACCTGCCGCGAACGCGCGGTTCACGAACATTCGCGAACGCGCGTTCGCGAACCGTTCTTGGCGATGTTCTCCATCACTACGGGTCGGCATGCACTTAAAAATTTTCTGTAGTTCTCTTCATACCACAACTGGAAATCTCAAAAAAGCCACTGCTCATGCATAGTAGTACTATCATAAGCTGAACATATAGTAAAGAAAGTCACACACATTTTGAATAAAGTGGAATATCAACTTTTCAGTGCACATGTCTGTAATGGAGCTGTGCCAACATCACAGAATTAACTACAGTAAATGCATAAATACATAAATTATTCCCTATTAAATAATTTCCATTCACAATGTGCGTTATTTATTTATTTTTTGTGCTACTAGTATTTTTGTGGCACCTTTTCCCTACTAGGATGTGTCATTCTCTAGAATGCTATACATGTATCCTAAAACATTATTTAATAACACTCTGAATATAAACACATATATATATATATATATATATATATATATATATATACAGTCAGGTCCATAAATATTGGGACATCGACACAATTCTAAAATGTTTTACTCTATACACCACCACAATGGATTTGAAATGAAACGAACAAGATGTGCTTTAACTGCAGACTGTCAGCTTTAATTTGAGGGTATTTACATCCAAATCAGGTGAACAGTGTAGGAATTACAACAGTTTGCATATGTGCCTCCCACTTGTTAAGGAACCAAAAGTAATGGGACATAATAATAATCATAAATCAAACTTTCACTTTTTAATACTTGGTTGCAAATCCTTTGCAGTCAATTACAGGATGAAGTCTGGAACGCATAGATATCACCAGACGCTGGGTTTCATCCCTGGTGATGCTCTGCCAGGCCTCTACTGCAACTGTCTTCAGTTCCGGCTTGTTCTTGGGGCATTTTCCCTTCAGTTTTGTCTTCAGCAAGTGAAATGCATGCTCAATCGGATTCAAGTCAGGTGATTAACTTGGCCATTGCATAACATTCCACTTCTTTCCCTTAGAAAACTCTTTGGTTGTTTTTGCAGTATGCTTTGAGTCATTGTCCATCTGCACTGTGAAGCGCCGTCCAATGAGTTCTGAAGCATTTGGCTGAATATGAGCAGATAATATTGCCTGAAACACTTCAGAATTCATCTGCCTGCTTTTGTCAGCAGTCACATCATCAATAAATACATGAGAAACAGTTCCATTGGAAGCCATACATGCCCACGCCATGACACTACCACCACCATGCTTCACTGATGAGGTGGTATGCTTAGGATCATGAGCAGTTCCTTTCCTTCTCAATACTCTTCTCTTCCCATCACTCTGGTACAAGTTGATCTTGGTCGCATCTGTCCATAGGATGCTGTGAAGGCTTTTTTACATGTCGTTTGGCAAACTCTAATCTGGCCTTCCTGTTTTTGAGGCTCACCAATGGTTTACATCTTGTGGTAAACCCTCTGTATTCACTTTGGTGAAGTCTTCTCTTGATTGTTGACTTTGACACACATACACCTACCTCCTAGAGAGTGTTCTTGATCTGGCCAACTGTTGTGAAGGGTGTTTTCTTCACCAGGGAAAGAATTCTTCGGTCATGCACCACAGTTTTTTTCAGTGGTCTTCCGGGTCTTTTGGTGTTGCTGAGCTCACCGATGCATTCCTTCTTTTTAAGAATGTTCCAAACAGTTGTTTTGGCCACGCCTAATGTTTTTTGCTTTCTCTCTGATGGGTTTGTTTTGTCTTTTCAGCCGAATGATGGCTTACTTCACTGATAGTGACAGCTCTTTGGATCTCATCTTGAGAGTTGAAAGCAACAGATTCTGAATGCAAATAGCACACTTGAAATTAACTCTGGACCTTTTATCTGCTCATTGTAATTGGGATAATGAGGGAATAACACACACCTGGCCATGGAACAACTGAGAAGCCAATTGTACCATTACTTTTGGTCCCTTAACAAGTGGGAGGCACATATGCAAACTGTTGTAATTCCTACACCGTTCACCTGATTTGGATGTAAATGCCCTCAAATTAAAGCTGACAGTCTGCAGTTAAAGCACATCTTGTTCGTTTCATTTCAAATCCATTGTGATGGTGTATAGAGCCAAAAATGTTAGAATTGTGTCGATGTCCCAATATTTATGGACCTGACTGTATACAGTCCTGATCAAAAGTTTAGGACCACTTGAAAAATTGCAAAAAATATTTAGCATGGCTGGATCTCAACAAGGTTCCAAGTAGAGCTTCAACATGCAACAAGAAGAAATGGGAGTGAGACAAAACATTTTTTTAAGCATTCAATTTAATGAAAACAACAAATAAACTGAAACAGGCTGTTTTTCAGCTGATCAAAAGTTTAGGACCACACCTCCAAAAAAAAACTAAACCCCCCCAAAACAGAAATCCAACTTCCAAACATGAACTCAGTAATGAGTAGCTCCGCCGTTATTGTTTATCACTTCAAAAATTCGTTTCGGCATGCTTGATGCAAGCGTTTCCATGAGGTGAGTGGGAACATTTCTCCAAGTGGTGAAGACGGCCGCACGAAGGCCATCTACTGTCTGGAACTGTTGTGCATTTTTGTAAACTTTCCTTGCCATCTATCCCCAAAGGTTCTCAATTGGATTTAGATCAGGGAAACACGCAGGATGGGCTAAAAGAGTGATGTTATTCACCTGGAAGACGTCCCTTGTCCTGCGGGCATTGTGTACTGTAGCGTTGTCCTGTTGAAAAACCCAGTCATTAGCACACAGACGAGGGCCCTCAGTCATGAGGAATGCTCTCTGCAACATCTGGACATAGCCAGCGGCCGTTTGACGCCCCTGCACTTCCTGAAGCTCCATTGTTCCACTGAAGGAAAAAGCACCTAGGACCATTATGGCGCGCCCTCCATTGTGGCGCGTAGAAAACATCTCAGGTGGGATCTGCTTGTCATGCCAGTAACGTTGGAAACCATCAGGACCATCAAGGTTACATTTTTTCTCATCAGAGAATAAAACTTTCTTCCACCTTTGAATGTCCCATGTTTGGTGCTCTCTTGCAAAGTCCAAACGAGCAGTTCTGTGGCGTTCAAGGAGACGTTTTTTGTTTTTGAAGCCCTTCAGTCTCAGGTGCCGTCTGATGGTTATGGGGCTGCAGTCAGCACCAGTAAGGGCCTTAATTTGGGTCGAGGATCGTCCAGTGTATTGACGGACAGCCAATTGGATCCTCCGGCTCAGTGCTGATGAATTTTTTTTTTGGTCTTCCACTTGACTTTTTTGTTCCATAACCCTCAGGATCATTTAAGAAATTGCAAATGACTGTCTTACTACGTCCCACCTCAGCAGCGATGGCGCGCTGTGAGAGACCCTGCATATGCAGTTCAACAACCCAACCACGTTCAAAAAGGGAGAGTTTTTTGCCTTTGCCATCACAACGTGTGACCACCTGACAGAAAATTACAATGAATCCACATCTTTGCACAGATTTGGCCTTTTAAAGGCATGTGGTCCTAACATTTTGATCAGCTGAAAAACAGCCTGTTTCAGTTTAATCGTTATTTTCAATTAATTGAAAGCTCAAAAAATGTTTTGTTTCACTCTCATTTCTTCTTGTTGCATGTTGAAGCTCTACTTGGAACCTTGTTAAGATCCAACAATGTAAAATATGATTTTTTGCCGTTTTTCAAGTGGTCTTAAACATTTGATCAGAACTTTATATATTGTGGGGATTTGCTCTGGTAGACAGGCTAGCGGACGCAGTACAGAGGCAACCACAAAGTCATTAACAGTGTTTTATTCACACATAAGGAAAAAACAAAAAGTAACGGTTTGCAGTCTTGGTGTTTGTTCACACCATAAAAAGTCCACAGAACAAAAGCCTTCACCTGGTCAGCCGTTTTTCCACCCGCAGTCCACAGCAGGCTTTAGGGCCTGTTTCCTAGCAGGCATCTCTCAGCCCTTTAGCACGGCACAAGTTCTCAGTTCCCAAACACACATACCTCCCCCCTTTGTTGAATCCTGAGGGGGTGAACACCCGCCAGACAGTATACCCGGGACAGGGCATCTGCGTTTCCCTGTAACATACCTGCCCTATGTTCCACGGAAAATTAAAAGTTTTGTAGCGACAAGAATCACCTGGTGACCCGAGCATTCCTCTCTTTGGCCTGGCTCATCCACTTGAGAGGGGAGTGGTCGGTCAACAGACGGAACTTTCTCCCCAACAGATAATAGCGGAGAGACTCGAGTGCCCATTTGATGGCTAGGCACTCTCTCACCGCTATACTGTACCGGGTCTCGGCTGGGATGAGCTTACGGCTGAGGAAGACAACGGGATGCTCCTCCCCGCTGACTTCCTGAGACAGTACAGCACCTAGACCTACCTCGGAGGCATCAGTCTGCACTATAAACTCCCTTTTGAAGTCGGGCGTCACCAAAACCGGGGAACCACACAGGGCCGACTTCGAAGCGGAGAAAGCCTTTTCCACCTGTTCATTCCAGAGGATCGTCACTGACTTGCATCCCTTGAAAAGGCCTGTCAATAGTGCGGCGACTGTAGCAAAGTGGGGGACAAACGTCATATAGTATCCCACCATTCCCAGGAACGACTTTACTTGGCGAGTAGTGACAGGTCCGGGCCAATTTCGAATTGCCTCAATTTTGTTCAGCTGAGGTTTGATAATTCCATGCCCAATTACATACCCCAGGTACTTGGTCTCTTCTAACCCTATCGCGCACTTTTATGGGTTAGTGGTCAGTCCAGCCTTCCTAAGGGAGTCCACTACAGTCTGCTCTTTTGGTAGATGACTTTCCCAGTCGGTACTATGAATGACAATATCGTCCATGTAAACCAAAGCGTACCGACGATGTGGACGAAGTACAACGTCCATGAGCCGTTGAAAAGTGGCAGGTGCGCCATGCAGACCAAAGGGTAACACCTTATATTGGTATAGCCCTTCTGGTGTAATAAAGGCAGTTTTCTCTTTGCAACCTCCGTCAACCTGCCAGTACCCTTTGGTGAGGCCCAAAACAGAAAAATACAGAGCTCGGACTAACCGCTCAATAAGCTCATCCATCCGAGGCATTGGATATGCATCAAACAGAGATTTCGTTTAGTTGCGAAAATCGTTACAGAACCGTAATGTCCCGTCCGGCTTGGGAATTATGGGCCATTCACTTTTGGACTCCTCAATGACGTCTAGCTGCAGCATTACTTGCTCTTCCTCCGCGATGACTTTTCGCCGAGCCTCGGGTACCCGGTACGGTTTTAACCGGTCTTTTGCCTGAAACTCAGTGATAATGTCATGTTGGATTATGGAAGTGCGTCCAGGAAGGTCCAAGAACACATCCGTGTTCCGACTAACGAACTCCCTGGCCTCATGAGCCTGTTTAGAGGAGAGGCTGTCAGCAATTTTCACTGTGGCAGCCACTTCCCTTGCTTCAGATAGAGGGACCGAATCGGCTTCCCCTAGAAGGTCATGGGCTGTCTTCAGTACAGATTTCCCTATCTTTCCATGGTTTGAGCAGATTCACATGGTACACCTGTTCCGGCTTTCACCTCCCTGGCTGGTGTATCTTGTAATCTACCTCTCCAATTTTTTCAAGTACCTCGTAGGGCCCCTGCCATCTAGCTAGGAACTTACTGTCTACGGTTGGTACCAGAACCAACACCCGATCACCCGGGTTAAAGTTCCGGACCCGCGCCTGCTGATTATATACCCTACTCTGGGCACTGCCTCCATATGCTCCCTAACCAGAGGTAAAACAGTTTATATCCGTCCTTGCATGTGGGTGACGTACTCAACCACACTTTTGTGCGATGTGGGTTGTTGTTCCCACGCCTCTTTGGCCACGTCCAACAGACCGCGAGGGTGTCTGCCGTATAGCATTTTGAAGGGTGAGAACCCAGTAGAGGTCTGGGGCACCTCTCGCACTGCGAATATGAGATAGGGAAGAAGAAGATCCCAGTCCCTCCCATCCTTAGATACCACTCTTTTTAACATATTTTTGCTGTTTTATGTGGAGCAACTTACAGAGTTCCCTCATGACCTTGGACATAAACGGGGTCCCTTGGTCAGTCAGAACCTCCTTAGGCAGACCCACTCGAGAAAACATCTCCATTAACTCCTTAGCTATGAGTTTGGCTGATGTATGACGCAGTGGCACTGGTACCGAGTGGCGTAGTCGAGGACGACCAAGATGTGTTGGTGCCCTGTAGCAGACTTTGGTACTGGGCCTACGAGATTTATAGCGATTCGCTTGAACGGGACCTCGATAATCGGGAGGGGTACCAGGGGACTATGGAAATGTGCCCTGGGCTCGTTATCTGGCAGGTTGGGCAAGACTTACAATATTCTTCTACCTCTCTGAACACACCGGGCCAGTAAAACTATTGTAGTATCCGGTCCTGTGTTTTCTGCATTCCCAGATGACCCCTGAGAACATGCTGGTGGGCTAACTCTAACACGAGTTTGAGATAAGCCTGGGGCACCGCCAACCTTTCAATGGATTCACCTCGCAGCTGGTTTACCCGATACAACATATCTTGATGAACCACAAAACGGAGAAACACTGACTCTGCCCCCGGTTGTTGTGGTTCCCCATTTATTATTAATACATTTTCCCAGGCTCGGGATAGGATTGTGTCCCGGTGTTGTGCAGTACCAAAATTACCCCGGAGACATTGAGGTCTGCCAGCTCAGGACCCGCGGCAAGTCCTCCATGTCTCCCACCATCACACTTAGCGGGGTTGTCTCCCCCTCTTCCACCGAAGTGGCGGTCATCCCTACCGCTGGCCCTTTGGACTCAGGTTCCCAGAGTTCTGGTCCCCCTCCCCTGAGCCAGGCCACTCTGATAGGGTTACATCGGTCTCACGGGTATCGGTAACTTTCGTATCCGGCCATAGTTCCGGCAAACCGGGGAAGTCTCTCCCTATTATTAGTTCATACTGTAATTTTGTGGCAACGGCCACCTCATGAGTCCACCTGCCAGCCACCGTTGATAGAGAGACCAGGGCAGTGGGATAGTCCTTTAAGTCTCCATGAATGCACACAACGCCAACCTTTCGGCCAGTATACTCGGCAGGCCGCACCAGGGCAGCTCTTACCAGGGACACCAGGCTCCCTGAATCCAGCAGTGCCACCACCAGAGCGTCCCCCACTTCCACCTGGCACAGGCGGCTATTGTCTATAGTCTCGGAGGTTCCTGAGGCACGTAGCTTCCTGGCATACAATGAGTGGCGGTAGTCATAGTTGGTATCCATGGGTTCACCCCGATGGGGACAGTCGGCCCTTATGTGTCCAGGCTCGTGACACCGCCAGCAGACCACTGGGGCTGAGACTGCAGGGGGTTCATTCCGAGCGGGTTTGGCTGGCACCAGCCGCCGGATCTGTGGTGGAGATTTCTGGGGTTTGACTGGCTCCCTCCCAAAAGAACCCCCCTGCAGATTTCTGGGGGCCTCGTAGCACCAGGTCGACCATCTCTAAAGCATTACCAGGAGACACCTGGCCGATCTAGTGCTGGAGAGGGTACGGCAAAGCCCTCCAGAACACATCCGCCAACAGACGGCCCAGCTTAGCAGTGGGAGTCAGTATGTCAGGCTGCAGCCATTTTTGCAACCGGTGTAGAAGGTCTTAAAATTGTGGTCTGGTGGGTTCAGCCGGGTTAAATTTCCACTGATGCACCTGCTGGGCCTGGACCAATACATTCACCCCCAGTCTCGCCAGGATCTCACCTTTTACGGTCAGGTAGTCGGCCGCTTGATCATCGGGGAGATCGAAAAACACTTGCTGGGGTCTAGACGCCAGGAACGGAGCGACGACCTCAGTCCACTGGTCTCGGGGTATCTTCTCCCTCACGGGAACACTGCCATATAGGTCTCGACGTTATCCGAGGGGGTCATCTTAGGGATCGCCTCACGGACAGCTTTCTGGGCATCGTGGACATCACATGTTGTAATAGAAGCTGGTTAGTTTTCTGCTGCTGCTTGTTAGCCTCCCACTGCTGCAAGTTAGCCTCCACGAGGGCTTTTACGACCGCCTCCATTTTGTCAGGGGACACGGGTCGTAACCTTGCCGGCTTAATATAGGACATGCGCTTGTGCCCGGGAAAACAAAAAACTTTTCGGCATTCAGGCCTGCATCACTGCGTTTGCTTTCATCCTCCACCAATTGTGGGGATTTGCTCTGGTAGACAGGCTAGCGGACGCAGTACAGAGGCAACCACAAAGTCTTTATCTTAACAGTTCAGTGTTTTATTCGCACATAAGGGAAAACAAAAAAGTAACGTTTTGCAATCTTGGTGTTTGTTCACACCATAAAAAGTCCACAGAACAAAAGCCTTCCACAGCAGGCTTTAGGGCCTGTTTCCAAGCAGGCGTCTCTCAGTCCTTTAGCACGGCACAAGTTATCAGTTCCCAAACACACAGAGACTGACAGCGCTCCGCTGTCAGAGAGGAGTAATCCTCACCCAGCTGAGACTGCTGGCCGGGTTTGATATAGGCCAGTAAGGACCCAGCCTGGAACGTGGGTAGCAGCCACCCACCCAGCACTTTGGCTACTCCCAGTAAGAGCCGGCCCGGATCGGCTTTACAGCCATACTAATAGAAAACAGTGTCAATCAGCACTAGCTGTCGCTGACCCTTGAAATTACCGCCTATTACCTAACCGAGGCCAGGAACCGTGGTGACACATACCTTCCGTCAATGACAGCCCCTTGCGCCTTCCTACAACATATATATATATTGTAGTGATATGCACAGTATAAGTGCTGGGAGGCGTGTATATCCCACCCAGATACCTCAGCTAGGTGAGATAACTGAAATCCAGAAAGCTGCAGTGGTTTCAGAAAAGTGTAGTTTGCTGAGACAGCTTTGTCTAGATGTTGTTCTGGGCTGGATTTCATGTGGACTGGAGGATAGGTTTGGTAGTGGGATCTGCCAGTCCACATCCTTCCACTACATGTATTGTCTTTTGCCGGAGGTGATCGCAGTTGAGGCCTGCTGCTGTAATCAAGGAGGGATAAAACAAACTTCTGTGTATGACTTGAGGGGAGAAAGCCTGTGAGAGAGAGGGGAGCCTGAGAGGCTCTGTGTGGTCTCAGCCAAGAGGGATGAGGGGCTACGAGGCTTTGTAAAGCCTGAAGTTTGGGGGGGCCCAGCAACGCCTATGGAAAAAGGTCAGAGTCGGGATGACTTCTGGACCATCTCCCCCCAAGGGTGCTGGTGTGGTCACAGTCTAGAGGCTACTGAACTGTATGTGGTTAAGGGGCCACGAGGCTATGTGAAGCCTGATCTCTTCCCGTATGGACTTGTGTCTGATGATCAGACCTGCAAAGTATTGGCACCTGAGACCCTGTGCTTAGAGGTGAGTCAGGGAAACTATTTTGTATTAGAGCCCATACGGGCAGGTGTTTGTTTCATTTTGATGCTTATGTTTGTGTGGTTGCTGAAGTGCCACAATAAAGCACCAGTTTAGACATTAAATCCTGTTGTCTGAGAAAAAGTCTGTGACTGCTACCCCCTGAGAGAGAGCGATCCCTTACAATATATATATATCAGATTATAGATAGCACTATAACATATTCTAATGTTAACCCTTACAGGACCCAGTTAATTGAAATTTTTTTTATAATTTTTTTTTCCCTACACATTCCGAGAGCCATTCCTTTAAAACTGCTCACATAGCCAAATGAGGGATTGTTTTTTAGGGAAAAACCTGTATTTGTTAATGGTACCATTTTACTTGCCATATCATGTATTGACAAATGGGAGGGGGGGAGTTTTCTAGGGTGAAACTGGGGGGAAAAAGCAATTCCACCATTACTTTTTGGGTTTTGTTATTACAGCGTTCACTCTAAGATTGACATGACAACCTTATTCTGCAGGTCAGTACAAGTACAGCAATACCAAATTTATGTAGGTTTTATTATGTTTTACTAATTTTAAATAAGCGGACCTCTGACCTGTAGTATTTATAGATACCACCCTATGGTACATACGACAATTTGATCACTTTTTATTCAATTTTTTTGAGGGGGCGAGATGATAAAAAAAAGCAGATCAAATTTTGTTTTCCTTTTATGAAAATATTTTTATTTTTTAATAGCTCAGATGTATATGCATGTGGTAAAATATGTTAAATATATACCGCAAGAGGTTGATCAACTGTATAGCCAATGCGGTCAGCAGCCGCAATCAGGTGGGCATGTTTTACGTGCAGTCATCACAACTCAGAAATCAATTTCCCCATTAAATTCTGTTGGAAAATGAGATGCTGCATCATGACTGGTCCGCGTGGTCATACCCTGAGAGTGCTTCCCCTGTTATACTTATAGGAGAGCAACAGCAGGTTGAAAGGATTGGAATGTTACCTGGTGTAGGTCTGACAAGGAAGCAAGGTGCTCTACCCTTCATGTCACTAAAGGAGGGGTCTGTGTCTGGACTTGATTTCATACCTGTTTTCATTTCTTCACATACTTGAGGTCACCCATAATGGCATTCTAGGAGTTACACTCTGCAAGCAGAGAACTGATTGGACAAGAAAGTGGAAACAAAGCATTCTCAGAAAGCTACCAGCCCGGGGCCAATAATTACAAGTCCTTGCACCGCTTGAAGTTACTCAGCTGACATGTCTGAACTGTGCAGAGACCTTCAAGTAAACTATTACACAAAGCTAAATGGATCACATGGCTTAAAGCAGCTGCTAAATATCAGGCTCTAAATGATATGTCACCCACCACCCTTCGTAGAGAAAAGTGTGAAAAAAAAGACTAACAGACCGAGACAGGTAGGAGAGGAAGAGATCAAGGCGCTGAGGAGGCTTTGTAATAATCAGCCATAAATATTGTCACAGCCCCGTGACAGTAGAATCGTTCATACAGGCACCATCGGTGACAGATATGCTGGTAATATAGAAATGTAATGACTGACAATTTACACCAAAACAGGATTAAAGGGAAACTGAGCACAAGATAAAAAGCTGATACAATCGTATTCTATGTACTGTAATATGCAAACATCTGTCTGATAAAGCTGACCAGGTTCCTACATGGTATTGCTGCAGTAATAATAAAAAAAACTATGTAAATGACTAAAAACTAAATGACACAGAGCAATGCCATAGAGGAATGATATGCCTTGCAGCGTAAAACTATTTGCTGCCTTAAAAACACACTTGGCAGGAACCAGATCAAGAAATACATCAGCAACTGGAATTTGTCAATGCAAACTTTTTTACAGCTGCTTAACAAGTTAGAAGCAAATAAGACATTCCGTACATTGAAAACAAAGTCTTTTGGGCCTCATATAGAGTATTGTACAAAAGTGTTAGGCAGGTATGGAAACAATGCTGCAAAGTAAGAAGGCTTTCAAAAATAGAAGAGTTAATAGTTTATTTTTATCAATTAACAAAATGTAAAGTGAATGAAGAAAAAAGAAATCTAAATCCAATCAGTATTTGGTGTGACCACCCTTTGCCTTCAAAACAAACTCAGGTACACTTGCACAGAATTTTTGAAGGAATTAGAGCATCTCAGTCCTGTACAGAAAAAAGAGCTCCATATTTGTAATAAACACCAATTAAAAAAAAATAATAATTTTAGCTCAGAAGGAGTACAATGCAATCATAAAAACAAATCCCCTAAAGGTGTACATAGTCTTTAAACAATATTCTTATCAGCAAGATAAGAACTGAGCTATGAGTGTTTATGAGGTCAGGAGATCAGAGATAAGGAGCTGTCAGCTGAGCTGCCTTACAGGAAACGCAGTCTGGTACTAGAGAATCTCAAAGCTGTACAGAGAAATGGGCTGAAAATTTTTAAAGGGCATCTGTCAGCAGATTTGTGCCTATGAAACTGGCTGACCTGTTACATGTGTGCTTGGCAGATGAAGGCATCTGTGTTGCTCCTATGTTCATATGTGCCTGCATGGCTGAGAATTTTTTTTATTTTTATTTTTTTAAATCTAGAGGGAAAACAAACCAGGCTGTTGTAATGAGCTTTATTTATATTAATATAAGCAGATATTTAACGCGAGTTTGACCGCGACGCGTGGTTGATTAAGTGTGTGGTTGTCTAAGTGTGTGACTTAAGATTAAGTGACTTTAGATTCAGGGACTTCAGTGGGGGACTGCAATTAGCCAGTTTCTTAGTACTACATTATATTGTATTTTTCGCTTTTGTGGTGTAATCCCCAGTTAGTATGTGTTGCACAATTGACATTGCAGTCCAGTGCACATCTTGCATGATGTATGCAGTCCTGGAACAGCCGTTCGAGGTTGTATATCTTTGTTAAAGATGTGAGCAAATTACCCGTTTGGAATCGCAAATCGAGTCTCTAAACGGGCAAGTTGCAACACTGAGAGGCATTGACAATTTTCAAAAGAGTTTGCTTCTCAACGAGCAAGCACTCTTTGGGGTAGATGAGGGGGAGGGTGACAGAGTGGAGGCTAAGGAAAGTGAGGTAGCTCGCTGGGTAACAGTTAGAAAGCGGGGTAGAAAGAGTGCCAGGGAGGCTAGCCTTGATCTGACACACCCCAACAAGTTTGCACGTTTGGCAGATGAGGGGGATGTCCAGGGACAGCACTGCTGCAGCCGGACACTTCCTCTGCCAGTCAGGGGAATGTCAGCTCCAGTAAGCAGGGAACCAGGAGAGCAGGGCAGGCCAGACAGGTGCTGGTAGTGGGAGACTCCATTATTAGGGGAACAGATAGGGCAATCTGTCACAAAGACCGTGATCGACGAACAGTCTGCTGTCTTCCTGGCGCTAGCGTTCGACACATCGCGGATTGGGTTGACAGATTACTGGGAAGGGCTGGAGAAGATCCAGCGGTCATGGTCCATATCGGAACCAATGACAAAGTTAGAGGTAGGTGGAGAGTCCTTAAAAATGATTTCAGGGATTTAGGTCAAAAGCTTAGGGCAAGGACCTCAAAGGTAGTATTTTCTGAAATACTGCCTGTACCACGGGCTACACAAGAAAGGCAGCGGGAGATTAGAGAGATTAACAAGTGGCTCAAGAACTGGTGTAGGAAGGAGGGGTTTGGGTTCCTGGAGAACTGGGCCGACTTCTCTATCGGCTACAGGCTCTATCATAGGGTTGGGCTGCACCTGAATGGGGAAGGGGCAGCTGTGTTGGGGAGAAAGATGGCTAGAAGGTTGGAGGAGTGTTTAAACTAGGGACTGGGGGGGAGGGAAATTACATTATAGGATGGAAGATAGTACAGATAGAGACCACGGGCAAGGTAGTGGGACTGGGGGAGGAATGGAAGGAGGGACTAGAACAGTTTAGAAGGAAAGGTGTAGGGTAAAAAATATAAATAAACCTCTGAAATATATGTATAATGCCAAAAGCCTGACTAATAAAACTGGGGAGCTGGAATTAGTGATTTGTGAGGAGAACTATGACATGGCTGGATGATAGCTATGACTGGGCAGTTAATGTACAAGGTTACAGTCTGTTTAGAAAGTATCGGCAAAACCGGAGAGGGGGAGGGGTTTGCCTTTATGTAAAGTCTTGTCTAAAGCCCACACTCTGTAAAGATATAAGTGAGGGACATGAACATGTGGAGTTACTGTGGTTAGAGATATATGGAGCTAAAAACAATTATAAATTACTAATAGGAGTTTACTATAAACCACCTCATATACCAGAGTCCACAGAAAATCTACTACTAAACGAGATAGACAAGGCGGCAAATCATAATGAGGTGGTTATTATGGGGGACTTCAACTACCCAGATATAGACTGGGAAACTGAAACTCATAAAGGAAACAGGCTATTGGCAATAACCAAAGACAATTACCTCTCCCAACTGGTTCAGGACCCGACTAGAGGGACGGCCATACTGGACTTAGTATTAACCAATAGGCCTGACAGAACAACAGACGTGCAGGTTGGGGGACACCTGGGAAATAGTGACCATAAAGTAATAACCTTCCAATTATCATTCAAAAGAGCGTTTCTACAGGGAGGAACAAAAATACCAAACTTCAAAAAAGCCAAATTTTGCCAACTAAGAGAGGCCATAGGCCTAACTAACTGGGACAAAGTCCTCAAAAATAAAAATACAGCCACAAAATGGGATATCTTTAAAAGCATCCTAAAATCTCATTGTGAGAGGTACATACCGTATGGGAATAAAAGGTTAAGGAACAAAAAGAAACCAATGTGGATAAATAGAACTGTAAAGAAAGCAATAAATGACAAATAGAAAGCATATAAATCACTAAAACAGGAGGGTAGCACGGAAGCACTGAAAAAAAATAGAACATGTAAAAAACAAATAAAAGCTGCCAAACTAGAGACCGAGAGATTAATTGACAAATAGAGTAAAACTAACCCTAAAATGTTCTTCAATTATATAAATGTTAAAAAGTATAAATCTGAAGGTGTCGGCCCTTTAAAGAGTAATGAGGGGGAAGTCGCAGAGAGCGACGAGGAGAAAGCAAAACTGTTAAATACACTGCTCAAATAAATAAAGGGAACACTTAAACAACACAATGTAACTCCAAGTCAATCACACTTCTGTGAAATCAAACTGTCCACTTAGGAAGCAACACTGAGTGACAATCAATTTCACATGCTGTTGTGCAAATGGGATAGACAACAGGTAAAAATTATAGGCAATTAGCAAGACACCCCCAATAAAGGAGTGGTTCTGCAGGTGGTCACCACAGACCACTTCTCAGTTCCTATGCTTCCTGGCTGATGTTTTGGTCCCTTTTGAATGCTGGCGGTGCTTTCACTCTAGTGGTAGCATGAGACGGAGTCTACAACCCACACAAGTGGCTAAGGTAGTGCAGCTTATCAAGGATGGCACATCAATGCGAGCTGTGGCAAGAAGGTTTGCTGTGTCTGTCAGCGTAGTGTCCAGAGCATGGAGGCGCTACCAGGAGACAGGCCAGTACATCAGGAGACGTGGAGGAGGCCGTAGGAGGGCAACAACCCAGCAGCAGGACCGCTACCTCTGCCTTTGTGCAAGGAGTAACAGGAGGAGCACTGCCAGAGCCCTGTAAAATGACCTCCAGCAGGCCACAAATGTGCATGTGTCTGCTCAAACGGTCAGAAGCAGACTCCATGAGGGTGATATGAGGGCTCGACGTCCACAGGTGGGGGTTGTGCTTACAGCCCAACACCGTGCAGGACGTTTGGCATTTGCCAGAGAACACCAAGATTGGCAAATTCGCCACTGGCGCCCTGTGCTCTTCACAGATGAAAGCAGGTTCACACTGAGCACATGTGACAGACGTGACAGAGTCTGGAGACGCAGTGGAGAACGTTCTGCTGCCTGCAACATCCTCCAGCATGACCGGTTTGGCATTGGGTCAGTAATGGTGTGGGGTGGCATTTCTTTGGAGGGCCGCACAGCCCTCCATGTGCTCGCCAGAGGTAGCCTGACTGCCATTAGGTACCGAGATGATATCCTTAGACCCCTTGTGAGACCATATGCTGGCGCGGTTGGCCCTGGGTTCCTCCTAATGCAAGACAATGCTAGATCTCATGTGGCTGGAGTGTGTCAGCAGTTCCTGCAAGACGAAGGCATTGATGCTATGGACTGGCCTGCCCGTTCCCCAGACCTGAATCCAATTGAGCACATCTGGGACATCATGTCTCGCTCTATCCACCAACGTCACGTTGCACCACAGACTGTCCAGGAGTTGGAAGATGCTTTAGTCCAGGTCTGGGAGGAGATCCCTCAGGAGACCGTCCGCCACCTCATCAGGAGCATGCACAGGCGTTGTAGGGAGGTCATACAGGCATGTGGAGGCCACACACACTACTGAGCCTCATTTTGACTTGTTTTAAGGACATTACATCAAAGTTGGACCAGCCTGTAGTGTGTTTTTCCACTTTAATTTTGAGTGTGACTCCAAATCCAGACCTCCATGGGTTGAAAAATTTGATTTCCATTTTTTTATTTTTGTGTGATTTTGTTGTCAGCACATTCAACTATGTAAAGGACAAAGTATTTCAGAAGAATATTTAATTAATTCAGATCTAGGATGTGTTATTTTTGTGTTCCCTTTATTTTTTTGAGCAGTGTATTTTTTTCTCCAATGTATTCACTGAGGAAAATAAACTGTCAGATGACATGCAGAATGTAAAAATAAATTCCCCATTAAAAGTGTCCTGTCTGACCCAGGATGAAGTATAACAGCGACTTAAAAAGATTAAAATAGACAAATCGCCAGGACCGGATGGCATACACCCCCGTATCCTAAGGGAATTAAGTAATGTCATAGCCAGACCCTTATTTCTGATATTTGCGGACTCTATACTGACAGGGAATGTCACACAGGATTGGCGCATGGCAAATTTGGTGCCAATATTCAAAAAAGGTCCAAAAACAGAGCCTGGAAACTATAGGCCGGCAAGTTTAACATCTGTTGTGGGTAAACTGTTTGAAGGTTTTCTAAGAGATGCTATCTTAGAGCATCTCAATGGAAATAAGCAAATAATGACATATCAGCATGGTTTCATGAGGGATCGGTCATGCCAAACTCATTTAATCAGTTTCTATGAGGAGGTAAGTTCTAGACTTGACAGCGGCGAATCAATGGATGTCATATATCTGGACTTCTCCAAAGCATTTGACACTGTACCACAAAAAAGGTTAGTATATAAAATGAGAATGCTCGGACTGGGAGAAAACGTCTGTAAGTGGGTAAGTAACTGGCTCAATGATAGAAAACAGTGGGTGGTTATTAACGGTACACACTCAGATTGGGTCACTGTCACTAGTGGAGTACCTCAGGGGTCAGTATTGGGCCCTATTCTCTTCAATATATTTATTAATTATCTTGTAGAAGGCTTGCATAGTAAAGTATCAATTTTCATAGATGACACTAAACTGTGTAAAGTAATTAACACTGAAGAGGACAGTATACTACTACAGAGGGATCTGGATAGATTGGAGGCTTGGGCAGAGAAGTGGCAGATGAGGTTTAACACTGGCAAATGTAAGGTTATGCACATGGGAAGGAATAATGCAAGTCACCCGTACATACTAAATGGTAAAACACTTGGTAACACTGACATGGAAAAGGATCTAGGAATTTTAATAAACAGCAAACTAAGCTGCAAAAAACAGTGTCAGGCAGCTGCTGCCAAGGCCAATAAGATAATGGGTTGCATCAAAAGGGGCATAGATGCCCGTGATAAGAACATAGTCCTACTACTTTACAAATCATTAGTCAGACCACACATGGAGTACTGTGTACAGTTCTGGGCTCCTGTAAACAAGGCAGACATAGCAGAGCTGGAGAGGGTCCAGAGGAGGGCAACTAAAGTAATAACTGGAATGGGTCAACTACAGTACCCTGAAAGATTATCAAAATTAGGGTTATTTACTTTAGAAAAAAGACGACTGAGGGGAGATCTAAATACTATGTATAAATATATAAATATATCAGGGGCCAGTACAGAGATCTATCCCATCATCTATTTATCCCCAGGACTGTGACTGTGACGAGGGGACATCCTCTGCGTCTGGAGGAAAGAAGGTTTGTACACAAACATAGAAGAGGATTCTTTATGGTAAGAGCAGTGAGACTATGGAACTCTCTGGTTGAGGAGGTGGTGATGGTGAGTACAATAAAGGAATTCAAGAGGGGCCTGGATGTATTAATATTACAGTCTATAGCTACTAGAGAGGGGTCGTTGATCCAGGGAGTTATTCTGATTGCCTGATTGGAGTCGGGAAGGAATTTTTTATTCCCCTAAAGTGGGGAAAATTGGTTTCTACCTCACAGTTTTTTTTTTTTTGCCTTCCTCTGGATCAACTTGCAGGATGACAGGCCGAACTGGATGGACAAATGTCTTTTTTCGGCCTTATGTACTATGTTACTAATATATGCAAATGAGCTCTAGGCGTAATAAGGACCTTGCTGTTATACCTAGAAGCTTAGCTCTCTCTGCAACTGCTGCGTGCCCTCTCCACTTTGATTTACAGGGCCAAGTGTTATCACATATACACTGCCTGGCCCTATCAATCAAAGTGCAGAGGGCACAGCAGTTGCAGAGAGAGCAGAGCCTCTAAGTGTAAAGGCAACACCCCCGTTGCTCCTAGCGGATCATTTTCACATATTAAAATTAATTTTGCAGAAGTGCAAATAAGCTTATAGAAGCAACATGGGACTTGTGGTTACACCTAGAGGCTCTGATCTCTCTGCAACTGTCAGATGCTCTGCAAATTGATTGACAGGGCCATGTCTGGACACTGCCTGAGTGCATGGCAATTGAAGAGAGAGCAGAGCCTCTAGGTGTAACGACAACGCCCCTGTTGCTCTTAGAGGCTCATTTGCATATGTTAAAACTTCATTTTTCTTGGCAATGCATCACATCTAAACATGAGACCAACACAGATGTCTTCAGCTGCCAAGTGCACAAGTAACTGGTCAGCCAGTTTCATAGGTACAAATCTGCTGACAGATGCCCTTTAACCCCTTAAGGACCGAGACATTTTTCACCTTAAGGAGCAGGCAATTTTTTGCAAATCTGACTTGTGTCACTTTATGTGGTGATAACTTTAAAACGCTTTTACTTATCCAGGCCATTCTGAGACTGTTTTCTCGTCACATATTGTACTTCATGATAGTGGTAAAATTGAGTAAAAAAAAAAATCATTTTTATTTATAAGAAAATTACAAATTTACCAAAAATTGGGAAAAATTAGCAAATTAGCAAATTTCAATTTCTCTACTTTTATAATAGATAGTAATACCTCCAAAAAGAGTTATTACTTTACATTCCCCATATGTCTACTTCATGTTTGGATCATTTTGTTAATGCCATTTTATTTTTTGGGGACGTTAGAAGGCTTAGAAGTTTAGTAGCAAATCTTGAAATTTTTCATGTGAGGCTTCATGTGAGGCTTACATAATAGAAACCACCCAAAAATTACCCTATTTTAGAAACTACACCCCTCAAAGTATTCAAAACAGATTTTACATACTTTGTTAACCCTTTAGGTGTTCCACAAGAATCAATGGAAAATAGAGACAAAATTTCTAAATTTCACTTTTTTGGCGGATTTTCCATTTGAATCCATTTTTTCCAGTTACAAAGCAAGGGTTAACAGCCAAACAAAACTCAATATTTATGGCTCTGAGTCTGTAGTTTACAAAAACACCCCATATGTGGTTGTAAACTGCTGTATGGGCACACGGCAGGGCGCAGAAGGAAAGGAATGCCATACGGTTTTAGGAAGGCAGATTTTGCTGGACTGGTTTTTTGACACCATGTCCCATTTGAAGCCCCCCTGATGCACCCCTAGAGTAGAAACTCCAAAAAAGTGACCCCATTTTGGAAACTACAGGATAAGGTGGCAGTTTTGTTGGTACTATTTTAGGATACATATGATTTTTGGTTGCTCTATATTACACTTTTTGTGAGGCAAGGTAACAAGTAATAGCTGTTTTGGCACCGTTTTAATTTTTTGTTATTTACAACATTCATCTGACAGGTTAGATCAACTTTTTTGGGTTGTTTGTTTCAGTTTTACATAACAAAGCATTTTTGAAAAAAAAATGATTTTTTTAGTGTCTCCACATTCTGAAAGTCGTAGTTTTATTTATTTTTTGGGCGACTGTCTTGTGTAGGGGCTCATTTTTTTCAGGATGAGATGACGGTTTGATTGGTACTATTTTGTGGTGCGTATGACTTTTTGATCCCTTGCTATTACACTTTTTGTGATGTAAGGTGACAAAAATGTTTTTTTTGACACTTTTTTATAATTTTTTTTTACGGTGTTCATCTGAGGGGTAAAGTCATGTGATATTTTTATAAAGAAGGTTCTTACGGACGTGGCGATACCTAATATGTCAACTTTTTTTATTTACTTAAGTTTTACACAATACCAGCATTTTTTTAACATAAAAAATTATGTTTTAGTGTCTCCATATTCTGAGCCATATTTTTTTATTTTTTGGCCAATTGACTTAGGTAGGGGCTCATTTTTTGAAGGATGAGGTGATGGTTAGATTGGTACTATTTCGGGGGGCATACGCCTTTTTGATCACTTGGTGTTGCACTTTTTGTGATGTAAGGTGCCAAAAATGGCTTTTTTTTTTACACCGTTTTTTTTTTTAATGGTATTTATCAGACAGGGTGGATCATGTAATATATTTATAGGGCCAGTCAGTACGGACGCGGCGATACCTAATATGTGTGCGTTTGTTTTTTTTTGTTCATTTTTATTTTATAAAATAAGGGCTATTTTTTTTCTTTTTTTACTTTATTAATTTTATTACTTTATTAATTTTATTAAAAACACTTTTTTTAAACTTTTTTTTCTTTACTTTATTTCTGATGCTCACTTTTGGGGGTCTGATCCCCTCTGCAATGCATTACAATACATTTGTATTGTAATGCATTGCCTGTTCATGTACTACAGTGAGTAGTACACAAACAGGGCAAAAATTATCTGCGGGGATCCAACTCACTCCGGCCACAGCCTTTTCATTCCCCTACCTCTGGTAGGCGTCTTAGAGCCCTACACGCCCGCACCACTAGGCTGAAGAACAGCTTTTACCCCAAAGCAATCAGTCTCCTAAATGCTCAGAGACTATTGCCCCTTCCTAGGATAGAAACTACCACAGACTGAAAGTGACTGCTGCATTCATGAACCCATGATGATCTCTTGTCTGCAGTGGTGTCTGATCAGTGTGTATATATACTCATAGAGCGCGAATATTCGAATATCGAGTTTTTTTAGCGAATATCGGCAATTCGCTAATTCGCTAATATTTCGAATATAATTTTTTTTTTTATTGTTAGATTTTTTTCTTTCCCACTTCCCAAAAGTAGTTCTTACCTGTCCTTAGGATTCCTGGCTGCTCCAGTCAGTGCCCGTTGCCGCTTCTGACGACTTCCGTGCTCATGGAGCGTCCCCATCACCATGGGAACGTCTCCATACTAGAATGTACTGTCGGATTTGAGAATTACGTTGAAATCACAATTTGATTAATTCAAGTTATGATAATCGAATTGCGATTTCAACTTAGCACTGCTATATTACATATTAGGCTAGAATTAACGAATATGGAATATAGTAGTGCTTAGTTGAAATCGCAATTCGATTATTATAACTTGAATTAATCGCATTGCTATTTCAACTTGGACCTGGTTTACTATGGTTGGCTTGGTAGAATTAGTGAATATGACGAATGTATTCGTCATATTCCTCCAAACGAAGATAACAAAGTATTCTCCATCTTCGTTTTAGCTCCATATTCGTCAACTTCGCTAATTCTAGCAATCAAATAGGAAAGTTGACTATAGAGACAGCTAAGTTTAATTCGCTATGTGATTATATTACTTTGCTTTTTTTTTTTATTGAATAGTTATAAATAGTTCTTGATTATTATAATGATTAAAAGCAAAGTAATATAATCGCATAGCGAATTAAACACAGCTGTCTCTATAGTCAACCTTCCTATTTGATTGCTAGAATTAGCGAAGTTGACGAATAGGTAGCTAAAACGAAGATGGAGAATACTTTGTTATCTTCGTTTTAAGGAATATGACGAATACATTCGTCATATTCGCTAATTCTACCAAGCCAACCATAGTAAACCAGGTCCAAGTTGAAATAGCAATGCGATTAATTCAAGTTATAATAATCGAATTGCGATTTCAACTAAGCACTGCTATATTCCATATTCGTTAATTCTAGCCTAATATGGAATATAGCAGTGCTAAGTTGAAATCGCAATTCGATTATTATAACTTGAATTAATCTAATTGCGATTTCAACTTAGAGCTGGTTTACTATGGTTGGCTTGGTAGAATTAGCGAATATGACGAATGTATTCGTCATATTCCTCCAAACGAAGATAACAAAGTATTCTCCATCTTCGTTTTAGCTACCTATTCGTCAACTTCGCTAATTCTAGCAATCAAATAGGAAGGTTGACTATAGAGACAGCTAAGTTTAATTCGCTATGTGATTATATTACTTTGCTTTTTTTTTTTATTGAATAGTTATAAATAGTTCTTGATTATTATAATGATTAAAAGCAAAGTAATATAATCGCATAGCGAATTAAACACAGCTGTCTCTATAGTCAACCTTCCTATTTGATTGCTAGAATTAGCGAAGTTGACGAATAGGTAGCTAAAACGAAGATGGAGAATACTTTGTTATCTTCGTTTTAAGGAATATGACGAATACATTCGTCATATTCGCTAATTCTACCAAGCCAACCATAGTAAACCAGGTCCAAGTTGAAATAGCAATGCGATTAATTCAAGTTATAATAATCGAATTGCGATTTCAACTAAGCACTGCTATATTCCATATTCGTTAATTCTAGCCTAATATGGAATATAGCAGTGCTAAGTTGAAATCGCAATTCGATTATTATAACTTGAATTAATCTAATTGCGATTTCAACTTAGAGCTGGTTTACTATGGTTGGCTTGGTAGAATTAGCGAATATGACGAATGTATTCGTCATATTCCTCCAAACGAAGATAACAAAGTATTCTCCATCTTCGTTTTAGCTACCTATTCGTCAACTTCGCTAATTCTAGCAATCAAATAGGAAGGTTGACTATAGAGACAGCTAAGTTTAATTCGCTATGCGATTATATTACTTTGCTTTTTTTTTTTTATAAATAGAATCATTATAATATGTGTATCTAATTCCATTTTGAATGACACAGTCTGCTGAGTGGTGTATCTAATCCTATCTTGTATGATTTGTGTATCTAAACCCTAATGCACATGACCGTATTCATTTTTCGGTCTGCGAGACGCAGATCCGCTAAATAAAGATACTGTCCGTGTGCAACCAGCATTTTATTTTAGTTTTTTGCAGTCCCATTGATTTCTATGGATTTCAGGTCTGCATTATGAGGACCAGAATAGGACATGTTCTATTTTTTGCAGAACTGACACTGTGCTTTTCACATCCGTACATTAGTAAAGCAAAAAATAGAACATGTCTTATTCTGGTCCTCATAATGCAGATCTAAACCCCATAGAACTCAATGGCTCTGGAAACCAAATGCACATCTCACACAGGCAGTATCCTTATTTAGCAGATCTGCTACTTGGAGAAAGCAGAACTGGTACGGTCCTGTGCATGATGCCTAATCCTTTCATTTTTGGTCCTGACTGCTGAAGGGATTATCTTGGGCCATCATATGTGATACACGTGAGATAATGCCATGATCAGCCTGGGAAACACGGTCCGTGTGTCGCCACATCTCCCAGGCCGAACGCACACTCTCCTGACCGAACTGACGATATGACAGTAATGCATGATAAAGACCTCTTATCTGGTGAGGGGAGCCGAGGTTGGCCTGGAAATTGTGGCTGATACATGGACTGAGCCATGGATTCCTGGGCCAATCACAGTAGTTTGCATGATCCCTATCACTCATACTGAGCTGCCATAACAGTGTCATCCACAGTGTCTCCATAACAGTTACATCCACAGTGTCCCCTTAACAGTGACATCTAGAGCACCCCCATAACAGTGACATCCACAGTGCTCCCTTAACCATAACAGTGACATCCACAGTGCCCCATAACAGTTACATCCACAATGTCCCCATAACAGTGACATCCACAGTGTCCCCATAACAATTACATCCACAGTGCTCCCATAACAGTTACATCCACAGCACCCCTATAACAGTGACATCTACAGCGTTCCCATAACAGTGACATCGACAGATCCCACATAACAGTGCCCCCATAACAGTGACATCCACCGTGCTCCCATAACAGTGACACCCACAGTGCCCCCATAAGAGTGACATCCACAGTGCTCCCATAAGAGTGACATCCACAGTGCCCCCATAACAGTGACGTCCACAGTGCCCCCATAACAGTGATATCCACAGTGCCCCCATAACAGTGACATCCACAGTGCTCCCATAACAGTGACATCCACAGTGCCCCATAGCAGTGACATCCACAGTGCTCCCATAAGAGTGACATCCACAGTGCCCCCATAACAGAGACATCCACAGTGCCCCCATAACAAAGACATCTACTGTGCCCCCATAACAGTAATATCCACAGTGCCCCCATAACAGTGACATCCACAGTGCTCCCATAAGAGTGACATCCACAGTGCCCCCATAAGAGTGACATCCACAGTGCCCCCATAACAGAGACATCCACAGTGCCCCCATAACAGTGACATCCACAGTGCTCCCATAAGAGTGACATCCACAGTGCCCCCATAACAGAGACATCCACAGTGCCCCCATAACAGTAATATCCACAGTGCCCCATAACAGTGACATTTAGAGCACCCCCATAACAGTGACATCCACAACGCCCCCGTAACAATGACATCCACAGCGCCCCCATAACAGTGTCACTGTTATGGGAGCACTATGGATATCACTGTTATGGGGTCACTCTAGATGTTATCTACAGTGCCCCCATGTGCTATCCACAGTGCCAGCCACAGTGCCCCCATGTGCCAGCCACAGTGCCTACAAGGGCACCCATGTGCCATAAACAGTGCCCACTAGGGCACCCATGTGCCATCCACTGTACATGAGTCAGTACAGGCTTCACATAGAAGCCTGTACACTCAGAAGACGGCTGGCGGTCCCGGCGCATGCGCAGTAGTGTGCAAGCGACGGGACCGAAGAAGGCTGGCAGGAGGCAGTGACGTCAGTGATGACAGTCCATCTCCTGCCTCCGGCAGGAAAAGAAGAGGACGGGGCTGGACCAGAAGACTACAAAACGCTTCAGGAGCGGTCACGTGACCATGAAGAGTGTCATAGGAAGGGCTGCGCTGTGGAGGGTAAGTATTGGTGTAGTAACCTTCCCTTCACAGGTTATGAAGATGGACAATTTTCAAGTAGAGGCCCGGAGAACCCCTTTACTAAAGACCAATTAAAAATATATATTTTTAGCTCAAAATGAGTACAATGCAATAATAAAAATGCCCCCAAAGATGTCCATAGCCTTTAAATATCTGCACTTTCTTTGCTTATGAGTCCAGAAGGTGGTCCTATTAGTAATTGACTGTGAATATAGAGATATAAAATGACTAAACAGGACCACCCACTGGACTCCTAAGCATATAAAGAGCAGGGATCTAAATTAAGGAAATACAAGTTTTTCCCACAAAACTACAATATATATCAATCTACTCAGCTCCTCCTCCTACATAAGATACTGATCACGCCATGTATGATATGATGACATCTCTTTGAGGCCACATTCACATCGCCGTTTAGTTTTCCATTCTTTTAATCCATCAGAAGTACAGAAAAAAAAGCAAAAAAAAAACAAGAGATCCTTAATTTTGAGCATCCATTGCGCTCATTTTGCATCCATTTTGTCAGTTCCGTCAGAGATCCGTTATTTTAGACAAAGTCCTCTACAAATGACCTTTTCTCCCATCTGATGGATGCAGTTTGGAGCTGTCAAAGGTCTGAGTCTGAGTCTGTACATGGAAAATAAAAAGGCACACGTTAGGATAGTTTCACCATGCTTTGGCTTTTCTGATACTATGACTTCATTAACCGCCTCACGTCCGCCCATAGGATATAAACGTCCTATGGGTGGACGTCTATTTCTGACAGCACGTTTTAAAACGTCCTGTCAGAAATAGCAGCTGCACGCTAATCGTGCAGCTGCTGATCGGGTTGCCCGCTGTCAGTGACAGCAGGGCAACCCTAAGACAAGGCAGGGACAGTTCCCAGGTGTCCCTGCCTTCACGATCGCTGCAGACACAGCGCTCACCGAGCGCTGTGTCTGCAGAGCAGGAAGCGCTGTGCGCTTCCTGTTCCGGCCCGGCGGTCATGTGACCGCCGGGACCGGAGAGTGCAGGAGCTGTGTGAGGTCTCTCAGAGACCTCGATCAGCCCTGCTGTGAGGCTGTACAGCGCAGGATTGCTGCTGTACAGCCTCTCTAGGGGTGTATTTGTCCTGTAACTGGGGCTACTATGTCAGCCCCAGTTACAGGAGAAATCAACTGTGAAAAAAAAAAGAAAAAGTGAAGCAAATGTCCCCCAGAGGTCTTGTATGACCTTATGGGGGACGAAAAGTGTAAAAAAAAATAAAAAAAATAAAGGGTTGAAAAAATAAAATAAAATAAAGTTTCACATGTAAAAAAAAAAAAGTTCCCAAGTTAGGAATAAAAAAAAAAAATTAAAATAGAAAAAATAAAGTAAAATAGACATATTTAGTATTGCCGCGTCCGTAAAAACCAGCTCTATAAAAATATCACATGACCTAACCCCTCGGATGAACACCGTAAAAAATAAATAAAAAAAACTGTGTCAAAACAAGCAATTTTTGTCACCTTGCATCACAAAAGGTGCAACACCAAGTGATCAAAAACGCGTATGTCCCACAAAATGGTACCAATAAAACCGTCACCTCATCCCGCAAAAAATGAGCCCCTACATAAGAAAATCTCTCAAAAAATAAAAAAACTATAGCTCTTAGAACATGGAGACACTAAAACATAATTTTTTTGGTTTCAAAAATGCTATTATTGTGTTAAAGTGAAACAAATAAAAAAAAGTATACATATTAGGTATTGCCGCGTCCGTAAAAACCAGCTCTATAAAAATATCACATGACCTAACCCCTCGGGTGAACACCGTAAAAAATAAATAAAAAAAACTGTGTCAAAACAAGCAATTTTTGTCACCTTGCATCACAAAAGGTGCAACACCAAGTGATCAAAAACGCGTATGTCCCACAAAATGGTACCAATAAAACCGTCACCTCATCCCGCAAAAAATGAGCCCCTACATAAGAAAATCTCTCAAAAAATAAAAAAACTATAGCTCTTAGAACATGGAGACACTAAAACATAATTTTTTTGGTTTCAAAAATGCTATTATTGTGTTAAAGTGAAACAAATAAAAAAAAGTATACATATTAGGTATTGCCGCGTCCGTAAAAACCAGCTCTATAAAAATATCACATGACCTAACCCCTCGGGTGAACACCGTAAAAAAAAAAAAAAAAAAACTGTGTCAAAACAAGCAATTTTTGTCACCTTGCATCACAAAAGGTGCAACACCAAGTGATCAAAAATGCGTATGTCCCACAAAATGGTACCAATAAAACCGTCACCTCATCCCGCAAAAAATGAGCCCCTACATAAGAAAATCTCTCAAAAAATAAAAAAACTATAGCTCTCAGAACATGGACACATTAGAACATAATTTTTTGGTTTCAAAAATGCTATTATTGTGTAAAACTTTAATAAATGAGAAAAAGTATACATATTAGGTATCGCCACGTCCGTAACAATCTGCTCTATAAAAATGTCACTTGACTGAACCACTAAGGTGAACGCTGTAAAAATAAATAAATAGAAACTGTGCTAAAACAACCAATTTTTTGGTCACCTTGCCCCATAAAGTGTTATATTGAATGATCAAAAAATCATATGTACCCAAAAATAGTACTAATAAAACTGGCACCTTATCCCCTAGTTTCCAAAATGGGGTCACTTCTTGGGAGTTTCTACTGTAAGGGTGCATCAGGGGGCTTCAAATGGGACATGGCATCTAAAAACCATGTGGAGTTCCTTTCCTTCTGCGCCCTGCCGTGTGCCCATACAGCAGTTTACGACCACATGTGGGGTGTTTCTGTAAACCGCAGAATCTGGGTAATAAATATTGAGTTTTGTTTGGCTGTTAACCATCGATGTGTTAGAGAAAAAAATTGATTAAAATGGAAAATCTGCCAAAAAAGTGAAATTTAAAAATTTGATCTCCATTTTCCTTTAATTCTTGTGGAACGCCTAAAGGGTTAACAAAGTTTGTAAAATCGGTTTTGAATACCTTAAGGGGTGTAGTTTCTACAATGGGGTCATTTATGGGGGTATCCACTATGTAGGCCCCACAAAGTGACTTCAGACCTGAACTGGTCCTTATAAAGTGGGTTTTGGCAATTTTCTTAAAAATTTGAAGAATTGCTTCTAAACTTCTAAGCCTTCTAACGTCCTAAAAAAATAAAATGACATTTCCAAAATGATGCCAACATAAAGTAGACATATGGGGAATGTTAAATAATAAATATTTTATGAGGTATCACTTTCTGTTTTAAAAGCAGAGAAATTGAAATTTAGAAAATTGCGATTTTTTTAAATTTTTGGGTAAATTTGGGATTTTTTCATAAATAAAGGTGAAATATTTTGACTCAAATTTATGACTATCATGAAGTACAATGTGTCACGAGAAAACAATCTCTGAATGACTTGGATAAATAAAGGCGTTCCAAAGTTATTACCACATAAAGTGAGATATGTCAGTTTTGCAAAATTTGGCCTGGTCAGGAAGGGGGCAAAGGGCCCAGATGGGAAGTGGTTAAGATCTGTAAAAACACATCCTTAGGTCAAATTATTTTTTTGAATTGGTGCCAGATGTCATACAAAGATAGTAAATGATAATTTAAATAGATTGCAATAATGGGAGTGACACGATTTCTCTACAGAATCTGTTGGTATCCTATAAATCATAAGTAATAATCCATTGAGCAATAGCTATCCTTCCTAGGTAGATACGAGAACATCACTTGCCAGAGGTTGAGGGTTACTTCATATAACCTGCATTTAATTTATTTTTCACTTGTAATCATTTATGCAAATATTAATGAGTTTCTTTGGCGCTCTCTGGTAATGATGTCATTAAATGTTATATCAGGATAATGATGCTGTAACAGGTAACATCATCTTAAAACTAGAGTCTACACGCTTACTAGATAAATCTTGTCTTCACTGCTTAAGGCCTCATGCACACGACCGTATGGCTTTTTCAGGGTTTTGCAGTCCGTTTTTCACGGATCCGTTGTTCCGTTTTTTGTTTCCGTTGTGTTTCCGTTTCTGTTCCGTTTTTCCGTATGGCATATACAGTATACAGTAATTACAAATAAAAAACTTGGGCTGGGCATAAAATTTTCAATAGATGGTTCCGCAAAAACAGAACGGATACGGAAGACATACGGATGCATTTCCGTATGTGTTCCATTTTTTTGGTGGACCCATTGACTTGAATGGAGCCACGGAACGTGATTTGCGGGCAATAATAGGACATGTTCTATCTTTCAACGGAACGGAAATACGGAAACAGAATGCAAACGGAGTACATTCCGTTTTTTTGCAGAACCATTGAAATGAATGGTTCCGTATACGGAACGCAAAAAAACGGCCCGTAAACTAAAAAAAAAACGGTTGTGTGAAAAAGGCCTAAATCAGACACGTGGATCAGATCATAAAGAGACTACTTGACTGCTGCTGTGGCAACTTAAACCTGCAATATCTGAGAATGGCCAATAAAGAGAGGACAGACCTTGCACTTTTATTACTGAGTAGCTTCCATGGACTAAATTAATCGAGCAGAGTAGTCCATGAACTGTATAACGTCTTGTCTAAATGTGCATTTTATATGCATAAAATAAGATAATCCTTTAACCCCTTAAGAACCCTGAGATTTAAAATTTTTGCATTTTCGTTTTTCACTCCCCGCCTTCCTATAGTCATAACTTTACATATTTTTTGCGGGACAAGTTGTACTTTTTAATGGCACCATTGACGGTTGCATACCATGTAGTAGAAAAAAATTATTCCAAATGGGGAAGAATTGGGAAAAAATGCAATTCTGATACAGGTTTTTATTTTTATTTTTAAAAAATATGCGGAGTGCATTCTGTTTTTTTGCGGAACCATTGAAATGAATGGTTCCGTATACGGAACGCAAAAACGGCCCGTAAACTGAAAAAAAAACGGTCGTGTGAAAGAGGCCTAATATAGTTATATTTAAAATGTATGGGTATTTTCGTACGCAACGATGCCTATGATGTTTATTTTTTTTATTGCTTAAGTATTTCTGGGATTCTGGGATTCGCGTCCCCACCTATCACTTGGTTGAACTTGATGGACTTGCGTCTTTTTTCCCCCAAAGTGTCCTATGGGGCGAATACCAATGAAGCACTTCCATTATGGATGCGCTCATTAGTACCGGAGGACCGGTAGGCGGTGAAGGCTCTGTACTCACTGCTTCCTGGTCCTCGGCTGTCAGCTGTGCAGGGCTGCGCACAGCGTGAGGGCGCTCTGTGACCTCACGCTGTGCGCACCGGTTCACAGAGCACAGCCAACAGCAGGATGAAGAGGATTGCGATGGTGAGGACCGGTGGCATCCAGGAGCAGGAAAGGTAAGTGTTTTTTTATTTATTTTATTTGCGCTGATGGCTGGGGCTGACATAAGTGCTGATGGCTGATATGTGGGCTGATAGATGACTGAAGGTTGGGGGGTTGATCTGAGGCATTAGGGGTCTAATCTAAGGTCTGATTGACATTGGGGTCTGATTGGGACTGTAAGCTGAGGTCGGATTAACATTGGGGGTCTGATTGCTGGTCTGACCTGAGGTGTAGGCTCCATTCACACGTCCGTATAATGGGTCCGCATACGTTCTGCAAATTGTGGAACAGGTGTGGACCCATTCATTCTCTATGGGGACGGAATGGATGCGGAGAGCACACTATGTGCTCTCCGCATTCGCATTTCCACAGCGCGCCCACGATCTTCCGGTCCGCAGCTCCGGAAAAAAATAGAACATGTCCTATTTTTGTCCGCAATTGCTAGAATAGGCAGTTCTATGGGGGTGTCGGCTGGGTGTATTGTGGATCCGCAATGCACTACGGACGTCTGAATGGACCCTAATGGAAAATATTTTTTTCTTATTGTCCTCCACTAAAATCTAGATGCGTCTTATGGGCGTCATAGGGTACTTTCACACTAGCGTTTTGCTTTTCCGTTATAGGAGCTCAATAGCGGAAAAGAACTGATTAGTTTTATCCCCATGCATTCTGAATGGAAAGAAATCAGTTCAGGATGCATCGGGATGTCATCAGTTCAGTCACTGAACGGCATTTTCGATGAAGGAAATACTGCAGCATGCTGCGGTATTATCTCCGTCCAAAATTCAGGATCAGTTGCCAAAATGCCAGATCCGGCATTAATTTACATTAAAATGTATTAGGCCTCTTTCACACGGGCGTCACGGATTTGGGCCGGGAAAGATGCGGGTGCGTCACGGGAACATGCGCGATTTTTCCGCGCAAGTGCAAAACATTTTAATGCGTTTTGCACGCGCTTGAGAAAAATCAGCATGTTTGGTACCCAAATCCAAACCCGGACTTCTTCACAGAAGTTCGGGTTTGGGTTAGGTGTTGTGTAGATTTTATTTTTTTCCCTTATAACATGGTTATAAGGGAAAATAATAGCATTCTTAATTCAGAATGCTAAGTAAAATAGTGATGGAGGGGTTAAAAAAAAATAATAATAATTTAACTCACCTTAATCCACTTGTTCGCGCAGCCCGGCTTCTCTTCTTTCTTCTTCTTTGAGGAAAAGGACCTGTGGTGACATCACTGCGTTCATCACATGGTCCGTCACATGATCCATCACCATGGTAATGGATCATGTGATGAGTGTAGTGACATCACCACAGGTCCTTTTCCTCAAAGAAGAAGAAAGAAGAGAAGTCGGGCTGCGCGAACAAGTTGATTAAGGTGAGTTAAATTATTTATTTTTTAACCCCTCCATCACTATTTTACTGAATTAAGAATGCTATTATTTTCCCTTATAACCATGTTATAAGGGAAAATAATAATGATTGGGTCCCCATCCCGATCATCTCCTAGCAACCATGCATGAAAATCGCACCACATCCGCACTTGCTTGCGGATGCTTGCGATTTTCACGCAGCCCCATTCACTTCTATGGGGCCTGCCTTGCATGAAAAACACACAAAATAGAGCATGCGACCATTTTCACGCAACGCACAAGTGATGAGAGTGAAAATCACCGCTCATGTGCACAGCCCCATAGAAATGAATAAGTCCGGATTCAGTGCAGGTGCAATGCGTTCACCTCACGCATTGCACCCGCGTGGAAATCTCGCCCTTGTGAAAGAGGCCTTAGAGCCGGATCAGGCATTAAAAATACTGCAATCCTTCCGGTCTGCGCATGCGACGGAACTGTTTGCCGGATCACTCTGCCGCAAGTGTGAAAGTAGCCTTATAGAGCGAAAAATACGGTAACTATTTTTATTTTTATTTTAAGGAAAGGGCGTGATTTGAACTTTTAGGCTTTTAATTTTTTTTATATTTGTAAAAACTTTTTTACTTTTTTTAAGTCACCTTGGGTGACAATAACTGGCAATCATTAGATTGCCCATTGTGTTCATTGATGGCTAAATAGCCATCATTGAAGACTTCATTTGCACTAAACCAATACAATGCTGCCACCTAGTGGCCTGTATTGGTGTAGTCCTGAAATAAGCTCCGAAGCCTGCTTGAGGCTTTGGGCTATTTCAGACATATAACAGGTTCCCCGATCTGTAGGAGGTTAGGTGTGTACTGGCTCCACCCCTAGCTGTAGTCAGTGATAGGGAGAGTTTGGAAGAGAGAGTAAGCTATGACTTGTGTTTCCTCTTCTTAGGCCCAAAAAGCTACAGAGACTCGCTTATCTCTGCATGATCTGCAAATGGAGAGAAGGAGTAAAACAAAGGAAAGAATTAGAGAACTAAATGACTGAGCATTGGGGTCAGTAAGGTAACCTGCTACCAAAAGCTGTTCAGGCTATACTGCAATGAGGGACACTGTTGAGACACCCTTCACACATGGACATGCCCTGGCCAGTGATATTTCTAAAACCCTCAGTGGACATTACAGCCACTATTGTAAGAGTACAATTGCCCGCCATTGATTCTGCAGGAAGAGAGTGACCTCTGCTTGAAAAAGAATCATTGTAGTCAAAACATCACATTCTTGGTAAATAAATTAGGAATTGCTTTGAAGATCTTAAGTGCTGCAGTATTTCTCCCAAATCCTTGATTATCAGGGGCCTGCTGGACTAAGGTCTAACACTGCTGGCTCCGCCACTTCATGGACTGTGCAATTTGGACCTAACAGTAGTGCTGGTTAATTTTGGATTGCACCCATATAAAAAGTCTACATCACAGGCACCTTCGCTACCATCAGGCAGGAACCTTAATATCAGAGTGTGACCCGGGGAAGAAAGGGTGTGCCCTCCTTTCACTGCAAAGCACTATGAAGCAACATTGTGAGGAAAGCCACTGTAATTGACTGTAACAGCCAAAGCCATTACTACTCTCATCGTCTGCTCCTGCTCTTCCCGGGGCACTACCTATTCTCAGAATGTCCTAACACCACATGTACAGTACACATTCAGGGTCGGATTGGTCCACCAGAGTACCAGAGGATGCCCTGGAGGACCGGGGCTTTGATTAAATGTGGGTTCACATTATGTTTTTGCCATCCGTTTAACATATACGTTGGGGGGGGGGGGGGGGGGGAGGATACAAATGCGTAGCACTCCACACTTTTCTATCCTGTAGAGTCCAGTAAAAAAAAATGTATATGTTAACAAGTATGTTTTTTTAACAATGGAAGATATTGGTGAACGTATGCCACTGTATGGCATCAGTTTGAGGCATCCGTTAAAGGGTTTTTGTCATCAGAAAAATTGTTAAGTATCTGGCTGACATTAGCGATGTGCCAATGTCAGCAGAACATAACTGTATGATTTTTAAGTCCCTGTCTGCCGCCGTTCCCTCAAAATAAAGATGTTTATAATATGCTAATGAGCCTCTAGGTGCTAGTGGGGCGTTGCTGCAGCACCTAGAGGCTCCATCTTCTCACCCTTTGACACGCTTATGTCCAGTTGATTGACGTCCTAGTTCTCCTCAGTGCCCCGTAAATCCCGCGCCTGCGCCATCCTGTTAAGTATTTGCTGCAGGCGCAGTGAGCGAAGGACACTCTCCTGCTGCCGGCTTCACTCACTGCGCCTGCGCCGAATACTAAACAGGACGGCGCAGGCGCAGGATTTACGGGGCACTGGGGAGAACTAGAACGCAGGGGCAGACTGACCGGTCGGGCTCTTCGGACGTGGTCTGAGGGCCCGGCCGGGATGGGCACCCGCCGCAGCCGTGCTGAAGAGCTATTTTTCACCGCGTATTTCAGAAAAAAAATACCGGGCTTGTCCTAACCTCTCAATCAGCTCGTCTACCCGGGGCATGGGATACGCTTCGAACGTCTCGTCCGGTTTGGTGTTAGTACTATAGGGCTGGCCCACTCACTTCTAGACTCCTCGATGACGTCTAGTTGCAGCATTAGTTGTAGTTCCTCAGAGATGGCCTGTCGCTGAGCCTCGGGTACCCGGTATGGTTTCAACCGGTTTTTGGCCTGAGGCTCAGTGACAATGTCATGCTGGATTATGGAAGTGCGTCCAGGGAGGTCTGAGAACACATCCGTTCCTGCTGACAAACTCACTGGCCTCATAGATGTCCAAAAAATAAAAAATAAAAAAATGGAGACAGCACGTCCAAAAGGCGAAATTTTATTCCAGTTTGCATCTGGAATAAAATTCCGCCTTTTGGACGTGCTGTCTCCATTTTTTTATTTTTTGGACATCTATGAGTTGTTATTTTGGGGGGCTTGGAGACGAGCACCCGCAGTATTATTACTAAGAAGTGCTGTTCATCCGTGTTTTTGAAACTCACTGGCCTCCTGAGTCTGTTTATAGAAGAGGCTGTCAGCAATCTTCACTGTGGCAACCGCTTCCCTTACATCAGACTTAGGGGCCGGAACCTCTCCCCCTAGAAAACTCGGCCGCGGGCTATCATCAGTACTGGTTTCCCTATCCTTCCACGGTTTGAGTAAATTCACATGGTACACATGCGCCGGCCTCCGCCGCCCTGGCGGGTGTACCTTGTAGTTTATTTCTCCAACCTTTTCGAGTACCTCGTAGGGTCCCTGCCACCTAGCCAGTAACTTACTGTCCACTGTCGGTACCAGAACCAAAACCCGAACTCCCGGGTTAAAGATCCGAGCCTGCCGATTATACACCCGACTTTGAGTTCGCTGAGCAGCCTCCATATGTTCCTTTACCAGCGGCAAAACGGTTTCCATATGTTCCTGCATCTGGGTGACGTATTCAACAACACTTTTATATGGTGTGGGTTGTTGCTCCCACGCCTCTTTAGCTATGTCCAACAGACCATGTGGATGTCTACCATATGGTAGTTCGATGGCGAGAACCCAGTAGAGGCCTGGGGCACTTCTCGCACTGCAAACATAAGATAGGGCAGAAGGAAGTCCCAGTCCTTTCCATCCTTAGCTACTACTCGTTTTAACATAGTTTTCATTGTTTGATTAAACCTTTCTACTAGGCCGTCAGTTTGCGGGTGATAGACGGATGTCCGTAACTGTTTGATATTCAGCAACTTACAGAGCTCCCGCATGACCTTGGACATAAAAGGAGTCCCCTGGTCAGTCAGAACCTCTTTGGGTATCCCCACTCGGGAAAACATCTCCATTAACTCTTTTGCTATGAATTTGGCCGATGTATGTCGCAGTGGCATCGCCTCCGGGTACCGAGTGGCATAGTCCAGGACAACCAAGATGTGTTGGTGCCCCCTAGTACTGGGCCTACAAGATCCATAGTGATCCGCACCAAACGCGAGTGTGAAAGTAGCCTTAGCAATAGCTACTGCCGAACAGGTGCTGGGGGCTAGTGGTTTGGCAGGTCGGGCAAGACTTACAAAAGTCATCCACCTCTCTAAAGACACTGGGCCAGTAAAAACATTGTAGTATCCGGTCCTGTGTCTTCTGCAGTCCCAGATGACCCCCGAGAACATGTTGGTGGGCTAACTCTAACACGAGTTTTCGATAGGCCCCAGGCACCACCAACTGTTCAACAGGTTCACCCCGCAGCTGGTTTACCCAATATAGCATATTCTGATGGACCACAAAACAAGGAAACATCGACTCGGGCCCAGGTTGTTGGGGTACACCATCAAGTATTACCACATTCTCCCAGGCCCGGGATAGGGTTGGGTCTCAGTGTTGGGCTGTACCAAAATTATCCACGGAGACGTTGAGGTCTGCCAACCCATGAACCGGTGGCAACTCCTCCACGTCTCCCACCATTACCCTAGGCAGGGTTATTTCCCCCTCTTCCACCGAAGTGGCCGTCACCCCTACTGCTGGCCCTTGGGCCTCAGGTTCCCAGGGTTCTGGCCATCCCCCTGAACAAGGCCAATCTCTTGGGCTTATTCCTGTCTCAGGGGTATCCTTAACCTTCACAATCGGCCATAGGGCAGGGGAACCTGGAAAGTCTCTCCCTATTATGAGTTCATAGTGGAGATTTGTGGTGACTGCTACTTTGTGGGTCCACCTGCCGGCCACCGTGGTTAGAGACACCAGCGCGGTGGGGTAGTCTTTCAAGTCTCCATGAATGCACTTTACTCCAACTTTCCGGCCAGTATACTCAGCGGACCGTACCAGGGTAGCCCTTACCAGGGCCCCCAAGCTCCATGAGTCCAGCAGCGCCTCCCCTTGAGTGACTCCCACTTAAGTGGCCACAGGGACCACAGTTTCCTAGCATATAGCGATTGTTGGTAACCACAATTAGTGTCCATGGGCTCAACCCGATGAGGACACTCAGCCCTGGTGTGGCCAGGTTCCTGAGGGTCCGGCCCATAGGGGGAACCTCCCGGGGGGAGGTTAATTGGCCCATACTGGTGGGCCTGGGGTGGGGAGTTCTGGAATTTTCCTGCCCTACTCCCATAAGAATCCCCCTTGAGATTCTTGGTGGCCTCATAGCGTTTCACCAGGTCCACCATTTCCAGGGCATTTCCAGGAGATACCTGGCCGATCCAGTGCTGGAGAGGGGGTGGCAGTTCCCTCCAGAATATGTCATCCAATAGTCCAATAGTCTATCCATCAGGCTGTAGCCACTTTTGAAAAGTAGGAGTAAGTCATAATACTGGGGTCTCGCAGGCTCAGCGGCTTAAACCCCCACTGATGTACCCTCTGGACCCGGACCAACACATTCACCCCCAGTCTTGCCAAAATCTCACCCTTTACCTTCGGGTAGTCGGCCGCTTGATCGTCCGGCAAGTCAAAATACACCCGCTGGGACTCTGATGCCAGTAAAGGAGCGACGACCTCAGCCCACTGGTTTCAGGGCAGCTTTTCCCTGGTGGCCACTTTCTCATACATCGCCAGGTAGGTTTCGATGTCGTCTGCGGGTGTCATCTTAGGGATCGCTGCATGGACTGCTTTCCGGGCATCGTGGATGCTTGGGGTTGCTCCTGCTGTCTTCAAAACCATAATGTGTTGTAGCAGCAACTGGTTGGTCTCTTGCTGCTGCTTATCAGCCTCCCGTTGGTGCAGGTTGGTCTCTCGCTGCTGCAAATTAGCTTCCATGACGGCCCTCACAACAGCCTCCATTTTGTCGTGGGGCACGGGTTGAAATACAGCTGGTTTGATGTACGACATACAACTGTGCCCAAAAATGCAAACCGAAAAATATATTGGCGTTCACGCCAGCCTCACTGCATTTGCCCGCATCCTCCAACAATTGTGGGGATTCGCTCTGGTAGTTAGGACTCGCGGATGCAGTATAGAGGCAAAGTACACAGCGGTGTTTACTCACACATTGATGTATAACAAAATGCAGATAAGGTGTATTACAAATTGTAGGTGGCTTGGTGTTTGTTCACACACAAGGAAAGTCCATAAACAATAAAAGTCACCTTTTCTCCTGGGTGTTAATTCACACCCTGTTAGCAGTTCAACCTTATCATGTCCATAAGTGGCCTGTTCACCTTTAGAGGGGCCTGAGTCCTCCAGCCCGCCTCAAACCTCAAATCTCAGCACAGCCCTCAGTTCACAGCACACAGACTCCTGAGCTCCACTGTCAGAGGGAGGTAAATCCACCACACCTGACAGTGCTGGCTGGTTTTTATGCCTGGCAAACCTGGCCTGGAACATGGGGAGTAGTCACCCACCCACCACTTTGACTACTCACAGTAAGAGCCGTCCTACATCAGCTATGACAGCCATGCTAAATCTCAAGGTGTCAGGCTACTTTCACACTGGCGTTTTGGCTTTCCGTTTGTGAGATCCGTTCAGGGCTCTCACAAGCGGTTCAAAATGGATCAGTTTTGCCCTAATGCATTCTGAATCGAAAAGCACCTGCTCAGAATGCATCAGTTTGCCTCAGTTTGCCTCCGTTCCGTCTCCATTCCGCTTTGGAGGCGGACACCAAAACGCTGCTTGCAGCATTTTCGTGTCCATCTGACGAAACTGAGCCAAACGGATCCGTTCTGCCACACAATGTAAGTCAGCGAGGACGGATTCGTTTTCTATGACACAATCTGGCATAATAGAAAACGGTTCTGTGCTCCATTGACTTTTAATGGTGTTCAAGACGGATCCGTCTTGGCTATGTTAAAGATAATACAAACTGATCCGTTCTGAACGGATGGAGACGGTTGTATTATCTGAACGTATCCGTCTGTGCAGATCCATGACGGATCCGCACCAAACGCGAGTGTGAAAGTAGCCTTAGCAATAGCTGCTGCTGACACATAAAACACCGGCTCTTACCTTACCGAGGCCAGGAACCTCGGTGACACATACCTTCCATCCACGATGATTCCAGGTACCTTCTTACATATTGTTAAATGGATGGGAAAAACGAGATGTGCACCCACCCTAAACAGTAGGCCCCAAAGGTCCAGGAGAAAGAAAAAAACATTTGATTGCCTTTGGAGCTAGTCACCTGACACAAGGGTATATTTTTTTGATTCACAACCTATTAGACTTTATTGATGATATAGAGGTTGGGCGTCAAGAATTATTTCCTCTGGTGAACCCAAGTAACCCCAATCCAACACTATACATAGCTTACCAACAGAGGGCATCAAATATTATGGGATCTGCCAACAACCTAATTAGAATTATGAATAATTTACAAACGCAAAGCAAAATTATACAAAAGGGACAAATGTCTTTGGCACTCCATCAACCAGACCAGGAAGATTCAAAGCTGGATTATGATGCTTGACTTTGAAACCTATAACCAGGCATGATGACTATGGAGCAATCTTCACAGCATAGCATAAAAACAATGACAACGTTTAGGCTAAATGTAGCCTTTGTCAAGCCTTTGACAAAGGCTACATTTAGCCGAAACGTTGCCATTGTTTTTACGCTATGCTGTGAAGTATTCGACAAATAAAGAAGAATTGCTGGACATGCTGCTGTGGCCTTCTATTTTTTCTGCATTCCTGTGGATCGCATTGGATCTGTGATCTCCTGCCCCCCTGTTGCATGGTTTCCATCACTGCTCTACACAAGCCGCATGTTGTGCTGCCCCTGAACCTATTTTCTTCCTATCTTGAGGATAGGTCATCAATAGAAAAAACCCAGACAACACCTTTTAATGTTTCATTTGCATATGGATTAAAAGTACAGATCGGTAAGTGAAAGGTTTCATTACAGTCAGTTGAGTTAGGTCTATTAGGCATTGTGCCAAGTTTAATAGTCAATTTCCTGGTGACAGGCAACTGGGCACTGACAATATCAGAAAATTGCCTTTGCAATTAGATTCCGACTTCCATAGAGAATTGAGATCTGCTAGTATTTCAAATGTAACTCAAGTTGAATATATGTAAATCCCCTGTAGGTTTTTCAGATTTATAATCAGTAAATGATCTCCACTCCTCCCAGATCAGTTCCTGCTGAATGCATCTTAACATTCTGCTGATTGGGTCAGATTGCATCCACCAGTCAAACTAATTTATTTTGATCACATCTACCAAGATTAATGTGTGCAAATTACAAAAATCATACTGCAATTCATATAATAGATAGAGAGCTGAATTAACATTGGGCAATACATTAATATTTGAAGGCTAAAAACCCGCCCCTAGCATAAGCCCACAATTAGCCCTCCCTATTAATATGAACCCTTTAACACCTTAAGGACATAGGACGTACCGGTACGCCCTATTTCCCGAGTCCTTAAGGACACAGGACGTACCGATACGTCCTGACTTAAAATCGGCATTCCGGCGCCGCGGGGGTTAATCGGAACGGGATGCCGGCTGAAATCATTCAGCCGGCATCCCGTAACAATGCAGGGGGGGGTCATTTGACCCCCCCGTATCGACGATCGCAGAAAACCGCAGGTCAATTCAGACCTGCGGTTTTCTGCGTTTCCGGTCCATTCGGGTGTCCTGTGACCCGATGAACCGGAAAAAGACTGCGATCGGTGGCGTAATTATACACCACCTATCGCAGTCCGAGGATTTGGAGAGGCGTTGCTGGCCCTGGTGCTGAACGCCGCTGTCCAGGGTGCTGATTGGAGCAGGGGAGAGAGGCGCGAGATTCAAACTTCCTGCGCTCCTCTCTCCCCTCCTCTTCCTGTCCAGTACCCTGACCGTGCAGCACCGTTCGGCACCAGCTCCTGCGTCCCCCTAATCGCCATCCATCACCCTCCTGCACCCATCGCCACCCAGGTAGGTTAGGGTCAGTGAGGGAGAGGCACCGTTAGGCAGGGAAAGAAGGGAAAAGTTAGAAAAAAAAAAAAGTTCTTTTATTTCAAAACTTTTTTTGATCCATCAGACCCCAGACCCCCCCTGCCACTTGTGCCCCCCCACCAGCCCCGCACCCCCCCCACCCCCACCAGCCCCCCTTCCCCCACCAGCCCCCCCACCCCCCACCAGCCCCCCTTCCCCTCACCACCACTTTTTTTTTTTTTTTTTTTTTCTGCGTGCGCTGACTGGCCGGCACTTTTTAGCGTCCGTCCACTGTTAGCGCATCGCCCACCCCACCACCGCACCACCCCACCGACCGCTGATCAGCGTTGTACCGCTGATCAGCAAATTTGAACTTTTTTTTTCCTAACACTTGCCCTTTCTTTTTTTGCCTTTTTTAGTACGTGAACACCCGTTGCCCCCACACACACGCACATATAATAAAGGTTTCCACACACGCACACATACACGCACACACACCCATGGCCCGCCGGATGTTCTCGGCCGAGGAGGCATACGCCCAGATTGCCTCCGACTCTGAGAGCCCCAGTGAGGATGAGGATGACCCCACGTTCCTTTTGTCATCCGCATCCTCCTCATCATCATCGGATGATGATGAGCCACCGAGGCGGCGGAGATGCCGCCAGGCGGAGCCAGGGGCCCCACATGCTAGGGATCCTGTGGCCCACCCTAGTACGAGCCGCCCTGGGGTTCGTACTGGTTTCCCGGCCCACCAAATAAGTCCACCGGAGCCCCCTGCCGATGAACTTAGTTGGTGTCCCCCAGTGGACTTTGAGCCTGAGATTCCGGATTTTGCTGGCAATCCTGGAATCCAGATTCCCACAGTGGGGTTTACTGAAATTGACTATTTTAGTTTTTTTTTCAGTAACCCACTGGTGAATCTGATGGTGGAGCAGACGAATCTGTACGCCCAACAGTTTGTCGCTCAAAACCCAGGCTCATTTTTGGCTAGACCCGGTGGCTGGACGCCGGTCAGTGCAGCCGAGATGAGGACATTTTGGGGCCTCGTGCTGCATATGGGTCTAGTCCAAAAACCCAGTGTCAGGCAATACTGGAGTGGGGACGTCCTATACCAGACCCCACTGTACAGTATGGTCATGACACGCTCCCGGTTTGAGGGCCGTCCGGAAATGTCTGCATTATTCCGATAATGCAGCATGTCCACCCCGAGGTGATCCTGCCTATGACCGGCTGTATAAGATACGGCCGGTCATCGATCACTTTGGGGCCAAATTCATGGAGGCCTACGTACCTGGAAGGGAGGTCGCGGTTGATGAGTCTCTCGTTGCGTTCAAGGGGAGACTCAGTTTCCGCCAATACATTCCCACAAAGCGGGCGAGGTATGGCGTGAAGCTATACAAAATTTGTGAGAGTACCTCAGGGTACACTTACAAATTTCGTGTGTACGAGGGGCGAGATTCCCGGTATTCAACCCCCAGAATGTCCCCCCACTCTGGGGTGTTACCGGGAAACTCGTGTGGGACCTTATGTACCCACTGCTGGATAACGGTTACCACTTGTACGTGGACAACTTTTATACCAGTATCCCCTTGTTCAGGTCCCTTGCCGCCAGATCCACGTTCGCTTGTGGGACCGTGCGGAAAAATCAACCGCGACCTCCCTGCCTACCCCCTCCAGGTACCTATCCCCAGGGGTGAGACCTGTGCCCTTACCAGTGGAAACCTGTTGCTGGTCAGGTATAAGGACAAGAGGGATGTCCTTATGCTGTCCACAATCCACAGTAACAGCACCACCCCAGTCCCTGTGCGAGGTACCGCGGCAACGGTCCTCAAGCCCGATTGTATCGTCGACTACAATCGGTATATGGGAGGAGTTGATCTCTCTGATCAAGTCCTCAAGCCATATAACGCCATGCGCAAAACCCGGGCATGGTACAAAAAAGTTGCGGTCTACTTGGTGCAGGTTGCCATGTACAACTCTTTTGTACTATCCCGAAGCGCTGGCAGCACAGGGACATTCCTCCAATTCTATGAGGCAGTCCTCAAGGCCCCTGATCTTTTCGGACCGGGAAAGAGCAGGCCGGAGTACCTCGGGAATTGGAGGCGCCCGGATTGTCCCTGGCAACACTTTCCAGGTGTGGTCCCCCATACTGGAAAGAAGGGACGAACCCAAAAAAAGTGCAGAGTGTGTCACAAGAGGGGGATACGGAAGGACACCACCACTCAGTGTGACACGTGCCCCGATCATCCGGGCCTCTGCATTATCGATTGCTTCAGGGAGTATCACACTTCCATGGAGTACTAAATTTTTATAATCCCCAACAGTCCACTAGAGAACATAAAAACTATGGCTCTCAGACTTTGGAGACACGGAAACATTTTTTTTTTCCCAAAAAAATATTAGTTTTAGTGCAGGCATCCTCAAACTGCGGCCCTCCAGATGTTGTAAAACTATAACTCCCAGCATGCCCAGACAACCTACAGCCATCAGCAGGGCATGGTGGGAATTGTAGTTTTACAACATCTGGAGGGCCGCAGTTTTTAGGATGCCTGCTTAGTGTCTCCAAAGTCTGAGAGCCATACATATTGGGCATCGTCGCGTGCGTAAAAGTCGTCGCTATAAAATAACTTTTGCCCAAACGCCTCGGATGAACGGTGTTTAAAATATAAAATAAAAACGGTGCCAAAACACCCATTTTGGGGCAAAATTTCCATTTGAATCCTTTTTGCCGGTAATAAAGCTAGGGTTAACAGCCAAACAAAACTCAATATTTATGGCCCTGATTCTGTAGTTTGCAGAAACACCCCATATGTGGTCGTAAATGGCTATATAGCCGCACGGCAGGGCATAGAACGAAGGGAACTCCATATGGTTTCTGGAAGGCAGATTTTGATGGACAGTTTTTTTTTTGACACCATGTCCCATTAGAAGCCCCCCCTGATGTAGCCTAGACTAGAAACTCCAAAAAAGTGACCCCATCTAAGAAACTACACCCCTCAAGGTATTCAAAAGTTACTTTACAAACTACGTTAACCCTTTAGGTGTTCTACAAACTAATAGCGAATGTAAGAAACAATTTTAGAATTTAATTTTTTTGTTACATTGCCTCAAAAAGAGTAATATAGAGCAACCCAAAAATCTAATTTACCCCTAAAATAGTCCCCAAACCAACAACCACCTTATCCCGTAGTTTCCTGATGGGGTCACTTTTATGGAGTTTCTACTCTAGGGGTGCATCAGGGGCTTGAAAGGGTACATGGTGTCAATAAACCAGTCCAGCAAAATCTGCCTTCCAAAAACCATATGACATTCCCCTTCTTCTATGTCCTGCCGTTAGCCAAACAGTAGTTTACGACCACATATGAGGTGTTTTTTGCAAACTACAGAATCAGGGGCAACCCATTTTGAGTGTTGTTTGGCAGTTAACCCTTGTTTTACTCCTGGAAAAAAATTGATTATATTGGAAACTTTTCCAAAAAATAGAAATTTCAAAATTGTTTCTCCATCTGCCATTAACTCTTGTGGAACACCTAAAGGGTTAACAAAGTTTTGTAAACCCAGTTTTGAATACCTTGATGGGTGTACTTTCTTAGATGGAGTCACTTTTTTGAAATTTCTATTCTAGGGGTGCAACAGGGGGCTTTCAAATGGGACATGGTATAAACAAAACCAGTCCTGCCAAATCTGCCTTCCAAAACCCATATGGCGTTCCCCTCCTTCTATGTTGCTAACCGTTCGGCCAAACAGTAGTTTACGACCACATATGGGGTGTTTTTGCAAACTACAGAATCAGGGCAAACCCATTTTGAGTGTTGTTTGGCAGTTAACCCTTGTTTTACTCCTGGAAAAAATTGATTATATTGGAAACTTTTCCAAAAAATAGAAATTTCAAAATTGTATTCTCCATCTGCCATTAACTCTTGTGGAACACCTAAAGGGTTAACAAAGTTGTAAACCCAGTTTTGAATACCTTGAGGGGTGTACTTTCTTAGATGGAGTCACTTTTTTGAAATTCTATTCTAGGGGTGCAACAGGGGGGCTTCAAATGGGACATGGTATAAACAATACCAGTCCTGGCCAAATCTGCCTTACCAAAACCCATATGGCGTTCCCCTCCTTCTATGTGCCTACGTTCGGCCAAACAGTAGTTTACGACCACATATTGGGGTGTTTTTGCAAACTACAGAATCAGGGCAACCCATTTTGAGTGTTGTTTGGCAGTTAAACCCTTGTTTTACTCTGGAAAAATTGATTATAGTGGAAACTTTCCAAAAAATAGAAATTTCAAAAGTGTTTCTCCATCTGCCATTAACTCTTGTGGAACCCTAAAGGGTTACAAAGTTTCTAAACCCAGTTTTGAATACCTTGAGGGGGTGTACTTTCCTTAGATGGAGTCACTTTTTTGATATTTCTATTCTAGGGGTGCAACAGGGGGCTTCAAATGGGACATGGTATAAACAAAACCAGTCCTGCCAAATCTGCTCCAAAACCCATATGGCGTTCCCTCCTTCTTGTGCTACCGTTCGGCCAAACAGTAGTTTACGACCACATATGGGGTGTTTTTGCAAACTACAGAATCAGGGCAACCATTTTGAGTGTTGTTTGGCAGTTAACCCTTGTTTTACTCCTGGAAAAAATTGATTATATTGGAAAACTTTTCCAAAAAATAGAAATTTCAAAATTGTTTCTCCATCTGCCATTAACTCTTGTGGAACACCTAAAGGGTTAACAAAGTTTGTAAACCCAGGTTTTGAATAACTTAGGGGTGTACTTTCTTAGATGGAGTCACTTTTTTGAAATTTCTATTCTAGGGGTGCAACAGGGGGGGCTTCAAATGGGACATGGTATAAACAAAACCAGTCCTGCCAAATCTGCCTTCCAAAACCCATATGGCGTTCCCCTCCTTCTATGTGCTACCGTCGGCCAAACAGTAGTTTACGACCACATATGGGGTGTTTTTGCAAACTACAGAATCAGGGCAACCCATTTGAGTGTTGTTTGGCAGTTAACCCTTGTTTTACTCCTGGAAAAAATTGATTATTGGAAACTTTTCCAAAAATAGAAATTTCAAAATTGTTTTCTCCAACTGCCATTAACTCTTGTGGAACACCTAAAGGGTTACAAAGTTTTGTAAACCCCAGTTTTGAATACCTTGAGGGGTGTACTTTCTTAGATGGAGTCACTTTTTGAAATTTCTATTCTAGGGGTGCAAACAGGGGCATCAAATGGGACATGTATAAACAAAACCAGTCCTGCAAATCTGCCCTTTCCAAAACCCATATGGTGTTTCCCCTCCTTCTATGGTGCTACCGTTCGGCAAACAGTAGTTTACGACCACATATGGGGTGTTTTTGCAAACTACAGAATCAGGGCAACCCATTTTGAGTGTTGTTTTGGCAGTTAAACCCTTGTTTTACTCCTGGAAAAAATTGATTATATTGGAAAATTTTCCAAAATAGAAATTTCAAATTGTTTTTCATCTGGCCTTAATCCTTGTGGAAGACCTAAGGTTAATAAAGTTTGTAAAACCAGTTTTGAATACCTTGAGGGGTGTACTTTCTTAGATGGAGTCACTTTTTGAAATTTCTATTCTAGGGGTGCAACAGGGGCTTCAATGGGACATGGTATAAACAAAACCAGTCCTGCCAAATCTGCCTTCCAAAACCCATATGGTGTTCCCCTCCTTCTATGTGCTACCGTTCGGCCAAACAGTAGTTTACGACCACATATGGGGTGTTTTTGCAAACTACAGAATCAGGGAAACCCATTTTGAGTGTTGTTTGGCAGTTAACCCTTGTTTTACTCCTGGAAAAAATTGATTATATTGGAAAATTTTCCAAAAAATAGAAATTTCAAAATTGTTTTTCCATCTGCCATTAACTCTTGTGGAAGACCTAAAGGGTTAATAAAGTTTGAAAAAACAGTTTTGAATACCTTGAGGGGTGTAGTTTCTAGAATGGGGTCATTTTTGGGAGGTTTCTATTATCTAAGCCTCACAAAGTGACTTCAAACCTGAACTGGTCCATAAAAAGTGGGATTTTGAAGATTTCTGAAAATTTCAAAATTTGCTTCTAAACTTCTAAGCCTTGTAACATCCCCAAAAAATAAAATATCATTCCCAAAACAATTCAAACATGAAGTAGACATATGGGGAATGTAAAATCATCACAATTTTTGGGGGTATTACTATGTATTACAGAAGTAGAGAAACTGAAAGTTTGAAATTTGCTAATTTTTCAAAATTTTTGGTAAAAATTGTATTTTTTTATGCAAAAAAATTAAATTTTTTGACCCAATTTTAGCAGTGACATGAAGTACAATATGTGACGAAAAAACAATCTCAGAACGGCCTGGGTAAGTCAAAGCGTTTTAAAGTTATGAGCACTTAAAGTGACACTGGTCAGATTTCCAAAAAATGGCCTGGTCCTTAAGGTGAAAATGAGCCCGGTCCTTAAGGGGTTAAAGCAGGTAAAAGTTAAAAAAAGATCAGGTTGTGAAATTTGGCGGAATACATACCGTATTTATCTTCAAAGTTACATCTATTTTTAATGGGGAGGAAAAAGGAAGACATTCACAGATAGTACATAAGTCAAAAATAGTACAGTGATAACACATTTGTCTGAAGACGTAGTTATAACCTGTGAAATCTGGCACATATCACTTTGATGTTCCCTCGGCAGAACACTCCCGTCATTTATTTTCTTATATAACTCAGCACCAACTGTTATTGAAGAATAACGTAGAAGTTAAGTCCCACACCCTCCTAAATGCTACTTTTCCCCACCACCTCGCACAGCATCATCTGACCTCCTCATATGACCTTAAAGCGGTGGCTCGATCCCCACAGCAAATTGTGTGATTGGCCCAACAGTGTTGGGGCCGAAAAAAACAAAGCTACTGACCTGGTCACTGGCACTCTGCTTTAGAGCCAAGGATCCCATCCCTGCTGCTTCTGGCCCCTGTCGACTGAAGGTATGACGTCCCACCCGTTGTCACATGCTCAGTTGCAGCCATTCATTGGCTTCAGTGGTGACATGTCTCCTAATGGCAAGTGACTGTGAGAGTGAATGGGACTACAGCAGTGCACATGATGATGGACAGTGCGTTACACCGCAGTCCATAGGAGACCGGAAGCACCTGAGATGCTTCTGAGTTACTCCTTCAAATGACAGGTAAAGGGCGACTCTATTTTACTTTACTGGTACACTGCGGGGAAGATTTATCAAAACTGGTGTAAAGGAAAATTGACAATAGCAACCAATCAGACTTCACCTTTCATTTTCCAAGGAGCTCTGAAAAATTATAAGTGGAATCTGATTGGTTGCTATGAGCCACCAAGCCAGTTTTGCTTAACACCTGTTTTGATAAGTCTCCCTTCCCCCCCCCCCCCCCCCCCCCCCCCCGTAGTACTGGACCTGAAGAAGCTCCTGTCCTCCACATAGAAAATTATTTACAGCTTTCAGAAGTTATTCCGAGTGTAATATGTAAGGACTTGCTTTATCTGTGCTCCACCTGTTGTAGAATGAAATATAGTTTTTCTGACACAGATCTGACAGCTAGTTTGACAGAAGAGTGTTAGAAGGTAGAATCTTCAGGTTATTATGCAGTGAAATCTCTGGACAAATGATATTTTTCATACCTAAACACCTCAAATACAAATTTGCATTTACAGTGAATTCAATAAAGTCTTCAGACCCTTTTACTTTTTTTCACATTTTGTTATGTTGCTGCCTTGTGATAAAATAAAAAAGCAAGTTTCCCCCCATCAATCTGAACTTAGTACCCCTATAAGGACAAAGTAAAAACTGAATGTTAGACATTTTTGGAAATGTATTAAAAAGGAAAAACTAAAATATTGCATGGACATGAGTATTCAGACCCTTGGCTATAACACTTAAAGATTAGCTCTGGGGGCCTCCCATTTCTCTTGATCACATTTGAGATGTCTCTACACCTTGAACAGAATCTGCCTGGAGTAAATTCAGTTGATTGGATATGATTTGGAAGGACACATCCCCTTTTGTATGAGGTTTCACAGTGGATGATTCATGTCAGAGCAAGAACCAAGCCATGAAGAGGAAAGAACTGGCTGTAGAGCTCAAAGACAGGATTGTGTGGAGGCACAGATCTGGAGAAGTGTACACAAAAATTTCACAGTCCAACTCTGAGTATGGTAAATCAAGCTTGGGCCTCATGAGAAAAAAAAACTGTATACTGCACAGTATAACCCCTTCCCCCAAGTATTGTGCTAAAATAAAAAAATCTAGCCCGTGGGCTCAGTTCAGCTCAGCTATGTGCCGAATCCGTCCTTTACGTTTTCCTGCCCCGGAACAGAAAGCCTGAACGCTGATGTGAACGAAGCCTAAATGTGTATGAATGCATGAACGGGTGAGAATAGCACCTGCTGTTTACTCCCCATAATAAAAAATTCTGCAGTGTCATAAATGGATACATAGGTAGCTTAATGTTATTTATTCTATTGGAATGTGCTTTATGTATATGAACTACATCTTGTAAAACCTAAAGGGGTATTCCCATTGGGAACATTATGGCATATCAATAGACACCTCTGAGATCTGCCTCTAACAGAGAGCACGCTGCGTATGCATGGCTTTCTCCATTCACTGCTATGGAACTTCTGAGTATAGATAACTGAGAGCATTTGCATATTTTTGGAAGTCCCATAGCAGTGAATGGAGAGCACTTCATACATGGGGGTATAAATGAATCTTTTGGTGACCCTGAGGATAATAAAAAACATTTCTAAATGAGGGCTTTTATGCCATAACAGGAAGGGGATACTTTTATGTAAACATATATTTTTCCATCAAGAACATATCTAAGTTCTTAGATGTGATCAGCTCTATCTGCTAAAACCAGTTTCAGAGCTAGACCATTCCATACCTTCACTGCTCTTACAGTAAAGAAGACTTTTCACTGCTGGAGACAGAACTAGCATTTCTCCACCTAGAAATGGTGCAATCTGACATTGAAAAGCTATTCACAGTTCTTAGGGTCTGTTAAGAAGTTTAGGATTTGCAAGGTTTGGTGTGCATTCTGTGCTGTCCAAGTCCAATCCAATAACAGTCCACATTCAAAGCATGTAAATGGAATTTTTGAAACCTCATTTACATGTCCCAGAAACAAACCTGCATGGCGTTTTGTCTATTCGCACTGGAGTGCACTAGTACAGCACAGCTACATGCGTAGGCTAATGGCCGTGAATGGTACTGCAGCTCTTTTTTTTTTAAGCAAAATTGTAGCAGCACTTTATTACCATTTACGGCCACTAACCAGGGTACAAAGCTGTGTTGAACCAGCCCTTGTTCCAGAGTGCAGTAGCCCATGGTGGGGGTGCAAGGTTTCAGGCCAGGATTGACTTAGTGGTCAGGAGTTGTCGATATGACGACACTGCTGTATACAGAGCCGAGCTGTATCTGCGAGGTAGCTACTGGTCTATTCTTTATTGCAGGCTTTTCCCCAGTGTTGCCCAGTTCCTTACTGAAACTGGACAATCCCTTTAAATCAATGTAAGACAATATATAATGAAGTTATCTATCTATTTTATATCTTTGTTGTTGAAAACCTCCAAGAGTTTTCCTACCACACTTACCTTCTTAGTAATCTATGGATCTGATATTCAGATTTTAGTTCATTCTATTTGTGTTGCTAATCTAAGTAATGTATCTGTAATACTGGTGTAATGTCTTGTTTATATGTGTTTTATGTGACTATTATATGTTGTCTTGGCAACCTCACAACTGGGACACAGAAACTCAAGCAATGATGTACAGTGATGACAATTTGCAAATGAAATCACGTTGCTGTCATCCTTCTACCATGAACATTCATTTAGGTTGTTTACGGCTATGAAAGTATAAAAGGTGATGGTTTCTGTTGCTTTGTGCCAAGATTTTCCAGCATACATATTTCTGCATTGATCCCTAATAAAATGCGTTCTGATTATCTAAGTCACAATGATTGACAAACACAATCTAGCTAATCGAATAGCGAACAAGCAGTTATACCATTCCTGTCCTGTGTTGAGTACATTGAGTAAATGTCCATGGTCCACGTTCTCCAAGAGCTACTTGGAAAAAGGTGTTTCAGTTTGATAGATTGAAAATGTGAGTGCTTCATAGGTCCTTTACTCATTAAATAAAGGCACACAAAGCTTGGTTACTGACAATTCAGTTCCTTTCAATAAACTTTAGGTACAGTGAACCATGCCCTGATGCTGTGCCTTTTCAGCCCCCGATGGGAGAGGGAGTGGGCCCCCCTCCCTCCCCATCACCGACTGCTCTGCTGTGGCAGCGAGTGATGGTTACCATGGCAACCGGACGCCTTCACAGGCATCCGGCTGTCCATGGTACTGATCAGAGGCTATAGATGGTGCTGATTAGACTTCTGCTAAAGGCAGAAGTCTAATCAGACTTTGTAAAGTGAAAATACATCAGACCCACTGGATATTCAAGAACCAAGTGGGTCTGGGTCAAAAAAATGCAAAGTAAGTGAAAAAAAAGTAAAAATCAAAAAACACATTTATCACTGATTAAAAATGAAAAAAATAAAATTCCCTACACATGTTTGATATCAACGCGTCCGTAATGACCTGATCTATAAAACGGTCATGTTACTTTACCCGCACGGTGAACGACATAAAAAATAAAAATAAAAAACTATGATGAAATAGAAATTTTGGCCACCTTACTTCCCAAAAAAGGTAATAAAAGTGATAAAAAAAGTTGTATGTACGCCAAAATAGTACCAATCAAATCGTCACCTCATCCAGCAAAAAATTAGACCCTACCTAAGATAATCGCCCAAAAACTGAAAACTATGGTTCTCAGAATACGGAGACAATAAAACATGATTTTTTTTGTTTTAAAAATGAAATAATTGTGTAAAACTTACATAAATAAAAAAAAGTATACATATTAGGTATCGCCGCGTCCGTGATAACCTGCTCTATAAAAATATTACATGATCTAACCTGTCAGATGAATGTTGTAAATAACAAAAAATAAAAATGGTGCAAAAACAACTATTTCTTGTTACCTTGCCTCACAAAAAGTGTAATATAGAGCAACCAAAAATTATATGTACCCTAAACTAGTACCAACAATACTGCCACGCTATCTCGTAGTTTCTAAAATGGTGTCACTTTTTTTGGAGTTTCTACTGAAGGGGTGCATCAGGGGGGCTTCAAATGTTACATGGTGTCAAAAAACCTGTCCAGCAAACTCTGCCTTCCAAAAACCGTATGGCATTCCTTTCCTTCTGCGCCCTGCCGTGTGCCCGTACAGCGTTTTACGACCACATATGGAGTGTTTCTGTAAACTACAGAATCAGAGACATAAATATTGAGTTTTGTTTGGCTGTTAACTCTAAAATGGAAAATCTGCCAAAAAAGTGAAATTTTGAAATTGTATCTCTATTTTCCATTAATTCTTGTGGAACACCTAAATGGTTAACAAAGTTTGTAAAATCAATTTTGAATACCTTGAAGGGTGTAGTTTCTTAGATGGGGTCACTTTTATGGAGTTTGTACTCTAGGGGTGCATCAGGGGGGCTTCAAATGGGACATGGTGTAAATAAACCAGTCCAGCAAAATCTGCCTTCCAAAAACCAGACGGCGCACCTTTTCCTCTACGCCCTACTGTGTGGCCGTACAGTAGGTTACAGCCACATATGGGGTGTTTCTGCAAACTACAGAATCGGGGCAATAAATATAGCATTTTGTTTGGCTGTTAACCCCTGATTTCTTACTGGAAAAAATTGATTAAATGGAAAATTTGCCCAAAAAATGAAATTCTTACATTTCATCTCCATTTGCCAATAACTCTTGTGCAAACACCTAAAGGGTTAACAAAGTTTGTAAAATCAGTTTTGAATACCTTGAGGGGTGTCATTTCTTAGATGGGGTCAATTTTATGAAGTTTCTACTCTAAGGGTGCATCAGGGGGGCTTCAAATGGAACATGGTGTAAATAATCCAGTCCAGCAAAATCTGCCTTCCAAAAACCATACGGCGCACCTTTCCCTCTACGCCCTACTGTGTGCCCGTACAGTATTTTACGGCCACATATGGGGTGTTTATGCAAACTACAGAATCGGGGCAATAAATATAGCTTTTTGTTTGGCTGTTAACCCTTGCTTTGTTGCTGGAAAAAATTGATTAAATGGAAAATCTTCCAAAAAATCTAAATTCTGAAATTTTATCACCATTTGCCATTAACTCTTGTGAAACACCTAAAGGGTTAAAGACGTTTGTAAAATCAGTTTTGAATACCTTGAGGGGTGTAGTTTCTAGAATGGGGTGTTTTTTTGGGTGGTTTCTATTATGTAAGCCTTACAAAGTGACTTCAGACCTGAACTGGTCCTTAAAAAGTGGGTTTTTGAAATCAAAATTTGCTTCTAAACTTCTAAGCCTTGTAACATCCCCCAAAAATAAAATATCATTCCCAAAATGATCCAAACATGAAGTAGACATATGGGGAATGTAAAGTAATAACTATTTTTGTAGGTATTACTATTTATTATAGAAGTAGAGAAATTTGCTATTTTTTACAAATATTTGGTAAATTTGGTATTTTTTTATAAATAAAAATGAATTTTTTTTTACTTCATTTTACCAGTGTCATGAAGTACAATATGTGACAAAAAAACAATCTCAGAATGGCCTGGATAAGTCAAAGTGTTTTAAAGTTATTATCACCACTTAAAGTGACACTGGTCAGATTTGCAAATAATGGCCTTGTCCTTAAGGTGAAATAAGGCTGTGTCCTTAAGGAGTTAAGGAGGATTGTTTAAAGGGACACTGACAGGCCCTATAAACATATTTAGTTATTCCTATGCAGTCATAAATCTATTAAAGTGTATTCCAATGATATAAGAGTACCCCCTGTCCGCATTGTAAACCATGTAAAAACAACTTTATATTGATCTGTCAATCACATTTCTTTATGCCCAAGGGGCGTTTTTTCTCATACCTTCGTGCCCAGCCGCGCCTCAACTGTCGATTCCTAGCGCCGCCCAGCTCATTATTATTCACTGCGCTGGGCGGCTCTTACATTCCCCGATCCTGTCACCCGAGAGAAGAGCGCTGGATTCAATTACAGGCTTGGGAGGGTGCCGGCGCATGCGCAGATGGTCCTATTGAGGCCGATGCCCATAAGTATCTATCGGGCATGCGCGGGAACTGACAGGATCGGGGGATGTAAGAGCCGCCCAGCGCAGTGAATGATAATGAGCTGGGCAGCGCTAGGAATTGACAGTTGAGGCGCGGCTGGGCACGAAGGTAGCAGAAAAAACGCCCCTTGGGCATAAAGAAATGTGATTGACAGATCAATATAAAGTTGTTTTTACATGGTTTACAATGCGGACAGGGGGTACTCTTATATCATTGGAATACACTTTAATAGATCTATGACTGCATAGGAATAACTAAATATGTTTATAGGGCCTGTCAGTGTCCCTTTAAGCCAGCTTTAGGATACACTGTATGACTAACCACTCCATACAAAAAGCATAGGTTGAGCTGAACAGGTTCTTTTATGCTTGTTGCAATAAAGCACTGGATATTACTTTGAAAACACCTAGCTTACTATTTTGCTATGCGGTGATTTAAAGGGCCAGTGGGAGAAGGACTGTGAGCTAGTGATTGGGGGAATCCCGCTGGGGGTCACTCTAGATGCCCGCCAGCAGGTGTCTAGGGTCAGGCCTGAAGTGCTGGACTTTCTGGAGAGAGGGCCAGAGACTGATGCCACCGTGTCTCTGACCTTTGTGACAGAGTATGGCTCTGTGCAATGGGAGCTGTTAAAATGTGAGACCCTGGAAGTGGAATTTGTGCTGGGCAAGGACTTTCTATTGTTTGGGCAGTTGTGGAGTGGAGCTCCTGATAAAAAGCTAAGATATGCCGTTGCCAAGGGCAACCTTCGGGAAGATAAAGAGGTGGAGAGCGGTGCAGTTCTCATGAGTACATATCTTCTCTGCGACAGTGCACAAAATTCTAAAGGGTGCGGCTGGAATGACCGTCCAGGAAGAATCTTAACTGCAGGCCAAGTTGTTTCTGGTAGCAACTGTTGGAGTAAGGAGTCTGCAGGTGATCATGGTACCAGGAATCAAGGGCAGGTCTCCAGAGGCTGGATTTTGGAGGATGGTCTCGGTAGAGATGTCTGTGGGATGTCCTCGTTAGAGATGTCCCGAACTATTCGCCAGCGAACAGTTCCCGGCAAACATAGCTTGTTCGCGTTCGCCGCGGCAGGCGAACATATGCGATGTTCGGTCTGCCCCCTATACATCATCATTGAGCAAACTTTGACCCTGTACCTCACAGTCAGCAGACACATTCCAGCCAATCAGCATACCCTCCCTCCCAGACCCTCCCACCTCCTATCAAAAAGAAAGGACAGCATCCATCTTAGTTTCATTCTGAAGCTGCAGTGTCACAAATTTGACTAAGTTGTAATTGCAATGCGATTAATACAGGTTATATTATTCGCATTGCGAATTCAACCTAGAGCTGGGTTCCTAATGGCTGTATTGCTAGAATATAACGAAGATTGAGAATATAGTGCTATATTCGTTATATATTGTCAATTCTAGCAATACAACCATTAGGAACTCAGATCTAAGTTGTAATCGCAATGCGATTAATACACGTTATATTAATCGCATTGCGAATTCAACTTAGAGCTGGGTTCCTAATGGTTGGCGTTGCTATCGGTGCGGTAGAAAATGGTGTCACCCCTGCCCCCCCCCCGAAGCCATAATAAAGAGATAAAGAGAGAAAAAAAGAAGTCACTAAGTCAGCTCCAATCAGATATCTGCATAGACCCAGAGTCTTGGTCTATGTGCAGATATCTGATTGGAGCTGACTTCTTATTTTCTCTTTTGCATTGCACATAAACGTTTAAACTATATTCCTTAGTAAAAATGACCAGTCCACACCATGTGGGTCTATATTTATGAGGGCCCCCCTGAGCAAAGATTAGTAAATGTGGCCGGGTGGCCCCAGCCCACAGTTCAACCCAACCTCTTATGTCTCCTGGCCTAGGGCCGTCTCTCTAATAATCCACCAGTAATTTATGAATGGGGTTAGGTTATTAACTTATTATTATTGGAGTATTATTAAAATAATTTGGTCTATAAAGTCAGAGCCGCTCTACCTACCTTCTCCTCCCGGCACCAGAGACTCCTGCAGGGCAGCCGCCGCGGCGCCCCACCACTCACCAGGCTGCAGTGAGTCACACCCCCGTCCCCCCTTACCACGTGACGGCACGACGTGCTTGCTTGCTTGCGAAGTTTAGAAGTTGAACTTGTGAGTGAGAACTCCTGCGAGTGACACCCCATCAGACTGGTGTCACCCAGTGCGGCCCGCACCCACCGCACCCCCCTTGCAACGCCACTGGATCTAAGTTGTAATCGCAATGCGATTAATACAGGTTATATTAATCGCATTGCGAATTCAACTTAGAGCTGGGTTCCTAATGGTTGTATTGCTAGAATATAACGAAGATTGAGAATATAGTGCTATATTTGTTATATTCGTCAATTCTAGCAATACAACCATTAGGAACTCAGATCTAAGTTGTAATCGCAATGCGATTAATGCAGGTTATATTAATCGCATTTCGAATTCAACTTACCACACTCTGCATCAACTACGTAATTTTCCATGGGAGTTTTGGATGGATCCCCCTCCGGCATGCCACAGTCCAGGTGTTAGTCCCCTTGAAACAACTTTTCCATCACTATTGTGGCCAGAAAGAGTCCCTGTGGGTTTTAAAATTCGCCTGCCTATTGAAGTCTATGGCGGTTCGCCCGATTCGCCCGTTTGCGAACATTTGCGGAAATTCGCGTTCTCGAATGGAAAATTTTATGTTTGCGACATCTCTAGTCCTCGTCTCCTGAGACTGCTGAACCCGTGACAACGAAGGGTAAGACTGTTCCTGTTATTAACTGTGTGGCAGACCCAGTGACAGTGAGCCGGCGGCAGTTGATACCTGCTGGGCCGGTAGGTCACACAGAAAAAAAACTGTGTCTGATGTGTCTGTTGTGATTGCTCCCTCGCAGAAATCTACAGAGGAGAAGGTTTCTGTGTTACCTCAGTTGCCCATGACCAAAGCTAGTTTTGGGATGACAAGGATCCGGGATCCCATGCTAGACCGGGTAAGAGGTAGCACAATATTGAAACCTGAGACTGGTAAAACAATAAAGGCGCTGGACAGTCGTGCGGCTAAGGACTATCCGCTGATTTTCACTGAGCGTCAGACTTCAATGAGAACAGGGACTTATGAACTTGATGTTACAGATACGCTCATGCATGAGGGAGTGTTGGGATGTCATTTTCCCTTGTGCTTGGAGTTGTGGAGTAATGGAGACACTTCTGCAGAGAGTGAAAAAACTCCTGCAGAACTTGTACCTGTCCCTTTAAGTGAACGTGTAAGGGAAAGAACCATTGAAAACAGTGATGTAGTTGAAGTGAAAAATGTGAGGTCATGTGAAGTATATGATGATGACATGCCTTTTCCCTTTCAGGATGTGATCAGGAGAGAAGTGCCCCCTTCTGGTAAAAATATATGTGATACAAAAATGCTGGTTAATGTTGTGAGCCCAGAGGGTGTACCACACGTACCAGAGGTGGATATGCAGTACCCATGGGGTTTTATGGTTGCTGGGGAAGTGTCCATTGTGGGGATTAGCGCATCGGTGCCCCTAGAGGTCAGAACTGATAATGATGACACAAGTAATATACAGTCTTGTGAAAAAATTAGGACACCCTTTGAAAGTATGTGGTTTTTTGTAACATTTTTAATAAATGGTTATTTCATCTCCGTTTCAACAATACAGAGAGATTAAAGTAATCCGACTAAACAAAGAAAACTGAAGAAAAGTCTTTTCAAGATCTTCTGTAAATGTCATTCTACAAAAATGCCTATTCTAACTGAGGAAAAAGATAGGACACCCTTGCCCCTAATAGCGAGTGTTACCTCCTTTGGCTGAAATAACTGCAGTGAGACGGTTCTTGTAGCCATCTACCAGTCTTCGACATCGGTCTGAGGAAATTTTACCCCACTCCTCAATGCAGAACTTTTTCAGCTGTGAGATGTTTGAGGGGTTTCTTGCACGTACAGCCCTTTTCAAGTCACCCCACAGCATCTCAATGGGATTCAAATCTGGACTTTGACTTGGCCATTCCAGGACTCTCCATTTCTTCTTTTTCAGCCAATCTTTGGTTGATTTACTAGTATGTTTTGGGTCATTGTCATGTTGCATGGTCCAGTTCCGCTTCAGCTTTAATTTTCTAACTGATGGTCTCACATGTTCTTCAAGCACCTTCTGATACACAGTAGAATTCATCGTGGATTCTATGATGGTGAGCTGACCAGGTCCTGCTGCAGCAAAGCAGCCCCAAACCATGACACTTCCACCTCCATGCTTCACAGTTGGTATGAGGTTCTTTTCTTGGAATGCTGTGTTTGGTTTACGCCAAACATGTCCTCTGCTGTTGTGTCCAAATAATTCAATTTTGGACTCATCTGTCCAAAGAACATTATTCCAGAAGTCCTGGTCTTTGTCAACTTTATCGCTGGCAAATGTCAGTCTGGCCTCGATGTTTCTCTTGGAAAGCAAAGGTTTCCTCCTTGCACACCTCCCATGCAAGTTAAACTTGTACAGTCTCTTTCTGATTGTAGAGGCATGTACTTCTACATCAACAGTAGCCAGAGCCTGCTGTAGTTCTCGAGATGACACTTTAGGGTTTTTGGATACCTCTTTTAGCATCTTGCGGTCTGCTCTTGGGGTGAACTTGCTGGGGCGACCAGTCCTGGGCATGTTGGCAGTTGTTTTGAAAGCCCTCCACTTGTAGACTATCTTCCGGACAGTGGAATGGCTGATTTCAAAATCTTTTGAGATCTTTTTAAATCCCTTCCCAGACTCATAGGCTGCTACAATCTTTTTTCTGAAGTCCTCTGACAGCTCTTTTGCTCTCACCATGGTGCTCACTCTCACTTCAACAGTCAGGAGCACACCAAACTAAATGTCTGAGGTTTAAATAGGGCAAGCCTCATTCAACATGCAGAGTAACGATTTACTAATTATGTGCACCTGGTGTGATATACCTGTGTGAGATCTGAGCCAATTTAAGAGGGAATACATGTGAGGGTGTCCTATCTTTTTCCTCAGTTAGAATAGGCATTTTTGTAGAATGACATTTACAGAAGATCTTGAAAAGACTTTTCTTCAGTTTTCTTTGTTTAGTTGGATTACTTTAATCTCTCTGTATTGTTGAAACGGAGATGAAATAACCATTTATTAAAAATGTTACAAAAAACCACATGCTTTCAAAGGGTGTCCTAATTTTTTCACATGACTGTAAGTGGCGCATGTGCCGTGGCCGATAGCAACTCAGAGAGAGAGGCTGCCATGTCGAGGTCTCGCCAAATTGACGTAGTTACAGGTAGCAACCAGATGATAGTTGTACCTGATGTGACTAGAGTTGAGTGGGGAAACACCAGCCTAGTGTCTGAGACCCATATTCAGGCAGCGGTAGATGACCTGACCTGTCAGTACAGCTGCAATCATGAAGAGGATATTTCTCTCTCTCCGGTCCCTAGATACGATAGAGAAGGGACTAGTTGCCATCATAAAGACATTGAAGAAGGCTGCAGAAGGGTCAAAAGAAGAGACCCCGGAAAAGATGAGTGAACTGAAGGGTCTACTGCCTTGTGTCCCGGAGAAGAGTAAAGTCTCCAGAAAGACACAGAAGTCTGTAGTAGACATCGACAATGGACTTGAAGAGTCCCTGGGTGGAAATCCCACAAAGTGTCTAAAGAAGAATGGTGGTACTCCTTTGTCTTATGCGGCAGCAGAACAGAGTAAAGAGCCACTGGAACAGGAGGCCCAAAAGTGGGGCGCTTCCAACAAGCTAGTGCGAAAAACTAAGAAGGAACAGAAGTTTGGCCAGCTCCTGGCTGAAGAGAAATACATATCGGCTCGGTATGCCGAAGAACATGACCGAGCGGAGGCTGATGCTTGGGAGAAAGAGTCCAAGGCCCTCTCCTTGGCTAGAGCAATTGAAGAAGTGCTTGAGGAGCGAAATGAATTAGAGAGGCTGAACAAGCAACTCAGAGCAGAGATGGAAGCTCTCATGAGCTCAAAAGATGACATCTATGAGTTAGAGAAGCCTAAGCGTGCTCCTGCACAGCAGGTGGAAGAAAATGAGAAACCGGAAGAGGAAGATCCTCTGGAAGGTGCCAAGAAGTCAGAGCCTGGTATGAGTGGGTCTGGAGATGGTGGTGCTGGGGTGCTGGCCAAGGCAGAGAAGGTGGAAAAGGTATCAGCTGAACCAGTTGATGGGGCTGATTTGGATACAGAAGCCAAGAGGCTCCTGACAGTGAGCAGCCCGGGCATGAGCATGAAAGTTGTCCCCTCTGCCGTCAATGCCTTCCAGAAAGCCAGGGGTCTGATGGGGAACAATATTCTGGGTGAACTCTAAAGGGATTGCCAGAAGATGACGAGTCTGGTGAAGATCCCGTTGTCCCCAGTGCCTCCAACCTTGATGCGAAAGGGGAGGAGGAGTTAAGAAAGCAAGGATATGATGCCATGTCCCTGAATGGTGAGAAGGCTAATAAAGTGAAGGCGGTCGCCAAAGAGACAGAGGCCAAGGAAGCTAAGGCCAAGCTCTTGAAGTGGGAGAAATCCTTGGATGTTCCAGAGATCAAGGGTAAAGCCGAAGTGGGGAGAGCCAGTGAAAAGGCAGAAGACCCTGAAACTGAGGCACCATCTGAGAAAACCACTGACGGAGCTTCGCAAAGACGAGAAGAAAAGGCCTAAGCATCTGCAAGAGCCAGCGAAGTCAAACAGAGTCTGTCGTTTGCATAAAAATATATTCTGAAGGGAGTTCCAGAAGCCAAGATCGAAATTCTAAGAGTAAAGAAAAAAGAAATGTACGATCTGCTGTAAAAATAAAGAGACAAAAAGAGGCGAGTCGTAAGAAGCGTGCTCGGCTGAAGCAGCTGTGTAAGTCAAAGAGAGAGAAAGATAAAAAAATAAAAAGAGAGGGTCTGCCTGTCACATCGTCACGGGAACCTTGTAGACAATGTCTCTTGGGCAAGATGTCAGTGTGGGTAACAAACCAAGCACTGATGGCATGGATCTGGCAAAATAAAGGGAAGCCTCTGACTCTGATCAGTGACCACATCTTCCAGGGGAAAGGTTGAGTCAGGCGATGGCAAGATAATGCGGATGCCCTGTCACAAGCATCCGGTTGGTACAAGTGTTCACCCCCACGGGTTTGAACAGAGGGGGGGGGGGGATATGTGGTAATGTGAACAGTGCTGGAAGGTGGGTTGTCCCACTTCAGGTACCTCAGATGGGTGAGACAGATAAAATCCAGAGATTGGCAGTAGTCTCAGCAAAGCATAGTTTGCTGAGACATTTTTGTATACATTTTCTAGGCTGGATTTTACTTAGACTGGTGGCTGGGCTTGGTAGAGGGTTGCCAGTCCACACCCTTCCAGTACGGGTTTTCCTTTCTACCTGAGGTGATCGCAGGTGAGGCCTGCTGTAATCAAGCTGGCATAAAGCGCCTCTGAGTAGGTCAGTCTGGGGAGAGATACGCTGTGAGATACAGAGACCCAGAGCAGAGGCTCTGTGTGTGGTCTCAGCTTGCCAGGCTGAGAGACCAGGGCATTGTGACAGCCCGAAGTTTGGGGAACGCCGTGACGCCAGGATTCAACGGTCACAAGGCCGGAGTCGGGAGGACTGTTGGGCCACACTTCCCTATACAGGTACGGGACTGATTACAGCCGGGGAGGCTGGGGAACTACGGGCTGAGAAAAAGCTGCATACGGGTTCCGTGTGTGAACAGGGTTCGGTAGCTGAGTCAGGGCCACGTTAACAGGTGTAGTGAGAGCCCAGCCGGGCAGGTATTTGTTTTGTTTTGATGTATGTGGGAACCTCATCACACCCAGTGATTATTAACTGGACTGTTCAGTGTTTCAAAAATGTCCCAATAAATGCAATGTTTGGCCCCAAAAGCTGCGGTGGACGACAATTCTTATGAGAATGACCCCCCAAGTACAGTGATCTCTTGCACCTCTTATAGCGGTTCCAGACTCTTGGAAGGATAAATCTGCTTGGTTTTGGATTAGACGTTTGTTTATATAATTTTAAATGTATTACTTGACCAACACAGGAGTCCTAGCGATATGCCCCCATTGTCTGTGATGAGACAATACCTTTTTTGTAAATTCTTTATTTCTGAAGAATTTTCAATAGGTAACAAACATGAAAAGATCTATACAGAGTAATAAAGCATATGAGATACATGAAATGCCATATGCGCAGTAGAATAGTCATGTCACCGTTTGGTTGATACAAGCATGAATCTGAATGCAGTGAAGGAGAGTAGTAAAAGCATGTGATAGATAAATTGACTATTTTCTCATAGAACCTATCCTGTAAGGCACGATGTGAGTCTGGATGCCAAACCATATCTTGATCATATAGGGAGCATCACTTGATTTGGCTAACAGTAAGTATCTGTATAGTCTATCCAAAACATAACATATAGAACTTAACTTAACTTATGGGTTGTTTCAGCTCAGATTATAAGGCATGGGAGCACTCTTGTATCAAATGCATAAGGTAAATTGTAGGTCAAGTTAATCGAAGTCACATTAGAGTGTGTTTGTTGAAGCGCGTATAAGTAGGAGAAGGTACACTAAACGTAATACTTTGAGGTAGAGTAAGGAAGTTCCATTGTGTATAGATACTTGTAGGTCTAAATATTGGACCAGCGAGAGTGTGTTTATTAATGTACCCATGAAGGGAGGAAGCATTCGATCTAACTATAGTTCTTATAGAAGTCCAGCCATGGTTGCCATGTTTTAAGAAAATTTCTCCTGTTTCCCCTTTCCCAACCAACCATCTCCTCCATAAGGCAGATCTGGTGCACTTTTTCTAACCATTCTTTAGAGACAATACCTTTTAAGGAGTACCTGTCACCTCTCCTGACATGTCTGTTTTAACAACTATGTATTAACTATATTCCCAATGTAATAACAATTCTGGAGCATCTGTTCTTTTTTTTATTTTTTTATTATTGTTCCATGATTAAAACATTCCAATGATTCTTTAGTAGTAGGGAATACAGCAAACTCATGCCACCAGGCCGAGCTACATAAATATATGCACAGTATACATCAATACATTACAATATATGCCCCTGCAACGTCAATTGTGCAATAAGAAAAATAAATAAATATAAATAAAACCTAGGTAGATTAGCAGCAATGCATTTCTAATCTGTATTCCAAAGATGTAGCGAAAAAAATAATTCAATAGCAGTGCCTGGCAACCCATAGTATATGGTATAGCTAATTTCTATAACTGAAAGGCCAAGGTAAGAGGGCTACTAATTGTGCTAAGTAAGCGCCCTGCGGCGCTGCAGCGCCAGCGGCGGGGGGCCCCCAGCGCGCACCCCGCGCCCCGAAACGGAGGCCAAAACGCGAAGCGTCGACCGAGGACCCCCCGCCACTGGCAGCACAGCTCACCGGCGCACCCGCCCAGGACCTTTTCCCCTCCCGTCACTCCTGCTAGACCAATCCAACCAATGAGTATCACCAGAGGGCCTGATCTTGAGAGGTACCTGCGCTATATTCCAAAAGAACCAACACCTTATCTCCTCATATCACTGCTCACCAGCTATGTCCTCATGTTGATTAAGGACTTCCATTCTGGGAAGGTAGTGTTTTTTTCGGATCCCCAATATTTCGCTATGAGTGCTTTTGCTGCCATAAAATTCTTTAAAGAGATCTTTCTGGCTTGAGTAGGTAGATCCGTAGTAGAAAAGTCCCCCAGAATTGCTTGAACTAAGTTCGGTTCCATTCTGATATTATGGACTTTTCCCAATTCTATATAGATCCGGCGCCAAAGGTCCTGGATCCCCAAACAGCGCCACAATAAATGTGTAAATCCGGCCCCCTCTCTACCGCACTTCCAACATCTACCCTCTGTTTTTTTTCCTATTTTCGCTAGGAGGGCTGGAGAATAGTAGAGACGGTGAACAATTTTAAATTGGATAAGTCTATATTTATATGAACTTGATGCTAATTTAATGTTCTTATATATCGTTCCCCAATTCAAATTGAAATCTTCCCCAAGTTCATCTTTCCATTTTGACCTACTCCTAAACTCTGTGACCCCGACTAAAGCTTGTCGGATCTTATCATATACCTGTGAAAGAGAAGTCCTGGACCCATAAGATTTAAAACAAAAATCAACAAAAGTGTTTTACCTAATATCAAATACTTTCTTATCTACCGTGTGGATGAATGCGTGATAAATTTGTGCATATCTAAACTTGCTTATGAAAGATACTTCGGTGCTGTGTGTTAATTTATCTAATAGTAATATTTTCCCGTCTGCTATAATGTGTGAAAGTCTATTAATCCCACTTCGATTCCAATATTCATTATCAGAGAATATAAAAAAATCATTCGTATTATGCCACAAAGGCGTATATTGAGTGGAATAGGTGATCTTCAAAATACTTTTGATTTTATTCCAAACCTTGTGAAGAGTGTTACTTAAAAGACAATGCTTCCCTCTGTTCCCTAAAAATCCCGTATCCAGAATGGTGAAAATATCCCTATATGGTCCCGGGAAATCCTTCACAATAAGCGAAATCTGTGATGCCAAGTAATATCCCTGAAAGAAGGGGAGGGATAGACCTCCATCCTTCTCCGGTAGCCATAGAAATTTTTGCTTGATTCTCACCTTTTTCTTCCCCCAGATCAAATCATTTATCATTCTTTCCAGGAGGTGGAACTGAGAATCATCTATCCATATCGGACAGGCGTTGTATTGTGTTAAGTCGGCACTAATTTTAATTCCGAGATTCCTTATTGAGTCATCAGGAGTAAGGATTTTACCTTTGAAGATGCCGCTGGGTGCCGGCCGGGCCAAAGGTAATAACTCTGACTTACACCAATTCACTTTATATCCTGACGCTGAACCGTATGTCTCTATGATGCTCATCACTGAGGGGAGCGCTCTCCATCCCTCCCTCAAGAATAAAAGAACATTGTCAGCATATAAACAAAGTTTGTCTGCCAGTCCCTTCCCTCCAAACCCCTTAATATTGTCATTCTGTCTAAAATTGCATGCTAAAGGTTCCAATGCTAAAGCGAACAACAATGGGGAGAGGGGGCAGCCTTGTCTAGTTCCCCGATAAAGGGAGAACTGCTCCGAGTCTATACCGTTGACTCTAATGCTTGCTCTCGGACCCTGATATAAGAAGGGCCACTCCACCCTGTCGAACGCCTTCTCAGCGTCCAGTGACAGGATGGAGTGGTCCTCCCACCCACCAACATGGACGTTCAAAAAACCTCTGCGTAAATTCGTTTGTATATTCCGTTTAGGTATAAATCCAGTCTGGTCCGGATGTACCAGCCCATTGCCATGGTCTTACCTGCTTGCTGCTCTCCTTCGTTTGACATGTGCTGGCGGCCATCTTGGGTCCTGGGTTTCTTGTAGCCTTCCACCCTGCGGCTCCTCCTTCCCCTGGGAGGAGCTGGATGCCTAGCTCATATATATAGGAGGTCTGTGGCTTCAGTTCCTTGCTTGGTCCTCTTGTGTTCACATGCTTCTAAGACTGCTGCTGCTTCTGGTTCCTGATCCTGGCTTCGTCTGACTACCCTGCTGGTTCCTGATCCTGGCTTCGTCTGACTACCCTGCTGGTTCCTGATCCTGGCTTCGTCTGACTACCCTTCTGGTTCCTGACCTCTGGCTTCGCAAAGACTCTGCTCGGTTTCACCATCCGTTTGGACTTTTGCTTTACAGCTTTATTTTCAATAAAGCCTTCTTATTTTCACTTATCTCTTGTTGTACGTCTGGTTCATGGTTCCGTGACATTAGGACCAAGCCATGAATTCTGACGGTACAGGGCCATCCTCGCTACCCACGCTGGTTGCCAGACTTGATCAGCAGGATCACCTGTTGGGTCAGTTCGCTGTGGCGTTGCAAACCCTGCTTGAACGCACGGCTCATTTCGCTCCCGTTGCCGATGGGTCGGTTGTCGCTCCTGGGCTCGCTCCTACTGCCGCTCCGGTTGTTGCGCCAGAGTCTACCCCGACACCTGTTGTTGCGCCTGCGGTGTTTCGGGGTATGACCGGTTCTGCCCCTCTTCCACAGCGCTTTGGGGGAGAGCCAACTCAGTGCCGAGGTTTCCTTAACCAGGTGGGCATTTATTTCGAGTTGCTGCCACATGCCTTTCCTACTGAGAGATCAAAGGTGGGCTTCTTGATCTCGCTGCTCTCGGACAAGGCCTTGGTCTGGGCCAGCCCTTTATGGGAGAACAACAATCCGGTGGTTGCCGAGTTTTCCGGTTTTGTTGCTTCTCTTCGGAAGGTATTCGATGTGCCGGCTCGTGCTGCCTCTGCTGCGAAGCTCCTTATGTCCATCAGACAGGGTTCACGATCCGTAGCTGAATACGCCATTGAGTTTCGTACCCTGGCAGCAGAGGTGGGCTGGAATAATGAGGCTCTGGTCGCTGCTTTCTCTCATGGTCTCTCGGATGCCTTGAAGGATGAGGTTGCAGCTAAGGACCTACCAGTTGAGCTCGAGTCTCTTATTTCTTTCCTGATTTTGATTGACACCAGACTCAGGGAGAGACCTTCCTTTAAGGAGAACCTGCGGAGGTCTTCTAACAGATTGGTGCCTACGTTTGCTGTCCCACCCGTGCCTCCCTCTCCTCCCACGCCTCCTGGGGATGACTTGTCTGGGGGTGAACCCATGCAGCTGGGGTTTGCTCGCCTGTCCGAGGGGGAGAGGGCACTCCGGAGACGCGAGGGCCGATGCATGTACTGTGGTCTCGGTGGGCATTTTCGGTTGGCATGTCCGAACCGTCCGGGAAACGCTCGTACCCTGAGATCCTGTCGGGGGCAGATCTTGGGTGGAGTCTCCTCGTCCCCGGTTTCCCGTGTTGACAAACCACTGATCACTGTTGTCCTCTCCTGGGTCGGGGGCTCGGTGACGACCCAGGCGTTGGTGGACTCTGGTGCTGGTGGTTTGTTCATTGATAGTGTGTTCGCTGCCGCCAATTCCATTCCTCTGCAGGCTCGAGGTTCCCCACTGGCTCTTGAGGCGATAGACGGCAGACCCCTTCTGCCGCCACACGTGACTCATGAGACCCTTCCAGTGGGGATAGCCATTGGTGCCGTTCACAGAGAGTCGGTCTGCCTCCAGGTTATTTCGTCTCCACACTACTCGGTGGTCTTGGGGTACCCCTGGCTCCAGAAGCATAATCCGACTTTCGATTGGAGATCGGTCGAGATCCTCTCGTGGTCACCGCAGTGTGGGGCTAGTTGCATCCATGGGTCTGTCAAGTTGCTGTGTACTTCCTCGGACTCTCTGTTGCCTCCTGAATACGAGGAGTACCGGGATGTATTCGATAAGGTGCGCGCGGTTGCCCTACCTCCGCACCGCCCATACGATTGTGCCATAGAGTTACAATCTGGTGCCGTTCCTCCTCGTGGCAAAGTCTATCCACTGTCGGTAGCGGAGAATGAGGCCATGGAGGAGTACGTGAGGGAGGCGCTTTCACGCGGACACATTCACAAATCTTCGTCCCCGGCAGGGGCTGGATTTTTCTTTGTGAAAAAGAAGGGCGGTGAGTTGAGGCCTTGCATCGATTACAGGGGTCTCAATCGCATCACGATCAAGAACGCTTACCCGATACCCTTGATTTCCGAGCTGTTCGATCGCCTTAAAGGGGCCACGGTCTTTACCAAACTCGACCTGAGGGCGGCATATAACCTGGTAAGGATCAAGGCGGGCGATGAGTGGAAGACCGCGTTTAACACCAGGACCGGTCATTACGAATCCTTAGTTATGCCCTTTGGGTTGTGCAATGCGCCCGCAGTCTTTCAGGAATTCATCAACGATGTTTTCCGTGACCTGTTGCAGCAGTGTGTGGTAGTCTATTTGGATGACATCTTGGTATATTCTGAATCCATGGAGGCCCACATTCTGGATGTCAGACGAGTGTTGCAACGGTTACGAGAGAACAAGCTGTTCGGTAAGCTTGAGAAATGCGAATTTCACCGATCCCAGGTAACCTTCTTAGGTTACATCATTTCCGCTGAGGGGTTCTCCATGGATCCTGAGAAGGTTTCGGCTGTCTTACAGTGGCCCCAGCCCAGTGGTCTTCGCTCCCTGCAGCGCTTTTTGGGCTTCGCCAATTATTATCGGAAGTTCATCAGGGACTTTTCCATGCTGGCCAAGCCTCTCATGGATCTGACCAGGAAGGGCAGTAATTCCCAGGTCTGGCCGCTCGAGGCCATCCGAGCTTTTGAGGCCCTAAAGTCCGCCTTTGTGTCGGCTCCGATTTTGTCGCATCCCAACCCTGGGTTGCCCTTTGTCCTCGAGGTGGACGCGTCTGAGACGGGAGTAGGCGCCCTTCTGTCTCAGCGTAGAACACCAGAGGGTCCTCTGCTTCCTTGTGGGTTTTACTCCCGGAAACTGTCTTCCGCGGAGTGCAACTATCAGATTGGTGACAGGGAGTTATTGGCCATCGTGCAGGCCCTTAAAGAATGGAGGCACTTGCTCGAGGGTTCGGTGGTTCCGGTTCTCATCCTGACGGACCACAAGAATCTGACCTACCTTTCTGAGGCCAAGAGATTGACACCACGTCAGGCCAGATGGGCTCTGTTCTTGTCACGTTTTAATTACGTGGTCTCCTACCTACCCGGTTCCAAGAACATCAGGGCGGATGCCTTATCACGGCAGTACTCCGAGCTGTCCAGGGAGGAGTCGATTCCGACTTCGGTCATACCTCCGAATCAGATCCTGGCCGCCATTCGCACCAGCCTGACCTCTCCCCTGGGTGAGCAGATTTTGGCGGCTCAATCTGGTGCTCCCTCTGGGAGACCCAACGGCAGATGTTTTGTGCCTGAGGAGTTGCGCACTCGGTTGTTGCGAACCTACCATAACTCCAAGACCGCGGGGCATCCTGGAAAGAATCAGCTGTCCTGGGCTGTTTCACGTCTGTTCTGGTGGCCTTCCCTACGTTCCGACATCGCCGCATATGTAGCGGCATGCTCCGTTTGTGCCCAGAGTAAGTCCCCTCGGCACCTTCCGTTGGGCCTTCTGCAACCCATAGCCACCGGGGAGCGCCCATGGTCACACCTGGGGATGGATTTCATTGTGGACCTCCCTGCATCCCGAGGCCATACGGTCATTCTCATGATTGTGGATCGGTTTTCCAAAATGTGCCACTGTGTTCCTCTCAAGAAGTTACCCTCTGCACAAGAGTTGGCCACGATTTTTGCCAGGGAGGTCTTCCGGTTGCACGGTTTGCCCAAGGAGATTGTGTCGGATCGGGGGAGTCAGTTTGTGTCCAGGTTCTGGCGCGCCTTTTGCTCCCAGTTGGGGATTCATCTCTCCTTCTCCTCGGCCTACCACCCTCAGTCCAATGGGGCCGCAGAACGATCCAATCAGGCCTTGGAGCAATTCCTTCGTTGCTATGTCTCCGATCACCAAGACAATTGGGTTGACCTCCTGCCTTGGGCTGAGTTTGCCAGGAACACGGCGGTGAACTCTTCCTCTGGGACGTCTCCCTTCATGGCCAATTATGGGTTCCAACCTGCCGTGTTACCGGAGGTATTCTCTCCCCAGGATATTCCGGCTGTGGAGGATCACCTTTCCGTCCTACGTGCTTCTTGGGTACAGATCCAGAAGTCCCTTGAGGTCTCTGCGCAGCGCCAGAGATTCCAGGCTGATCGCAGACGAGCGCCTGCTCCTTCCTACCAGGTCGGAGACCGTGTATGGTTGTCCACCCGCAGCCTCAACCTTCGAGTGCCCACTCCCAAGCTGGCGCCTCGCTTTGTTGGTCCCTTCCGAGTGCTTCGCAGGGTAAACCCGGTAGCCTATGCCCTTGCGCTTCCTCCTGGCATGCGGATCTCCAACGTGTTTCATGTCTCCCTGTTGAAGCCACTGGTGTGTAATCGTTTCACTTCCTCGGTTCCTCGGCCTCGTCCGGTCCAAGTGGGCAATCGTGAGGAATATGAGGTGAGCAATATCCTGGACTCACGCCTGGTCCGCGGTCGGTTGCAGTTTTTGGTCCATTGGCGTGGTTATGGTCCAGAGGAGCGTTCCTGGGTTCCCTCCGCAGATGTCCATGCTCCTGCCTTGCTCCGAGCCTTCCACGCACGCTTCCCTCAGAAACCGTTTTGTGCTCCGCGGAGGAGGGGCCCTTGAGGGGGAGGTACTGTCATGGTCTTACCTGCTTGCTGCTCTCCTTCGTTTGACATGTGCTGGCGGCCATCTTGGGTCCTGGGTTTCTTGTAGCCTTCCACCCTGCGGCTCCTCCTTCCCCTGGGAGGAGCTGGATGCCTAGCTCATATATATAGGAGGTCTGTGGCTTCAGTTCCTTGCTTGGTCCTCTTGTGTTCACATGCTTCTAAGACTGCTGCTGCTTCTGGTTCCTGATCCTGGCTTCGTCTGACTACCCTGCTGGTTCCTGATCCTGGCTTCGTCTGACTACCCTGCTGGTTCCTGATCCTGGCTTCGTCTGACTACCCTTCTGGTTCCTGACCTCTGGCTTCGCAAAGACTCTGCTCGGTTTCACCATCCGTTTGGACTTTTGCTTTACAGCTTTATTTTCAATAAAGCCTTCTTATTTTCACTTATCTCTTGTTGTACGTCTGGTTCATGGTTCCGTGACACCCATGGGTACTTTCCTCAATCTATTGGCTAATAATTTAGCCAAGATCTTATAGTCATATTAGCAACGAAATTGGGCGATAAGATCCGATTTCTGTTTTGTCTTTCCCCTTTTTAAGTATTAAAGTAATAGATGCCTCCATTAATGAGGGAGGAAGGGAACCATCTTGGAAGGACTGGTTATATACCTCCAATAAAAGAGGCATTAGTATTTCGCTCTGTTGTCTATAGATCTCAAAGGGGAGGCCATCCCTGCCAGGGGCGGAATTCCCCTTAATAATCCTCAACGTTTCCTGGATCTCCTTTACTGTAATTGGGGCGTTCAAAGTAAAAACATCCTGTTCAGTTAACTGGGGGAGATCTATATTCTTCAGATATGACATAACTATGTCCTTATCCTCGCCAAGTTCCGTCTGATATAATTTGTCAAAGTGATTTTAATAGTATCCAAATCGTAAGTCAGATTTGAATTCCCCGGACCCTGGAGCATCTGTTCTTATAACTCTATTAGTGCCTTCCTTTTATTCCTACTAAAAGTTATGAATGAATTACTAGCAGTTGCGGCTGAAGTCCCTGCGGGTGGTTTCCAGTTGGGAGGTGTGCTGCAGTGTCAGACTGTGCAGGGACACACTTCCTAACTGGTAGCACCCATCTGGACCTTCATTGCAAACGGCTAGCAATGCATGGTACATCATGCAGTCATAAGAGTAGATGATCCAGAATGTTATTACATGAGAAATGCAAGTAGTTATTAAAAAAAATTAAAAAAAATGTCAGCAAGATTACAGGTCCTCATTCAACAAACTGTGATTGCTGGAAAGCAACTTTAGGAAGGCAACTCCAGAGCTTTATCGATTGGCAATCATGGCATTACACCAAGCATACAATTTGGTTTCTACAGGGCCATCATTTTCCTGGAGGGGACCATGCGTTTTTGGTTTATTAGACAGTTCCTCTGAAGGTGAAAAACAAATAGTTGAAGAAAACAAATTCCCAATAGTACAAACAATGAAATAAAGAAATAATCTCATGATGCTTTTCCAGTAAACTCTTATCTTTCAGTTAAGCAGCAAACTATTCTAGGAAATAAACCAGAAGTCTCTTTGTTTCCTGTGGAGAAACGCTCTAACAAGGGTCTGGTGGGACATTTGCTGTGATCACACAGTAAAGACATTCCAATGGGGAAGATAAGGTAAAGAGAAATGTGATTTGGATTGTGATATTGGTACCAGACCCTTGCACCCAGGGGCATGAAAGGGACAACGCACATACTGTATCTACAACAAGAAAGTGAGCAGAGATGTCCACAGGACTTAACCTCAGAGAAATCACAAAATGTTGTGGAAATTTTCTAATGTATACTCCTAATTTACTAATCACATTGCATCTGTTTGGGCCACAACTTTTTGATTCCTTTCAGACTTTGGAGTATTGATGTGCATGGAAGCCGCAGACACATTGGGACAGTTTTTAAGACAAACGTTTTATATGTCAGTCTTAATGTATCCCCCGCTGGCATTAAAAGCACCACAATTATTAAGAGTTGCATGTCTCTTAATAATTGTGGTGCATCTCTTCAAATCTGTGCACCAGAAGGGAAATCTGGTGTAGATAGCTGGTGCACAGATTTTCAGAGATGCATCACATCTCTGGTGTAGATTTCAGGTGTACATTCTACACCCGGTACTTGATATAGATTGTAATCAATGTGCCGAGCTGGCTGTGCCCCATACTGTCCACTTCACCTAATTTTTGGAAAAGGGGCTCAAAAAAGTTGCTAAATTCTTATAGACTATAATGACAACTCAACCAGGGTGCACCACAGCATTATTGTTCTAGCTGTGAGTGGGTATCTAAACTTCCAAACCCCAACTCTTCTGTCTCTCTATATGTCTCTATATAGATAGAATTTACCATTTTTGTGCACATTTAAGTTCTGCATTTCATCTAAGTAACTACAGCATAAAGTTAGGGACCCTTTTACATGGGCCAATAATTAGCGATCATTGCCAGCTTGTCTGGCTGGATTCACACGCAGAAAGCATCTCCCTATCCCTTCGATTGCTCATTGTTTGTCGGCAATACATCCCTACACAGGGTGATGGCGATATGCTGCCGCCATAACAATTATTTATGGTGCCACATGAAAAGATATCATGACCCGACAATCTGCAAACACCACTTTTACATGAGGCAAATATCAAGAACAATTGGTCCATACAAATATTTGCCATCTATAATTTTCCCATCTTTGCCAATATGAAAGGGCCTAAAACCGAAATGGAAGTGGGGGTTATAAAAGATGATTAGTGGAATCTTCATCTGTCAAATTTTTGTTATTTCAGCTAATAAATGGTAGTGGAATGGAACTATATTCCTTGATGTTGGTATTAGTAAAAATGATATGGTCTGCAGGTCCGCAAGGTGATTATTGCCAAAAATAATTACATTTTTATCAGAGGAGTTGCAGGGTTCTCAAGTCCACAACTCCACATTTTCTGCTTGTGACTGACTAAAACCTCTGCAGGGTCAGAAGTTAAAGGGGTGCTCCGGGCCTGTACCTAAAAATACCTTTTCACAGGTTAGCTGAAGGAGTCTGTTTAGATACAGGTCCAGAGAACAACTTTAGAAAGAGGCTGAAGCATTTTCTATGATCTATTCGTCCATGATTCTTCGGTGCTGTTTCTAGTTCTAACTTCATGATGAACACAGGTCAAACAATGCTGAAAATCTGTCTCTACAGATAATTTCCTTAATCTGGAGGGAGATTAGGTCATTTTTCACTTTTAAGAGAAACTTGTATGAACGAGGCCTCAGTACTGAAATGTCTATGTGATTGTATATATTCCTATGTTGTCCACAATGTAGTCTGTGGTCAGTAATTCAGACATAAATTGCTTAATTCCTCAGAGCCTCATTTGATAAAGAATGTAGAAAGAATCTAAGCATACAATGATATGAATTTAAGCAATAAATCACTTTAATTAAAATCCTCAGTCTTCTGAATAATCCGCACCCACCAAGGAAATAATTTTTACGGGGAATATTATTCCCATCATAGCGGATATTCCCTACGATGGGGTTTTCTGATTAGAATCCTTATAAACTATGATTGTGGATGTAATTGTGCAACGATCAGAATTCATATGAAGGTCATTAAATATGAGCAACGATTTGAAAAATTAACACTCCACAACTTTGCCAAATTTAGCCAAGAAATTTTGATTTGTTATGTAATTAATTAATCACAATTACTATAAATCAGGTACACTCAGGACACTCTGCCTTAGGGTACTGCAAATACGGAGCGCCCATGCTGCAGTGAAGAACTGCCGGCCAATTAGCCCGCAGTTGCCTTTCATTTAATAATGAAAACTGCACCGTATAGTCCTTCTTCATTGTTAAGGGTTTCTATCACTTCGTATGACATATTAGCTGTCAGACACTAGCGATCTGCTAGTGTCTGCTCTGGCCATCCATCCTACTATAATCACTTGTGGGGCAGCGGTTTGCTAAAAAACTAACTTTTACTAAATATGCTCATGAGCCTCTAGGTGCTATGTGGGCGTCATTAGCACCTAGAGGCTCCGTCTACCTTCATACACAGCCGCCGCCCAGCGCGTCCCTCCAGCCCGCCATGTCCTCCTCCGTGTGACGCAGCGGACGAGTTCTCGCGCATGCGCCGTGCGCGGCTGTATTCGGCGCATTTGAGATCTCAGCTCGGAGCGGTCAGACATTCAATGCGCATGCGCGGCTGTATTCGGCGCATGCGCATTGAATGTCTGACCGCTCTCGAGCTGAGATCTCAAATGCGCCGAATACAGCGAGCACGGCGCATGCGCGAGAACTCGTCCGCTGCGTCACACGGAGGAGGACATGGGCGGGCTGGAGGGACGCGCTGGGCGGCGGCTGTGTATGAAGGTAGACGGAGCCTCTAGGTGCTAATGACGCCCACATAGCACCTAGAGGCTCATTAGCATATTTATAAAAGTTAGTTTTTTTGCAAAACCGCTGCCCCACAAGTGATTATAGTAGGATGGTTGGCCAGAGCAGACACTAGCAGATCGCTAGTGTCTGACAGCTAATTATGTCATACGAAGTGATAGAAACCCTTTAAGTAGAGTCTTTGATCATTGTTCTTTAAACAGGGGCTGTTGCTGGCTGGTTAGGTGACGGCACAATATGCATATTATTGCTGTTCTGGCCTACAATCTCCTGCAGGTTATTTGACAGTGAACACTGAATAATAATCAGCTCTGACATACCCACTTCTCCAACCCCAGCACTCTCCTGCCTTACAGGTGGGAGCCCTTCTTCTGCCATCTGCTTTTTCTCCTGTTCCACATCATCTAATATCAATGAGAATATGTCATCAGGAACATCCAGCTCCTCCTCTCTCTGCATCTTGCTGACTCTTCTAGGACATTGAGACTGTGAAGGATGATTTGGAAGAAATAAAGTCAGTAAAAGATGAGTATAGTTATCATTAAGAAATGGCCCCCCTAAGGGGTGCAAACTGGATGGTATTAGTTGGCACGTTGGCAGTGGAATAATGAAGGCGTCTATCTTATTGGTATTGAATTACATTTACAGCTGATGATGGAATAAGTAAATGTAGAAATAAATAAATGTGACGCAGAATAAGTCTCCCTGCACTCTCCCTGCACTCTCCCTGCACTCTCCCTGCAGTCTCTCTGCACTCTCCCTCTCAAATATTCAGGGTACTGGTTTTCCATAAGAAGACCAGCTATGTATGAATATGTAGTTGTAATGCTCCATGGGACAATACAATGCAAAGTGTCTTCTTCCAGGGAAAAAGAACCATCTCACTAGTGCCACCTTTTTCTAGTAGCCCCCTATGGAGCCCTTAATGAGAAGCAGTACCACCACCCCCCACAATAAGCTGCATCCAAGGTATCTCACTAGCGAGATGGTTCTCTTTCCCTCGTAGGAACCTCTTTGAATATTATTTTCCCATGGAGCATTGCCACTACATCTTCATACATAGCTGGTCTCCTGAAGGAGAAACAGTACCACCTGCCCCCCCAAGTCAATAGGAAAAAAGCATATGAAAACATAAAACTACCTTTTCATAGAAAACAAACTTGATGTTGACATAGCCTCACTTTTTCTGCACCACAATCTAAGTTGTACACCTGACTCTCAAATAACTCTCTTTCCTTGCATTATACTGGATTCTGGTGCGGAGTTTTGATCCGGAATTGGAACATGACCTAAATGTGCATACTTTTGTAATATACATAGTATATATATTATATGCTCTGTATATGCATGTCAGACTTTGCACGTATTAACGTCACTGAACTAAATGTGTGCATATGCCAAGCAATTGTCTGAACAATCCATTTTCAGCACCTGCTTGCACCAGTTTGTATGGCATTGAATGTATACAGGCTTGTTTTATAGATAGCTCAGGCATGGCATCCTACAACTTCCAGACTCGAAGGGTTAATCTTTGTTCTTTAATGTCCCCTGCTGTTTCTGGGAAGGTAAGAGGGTCATTGATTCTTGTCTCTATCTTTTCCCAGTCTTTTAAGATGAATGGCTTGGTCTCCTCTCCATGCAGCAGGTGCTGTCCCAGAACTTTGCACCTTTCACTCTAAACACATCTCCTGGGCTATTCATGCTAATCAATCTGGCAAGCTTTATCTGCTTACTTCCAGCTTTGAAGTACGCCTGGTGTTTGTCAACCTGTGAACAGGCCACCGTTAGGAGTATGTCCTGACATTGCTGAGTATGTGTCAATTAGCAAGAAGAAGGAATGGCACTGATAAGAGGGAAGGTATCTAAATGAGTGCTGCAACCAGAGAGCAGTCATCAAGTCACTGAGCCTGGTATTTACTAAGCATCTATTACTTTCTATAGCATGCATTCCTTTTGTACATACATGTATATAGAGGTCATTTACACATATAGCAAAGATTAGCATTGGGGCCAGTTTAAAAAATATACAGTATACAAAAATCACAATTATCTACTAATATAAATGTCAAATTCACAGTATTCTCCCAAAGAACTATAAAGCACCCCACGTCCGCTCATAGTACCTGTAGCCCTGTGTGTTATTAAAAAATCAGGCACCACGGATAAAGGGAATCCTTCTAAAAATGATATGTTTGGGTATTTTATTCTATACAGCTCACTAACCCTCTGAAATTCCCGTACATTTCTAACCGTTGACTTAAAGGAAACTTGTCACATTGACTGACTGATCCGAGTCTGAGCTGCGGGCAGCATGTTATAGAGCAGGAGGAGCTGAGCAGACTGATACATATGGGGGCATTTATCAGACTGGTGTAAAATAGAACTGGCTCCATTGCCCATAGCAACCAATCAGATTCCTCCTTTTATTTTCCAAAAGAGCTGTGAAAAATGAAAGGTGGAGTCTGATTGGTTGCTATGGGTAACTAAGCCAGTTCTACTTTACACCAGCTTGATAACTGACCCCAATAGTTTTGATGGAAAATATTCAGTATAACTTGCATCTCATTCATTTAATATTCTGCTCATTTTGGGCTTTGGAGTCATGGAAGCGGTTCTATTAGTGATTGACAGCAATGTCTGCATGACGGTGTAAATTTGTCACTCGGCAGAGGAACACGACATTCAAATTATTGGACGGCTACATTTTGACAGAATGCTGCTGATGCCAAAAATACATTTTCAAATTTTTCTACAGACTTCCCACAAACATCTGGCCACAGGAAGAATGCAGAAAACATACAGCAAAAATGCTGTACATGGGTGTGTGTCTGTGTCTGTGTGAGCGCGTGTGAGCACATGTGTGAGCGTGTCTGTGTGTGTCTCTCTCTGTGTGTATCGGCGTGTGTGTGTGAGCGTGTGTGTGAGCGTGTGTGTGTGAGCGTGTGTGTCTCTCTGTGTGTGTGCGTGTGTATCGGTGTGTATGTGTGCGTGTCTTTATGTGTCTCTGTGTGTGTGCATGTCTGTGTGTGTCTCTCTGTGTGTGCGTGTGTATCGGCGTGTGTGTGTGCATGTCTGTGTGTGTGTGAGCGTGTGTGTGCGTGTGTATCGGCATGTGTGTGAGCGTGTCTGTGTGTGTCTCTCTGTGTGTGTGCATGTGTATCAGCATGTGTCTGTGTGTGAGCGTGTCTGTGTGTGTCTGTGTGTGTGAGCGTGTCTGTGTGTGTGAGCGTGTCTGTGTGTGTCTCTCTGTGTGTGTGCATGTGTATCAGCATGTGTCTGTGTGTGAGCGTGTCTGTGTGTGTCTGTGTGTGTGAGCGTGTCTGTGTGTGTCTGTGTCTCTCTGTGTGTGTGCATGTGTATCAGCGTGTGTCTGTGTGTGTCTCTCTGTGTGTGAGCGTGTCTGTGTGTGTCTGTGTGTGTCTTTGTGTATGAGAGTGTGTATGTGTGTGAGTGTGTGTGTGTTACAAGTAGTTTTCACATTCCATAAAGCAGCCATTTACTAGTAATCTGTCTGCATGTCATGTGTCATACTTTTCTCTGACTTTTGTGTGATATGAGGGATGGAACATGGAATCACAAGAAAATACCTTTTGTGGCCGTTACATTTACTTATGGCCTGGGGGGGAATAGGAACTTAAAGAGGACCTTTCACCTGTATAAACTATGTGAACTGAGTATGCTGCCATATAGAGCGGCGCCCGGGGATCTCACTGCACTTACTATTATCCCCGGGCGCCGCTCCGTTCTCCCGTTCTAGGCTCCGGTACCTTTGCTCTGTAAGTTATAGTAGGCGGGTCTTCCCTTGTCCTGTGGGCGTCTTCTTCTCCTAGGCTGTAGCGCTGCCCAATCGCAGCGCACAGCTCACAGCCTGGGAGGTTTTTTTCTCCCAGGCTGTGAGCTGTGCGCTGCGATTGGCCAGCGCTGCAGCCTAGGAGAAGGAGACGCCCACAGGACAAGGGAAGACCCGCCTACTATAACTTAAGAAGCAAAGGTACCGGAGGGCATAACGGAGAACGGAGCGGCGCCCGGGGATAATAGTAAGTGCAGTGAGATCCCCGGGCGCCGCTCTATATGGCAGCATACTCAGTTCACATAGTTTATACAGGTGAAAGGTCCTCTTTAAAGTGGCCCCATGTTGTAGGTGGGTCCAAACAGACAGAAGGCGGGGCCAGACAAGTAGGGAGGGGCAAAATAAGTAGGTGGGATCTGCAATACTATAGTGCAGAACAAAATACCACCCCAGTAGCACCAAATACCACACTGCAGCACAATATACTGCACCAGCCGAACCAAATACCACAAAACAGCACAATATACTGCACCAGCCGAACCAAATACCATAGCGCAGCACAATATACTAAATAAAAGTAGGAAATAGACTGAGCGGCACTCACCACTGATAATAAAGATGTTCCTTTATTCAGCAAACACATGCTCCGGTACATACAGGCTGGGGTGCACGCAAATCAAACACACATGGCAGTGGCTGTTTTGCGCTGAACGCGCTTCCTCAGGGCACTGAACGTCAGCACGTGCCTCTTAAACGTCTCACGGCACTGGTTGTCATGGAAACACATGACTCTACCGTGCCGAGACGTAAATCAATACAACAACATACATTGTTAAAAACAAAACTCGTAAACAGTAATAAGCGCATATTTCACAGAAAAACACTTAGGTCAGTTCTATCATTAAGACCAAGTCGCCCTAAAGCACCTGTACGCAGGATCCATCTCGCTTCTCTCTGTAGAAGGAGTCGATGTCTATCACCGTCCTGCGGCAGACCGGGACTATCTCAATACCTGCAAATCTTAGGGACTCTACACTGCCCCCATGTGTCTCTCTCATAGGTTCTATAAATCTGGGGCAAACTTTCCCTGATTTCACCGAATTCACATGGTCCCAGACTCTTTAAAAAATGCACCGGACAGTTTTCCCTATATAAGAACGGCCGCAAGGGCATATCAGCAGGTAAACTACAAATGTACTCCTGCAGGTAATGAGGTCATTTACCCTATAGTGGATCCCTCCAAAATCCAGGATCTTCTTTTGTGAATTATATTAGCAAAAAGAGCAATTACCACACTTGGAATTCCCCTTAGGCCTACTCACTTGCAGCCAGTTACCCCTACACTCCCCCACATATCGATTCCTCACTATTTTTATCCTTAATGGTGTGGCTTTACCTAAATCCTCTGTTTCAGTTAACCTATGAAGGAAGATAGTTTCAGCGATACTTACCTATAATGTACACGACGCAGCTGAACAGGAATAAAGCGGAGCACATCCAGTCAGAACTCCAGTAGAAAAGCCCACAGGCAGTCGGTCAGTCATGTGATCGCAACCAAGATCGCAGAATCGGCAGGGCGATGGAAAGGTAAGTACACCTTAAACTCTCTTCCTTTCACACGTTAGCTGAAACTGAGAATTTAGGTGAACCCCAGAGAACCCCTTTGACATTGTTATATCTTTAATAGGTATTCTTATTGTTCTTATTCTTACAAGGTTTAGACCTTCTAATCAGAGGGCTAATACTTACCGAGGTCATCTTCAGCAAGACATTGCTTTTGTTGTAAGACAGTGCCTTGATTAGTGTTGATCGCGAATATTCTAATCGCAAATTTTTATCGCAAATATTGGCACTTCGAGAATCTGCGAAGATGTAGAATATAGTGCTATATATTCGTAATTTTTTTCTCATCAGTAACCTCCCTTCTTGCTTGTGGGCCAATGAGAAGGCTGCAATATCTTTGTCAGAGCTTAGCAACATCCCTAGCAACCAATAGGAACGTTGCCCACCCCTTTACTATATAGGAAACTCCCCAGCAGGTTTTTTTGCAGTTTTTTTGCAGTTCTGAGAGAGAGAGCAGCGTCATTGCTGTGCTCTGTGCTTTCATCTGGATCCTATTCCTTATCCAATTACATTAGATAGTTAGTTAGCTCATATATATAAAATACAGATAGTGGGAGATAGTGTAGGTTAGATAGTGATATAGTGTAGCAGGGTGTTAGGTAGTGTGATAGGAATTACTGTTTCTCTGCTGTCCATACATACATGCTACAGACATAGTGCTGTGATGTCACAATACTTAGTGCACCAATCAGTAATATCTACTCAGACCTGATAGAATGTGAAGTTGCCCGTATTGCACAAAAAATATGCGCATCATTAGTGCCGATTTGTGCAATCGCGAAAATAATGACTGGAGATCACGAATTCTAGAATTCGCTAATTTATTGAGAATATTATGCTAAAAATTTGCGAAGTATCGTGAAAACGAATATTGCCTATGCCGCTCATCACTAGCCTCGATGATCTGTTCCTCACCATGTATATTTTTTATTGAAACCCTGCAGATCAGTTACCATACATAATTTTCTTAAAGAGGTCATTATAGGGGTTGTTTCACTTCAAAAATTTTTATTTTTTATGTAGAGAAAGTTAATACAAGCCACTTACTAATGTATTGTGATCGTCCATATTGCTTCCTTTGCTGGTTGGATTAATTTTCCATCACATTATACACTGCTCGTTTTCATGGTTACCACCACCCTGCAATCCATCAGCGGTGGCCGTGCTTGCACACTGTAGGAAAAAGCGCTAGCCTCTCTGGTGGTCAGGATCATGGGAGCAACCGTCAGCTGGTGTGCAAGTACGGCCACCGCTGATGAATTGCAGGGTGGCCGTAACCATGGAAACGAACAGTGTATAATGTGATGGCAAAATAAATCCAGCCAGCAAAGGAACCGATATGGACAATCACAGTACATTAGGAAGTGCCTTGTATTAACTTTCTCTACATAATAATGTTATTTGCTGGTGACACAACCCCTTTAAGGGGAAATGTAATGTGACATGGCACCCATTTAAAGGAATAGCGGCCATTTAATAATGGTTGGCCAGCTGCCAGAGCAGCAACCATTTTTTCTTAGTTGGTCTCCCTTCTACGACCCTCATAAACTCTAATAGGGCATATGGAAAGGGATATCTTATCGGGCATACCATCCCCTTTAAATTAACCTTCTTTTTTCCTCAGCTCAACCAAAGACCCAAACCAGAAAGCTAAGAAGAAACATGATGTGAGAAATGTGATGCAGGCAGAGTTGGGCACGTTCTCTTCTTCTTTGTACAATGATGAACTGTAGAAGTGAATAAAGGAATGAAGTGACGGAGAATCACTGGGCTTTCACCAAGTAAGTGAGAAATGTTCCAGTTCTCAGTCCCCCACAAGCAGACTGGGCTCCCATCCCTGCTTAATTATTCACTACAAATTCCCCATGTCGGTGAGATGCTGAGTGATTTAGGTTATCAGGGACGATCAGTATCTTTCCAGATGTGGCCCGATGCTGTGCGCGATCATCACATCAGTTGTAAATGGGGTTTTATATTGCCGCTTTTCATCTTCTATTTTGTAAAATATATGGTCTTGTCTCTTTCCTTTGTTTGCTTCCACTGAGATTGTAGTTTGGAGCTGCACATTTATTTACCTGCCAGACATGATGCGTCTTAGTACAGCCTAATCTGTGGATGATAGCTGAACTTTAAAGGTCAATACAGGTGGAGATTTCTCAAAACTGCTTTTAAGGAAAACTGCTCAGTTGCCCATAGCAACCAATCAGATTCCACCTTTCATTTTGAAGCTCCTTTGGAAAATGAAAGGTAGAACCTGGTTGCTATGGGCAACTGAAAGTTTTCCTTTACACCAGTTTTGATAAATCTCCTCCACTGACTCTAGTGTTATAAAAATGGCTTTTCAGCTCTTCTACAAGACATGACTAGTTCTTTTTATCTATAGGAAATATCTGCTTTTCTGCATGTGTCCCACTTGCTATATGTTACAGTTGTATTGTGGCAGATGTGATTAAAGGGGTTTTCCCATTAATGGCAGAGCTAGGATGTGGCATTACTTACTGATTTTTGGTGGTTTGCCCAGAAACCTCAAAATAAGAGTTTCAAAGCTCTACATTAGGGTGTTGTCCAACGTCATATAATTTTTAAAATATTCCCCCCACATGGGACTTGTTGGCTAGTCTGGTCCACCACTATCTTCTCCGCGCCATGGTCTCCATGTGCAAGCTGCCTGCATGAACGGGGCACGTACGCAGCTACAGCCAATGACTGGCCGCAGTGGTGATGTGTCCCCAAACGTCACGTGACCCAGCAGTAATGTGCTGCATGGGGTCATGTCACAGCTATGGCCAGTCACTGGCTGCAGTGGTGCACATGTCTCTGTCCATGGCAGAAGTTTACATGGAGGTAACAAAGCACAGTTAAGACACTAGTCAATCCATGTTGCCAGTACACAGCTTTGGGGAGTAGGTAAGTATTATTTTCTCAACAGGTCCCCCTGGTTGGGGGGCATTTAAAAACCTATATGAAGTAGGACAAGCCTATCAAGATCTGAAGGTCCTGCACAGCAATGTGGCCAGCCACCCATTGTACAGGGAACTACCACATTTGCTGCAGTTCTCTGTGGATGTTATGGAGAAGAACCGTGCTGAAGAAATAGCAAAGGGATCTTTGTTCTCGGGGTTGGTGGACAATCCAAGGGTTGGACCCCAACCCGAACCAATCATAATGTTTTAGCATATCCTAGCAATATGCTATTATATTAAAAGCTGGGAAAATCCCTTTAACGGGAACTGGCAAGATATTTCCCTACAAACTGTTACTTTTAAGGTTTATTCCACCTTTTTATAAGTGTTCAAATTCTGCCCCCCACCTGTGGAGTCAACCATACTGAAGATCAGAAAGCTGGCTGTGTCTTCCTCCACGTGAAGATTACTGCGCCCCAAACCCACTCCTTGTCCACTGATTGACTTTTCTATCACAGGCAATGCCATCTCTTTGCCTCCCCATGTCTGTGATAGAAAACATCAATGAACAGACAAGGGGTGGGATTTGGGTGCACCAGTCTTGCCTCGGATGAAGACAGAGCCGTCCTGCTTGATTTCTAAGCTCTAATTCGGTGGGTGCAGGAAATAAAAATGTGTTTTTCTACATTTACTACTCACAAGAACTATAAAAGAAGAACTCTGGGAACAACATGAAAGGATTCTTAGGTAATGTAGGCAGTTTGTATGGCAATATCCTGCTGACAGGTTCCCTTTAAGAAGCAACTGAATAAAATATGCTAAAATATTTCATGAGGGGACAACACAAGGACTTTTTATTTTAATCTTATAGTACATGTATTATATAAATATTGTAAACACAATTTTATCAAAGTCTTGCACGCTTGTGGCTGACCCGCTACAATTTAAGCAATATGTTAGTCTGTCCTCAGCTAAACGTATAGTTCACATACACAAGCCAGTATTCTTACATGCACCGCAGTAAATGTGGCATATTTCCAGAAACAGGATTGCAGTCACAGAGCAGGTCTGATATATAACAACCACAATATCAACCTGACTTTGAGTCAAGGGTGGAATTTGGCTCGAGTCACATATCAAGAGCAGCTATATTCCAAAACTCTGCACTTTGCACTTACTCAATTTCTTGTCCCTTTGTGCACATTTCTCCGAAGAGAGCAGCAATACAGCACTGGAAGCAAAGGAGAGAGTGTGAGGTGGTCAATCTCGTCCTTCAGTGTTGAGGGACTGTGGGTTTGGGCCAGGGACAGGAACTCCCTGTACAGACACTGTGTCTGCCGGAGGAGAACCTTTTTCACAGAAGAGCATTTTGTTCTCTGCCACCAAGGAAAACTCACACAACAGACACATACAAGCATGGAAAATGAGTATTTTGTCTTCTTTTTTTTTTCCTTTTAAAATGTACAGATCTCGTTTTTCCTTGAGGGTGCAATAAAATCTACCTAAAGATGGATGCAAAAATTTATGTAAGAGAAAGTATGTTTAAATAACACTATTACCAAGACAGGTCACCATCCAAATGGAAGCTGATGTTGATCATGTCACTGAAAATATTAGAATATAAGACAGGTTATCATCATACATTATACAGGGCTGGTTTTCAATATGATGTGTAGCTATATATGGCTTTTTCCCACCTGCTCATTTACTGCTGGGCAAAAGAGGAATACAATTAAGCTTCTACAAATGGCCTCCTGCACACGACCCCCGCCCCATTCTAGAAATGCCTAGTCTTCTTTGCACAATCGACAAGAATGGGACATGTACTAAAATTTGCAGCATGGCCGCATGGATGCGGACAGCAAACGGATCGGGTTGGATGTAGCCTGAAAATATAGTCATGTGCATGAGGCCTTAGACGCGTAAAAATATACTGAACACCTCATTGAGTTCTGTCATAATGTTCTCTGTGAAAGTGACCTCTTATATGGAAACAGAACTGCCAAATGTGAACATTTCCAGATATTTGTTGTCCACCATCTAAGGTTGTGTAATCAGACTGGAGATATTACACGTCTATGGTACATTATCTTAGGCCTGTGATGGCTAGCCTCAGGCACTCTAGCTGTGGTAAAACTACAACTTCCAAGATGCACACTTGCTTGGCTGTTCTCAGAACGCCATAGAAATGAATGTAGTATTCTGGGAGTAATAGTTTCACCACAGCTGGAGTGCCGGATATTAGCCATCACTGTCTTAGGCTCATTATTTATATCTACAAGGGTTGATCTGTACCAGGCATCACATTTGCATGTTAAACATACATTTTTTTAGAATTTTTGGTGAGGTTTTCTTTTTCCCTATGTCCCTATCTACGTATATTTAAAAAAAATTATGTATTCCTGCAATTTTCACACTGGACACTAGGTCTAATAATAGGTCCCGATTCCCTGTTCTGTACAGGTAGCTTTTCTGTAGCCATTACAGTGCCTTGAAAACTTTTCCATATTTTTTACGTTACACCAACACAATAAATGCATTTTATTTTGATTTTATGTGATAGACAAACACATAGTAGCAAGTATGTGTGAAGTGAAATAAAAATTATACATGGTTTTCAAAATGTCGAATTAATAAAAATCTGAAAAGTGTGGCGTGCATTTTTATTCAGCCTCCTGTACTCTGATAGCTCTAAATGAAATCCAGTGTGACCAACTGCCTTCAGGAGTCACCTAATTAGCAAATAACATCCTCCTGTGTGTACTTTATTCTCAGTATAACTACAGCTGTTCTGTTAAGGCCTCAGAGGTTTTATAGAGAACATCAGTGATCAAACAACATCATGTAAACCAAGGAACACACTAGACCGTTCAGGGATAAAGTTTTGGAGAAGTGTAAATCAGGGTTAGGTTATAAAAAAAAAAACAAGCTCTGAACATCTTATGGAGCACTGTTCAATCTGTCATCCAAAAATGGAAGGAGTATGACATAACTGCAAACCTACCAAGACATGGCCGTCCACCTAAACTGACAGCCTAGTAAAGGAGAGCACTAATTAGAGAAGAAGCCAAGAGGCTTATGGTCACTCTGAAGAAGCTGCAGAGATCCACAGCTCAGGTGGGAGAATCTGTCCACAGGACAACTATTAGTCATGTACTCCACAAATCTGACCTTTATGGAAGATTGGCCAAAAAAATAATTTTTTTAAAGCAAGCCATAGGAAGTCCCATTTGCGTTTTGCCACAAGCCATGTAGAGGACACAGCAAACATGTGGAAGACGTTGCCCTGGTCAGATGAAATCAAAGTTGAATTTTTTGGCCTAAAATGCTGTTTGGTGAACACTAGCACTGCAGATCACTCTAAACACACCATTCCCACAGTGTAACATGGTGGTGGCAGCATCATGCTGTAGGCATGCTTTTCTTCAGCAGGGACAGGGAAGCTGGTCAGAGTTGATGGGAAAATGGATGGAGCTACAGTAAATACAAGGCAATCCTAGAGGAATACCTGTCAGAGGCTGCAAAAGACTTGAGACTGGTTCAATGGACAATTATGTATTCCTGAAATTTTCACACTGGACACTAGGTCTAATAATAGGTCCCGATTCCCTGTTCTGTACAGGTAGCTTTTCTGTAGCCATTACAGTGCCTTGAAAACTTTTCCATATTTTTTACGTTACACAATGACCTTAAATGTACAATCAGAGCTACAATGGAATGGTTTAGATCAAAGCATATTCATGTGCTAGAATGGCCCAGTCAAAGTCCAGAACTAACAGTAGAACTAAGGATTAGAGATTATTCTATACATTATGCTGTACATAAAAAAGGAAGTTCTTTGCGTACATTTTTGATCAAACGTGCTCAGCCCATCTACTGACGTCAAGGTGGCTTCTGCAGATGAGTACCTAACACTAACAGAACTGCCTCTCCTGGGCCTAATTTAATACTACAATGTTCAGGGAGGTGTAGGAACCGTCTATATTTACACTCTGCTTAGAAGCCCTGAGCAGATGGGCAGGGAGTGCTTAATTTAAAAGGAGGCAGCTAGCCTTCAAACACACTGCAAGAAAGCTTAGACTAGCACATCCAAAGTCAGAGGTACACATCCATAAAGCTAACATACAAACACCAAACAAAATATGGCAGCACACTGTTATACATGCAAACAATAGAACTAGGGATTAGAAATTATTCTGGATTACAGTGGTAATATACATGAACATTTTTGATCAAGCCTCGGGCAGATGGGCAAGGAGTACTTGATCCAAAAGGGGGCAGCTACCCTCCAAAAACACTGCAAGAACATTTAGACAGGTCAAAGAGCATGCCTAGAACACTGTCCCATAGAAGTCAATGGTGTGAGCTTCTGTCCATTGTGTTGATGGCCCATATAGATGCTCTTAAAAGACAAAATGTCAATATATTTTAGGCCTAATAGCCAGTTTGAAAATTGCAGGATAATTTGGAAAAAGGACACATGGAATTTTTTTTTAAAAATCACTAATTCACAAACACAAAAAAAATGTTTAACATTAAAATGTAATTTAAACAATAGGTCATTTTCTGGTGAAACATTCCCTTTTTTCAGTTTTGCAGCAGTCTGTATTGCTGAAATTTGCACCAAATTGATCAAATGTTGCATGATCTTCTGTCTTGAGATGTTAGTCCACTTTCTAGACCACTTATTTACTGGAGTAGGATTGTTTTAATTTTTGCAACTTTTTTTTTAAAGTCACAGTTGATAAATCAAGCTTAAAGGGAAGCTGTCACCGGGATTTTGTGTATAGAGCTGAGGACATGGGTTGCTAGATGGCCGCTAGCACATCCGCAATATCCAGTCCTCATAGCTCTGTGTGCTTTTATTGTGTAAAAAATAACGATTTGATACATATGCAAATTAACCTGAGATGAGTCCTGTCCCTGACTCATCTCACTTACAGGACTCATCTCAGGTTAATTTGCATATATATCAAATCGTTTTATTTTTACATAATAAAAGCACACAGAGCTATGGGGACTGGATATTGTGGATGTTCTAGCGGCCATCTAGCAACCCATGTCCTCAGCTCTATACAAAAAATCCGGTGACAGGTTCCCTTTAAAGCAGCTCAGCATTCAAACCATGTCCACTTTCCCACCCACAATTCATAACTGGAGTGAGCTGAATTCTGGAGTGCAGTGCTTGAATTCCCCCACTGTCTCTCGAAATTAGGATAGTGAATCTGGACCTGAACTGAGTAGACAGTATGAATAAGGCCTAATGCACACAACCGTTTCCATTTTGCAGTACCACATTTTTCTACAAGAACTGACTATTCTTATTTGCAAAACAGACAGGAATAGGACACGTACTATAACTTGCGGAACAGCCACGCGGATGCGGCCATTTGCTGTCCTCTTATTTTGAGAGCCCATAGAAATTGATGGGGCTGCATGCAAAACTACGAACGTGTGCATGAGGCCTAAGAATGAATCCAAAAATGAGTGGAACTCAAAATCATCAGGGCCATGTAATAAACTAACAAAAATGTACCTGTAGCAACATATGGAATGTTCTTGAGGTATCTATAATGAGAAATATTGGAACAATGGGGTGAAAATTATGTCTTGATTTAATCTAAAATATGTTCTGCCTATTCCTCCTGCCAATATAGGTCAGGTTTGTAATTTTCATGGGGAATCATGGGGAATCAATCTGAAAATCTCATGACATGGCAGTGGATTGCAAGATACAAAGTGTTGTGCCAAACTGCTTTTTCTGTCACCAACAGGGTCCTCCCCTCTACCCTTCTCATCTCTGCCTGCCAATTTTGTTAGGAGAATGTGTTATAGCCTAATTTAGCTATTTCCCAAAACAGCACTGCGTCTATCTTAGTTGGGGCTATTATTACACCACTGAAGCTCAACTGAAGTGAATGGAGCTGTCCACACAATTCATGGATGGGTATAGTGTTGTGTTCGGTGGAGGGTGGCCATTTTTTTCTAATGCTGGACAACTGTTTTAAAATGCTTTACCCAACAATGAAAGCTATGTCAAATCCCTAGGCTATGCCATAACTTACTGATTTTTGTGGTCAGAGGACACCAACCCCATCTGCTGTTGTCCAGTGCAGAACTGATGTACAGTAACTGCTCAGTGAGTGTTAAGGAGTTGCACTGTGAAAATTAAAAAAAAATTAACTCTGCTTTACTAGTGATCGCGGAGGCCCCAGTGGTTGGACCACAGATCAGTAAGTTATTGCATTTCCTTGCAATATGACATCATTCAGGCCTTATTGACACATCAGTGAATTACAGAGTGTGCTCTCTGTGTTCCCATGGACAGCACATAGATCCATTAAATTCAATAGATGTATTTCCATGTCCATTTTTTTTCCATGGTGCTTGGTTATGCAGAGAAAAAAAACAAAAGCATGCACTACGTCAGTTTTCCGGACCAACAAACCTATTGAAGTCTTTGGATCTGTGAAAACCACAGATGCAATCCGTGTACAGTCTGTTTTTCATAGACCAGTTCTAGAAAATGCTTTGGAAACCCCCTTTTCAGTAGGATGGCACAAAATGTACCATCTTCCAGTTTTTTCACGTGAAAAATGGACAAAGAATGGATGTAAAAAAACATATGGACGAAAAAGAGATGATACACAGACATCATTAGAGATGAAACATGGACCATTTTTCATGGATCGAAAATTGACACGGACATGTGAGTAAGGCCTTATTCAAAGACTTTGGAGCCCCTTCACCATTTATCTGTAGAAGGCACCAATTCTACTGGACTACCATTCGTCTTTACAAAATTCCCACTTGTTACTGTAATCAGTTGTAGTTCTGTTTACAACAAGCACATTTTTAGGTGGGTATGTGCTGAAAAGCAATGGCTCTGAATACATCACACTGACATTCCATTCATTTCAGCGTGAACTATGTAATACTTAATTTTACCAATGATGGTGCTGAACGGGAATTGAACACCTCTTCCAGGTTCCTCCCCAGATTACAGCTGATCATAACTGGGAAGGAAGGAAATAGGAACCCTTCCAACAACAGATTGTACAAAGTAGACAACTCACTTTAATGAGGTACAGTAAGTTGCAGCTTTGCTCTTCCACATCAGTTTCTATTGATAGAGGTATGCAGTTGTAAATGGTTGTAGTTATAGTGCCTTGCAAACTATTCACCCCCTTTGTATTTTTCCTGTCTTGTTACTTTACAACTTGGAATTAAAATAGATTTTTTGAGATTTGTACCATTTTATTTATATAACATGCCTACCACTTTTGCACAAACAATAATAAAGACAACAGAGAAATTTGATGTATACATTTGATATATACATGTAAATGTTCACTCCCTGAAAGTCAATACTTAGTGCCACCTTTAGCCACATATACCAATGCAAGTGTCTTGCAGTATGTCTCTATTAGTTTAGCACTTCTAGATACTGGGATTTTTGCCCATTCTCCTAGGCAAAATGTATCCAACTCCTCCAAGATAGATGGGTTGTGTTGGTTTAGGCTTTGACTAGGCCATTCTAAGGTACTGTATTTAAATGTTTCCCCTTAAAACACTCCAGTGTAGCTTTAGCCGTATATTTAGGGTCATTGTCCTGCTTGAGGGGAACCTCCATCACAGTCTCAAATCTCTGGCAGACTGAAACATGTTTTCCTAAGGTATTGTCTTGTATCTACTACCATCTATCTTTCCTTCAATCCTGACCAGTTTTTCAGTCCCTGTCAATAAAAAGTATCCCCACAGCTTGACTCTGGACCACCATGCTTCACTGTGGGAAGGGCGTGCTTGGGGTGATGGGAACAGTTTGTGTCACATATAGTATTTCCTATGATGGCCAAAAAGTTCAGTTTTAATCTTATCTGACCAGAAAACCTTCTTTCATGTGTTTAGGCAACCTGCCACATGATGTTTGGTGAACTCCAAACTCTTATGTTTTTCTTTAAGCAATGGCTTTTTTTCTGGCCACTTTTCTATAAAGTCTCACTCTGTTGAGTTTACAGCATATAGTGGACCTATGGACATTCTTTTTTCTCCTCTGAATCTTTGGAGTTCCTTCATTGCTATTATTGATACCTTTGTTGAAGTTCTGCCATCCTTGCTTGGTCTGTGAGCTTTGGTGGGAACCCTTCAGGTGTATTTATACTGACTTGTGAAGATCATGTGCCACTTTCATTGCAGACGATACCAGACTTTATTTCATAGCAAAGGGGGTGAATATGTATGCACTCACAGCTAATCGAGCTTCGGATTATAGATCTGAAGTCAATTTGTTAAAAAACTTTGTAATACAGTTTTTCTTTTTAAACAGAACATTTTAAAAACATTTTAAAATATGAATTTGAAGTTGGCTTTGGCACTGGCTGGTACCACGGTACCAAAGCCAACTTCAGATTCCTATTTTAAAATTTTTTGGGATTACCGAAGTCATTTACCGAAGTCTCGCACAACTTCAGCCGTTTTGCTACACGGAGCCAATGTATGGAAACAGCATTACAAACAAAGTTTGTAGATCCGAAGCTCAATTCACTCAAGCCTAGTTAATAATTTAATCGTTTTTTCAAATAAAGTATTTTTTTTTCTTCATTTCACCATAACAATTTGGACTGTCTGTCGTGTCCATTACATAAAAATAAAATACATTTTAATTCTAGGTTGTAATGCAAGGGTAGTGAATACTTTTGCAAGGTGCTGTAATACAATGCCAGATTAGTGCAACTGCATGACATTTATTATGCCATATCTATCAGGAAGTCTTATGGATTATATAAGGGTCTGGTATACTGGTACATGAGAATATTCTTCCACAGAAATCTGTAGCAGTTGGTGTTTAGTTGATGGAAATGGAAACATTGTGTTAGGCCCTGCTCCAGAACCTCTTTTCATCCGCGGTTTCATTAGATAATGATGTCTTTTTCTCAGACTTCCATATGAAAGCCATTTTACACGCTGAAATAATTGTGAAACAATTAACTTCTAATTGAATTAACATTGCCGCCGGAAATTATGTCCCATCAGATTGGCCCTTGGTTCTAGCATTAAGCACTGGACTGGACTGTAATGCATTTTGGTTCAAAATGAAAGGCAGAATCCGATTGGTTGCTATGGGCAACTAAGCCAGTTTGATGAATGACCCCCATGGTGTTTTGTAATTTAGTTTGATGACAAGACAATATCTAAGATTCATAGCATCCACTCATGTTACAGTCATATATTACATTTTTATTTATTTATTTGCCTTGCTCCATCCTTGAATTAGTTATTTGGTTAGTGAAACTTAGGATAGAGGGGGCATATTACCTGTATTGTTGGAGGCTAGCAGGGAAGGTACCTTAAATCACATAATTACATATAAATCTGCACAAAAAAGAGCCAAATAATTATAATACCAAGCCAACTCCAAGTAAACCCCTACTAACATATGTAAACATACTATCGACTACCATCTCTGTCAGCAGATTTGAAACTGGCTGACCCGTTACATGTGCACTTGGCAGCTGAAGGCATCTGTGTTGGTCCCATATTCATATGTGCCCGCATTGCTCAGAAAAATGATGTTTTAATATGTGAAAATGAGGCTCTGCTCTCTCTGCAACAGCCGCACCATCAGCACTGATTGATAGGGCCAGACAGTGTAAATGTGATCACACTGGACTCTATCAATCAAAGTGCAGAGGGCCTGGCAGTTGCGGAAAGAGCAGAGCTTCTAGCTTCTAGCCTCCAACAATACAGGTTGCATACCCACTCTATTTGATTTCCTATATTCATCTTTTTGGATTATACATTATAATAATTGACCATCAGCAAGGACTACAATTTATTTCATCATCCTCTGTGTATGTCTTATGCCACATTTAATGTTTTTATTACCATGCTGATTATTAAAGGGTTAGTCCCATGAAAAATATTCTACAGGTTTCAAACCAGCGCCTGGATCTGGATACTTTTGTAATTGCATGTAATTAAAAATTTAGCATAGCCACTGAGTTATTCAATGAAATCTATCTGTATAGCACCACCTGCTGTTTGTTTGTTTTCTTATTTCTTTGTCCTGCTCACTGAGAAGGCCGCACATGCTCAGCTTCATCCTTCAACTGCGTCCTGAGCTGTGATAGGGAGAGCATGGACACGCCCCCTGAGCTGTGATAGGGAGAGCATGGACACGCCCCCTGAGCTGCAGCAGAAAAGACACTCCCCTTGAGCTTTCAGCTTTATATAAATCTAGCAGAGCAATGAATGGGGAGATCTCAGGATCCATGTGAGGTACAGGACTGGTTCTAGCTTTGTTAGAAACAGATTGTCATGTCCTACACAATAGGATGTCTGATTTTCATTTTTTACATTAATCATGAGATAACCCCTTTAATAAAGATTTTTTGATTCTTTGTAGTTTATAGTTGCATATATATTCATGCGGTGGGTTTCTTATGTGCCCTTATTGGTGGTTTTGGTGTTGAGTGATTTTTAGTGTTGATCGAGCACCAAAGTGCTCGGGTGTTCAGGTGCTCGGGTCGAACACCTCTAGCACCTGAGCACAATGGAAGTCAATGGGAGAACCCGAGCATTAAACCAGGCACCCCCTGCTCTGAAGAGGGGAGGGTGTCTGGTTCATAGGAAAAGGTCAAAAATTGATGGAAACACCACCGAAATGGTTCAGGAACAGCATGGGGAGGATGTCTTGATGCATCTTGGACTCCCAGGTTGCTGCTGGGAACAATGTTGTCCGAGACTGAGTAGTACGCTACTTTTACAGACTGACAATATTACACAAAAAAACAAAGATACAATCTATTTTAGAGGAAAAATTGTTAGAAAACATTCTTTCCTGCATATTTACTTGTATATAAAGTGCAAGTGCTGCCAAAAATTACATGGAAGAGGCACTCCGATACAACCTGTATATCACATAATGGAGGGCCTCATTCACATTGTGGTACAATTGTTCAGGTAGTGGGACTCCTACACTCATAAAGCCTATGCACTAAGTGAAAGGGCTTCCAAAAATTACAAGGAACCGGCACTCCAATACACGCTTTATTACACATAAAGGAGGGCATCATACACACCCTTGAAAAATTATGATTGATGGCCTGCTGGTGACCCTCAAAAACATTAGGAGCAAGGGCCTGCTGGTGACCCTCTAAAACATTACGGGCAAGGGCCTACTGCTGAGCTGACCATTTAAAACATTAGGGGCGAGTGCCTACTGCTGATCTGAGCATCGGAAAAATTATAGGCGAGTGCCTGTTGCGGAGCTGACCATTTAAAAAACTATGGGCGAGTGGCTGCTGCATAGCTAACCATTGAAAAAATTATGGGTGAGAGCCTGAGGGTGAGCTGACCCTGTAAAACATTATGGTTGAGAGCCTGCTGGTGAGCTGACCCTCAAAAACATTATATGCGAGGGCCTTCTGGTGAGCTGACCCTGTAAAACATTATGGTTGAGGGCCTGCTGGTGAACTGACCTCAAAAACATTATATGTGAGGGCCTGCAGGTGAGCTGACCCTCTTAAAGATTGTAGGTGAGGGCCTACTGGTGAGATGACCCTCAAAAACATTTTATGCGAGGGCCTGCAGGTGAGCTGACCCTCTAAAAGATTGTAGGTGAGGGCCTACTGGTGAGATGACCCTCTAAAACATTATATGCGAGGTACTGCAGGTGAGCTGACCCTCTAAAAAAGTGTAGGTGAGGGACTGCTGGTGAGCTGACCCTCTACAACATTATATGCGAGGCCCTGCAGATGATCTGGCCCTCTAAAAGACTGTAGGTGAGGGCCTGCTGGTGAGCTGACCCTCTAAAACATTATATGCGAGGGCCTGCAGGTGAGCTGACCCTCTACAACATTAGGAGCAAGGACAGACTAATAAGCATGTTGATATGGAGGAGGAGGAGGATGAGCAAAGGAAGATTGAACCATATACCCTTTTTGTGGTGGAAGGGGTGCATGGGAATACAGTGTATTCAGTACATTATAAAAAACACATTTAAAGAGCCTTTATGTTCAGCCGCTTTCCTCTGGTGGAGTAGAGAAGTCAGGGGAAATCCAGGCCTTGTTCATTTTTATAAGAGTCAACCTTTCAGCATTTTCAGTTGACAGGCGGATGCCTAATCAGTTATTATGCCCCCAGCAGCACTAAATACCCACTCTGACAAAACGCTGGCGGCAGGGCAGGCCAGCACCTCCAATGTCTAGAGCACCAGTTCATGTCATATGTCCAGCTTGGACTCCCAGTAGTTGTAAGGCACAGAGGGATCATTGAGGACACTGACACAATCTGCTACGTACTTCTTCACCATCTTCCAAAATGTTTCCCTCTTTGTGACACTAAGCCGCGCATCAGGGTGTGCTGGCGGGGTGTCGTGAAACTGTCCCAGGCTTTGGAGAGTGTTGCCCTGCCTCTGATGGAACTGCTGTGTGTTCCCCTCATCTCCGCTCCTCGGTTGCCCAAGGAAATACGTACTCTTCCACCAGTGTTGTCAGCTGGAAATTTTTGGAGCAATTTTTGCACAAGGACCTTCTGGTATTGCACCATTTTGCTCGTCCTCTCCACCACAGGAATGAGAGATAAGAAGTTCTCTTTGTAGCATGGGTCGAGAAGGGTGAACAACCAGTAATCGGTGTTGTCCAAAATGCGTAAAAAGCGTGGGCAACAGGAAAGGCAGCCTAACATAAAGTCAGCCATGTGTGCCAGAGTCCCAACAGGCAAGACTTTGCTGTTGTCATCAGGAGGATGACTCTCAATTTCCTCATCCTCTTCCTCCTCTTCTGCCCATCCACGCTGAACAGATGGAATTAAACTTCCATAGGTACTACTCTCAGTAGCGGAGGCAACCGTCTCCTGCTCCTCCTCCTCTTCATCGTCCAATTTGCGCTGAGAAGACGAACTGAGGGTGGTCTGGCTATCACCCTGTGTAATGTTTTCCCCCATTTCCACCTCTTCCACATGCAAAGCGTCAGCCTTAATTGTGAGCATCAAGCATTTGAGTAGACACAGAAGTGGGATGGTGACGCTGATAATAGCGTTATAGCCGCTCACCATCTGTGTTGATTCCTCAAAGTCTCTTAAAACCTCACAGAGGTCAGACATCCATGCCCACTCCTAGTTTGTGACTAGCTGACTGGAAAGAAGACGACCATGTTGCAGCTGGTATTCCACTACTGTCCTCTGCTGCTCACAAAGCCTGGCCAAAATGTGGAACGTCGAGTTCCAGCGCGTGCTCACATTGCACAACATTCGGTTAGCTGGCAATTGTAAGCGCTGCTGCAGCGTTGACAGACCGGCGGAAGCTGTCGATGACTTGCGGAAATGGGCACACACGCGGCACACCTTCACCAGTAGCTCAGGCAAATTGGGGTAGGTTTTGAGAAACCACTGAACCACTAAGTTGAAGACGTGGGCTAGGCATGGGATGTGTGTGAGCTTGCCGAGCTCCAAAGCCGCCACCAAGTTACAGCCATTATCAGACACAACCATGCCTGGTTCTAGGTTGAGTGGAGAGAGCCACAGCTCAGTCTGGTCTCTGATCCCCTGCCACAGCTCTGCGGCGGTATGCTTTTTGTCACCTAAGCAGATCAGTTTAAGCACGGCCTGTTGACGCTTCCCCACTGCAGTGCTACACTGCTTCCAGCTACCAACTGATGGCTGACTGGTGCTGCAAGAGGATAATTCTGAGGTGGAAGGGAAGGAGGAGGTGAAGGAGGAGAAGTGGGTGATGGAGCCACTAACGTAGGTGGTGGCGGAAACCCTGATGGAATTATTGCCCGCAATAATGGCGTCGGTAGCACCTGTGCCATCCCAGGATACGATTCGCTCCCGACCTCCACAACGTTCACCCAGGGTGCGGTCAGGGAAATGTAGCGTCCCTGGCCGAAAGCACTTGTCCATGTGTCAGTGGCTAAGTGAACCTTACCAGTAACTGCATTAGTCAGGGCACGAGTGATGTTACGGGACACATGCTGGTGTAAGGCTGGCACACCGTGAAAAATAATGGCGGCTGGGGACTGCGTAATGAGGGACGGCCGCCGACATTAGTCTGTGGAAGGCTTCAGTGTCCACAAACCTAAATGGCAACATTTCCAAGGCCAGTAATTTGGAAAGTTGCGCATTTAGTGCCTGTGGGTGGGTGGCTGGGTATTTGCGCTTGCGTTCAAATGCCTGGGGTAAGGACATTTGTAGGCTGCGCTGGGAAACGGAAGTGGATGTGGTCGCTGATGGTGCTTGTGAAGGTTCAGGTGCAGGGTGGGAGACATCCGGGCCTGCGCCTTCGACAGGGGATTGGCCAGCGCTTAACACAGGGGAAGAGGAGGCAGTGGTGTGACCCGCACACACAGATTGTGGACCCAGGCGTTCGGCCCACCTATTGCGCTGCTTTGACGCCCTCCCTAGCCAGTGTTCACCCTAAGCTGCGCTTGTGTTAAGCCACAGATAGGAGCAGGAGGCTGCTGGTATCAGCTAGCTGCACTGCCATTGGTCCATCCTTTCACACCCCCTTCTCTCTGGAGCTGAACACAGCAGGAGGCAGGCGTTCTCACAGTGGATCATGTGACCATGAAGGAGCATGTGACCAGTGACGTCACATACCTTCTTCTAACAAATCCATTCTAGCATCTACCCAGCATGTTTGGCAGGACTCTGCTGAGCAAAGACCATGTGCCCAGGTGAGGTGACCACAGAAGTGCCCTGGCATCTGTCTGCTGCTGGAAGCTCAATGTGGAGCTTTATGAATGTAAAAACTAATAATCAAGAGGCTAAACAAAACCCTGCTTGTCTGCTTCTGACCCTAATCTTAACACATAACGTTCATTTGATTGCAATTTACTCTAAAACCTAAAGGGATTTTTTTTAAACGCCTGCTGTTTCTCTAGGTGACCTTATGTTGATAGTAGTGTTAATAGAGTCTCTGTAAAAATAGGGTAACTGCTTTTATAGACCCTACTATAAACATAAGGTCACCTAGAGAAAGAGCAAGTTTTTTTGATAATTTTTTTCCTTTAGGTGTTAAAACATAACTTATTTGATTGCTTGAACACCTAAAGGAAAACAAATTAAAAACCTGCTGTTTCTCAAGATGACCTTATGTTGATAGCAGTGGTAATAGAGTCTGAAAGGTCTATAGAAGCAGTTACCCTATTTTTACAGACCTTTGAGGCTCTAATAACACTACTGTCAACATAAGGTCATCTAGAGACACAGCAGGTTTTTAAAATGATTTTTCCTTTAGGTGTTACAGCAATCAAATGAAAGTTATGTTTTAACACCTAAAGGAAAAACATAATTAAAAAAACATGCTGTTTCTCTAAATGACCTGATGTTGATAGTAGTGTTAATAGAGTCTCAAAGGTTTGTAAAAATAGTGAACCTGCTTCTATAGACCTTTGAGACTCTATTACCACTACTTTTAGCATAAGATCATCTGGAGAAACATCAGGTTTTTTAAATTATTATTTTTTCTTTAGGTGTTAGAGCAATCAAATGGAGGGGGAGAAATGTGACATGGGTGAGGATGGGGTTACATGATGGGCCGGAGACAATGTCTGTAGTCTGTCTGTGCCATGGACGGGGAGAAATATGACATGGAGGACTGATGGCTAACATGGGGATTGGTTTAGGAATGATATGGCTGGTATATTTTTTTCAAACCCTGGTGTGTCTGCTAGATAGTCTTATAATTTGTGAAAGCTGAACCCCCCCCCCAGGAAAAAAAATTATCTACGGCCCTGGGAACACCTACCCCTTGGCAACGGAGATTTCCGCAAGGGTGTACATTACATTACACAGAAGAAATGCCGCAAATAATGTCGCTGATGTTAGCAGCGGCTAATATAAAATTACAGAGAATGTCACAGGTCTTTTGGATGTGGAAACGTTACACAAAAGAAATGCCGCAAATAATGTCACTGATGTCAGCAGCGGCTAATATAAAATTACAAGGAATGTCACAGTTATTTGGGATGTGGAAACGTTACACAGGAGAAATACCGCAGACAATGTCACTGATGTCACAAGCGGCTAATAAAAAAAATTACAGGGAATGTCACAGGTATTTGGGATGTGGAAACGTTACACAGGAGAAATACAGCAGATCATGTTGCTGATGTCACCAGCGGCTAATAAAAAATTACAGGGAATGTCACAGGTATTTGGGATGTGGAAACGTTACACAGGAGAAATACCGCAGATAATGTCGCTGATGTCAGCAGCGGCTAATATAAAATTGCAGGGAAAGTCATAGGTATTTTGGATGCGGAAATGTTACACAGGAGAAATACCGCAGATAATGTCGCTGATGTCAGCAGTGGCTAATATAACTTTACAGGGAATGTCATAGGTATTTGGGATGTGGAAACGTTACATAGGAGATTTACCCCAGGTAATGTCACTGTCAGCAGCGGACACCATCTACGGAAAAAGTACACTGGATGTCACTGATATTTTTTGGATGTGCACACGTTACACAGGAGATGTAGCGCAGTACACTGGATGTCACAGATATCTTTGGGATCTGCACACGTTACACAGGAGAATTAGAGCAGATAATGTCGCTGTCTGCAGCAGCTTAACTATTGCACGCTATTTAGCGCAGGATGCGCTAAAAATAGATATTGCTGCCACACACAATAGTCCTTAAAAGGACTTTTGGGTCTGTAAAGTTTTAGCAATTTAGCGCAGGTTGCATTAAAAATTTATATTGCTGCTGCCAGTGCCACACACAGCAATAGTCCTTAGGGTACTTTCAGACTAGCGTTATTCTTTTCTGGCATTGAGTTCGGTCCTAGGGGCTCAATACTGGAAAATAACTGATCAGTTTTATCCTAATACATTCTGAATGGAGAGCATTCCGTTCAGGATGCATCAGGATGTCTTCAGTTCAGTCTTTTTGACTTTTCAGGACAGAGATAATACCGCAGCATGCTGCGGTTTTATCTCCGTCCAAAATTCCGGAACACTTGCCGGAATGCCGGATCAGCATTTTTTCCCATTGACATGCATTAATGCCGGATCTGTCTCCGAGTATTCTGGTAAAACGGATCTGGCATCGCATGCTCAGACAGCAAAAAATTTGAAAACAATTAATGCCTGATCCGTTTTTCTGGATGACACCAGAGAGACGATCCAGCATTTCAATGCATTTGTCATACGGATCAGGATCCTGATCCTTATGACAAATGCCATCAGTTTGCATGCATTTTGAAGGATTTGCCTGCCGGAATCCTCTGCTGCAAGTGTGAAAGTACCCTTAAAAGGACTTTTGGGTCTGTAAAGTTTTAGCAATTTAGCGCAGGTTGCGCTAAAAATATATATTGCTGCTGCCACACACAATAGTCCTTAAAAGGACTTTTTGGGTCACTGACAATTTTTTTTGACTGGGAAAGCAGGTATTTTCCTCCCAGCATGTCCTGCTGGGCTGATTTACGGCCAGGTGAGGTCAAATACCGGACCGGATTTTAAGTGCTGGTCCGGGTTTTGGCAGAACCTGGCTGTCCTTAAATAGGCAGCTGGGCTCAGAAGCCAGGTTTCTGTGTTGGGATCTGGGAGCCTTGTGTCTGGATGAACCTGGCTACCTGTTTGGCGTGAAAACAGGTTGGTGCTGCTATGGTCAAGAACTCTTTGAGGCTGAATGGCCGCATGGTGTGAATTACCACCAACACTCGTAAGGTGAGTTTTTGTTTGATTATGACTGCTTGTTTTGTCACTTGCCTAAAGTGTGAATAAAACACTGAACTGTTTGATCCAAATAACTTGTTGTTGCCTATATACTGCTTCCGCTAATCCTGTCGACCAGAGCGAAACACAATATTTCCCTTCTTCAGCACAGCTCTCCCTGACTAACGCTGAGCCGACACGTGTCATCGGGTGCTATATAGCACCCGATGACGCTTTCCGGCCAGCCAATCACTGTAATGCCAGTAACCAACATGGCTACGGCATTACAGTGAACAGGCAGTACTAAACTGCACGTTTATTGGCTGTGCGGGGAGGAGGCTCGAACATTGCGCTCAAGCACATATGGTATTCGGCCGAATACGTTCATGTGCTGAGCATCGAGATGCTCGAGCCGAACTGGTGTTCGGCCGAGCATGCTCGATCAACACTAGTGATTTTACCACACCTGCCTAAAACATTTGAACACTACTATAAGTTTATGGGTCAAATAAAGCGTCTTCTCAAGCGGTGCGAAGATAAATATAAGACCAGGGATCCAGAGGGAATATTTCCTGTATGTTACTAAGAAATAGAAGACTAAAGACAAATAAACCAGCAGAAAGTAATATAGAAAATTCCTCTGTGTGGTGGACATTCCTGAACTGTTTATAACCCATGTCACATTCACTTTTGAGACAATGCTTTTGCATTTATTTAACATGCAGGACGCAACCAGGGCAGGGATTCTTTACCTTGACTCCAGTTTTCTTCAGCTCTGTGCTGGTGAAAGGGTCAGTCATGACATTATCTGAGCTCATTCCCATTAGAGAAAATGTCAGACATTCCTTATAAACCAGCAAGATTTGGTTTTGTGTAATATGATTTGTGTGCTGTTGCCAAAACTACACAGATCATTGGAGCAAAGGGGAAGGAGCCATGTGACAGAATATTTATCTGTCAGGAAATGAAGATCCAGTTATGCCTTCTTTATATAATAGGTTTTTCAAGAGCTCAGCTCAGAGATCATACAGCCGGCTACGCATTCCTTATTTACAGTCATTTATCTTATAACTGCTTCCGCTATGGACTTGTATTTCTTGTTCAAGCACTGTAGTTCTGAAATACAGCTGTCAGAACATGCTGAGAGTTGTAGTTCAACAGTAACATAAATGATACAACTGTTTGCTAAATGTTAAAAACTTCTGATACTAAGGTCGGAACTCAGAAGTCGGAAGTTTTTTGTATTCTTCTTCTGAAGTTTTTTGTGTTCTTCTAACAATGAACCACTACATTGTTGCTACTTTGTTGCTTTAAAAGGCATGGGACCCCATACACTTTTGTGTCGTCCTGAACAGGAAGTGAGTTCACTTTACAAATACTATGGCCTTGTATCTGTAACATACTCACCCTGGATTGTTCCCTGCTGTCAGCGTCATGGTGGGGCTGATGGGGAGGTCGGGCAGTGTGTGCACTGTATGTACGCCACTTGACCAATCTCAGAGCTTGGCCATGCGACAAAACAGTAAGCTTCTGCTTAGCCAATAAGAATACCTACTCTCCAGCCAATCAAAGCACTAGCACCTTTCCATGTTAGGGCCACAGTGATGGATATTGGTGTATTTTTCTCTAACCTGCTTTAATTTTTCTTGTGGACATTTTACATTTTTTTACCTTTTTTGTCCCTTCACCGCTCTTCTCTCTTCTGGGCTTCACTTGTGAAATTTCTGGTTCTAACTCCTGGAAACTCATGACCACACTCCTGACCTGACCCCTGGCATCAGAAGTGCCTCTGATTTTGACTCCTGACAAACTCATGACTACACTCCTGAGATAACCCCTCCCTGAACATTATACCTGGCATATGCAGTGCTTCTGGCACCAGAATCCACATGTCTCAGCCTTCTTGTTTCCTCCCAAGATTACTCATCTGCATGGCCATCCAGGTAACTGCATGACTGTCAACTACCACCAGTCAGCAACCATTCTGGGAACCTTAAAAGCATACACATATAAGATAGAAGTTGATTGATGGTTGAAAAACTGTTGCACAACAAAACATCTTGTGAAAAATCTTTGCACAGACATAGACATAGACATTTTAGTCCTTATTGGCCATTACAGTTATTTAAACTGGCCATACACGTTTAATGAAACTGGGTGATGGACAAAACATCTTTTCAGACAATAATGGTCTGTCATTGGTCAGCTAAAGCGATTGTTCATTGCTAAATTTCACCCAATGAATGATCATTTTGGTTGAAATCATCCATTTTGATCAGTTTTAGACTAATGTGTATTGCCACCTTTAGACTACACCTCAGCCTTGTCAGCACCAAGTTGATTCTGGTTTCCTAGACTTCGTTTCACTTAAAACCTTACAGTATCACTACCTGCTTCTTACTTTAGAGAATCCTTCACAGTGAAGACAGCTACTTACTTAGCAGCTGCTATGCCTTCTTCTTCTGTATCACTCCAAAAGCAATAGCTAGTTATGAAAGGCAATGTTGCTTTGTGAGCACATCATATTCGTCACCATTCTGTAGTATGTAATATATATCTTCTGTCTTCTACAATCAGGGATTTATTTTCTAAAAACTTCAACTGTTGGGTTAATATTTCGCATAATTCTCTTGCTGCAGTTGTAAAGTTTGGGGAGAAGCCAGGAATCCTGCCGTTTGTTTCCAATTTCTGAGTCTTATTTCTGTAACTATAAAAGAGAAGACAAAGGAACAGAAATGTTGCAAATATTCAACTGGCATAGGTCTCTATTCCATTTATTTATTGGATTTTACCCAATTAGGCAGCTATTGTGCAACATGTAGTTATATACTAATAAGGTGTCTTGTAGCAATCACATTCCTTACTTTTGCCTTATTTCTGTCTGACCATATCTGTGCAGCATGGTCCCTCATGTATAGTACAGTGGATGGCATTAGTCTCCATCCAGTAGCTGATGAGCCACATCTGGTTCAGCAGTTGACATGTAAGGTTAACCATAGGGAAAAGCAAAGTGGTTTTGGTGTCCCACATTGCTGAACCTCCCTGAGCATGAAATGGCAGAAGAACATCAAAATGCAAAATAGGTTAGTGATTTGCTGTAGAATGCACTTTATAGATGGGACACTATCTCTAAATTCATCCTTTAATAGAGTAGCCTGAATCTATGATTATGAAGGGAGGCAATGTGAACAATACAGTGGTCCCTCAAGTTAGAATATTAATTGGTTCCAGGACGACCATTGTATGTTGAAACCATTGTATTTTGAATAATCGGTTCTAAAGTCCCAAAATGTCATCCAAGATAAAAGAAAATGAAGATTTATGAAAAATACGCAGATAACTAAGACAGTCAGAAATAGCTAACTATAACTAATCCAGCTATTTTACCAGAGAAGTGGCCTTGATTGGTTGGATCTGAGTCTGAGACATTGTATGTTGAGTCTAGTTTCAACTTACGATGGGTCAGAAAAGACCTTTAAGTGTTGAAAATATTGTATCCTGAGGCCATTGTATCTTGAGGGACCACTGTAAATGTTTTCCATGTAGCCACAGTTCCTACATCTGGTGGCATCAGAGGCTCAGTTTTGGGGATGAGCGAACCTGTGGAAGTTCGGGTTTGGCCAAACTTCAGGTCAAAGTTCGGGTTCGGGACCCGAGTTTGACCCGAACTTGACCCCGAACCCGGACCACATTAAAGTCAATGGGGACCCAAACTTAAGACAGAATGCTAAATAAAATGGCCATTGAGGGGTTAAAAATAAAAAAAACTCACCTCATCCACTTGATCGCGCAGCTGGTATCCTCTTCTTTCTTCTTTCTGCAGGACCTGCAAAAGGACCTGCAATGATGTCACTGCAGGTCCTTCTATCTTCATTCAGCAGGACCTGCGATTATGTCACTGTGCTCACCACATGGTGCAGCTCCTGCAGAAAGAAGATAGAAGAGGATACCGGCTACGCGGTAGAGACTTTATTGCGCTTCTTTAAAACCAAACAGGGAACGATATGGACACATGAATGCTTATGGGTTTGGGGTCTGACAATACTGACGCTTGGCATAAAATCATACAAAATAAACAGAGAACCAATTTAAAATTACAAATGACCAATGGCTGTTCATTTACCAAATCACATGATGCAGTGGTTACTAAACAATTGCACTTGCTGCTCAATCTTTGAACCATCTATGTCACTGTTCACATAGAACAGAAACTGAATTTGTTGCATTTGTTAATCTATCATTAAACCAACTGTCGCTGTTCAGGTGGAGCAGAGATTAGGCATTAAACTGTCGCACTAGTGACTCCCATTATGTCACTATTCCCCTGGATCCAGTAATTAGTTGCTGGACAGTTGAACTTATTACTTAATCATTAGGCCAACTTTGTCACTGTTCACATGGCGCAGCAATTGATCAATACACAGATACACTAATGACTCATTGAGCTAACCATGTCACTGTTCACAGCTGATTACTGACCTGTTGAGCTGATTGCTCTATCACAGAACTATGTCACTGTTCACATGTAGCAATAGTTGATAGCTGAACAGTTGAGCTGCTCTATCATAGAACGGAATCGTGTCACAAGACAATGTAGTTAGTTACTAAGCAATTCCACTTGTTAATCACTGAATCAGCTATGTCACTATTCACATGATATGGGTTTAACACAAAGAAAAAAAATCACTTGACCTGGCAAATAACATATTAATAGTCAAGGATCAAATCGTATTTTTTATATATATACCCCCTTAGGGATACGAGTATCAAGTTAGAACATCCAGAAAGTCTCTTTGTCTAACCCCCTTCAGTAATCACTCTGCTTCAAGTTTTATAAGAATTTAAAACTGAAAGATGTTTACGTATAACCTGACATATTTTAGGGAACTCTGTGCTGTAATTACTTACAAATGTCACAGATTTGTTTTTTTTTGGTAATTTGAGATTGTTTTTTTTTAGGCGCCATGCGATATTGTTGGTAACAGATTTGGCCTCCTGGAGACACCAATTTGGATATTTTTGGTTCAGCAATCTTTTAATTTACTGACAAATTTTGCATCATCTGAACAGTTCTGTCTGGTGCAAATCATTTCGCCAAGCAGAATATTGCGTGTTAAGAAACCATCTCTTGACCCGACCTGTGCTGCTAACTACAAACCTGTTTCTAACCTCCCCTTCATCTATAAACTCCTTGAACGTCTTGTCTAGTCTCACTTAATAGGCTATCTTTCTTCAAACTCTCTTCTTGACCCCTTACAATCTGCCTTTCGCCCTCTTCACTCTACAGAAACTGCCCTTACTAAAGTGTCTAACGATCTCCTAACAGCAAAAAGAAATGGTGACTATTCGCTATTGATTCTGCCGGATCTCTCTGCAGCGTTTGATACCGTAGACGTCCGATTTGTCTGTATCTGTCTAAATCCTGCGCCTGCGCCGTGCGCTTCTGTATTCGGCACAGACACAGTGAGTGAATGCCGCGCTCCTGGTGCCGGCTTCCTCACTGTAACGTAGTCGGCGCAGGCGCAGTGAGGAAGCCGGCTTCAATGCATTACTAATCGTTCTCCCTCTCACTAAACTCTCCACCCTTCAGTCTGTCCTAAATGCTGCAGCCAGGCTCATCTATCCATCCAACCGTTACACTGATGCTACTAGCCTGTGTCAGTCACTTCACTGGTTGCCCATCCACCACAGAATACAGTTCAAACTTCTCACCCTCACCCACAAAGCTCTCCACAGTGCCGCACCTCCATATATCTCCTCCCTCATCTCCATCTACCACCCTACTCGTGCTCTCCGTTCTGTTAGCGACCTAAGATTATTAACATCCATAATTCGTACCTCTCACTCCCATCTTCAAGACTTTTCTCGAGCTGCACCTACTCTCTGGAATACTCTGCCCCAGAATACTAGGTCAATTTATAACTTCTCCACCTTCAAACGTGCCTTAAAAACACATCTTTTCAGGCAGGCTTATCAAGCTACCTAAACTGACTATTTCCCGACTAAACCTTCCCCCACCAACTCCTCTGGCCTGAACTCGATCCTCTAGTAGTCCCAAACCTGAATCAGATCGGCTGGCACCACTCCGCTCAGTTCAATAATGGCTCAAATCCTACTTATCACAATCAACTACCTTGTGTGTCACCCCCAATTCTTCATAGATTGTAAGCTCTTGTGAGCAGGGCCCTGACTCCTAGTGTTTCAGTTGCATATTAGCCAGTTAATTTTGTTTCGTACATGAACCCTATGAATTTGTAAAGCATTGCGGAATATGGTGGCGCTATATAAATACATTTTATTATTATTATTTTTATTATGTTATGTGCCTGGGATGGCAAGAACTGGCAAGCAAAGTGGGATTTCCTGCCATCTCTTTGCAATAGGTAACTGTTTTTTACAATGCCCTGTGCAGATTCTGGTGCCCCCCACCAATCAGCTGCTTAAAGAGGAGGCGGAGCATCATCTCCCTTGCAGCATTCAAATGAATGGAGCGAGTACTTGTAATTACACTGCGCCGCTGAGACTTCTGAGATGACAGTAGTATAATGAAGCAGAAGTAGCGCTCGCCTGGAGCGGGGCCTCCTGTTCAAGCTGGTCAGATATTGATGATCTATCCCGAGGACAGGTAATTAATATATACTGCTTGCACAACCGCTTTAAATCTAGGAAGGGGGTACTGTAAATATGATATGAAACTGTAAACCTGAGATTAACATTATTGTTCAGTAAAGCACATCTGATATGGCTACCACACCGCCCAACCAGAAAAAAGATCAGGTCGTCAATCTAACGGCCATACCAGATGAAATTTGTAACAAAGGGATTGATGGATGAAAATTAGAAACACATTTTCCCCCCAGGCCATAAATATATTGTCCAAAGAGGGAGAGAATTGTATTTATGCCTATTGACGCCCAAGTAACTTGCAAAAAAGAAACTCTTTGTTAAACACAAAAAATTCCATTGTAATAAAAAAAAAACAGCATGCCGGATAAAACTGACTGATCCAGCACCTCGATCTGAATACTTTTGTAATCGCATGTTTTAAAAAATGTTGTATAACCACTGAGTTATTCACTGAAATCTATCTGTATAGCGCCACCTGCTGTTTGCTCTTTATTCTAATTTATCTGTCCTGCTCACTGAGAGGAAAGCACTTGCTTAATTCCAGCCTTCAACTGCTACAAGCTGCAGTAGAAAGGACACCCCCCCAAGAAGGTGCACTCCTCCTAAGCTGCAAGCTTGAAATGTCTAGCAAAGCAATTGTAGCAATGAATGTGGAGATCTTGAGATCCATGTGAGGTACAGGGCTGGTTCTAAATTTGTTAGAAAGAGATTGTAGTGTACAATATGATCTCCAATTTTCGTTCTTTACATGAATCACAGGATAATTCTGATCTGATAACATTATCATATTTTGCTGTTTATATACATCTTTGACAAGAACAACTACAGCCCCCTTTGTCTGTCTGCCGTATTATTACATCAGGTAGCTTCATTACGGTGGGTCAACCCGGCCTGAGTGAACGTCCTCATGCAAAGACATAAGGTCCCTCTTAATAAGATCCTGAAAACAATCTAATCTAACGTTCTATCAATCATCGCCTTGTGTAAAAGGCACTTGGGGCTTGAATGTGGACCATAAGGTACAGGAATGCTTGTAGACATGTAATTTAAGGTGGCTATGGGTGAACTGATAATTTAGCCAACCCTGCCAGTGAAGACCGGCTTCAGTGATGATTGGTGCCCTTTAAACCATTGGAATTAATATCCTATGTAATTCAAAGAGAATAGTTCTTATGGTGGAAAGTTCTTTTACCTAAAAATAGGACATAAATGCATATTTTGTGCCATTTAAGATTTTTTTAACAATTTTTTCCTTTGTCATCAAGTTGTCTCTGGACAGTATTTCCCTTTATGTCTTTCCCCAACACTTCAATTTATTTGCCATCATTTATAATGATAGCAGGGGATCATTATGGTCACTTATTCTTTCTATTTGTAACCATTTCTGGCCTTTTTTTTTTAAAATCCTATCCTAAAAATATCCTGTAAAGCCTATGGGGGTCAGTTATGATCAGAAATACGCCTATATTAAGTGTATTTTTGGCACAGATAGCAGCGCAAAGGTTATTTGCGCTGCAATCTGCGACATTTCCCTGCCCATGCCAGGTCTAAAAATGTTGGTGTGGCGTGGGTGGGGAAGGTGATAGGCCGGTAGGCCCATCTCAGTCATCACTTTCTACGCCTGTTTTAGGTGTAGAAAATGGTCTAAATGTAAGACAGCTCGCAAGCTGTCTTACATTTAGACCGGTGCTGGATACACCAAAATTATGCAGAGGCCTGCGCCTCTACATAACTTCGGCAGATCCGCCGCAAGCGCAGGGATCTTCTTTCTTCATTCAGTAGGACCTGCGCTGATGACGTCAGCGCAGGTCCTTTTGCAGGTCCTGCAAGAAGAAGAAAGAAGATGATAATGGCTGAGCGACCAAGTGGATGAGGTGAGTAATTTTTTTATTATTTTTTAACCCTCAATGGACAATTTACTTAGCATTCTGTATTAAAGAATGCTATTATTTTCCATTATAACCATGTTTTAATGTAAAAAAAATAAAATCTACAGAACACCGAATCTAAACCCGAACACCGACAAAAACTGAACAACGCAATGCAATCGCAGACAAAACTGACTGAAATTATGTGCGCACTCGCGCGGGTTTCCCGCAACGCATCCAGAACAAATCCGTGACAGGGGCCTAAGAGTCTGGAATAGCTGGAGGCTTTCTTTACCTCATTACACATGCAGTTACCCCAAACATATATGGTTGCTATGAATGCGTTAATGGAGCAAGCTGGTACGGTACATCTTTCTTTATAATGTGGTTATATTACAAACTGACACTTGCATAATAAAGAACAGGAGAAACACACTTCATATCGAGGATGGATTTCCCAACTCCCCATGCGTTAGTCAAAGGAAATAAATCTGTTCACTTGGTCCCAGCAGAATGTGCTTCATTTCGCATCGCAGTCACAGTATATATATATATATATAAATATATATATATATTTTTTTACTCTTTGTTCTTTTGAGAATGCACTTGAATATATCATCAGTGACATCCAAACCCCCTGTTTAATGATAAAAGGGGTGTCTGTCTCCTATAAGTCTAGAAGTGGAATTTATACCAGGGAAAGTCTTGCTCATAAATGGGCAAGATGGTGATGCTTGGCCATTGACTGACTCTATATATTTCCCACTGTTGGAAATGGAAAAAGATCATCAACTAGGTAGCTTATTGCTTCCAATTTCTCACTGTACATCTCCCCAGCTGACTGAAATAAGAATCAAATTTATATCTTCTGCCAAGAAAGAAAAAAAAAATCCCCTCTACGAGCAAAGGGGGATGCATGTTGCTGTAGACCTTGGACGCTCGAATTACAGTATGTAAATAGCAGAAGAAAACATAATCATGCGTGCATGCGGAGAACAAACATTCCTTCTCGCCAGGAAAAGGTGATATGCTCATTCATCTTCTAGGCAAGTGTTTTAATGAGAACTTACGCATGTGTAGAAAGAATCCAATATTTCAGAAGATAGATACTGTGCATATGTAGAAATATAATACCCAGATGGCTCAGACTAGACTGATTCAAGCAGCATCAGCAGATTATATTGTAATGTTATCATCAAGACATCGTCTGAACCGCCAAACTCACTCTACATATGGGAAAGTAAATGGCCTGCATCTTCCAGAACAGTAATACTGGACAAATGAGAGGCAATGTTTATCGATGAATTTCACTTTATCGACTCAGAACTTGATAGTGATTGCTCGATAATTCCTTTGCTAGGGGAAAAAAACAACTCTTAACCTACTTATAATGTACTTTAGCTGAGGCATGTTCATCATTGCCTAAGGCTACTTTCACATAAGCGTTTTCAATTCCGATATTGAGATCCGTCATAGGATCTCAATAGCGGAAGAAAACGCTTCAGTTTTGTCCCCTTGTATTGTCAATAGGGACAAAACTGAACTGAACAAAACGGAATCCACCAAAATACATTCTGTTCCGTTTGGTTGCAAGCAGCGTTTTTCTGTCCGCGATGTGGAGTGGAGCAAGACGGATCCATCACAATAGAAAATGGATCTGTCCCCCATTGACTTTCAATGGTGTTCAAGACAGATCCGCCATGGCTATAGAAGACATAATACAACCGGATCCGTTCATGACAGATGCATGAGGTTGTATTATTGTAACAGAAGCGCTTTTGCAGATCCATGATGGATCCGCCAAAAACGCTAAATTTTCTAAGTAGCCTTAGATAGATAGATGATAAATATATATATAGATGATATATAGATAGATAGATAGATAGATAGATAGATAGATAGATAGATAGATAGATAGATAGATAGATATGGGATAGGTAAATAGATATTATTTTTTGTTTTACTTACCAGGACTATAATCCCAGTCAAATAGGCTTACACCTCTCCTATCATTTTTCAGCTACGTTTACCCAGTGCTGCCATCTTTTCTTGTTTTAGATAAATAGTAGTTAGATAGATAGATAGATAGATAGATAGATAGAGTTAAATTCAAAGGTAATTAATTATTCCTCAGATTAGTCTTCATCCAATCAATTACACATCTATCCCATCTTACAACATACATAGCTGTATACAGTTTTCAGGGTTGCTGTACTTAAAAACAACTTTTTTCCTGTGATTTTCTTTGAGGCTGGTGGTACATGACTAGATTATTTTGGTGGTAATTGTCCTTATTTTATAGCTCACAGTAAATGCTGGTAATGACATGTATTACTTGTAATCTTTATTAATCATTATGGTTTTCCAATTTGTCCATTAAAAAAATGTCTGTAATTTTGGGATAAGTTGTCCAGAAAAAAAAGAAAAAAAGTCTGGTTGTCAACTCTGAAGGCTAGACCTACACATAGTTCAACTACAGTTTGGCCATTCCAAATATTCTCCCTATGCCCAGACATATGCCAACTACGTGCCCATGAAGTTGCAATCATCCACGTTTAGCTTTTTCCTTTTGTTTGCATGCATGGTCTGTGGCTGACAAATGCCAAAATTGTGCCATAAATAAAAGGAAGGGGTTTCCACAAATCCAGTCTCATTGTACAACTAGTTTTCAGGTAAATTTCCTTCATGTGTAGTTGCAGGCGCAGGAATCATGCCCACAAAGAGTGTGGAAAATGTACCACCCATAATTCCTGGAGAGGAGTAGAATTTCCCTTTATTAGGTAAAGTGGTTATTCAGACATACGAGAAAGTTGGGTGAAATTCGTTTTTACCCAGTCTTACCAGAAATAGATATGTAACTGATATTCAGTAGGATTATTAACGGCTTGACAGGTGAGGTATTATTATAGTTAAAGGGGTTGTCTCACAACAAATATTCTTTATTTTTTTTAAATCAAGCCCTGTATATTTTTGTAATTGCACATAATTATAGCCACTGAGTTGTTCACTAATATGTATCTCTACACCACCTGCTGTGTGTTATGTTCCTTATTTCTATGTCCACCTCAGTAACGTTGTTGAGGTGGTCGCACATGCTCGGTTACAGGAAGTGAGCTGCAGCAGGAAGGGCACCTCCTGAGCTCTGACAGGGAGAGAGCGCCCTGCTGACAGAACAAGTGGAGCAATGAATGAGTAGAGCTCTGGGTCCATATTTGGTGCAGGGCTGGTTCTAGCTTGGTTAGGGAGAGCCTGGCATGTACTATATGATGTCTGATTTATTTTTATTTTTTTCATTACTCACAGGATAACCCCTTTTTTTCAGTGGAAGTGCTCTTTACTTTTCATCAGTGATGTGTATTTAAGTATAGCTTTATCCACAAGGTGAGGAAAAAGGAAGCTATCTTTTCAGTCAAAACTGATGCTACTGAATAGGCAAAGCTTTCCCCTAATATCATCACAGTATCATATTTTCCATTAAGATATGGCAGACTAAACCCATACTTGTTCATAAAGGAGTTGATTACATCATGGTTAATCTTCCTTTATGAACTTCTGATAGAAGCTACCTACATCAAATGTTTACAGAGGACTGTTGACATTCATCATAACCGTGCTCCCCACCAGTACAGGCATGCAGAGCTCCCAATGGTCGTAAATTGCATGCACTGAATGGTGGGGGGTGCTAATAATACAAAATGTTGGAACACTGGAAGTAGCCACATGCAAAGGCTTGTTACCTCCCGGCCTCCCTCTCCTCGTTTTAAAATCCTTACCTTATGCAAACAGCTGACATTTATCTTCAGCATTCTGACTCTGGGAAGAGCTCTGTGACTTCTAGATTACATGGCAACATCTCTGGGAGCTGCAATACTTTGTCCCTAAAGGTTTAAACTTTTATTTTGACTCATTGGATCTGGCAGCCATGTTGTTCTCCAAAGACCAACCTGAAGTCAGTTCCAGAAAGCAGGGGATTTTTGAGCTGGAACTGTAGCATTTTGGCATGAAATGATTATTCTTCCCAGAATTGAAACCAAGGCAATAAAATCAAATTTAAAAGGTGTCTTGAGGCCTTTGTTTTAGCAGTTTTACCAGGAAGGATTATTCGGTAATATTACTACACAATGTCAACAAAAACTTCAATATCTGGGATTATAAGGATTGTTTTGTGCCTTTCTTTTTTACTTATATATGTCTTATTATGCAATGTTTATAGATCACTACAAAGAACTGATTCCTAGACACACCACTTCCACTGGAATCACTAGATCCATGTTTCCCAACCAGTGTGCCTCCAGCTGTTGCAAAACTACAACTCCCAGCATGCCCAGACAGCCTTTGGCTGTGCGGGCATGCTGGGAGGTGTAGTTTTGCAAAAGCTGGAGGCACACTGGTTGGGAAACACTGCACTAGATGACCCAAATAAGGCAAATGACAATAGTATTATACATCCCAGAGACTTGGCCGTAAATGACCTATATATTCTATATATACATATACTACTTAATTCAAGATTCTTTTTCTTTGTACCTTTTTAAGGGCTTCTTGAAGGGATTCTTTAGAACTAACTTATTAATAATTGATCAGATCATCAGGGTGCCACTCCCGGCACCCCTACCAATCAGCTGTAGTTCCAAAACTAGGCCCTGGAGCTTCAAAGTTCCATTGCCATTGCTCATTTGCCATTACAGATTTTCATATGGCAAATCCACAGCATTGTTCAGTACCGACAAAGTGGAGGAGGTTTAAAGAAATCATCTGCAGTGTAAATTGACCTGCGGTACGCATTTGAAATCTGCAGCATGTAAATTTATACAAATGTAATGCAGAGGATAAAATCCCCAACCATTTCTGCTTTAAAACTAGGATGTTATTCATGCTGTTTTTGCTGCAGTTTTTACCACGGATTTTGCTGCGGCTCTGCGACACATTCTACAGCGGATTTTTCCGCTATATATTATGTCCCGTGCGAACATACACTAATTGTCACTGAAACATGCAATTTTAGTTTTAAAAATCACATAATTAGTCAGATGAAGATCCCCTGTGCAGGTACCATGTATGAGATGAGGCCACCTGTGCCGATTCCCAGCAGACAGCAGGGAGCGGGGCCTCTACAGGCCGGGGACCTCTCCTGCCCGTTCCCAGCGGCGGTACCTCTTCAGCCGGCGGCGGGGGGGATGGAGCCCACGGATACGGCACTCCCCTCCTCTGCCGCCCAGGTCCGAGCTCGGCATCTCTCTCCGGCGGGGGGCGGGGCTAGCGGTCACGAGAGGACCTCCCCCCCCGCCAGCCTCCCTGCCCGCTTCCGTCCGCTTCCGCCCCCTTTCGCCCATAAACACAGCCAATGCTGCCCCGCTCCCTCACGTGGTGGGCTGCGCAGTCAGCTGTGGCCCGGCCCCCTAGCTAGGGGAGGCACCCCTGTGACTAGCGCCCCGCCGGGGGGCGGGGCGGCATCACGTGGCTCCGCCCATCAGTTTGGGATAAGCGACACAGGCTCCCCCCGTTGTCTCAAGTTGGCCAGGGGGCAGCACCGTTTCCCCACGTGGTGGAGGGGCCCAGCCGGCGGTGGGTCGGCCCCTCATGGAGTAGGGGGGCACCCCCGCACTGGGCACCCCATCAGGGAGCGGTGGGCCCCCCACGTGGCACGTCCTCACATTAGAAGGGGGGAGGCTATGTCTGATAAAGCCTCCCCCTATGCCAGGGGGCAGCGCTGTTTCCCCACGTGGTGGAGATGCCCAGCCGGCGGTGGGTTGGCCCCTCTAGGGATGCCCAGCCGCCGTGCCACCTAGATAGGTAGGGGTTTCATCAACAACGTCAGGTAGTGGTCTACGTCAATCAAAAACACCCACACTCATCAGTCGACCATACTTTCTACTCACAACTCACGTTCTGTTTAATGAGCCTTACGCATTGACTGGTTCTTTTGTGTTGTTCTGTCGTTGTTTTCTAGGTTCAAAGCAGTTGTTAGTCAGAGAGGAGTTGCTTGGATCTCAATTGATTTTCCTTGTCAATCAAGGTAGTGGGGGTACACGTTGGGGCACGGGAAGATGCTGCCTTTTTAGGCTTTTGTCTCATGCATTATTTTACGTACAGGTTGTTCTATTTTCATTAATACTTTCGTGGAAATCAGAGTATAGTTCTTCTCAGTTGGTGAGTACGTCAGGTCTCCTTGCATGGACTTCCGGGTGGCGGTTCCTGGCCACTCCTTCACGGCTCTTCTGGTGTTAGTGTGCATACCTCACGGGGATAGTTCACCCTTTCGTTACATGGTCTAGACAGCTGCACGGATACCAGTGGTCATCTAGGCTAGTCGGTCATGTTACGTTACTGTTTTCACAGCTGCGATGTCACGCGCATCAGACATTGTCGAAGCATCAGTGGACGAGATCGTAGCAGAGACATCCGAAGGGGGCAGTATACCGTCCCTACGTGCTTGGACCATTCCCAGGCTCATGGCGGAGCTGACAAAGCGGGGCGTCCCTTTCCCGGCATCTGCCAGAAAAGCGGAGCTATATCGGCTGTGGAAAGTCTCCCTGGTACCCAGTACCAATGATCCCCCTGCGACCACGATGCAAACATCGCTGACTCAGATACACGTCATGCTAAACAGTCTGACGTCTGCCGTCACGTCCATGCAGGCAAGGTTGGAGTCTATCGAGGCTCGCAGCGCAATCTTGCCAGTTTCCTCTCTCGAGGTTCCGGTCGCCTCCACCTCTGCCGCAGCAGACATTCGCTCTGTCCAGTCCGTCCCCAACGTGACTCCCTCCCACTTTGTCCCGATCAACATCAGGAAGGACATCCTGGAGGGTAGGGATGTCAATCTTGCGTCTCTACTGATAGCCTCCAGGGACCTATCTGACAATAAGGTCATAGCTTGCGGGGAAGTGTCAGTGGTACTGAGAAGCCGCGACCACCGGCTCAACCGCAAATTGTCCATTCCGGAGTTCGTCGTGGCGTTTAGCCTTTTTAGGGATGTTATTTGCACTGCCAGGCCGGACAGGAGGGAGGAGCTAGACCTGTATCTCTTTAGGGTCACAGAATTGGGTCATAGGTATGGAGGGAACGCATTCTATGACTACCACTGTTCATTTTCAGCTAAGGCGGCAGCGGCTCTCTCCCAATTCCAACACGTTACTGACTGGTCCAACCTGGACACTGAGCTTTTCTGCAGACACTTTGCAGGCCTAAGAGCTCCCTCCTGTTCCGCCTGTCAGTCTATCTTTCACTCTGTCGAGTGGTGCGATAAGTCCGCCGTCAGCACGGCGTCCTACCCCTCCAGCTCTGCAGCTGGTCCACTCGACGTCTTCAGACCCCCCAACTCAGTAGACAAGCTGGGCCGACCCATCGTTCAACTAGGGAGGGCACAGATATGTAACAATTTCAATTACGCGTCTTGTAATTTCGGGCAATGCCGGCTGTTACATATCTGTACCAACTGTTTTAGGGCCCACCCCCGAGTAGCATGCTCATTAAAGTCGGTGAAAAATTACATGAGTGTGGTCAATATTAGCCGTCTACAAGAATACTTGCAAGGTCACCACAATCCAGGGTTTGTACAGTTCCTGGTGTCAGGATTTCACGAGGGCTTCCATACGGGGCTGATCACGACTCCAGAGTTCACACATGAGTGCAGGAACCTTCTGTCAGCCGAAAGAAATCCCGCTTCGGTAGACGCACTAATAGAGGCCGAGTTAAACAAGGGGTTCTTAATCGGTCCCTTTGATGTGCCTCCTTTTCAACGCTGGAGAGTCAGTCCCGTAGGGGTAGTCACAGGCAAGTTCAGCAAAAAGGAGAGACTCATTATTGACTTGTCGGCCCCACACGGCTCCCAGGTCCCCAGCCTTAATTCCCTCATTCCTTCGGAGGAAGTGGGCATGAGATATGCTTCGATCGACCAGGCTATCGCCATCATCATGAAAACGGGCCCAGGGTCCATGTTGTCCAAAGCCGACATATCGGATGCCTTCAAGTTGCTTCCCATCATGCTGGCCCTCTGGCAGTGGCACGGCATCAAGTGGAGAGGCCTGTATTATTTCTCCACCAAGCTCACCTTCGGTTCCAAGAGCAGCCCCTGGCTCTTCGATAAGTTGGCTCAGGCCCTCCACTGGGTCTTGGTACACAAGGTCCTCTGTGAATTTGTCATCCACTACTTGGATGACTTCCTGCTGATTGAGAGGCCAGGGGCAGTCCCCCTAGGGCTGGGGAAGTTGCTGAGGTGTTTTTCCCAGTTAGGTGTCCCGGTTTCCCCCAAGAAGGTAGAGGGCCCGGCCACAGTCATCACCTTTTTGGGCATCGAGTTAGACTCCCAGCACATGTTAGCTAGGTTGCCTGCGGATAAGTTAACAAGAATTAGAGAAGTCATCCACAGGTTTACAGTCACAACCGTGGTCACTAAGGCTGACCTTCAGTCTCTACTGGGCATGTTAAACTTCGCCATGCGCATCATTCCGCAGGGCAGAGCGTTCATATCCCGCCTACTGACACTCTTAAGTTCCGCCCCGGAACCACACAGCCCAGTGTGCCTGGACAGTCAAGCCCTAGCGGATATCCTCATGTGGGACCATTTCCTGAGCCAGTGGAACGGGGTGTCCTTATTCGTACCTGAGCTGTCCTGTCAGTCGCCTACGGTCTTTTCAGATGCAGCTGCGGGCTCAGGGTTTGCCGCCATTTCCGGCACCCGATGGGTTGCGGGTGAATGGCCTGCCGAGGTGGGACAAATCCCGGGGTTCCTCCAAACCTCGGCGCTGTTCGAGCTGTACCCCATCGTGGTGGCCGCCCACATATGGGGCAGTCTTTGGGCGCGTCAGTCTGTTCTGTTCGTAACTGACAACACAGCCGTGGTAGACATTCTTAACAGTGGGCTGTCAAAGTCTAGCCAAGTCATGTGTTTTCTCAGACGGTTAGTACAGCTCTCCCTACGTCACCACTTTCATGTTTTCAGTGCACATGTGCCAGGTGCGCAAAACGGGGCTGCTGACGCCTTGTCGAGGGCTAACTTCTCCCGTTTCTTTCAGATCATGCCAGAGGCAGATGCGACAGGCGCCACCGTCCCTCCTCACGAGTCCTTAATGCTAATATAACCGACCACCTTGAGACGGCTCACACTCTGATACGCAATTCCCTCTCGCCTAACACAACCAGGGCATACAACACCGGGTGGAAGACGTTCTTCAGGTTTCGAGGGGAATGTCCTCAAGGGGACTCCAGTTTTCCAGAGTACATCCTGGCGTTCATTGGTTACTGCCACTCAGTGCGCAGGCTCTCCCACGGTACAGTGAGGTCGTACCTGGCGGGAGTGCAACACTTCCTCTCTGTTAGCCATCCCGAACTAGCATCAGTGTTCACCATGCATGCTGTCAAAGCCGCTCTCAAGGGTTTGAGCAAGTGCGGGCCTCAAAGCCAAGTACGTAGGCAAGCGGTCACCGTCCCTCTTTTCCGCAAACTGTCCGACGCCTTGGACGGTAATCCTTTCGGGGTTTTGCCCAGCTTGGTACTTAAATCCGCCATCTATCTAGCCTTTTACGGCTTCCTAAGACCTGGGGAGTTCACCTGTTCGCCAGGCAGTAGCAGGCTCCTCACGGTCAGCCAGCTGGTCCAGAACTCCGACGGGTTCATACTACTGCTCAAAACGTCTAAGACCTCCCAGATGGGCCCCCCTGTCCCGGTATCCTTCTTCCCCACAGCACACCAATGGTGTCCCGTCACGGTGCTTCGTCAGTTACAGTCGGCCTTGTCCGAGGCCGGACCGAATAGTCCATTGTTACCCTTTGGGGTGGTTCCGCTCACCACCCACCAGTTTATATCTCATGTTAGGTCGCTAGTGGCCAGCACGGGCGGTGACCCTGCCACAATTTCGGGACATTCGTTCCGCATAGGTGCGGCATCCGCGGCCTCCAAAAATCGAGTGCCGGCGCATGTCATTCAGAAACTGGGGCGTTGGCACTCGTCTTGTTTCAACCGTTACATACCGCACCCCGAAACTGAAATGTCGGCAGCCTTTCAAACTTTAGCTTTGTAACGACTTTTGCAATAAATTACTTCTGCCTATCAGTATGTCTTTTTGCCCTCTTTCAGGCGTCCCTCCACGACGCGGTTACGGCACAACTCTGACCGCTTAGGGGTAGGGTATCCCAGGTAGGATAGGAACGTACTCGGTTGCCACGACCACAATTATTATCATTATTAAAGCGCCCTTCTTTCAATGGCGCTGTACATATGAAAAGCATATACATACATAATTCAGATAAATGTAATAAGCATGAACAAGACAAGTTACAAACTAGTACAGAAGGAGAGAGGGCCCTGCCCACAAGGGCTTGCAATCTACAAGGTATGGGGGCAGGACACAGTAGGTGAGAGTAAAGCTGGTCATAGGGGTATAGCAGAAGCAGGGTCACTGGTTGTAGGCTTGTCTGAAGAGGTGAGTTTTCAGGTTTCTCTTGAAGGTGTCCACTGTAGGTGAGAGTCTGATATGTTGGGGTAGAGAGATGCGGAGCATACATCGCTCGTATGAATGATCGACCATCAAATTTCAGACTATACTGGCAAATCAAGATGACAGGTTAATAAAAATGTAAACCAACAGATTGGGTTTGAGCAATGTGGCAAATGACCAGCCGATCATGGGTCTTAAAACTCCAACCTGACTTATCACATTTTTCGCAGTGTCCATCACAAATCTTCGCATGTTATTTTTAAACAATGATTTTCCAAAATAGTCAAAATCCACCATTTCAGACAACTTTTATCTTATATGTATGACCATGGTCATACAAGGGAGTCTGTTGGCAGTTCACAGTACTAAGTAGAGGCTGGGGACAGAAGGACAAACATACCTTTTGTGTCTCTCCACGAGAGACTCATCACTGCTTAAGCCAATAGTTGCACGTCTCCCTCACCACTGAAGCCAGTGGTTTGCTGCAGTGGAGCCGGTGATCATGAACCGAATTGCACATATACATGTGAGTGAAAAAGTGGAATAGTCACTCCTATAACTCCCTTGGGAAGAAAATGTCAATAGAACTAAAGGGGGTATATAAATAAAACCTAACTTTTAATATAGTGGTCTAAAAGTAGGGTCAATCAAAAATATATGTATAAAAAGGAAATATCTTACCGGTATGGTGAAGATGCAGTTATTTTTCCACGTAATCGGGTAGTTGTGACAGCATTGATATGTGTCCTGCTTGCAACTCAGTCAAAGGGGTTCAGGAGAAAGAAAGCGGAGGGGGAAGGGAGTATGATACAGACTGTGTGTATCCTGTCCCTATGTGGCCCTGTCGGGTCTATTATGCTCTACACAACCTCCTAATACGGGGTCATCGCCCTGACAAGAGCGGCCCCGTTCGGAACCTCACCCTATTACCAATCCCTAAATAACCCAGTTTGGGGGAAGGGAGATATACCAACTAAAACCTGCCTCGCCAGTGTCTAAACCTAATCAGAAGCAGGGGTTGAAGATATAAATGCAATGCATGTCCTGACTCCTTTCATCTCAAGTATAACCCCAGAATCATCAGGGGACCGGGGATCTAGAAATAGAACATATATACATAATTTAGTAGTGATCACTCATAGGTGGTCTGGTGTCACTCAAAACTGTCTGGGGAGAGCTGGTTACTAGCCCTATGTTCCCCGGTAGTAATACTATATTTCCACTTTGTTTATCTGTATTAAATAAAAGTGGCTGCGTGGTCTTCTAATAAACGGCGGCGCCAGAGTCTTTTGCTCCGCCGTTTAAATAGACCCATTTGGCACGCAAATCCTGTCGGTTCCGGGTGCCTGCTGACGTCACCGGAAAAACTTCCGGGAACGCAAGGCAGCCGAGGCGCATCACGTGAGGACAGGGGGCGCAGCCGAGGTGTGTGTTCAGCGTCCCTGCTGCTAAGCATCGAACACCGCTGACAGGAGCAGCGGGCAGTGCAGATACACACACCTGAAGAGAAGAAGGAGGCAGTATGTGCAACCCACATTGTTTATAACATATGATAATACACTGAAGGACATTAAGGGGGGGATTCACCGAAGGTGGGAGAAATAAATGATAGAAAACAGAATGGGAGAAAAAAATATAACAAGCATCAAAAGTGAGGCTTTCAGACTCTGATAGTTTCATAGTTGCAAGAGAGTGTACCCAGTATTAAAAATATTAGAAGAAGTATAATTATAAGAAACAACTATAATTCAATGGTTCATTTAGTCCATAGGGACTCGAGGTCTGCAGTTTGAAGATCCACCAAGATGGTCATGCACATATCTACATATTTATGGGTGTCCATCACCACAATATTTCCCCCTTTGTCTGAGGGTTTCATAGTGATGGACCCATCTATTTCCAGGGAGTTAAGGGCCTTGCGTTCCTTTAGACAAATGTTAGAATAGATGGGATTGGAATTAACGCCCGCCAGGTCTCTTGTTGAGTCGGTGATCATGCCCATGCCTCGGAGGAAATAAACAAGGTGGAGACCAGAAGGTGGAGCCGAACAGCGGGAGGCAGGTAAGTATGATTTTTTTTTTCCGCAGGCTGCGGGCATCCGTGAAAAGTTATTTATTCCCAGACAAGAGCAAAGCTGAAAAGTATTTTACCAGATTGGTGATTACATCCATTGTAGGAGGGATAGTTTAATACTTAGCCCCCTTCTGCCTCATAGTAGTGACATACCTAGCCTCTATGGTAGGTGTAAACCTGTCTTAAAGGGCTTTTCTGATTGTTTTATTCTGATGACCTATCTTCAGGGTAGCTTATCAGTATCTCATCGGTGGGATTCCAACACCCAGCACTCCTGCCAATCAGTTGTTTGAAGAGACGGCGGTGCTCTGGTGAGCGACACAGCCTTCTCGCAGCTTAACAAGCACAGCACCATCCATTAGAAAGCAGATGTCCTTGGTGTCACAGCTCAGCCCCATTCACTTGAATGGGACTGAGCTGCTACTATGCCATGTGACCGATGAACGTAATGTCACTGGCCTAGGATTAGCAGGGGTGATGGGAGTCTCACCCCCACCAATCAGATACTGATGACCTATCCGGTGGATATCAGTATAAAACACTTTTAATATATCACTTTTTTTTGCATAAATACAGAAGTAGCACATTTTTGAACTGGGTTAATAGTAGATGCAGTCTAATGGAACATTCAAAATAATGCATGAATATTACAATGCGTTGAATCAAATGACAAACGTAGCTTTCCTATGTCATGCAATTGGTAATAATACAAATGACTGCATAGGAAAACTGAGCTGGCAGTGTTTTGGGGAAGGACAGTACAATAGGTTAATAAATAAGAAAAAACATCATGTGGATCATATTTTCTAACATCAGTTATTTTGTCAAAAAAACTAATTGATAACAATTATTCTTCCTACAATTCATTTTTTTTCTCAACTTCTGGACGGCATCCAGGGTCCAACAATTCTTTAAGTTGCAGGTTTTCATCACCCTATATGCCCAGTTTATAGTCATACCATAGATGAGATATGAGATAGACATGACTACAGCGCAGGACAGGCTTCCTTATGGAAAATCTGATCCTCAGAAGATGAACGGTCGTTCCGGTGGAATCCCCACAGATGAATTGCGCAGTACAGTTTGTTGCACTTACAATGACTATTATCAGATTATTAGGTGGAGTGAGTCACAGCCCCCTCCCTGTCTCAGGTACTCATCTTCAAGCAGGCTGCCACGCGCCTAATGCACCTGATTGTCTCATCGGCACATTCCAAGCAACAAAGAGACGGGCTGAGGCAAATCCTGGGACACTGATACACTTGTTCTATCCCCACAGGTGTAAGAACCTTCTGTTTTGTAAGCTTCTGGGTGTAGGCGTCAAGTGAAGGTACATTCCTTCTTTAGTGTTCTACTGTCTTCTTTTTAATCACAGGCTGAATTTCAGTCTAGGTAGGAACCCATAAAAATAGAAATGATGACATGGAAATCACCAGATGGAACCGTTACAGAAGTTTTATTGGACCTTGGAAAATGATGAATTGCCTTATTATGATATTCATATAATTCATGGATTCAGACCATGTTCAGAACAGAAGAAGCTGCTGTCTTTGTTAAAGAGCAAGTAACTGTCACTGGTACAAGAAGTAAATCTATTGACCGGTGACAATGACAATGAGCAAGTTTCCTCATCTTTCAGATTGTCATGTATAAAACAATGGCAGCGAAATCAGTTTCAGTTTCTAATACTCGAAATATTGAAGAGCGAGACATTTACTGAGGTAGGATAAACCAAGGGTAACTTCCAGTGGCGTACATAGAGAAGAAAGGGCCCCATAGCAAGGATCAAACCAGACCTCCCACACGGGACAAAAGGGTTTCCGTCTAAACCCTTTTCAATGACCCTAGGGCCATTTTTTCCACTGCCTCATTTGCTAAAATAGCTGTAGGCTCTCCAGGCATGCTGGGAGTTGTAGTTTTGGAGGGCCACAGGTTGGGCATCCCTGCTTTAGAGGGTAGAGTCCTGACCAAGTTTTCACCCCCCAGTAGAAGAGGGGATAATCACAACTGGGCCCCCTCTTGCCCTGGGCCCCATAGCAGTGGCATGGTCTTCCGATATGGTAGTTACCCCCTTGGTAACCCCCAGATATTTTTATGTATTTATCCAGGGCTCCAACAGTCCTCCACTGATTGTTTCTATCTATGTTTATGTGTGCAGTAACTTCCTGCCGCACTGCCTTGTGGGTCCCAGCGCAGCGCAGCATCGTGTGGTTTCAGGTGTCTGTCAAGTCCTCCTAATTCATATGCCTCCTCCTGCCGCACATATTCCTCCCCCTTAGTTACGCCCCATTTGCCTGTATTTTACATTGGAGGCGTTTACTAAGAAAGCGCCCTGCCCGGTGACGTCACCGGACCAGAGGGACATGGCTTAGCGGGGTGTGTTGCCGCCCCTCCGTTCGCTCTGAATAATTACTGTGGCTGATGCCTGACTGTGATGTCACCGGGCTCCTTGCAAAGCGGAGGAAGAGGCTTCGCTCTGCAGAAAGGGACCCGGTACGTCACTGACTCTGAGAAAAACGGCACTTCCGGCTGAGAATTTGTGACTAGAAAAAGGGGCATCAGAAAAATCTGGTAAAGGTAGGACAGGCATGACATTAATATTTAGGGGACTGTTGTACACATACACCAATGCCCCCAGTCCTGTACAACCCCTTTAATGTAGTATCAGTCGGATAATTCGGAAAAGCTTAGTTCAGAACAGTCCAGTTCATTATTTGCACTTATATTATTATCAGTGGGGCTGAACAATGCTTAGAGTTTCCCTAATTGTAAGGCTTTATTTACAACCAGGGGCGTAACAACCATAGCGGCAGACCATGCAACTGCTATGGGGCGCAGGGCAAGAGGGGGCCGAGTCTTTGTTGGGATCATCTCCTCTTCTACTGGAGGTGAAAACTTGGTCAGGACTCTACCCTCTAAAGGAACAATTTTAGCAAATGAAGCAGTGGAAAAAATGGCTCAATGGGTCATTGAAAAGGGTTTAGGTGTAAACCCTTCTATCCTGTCTGGGGGGCCTGATACGATCTTTGCTATGGGGCCCTTACTTCTCTATGTACACCACTGTTCACAAAGACAACTTACAGTATGTCCATGTCCTGTCCTGTGTACCAATGACTACACATGGACCTCTAGAATCTATTAATGCCTTCCTTATTCTGCACAAGCCGAGGATGATTTAGAATACAGACTTCTGAAGAAGGCCCAAGGCTGGAAACACACATGCAGTTTTTGATGCAGTACTTTTGGACAAAGCTGGCCTTTGATTCAGCAAGAAGAAGTATGGACATACTATGGACAGGGGTGGACATACACATTCAATAGCCAGTTATCTTTCTTAACTACCTCCAAGCTCCACCATACACATACACGTTCGACAGATTTATATGTGTATTCAGTGGGGAGAGGGAAAAAAGCTGCTGCCAGAAGTGTTTTATCTCCTGGGAGAACAATAGGATTTGACCAAAATGTTCATTTCTCCTGATCCTTTTCACTCCTGATATCATTTCTCAGGGACAGTCAGGAGCTCCCCACACACACATTAGGCTGTTGACCAAACCCGTCATTCTCTGTGGGTTTGGCTGACAATACACTAATATGTATGGGGGCCTTAAAGGGGTTGTCTCACTTCAGTAAGTGGCATTTATCATGTATAGAAAGTTATTACAAGCCATCATGTACAAGACATCTATCTGTCCATATGGATTTAAAATATATTGAAAGCATATACCTTTCATAAAACAGTTTTTTTTACCATAGCAGTAGATTACCACAGCAAAGAGCTGGGTAAAGCAGCCATACTTTTCTCCTGCAGCCACCTCGGCAGGGCTAATAGAGTATTACATGGCAGCCAATTAGATTACATGTCTCATAGTGGGGAACCCGAGCTGGGAAAGGATATGTAGACAAGAGGTTGTCTCCAGGACACAACTCCTACAATCCAACAACTGCAATTCTGCAATTTGGCAACAACTACCCAATAAGATCATAATGGATACATAAAACCAACACATGAACGGCAGAATGGGACATTATAGCATGTGAACATATGATAGTAATAATAGTATCATGGACTGAAGCAGAACATTTCCTCAGAATACCATATTATTAAGAAATGACTATTATATAAACTTATTAAGATGTGCCACAAAATCACCTCTCTGCCTGCACACGCCAGCAAGCATATCCCGTTCCATTAACTATACAAGTCAAGACAACAAGGTAAAATTGACATCCTGAATACTGAAAGAAGATTAAAATAACATGGATGCCAAGATTAAAAAACTAGGAGTGTAGAGGAGGTAGGGCTACTGATTCTGAGGCCAGGTGAAGACATTTCCGACTACCTCACTGCAGGTTACAACACATGCTTCCATTCTTACAAATAAGACATAGCACTTTCTTTATTCACAATATTTAACACAGATGTTCCATTATATGAAATTAGGAAATTCCACTTTATTAATAGATCAGCACCTAAAAGACAGATTATCACCTTTTCCCAGTGTTCATTGCCCTTTATTGAAAATAAAACAATTGCAAAAGGGGCTCGGACAGCTGCAGGGAAGTCCATCTCCTTGCACTGCTCTGTACGAGCAGAATCTGGACCAAGGGTGGAATTTTAATTTATTGGTAGTGCAAATGAAGGCAAACAAGTCATTCTTTAAGTCGTTCAAGATCCTGCAATTTTCCGTTTCTGCATTTAGATTTTTTTTACTTTGCCTTCACAGGGCCATAACATTTTAATTTTTCCATTCACATAGTTGTATAAGGGCTTGGGTTTTTTGCGGGATGAGTTGTACTTTCTAAAAGCACCATTTAATATTGCATACGATGTAGTGGGAAGCTGGAAAAAAATTCCAAAAAGGGTGGTTTTGGAAAAAATTGCAATTCTACTTTATGGATTTCATTCCTACGGCATTCCCAATGCAGTAAAAGTGATCTATTACCATCATTCTCTAGGTTATTACAATTTCAGGGATACCACATGTATAGTGTTTCAAAAAAATTAAAACTTTTTTCTTTACATCACTATAACTTTTTTATATGTACAATATGTCTTTGGCGTTGTGTTAGAACTAATTTTTTATGAGGCAGTCTATATTGTTAGTATTGATACCATTTTGAGGTGTACATGACTTTTTGATTGCTTCTAATTTAATTTATTTGCCATGAGGTGAAGCAGTGTTCACAGTCTGGGATAAATAAGTTTATAGTTTAATAATTCTGGCATTTTGGGACATGGCAATGCTAGTGTTTTTTATTGTTTATTTTTATTTTTGCAAGGAAAGGGAGGTGATTTAAATTTTTATACCTTTTACTTTTGTTTTCAGTTTTTTTTTTTAAGTCCCCCAAGGGGACTTTATTATGCTTTTCCCATAGATTACAATGAATTACCATTGCAGTATAAGGGAGATTCATAATGTTCCTATAGAGCCCTGCCACATACATACAATGCATCATATTAAGTACATTAAAAATAATAACATTTAGGCGATCATTTAACAAAAAAACTGCATTTTACAGTCTTTGAAACCCCCCACGCTGCCGGAGAATGGACTTAATTTATGATGAAGCCTTGTCCACCAGTCTGTGGACCTAAATTGAAATCTACTTCAACCTCTGAATTTTCTGGGGCTCTAGGCTCTGGGCTCTGCCACGACCCCACCTTACCCTGCCAAAACTGGCATAGAGAGTCATGATAAATAACCCCTATAGTGTGTAATAATAAAGTGTAATATACCATAAATACTTCTGAAACCCGAATCCTAAAATCCTAGCATTTACCTCCAGGAAGACTGAGAGGCTCCAAAATATACTTTTTGCAGAGAAGTATAGAGAAAAAAGTATTGTATTTCTAGTAATGTATGCAGAAAATCAACTGGTTTTCATGGAAACTAGTAAAATATTGTGAAAAGTTGTCCAGTCTTTAAAAAGTAGACCCTTGTCCGTATGACTGGATTACATCACATGTTCTCGTCATTCTCTTCATACAGAGAGCTTTTTGTTGTAAATAGGGTATCTGTCCAGAGCCCGGTCAGCCTCATTAACAGAAAACACTGTCCTCTTCACACATGCCTTTAATGCACAGCATGGGAGTAATATATTACTAGTCGGTTAATTGGATGTACAGAAGTCTTTTAGGCTAATCAATGTTCTGAAATATTGAACCGTATATATGTCTTGACATTCTATTCAATTTCCATTTTGCCATAGGCGCACCGTGGGGGGACAAGCTAGCTGAAAAGAGTACTTCAGTGTGGACTTTGTCCAATCATTTTTGAGACAAAGGCCATTGTCAATGTGCCTTGAGGTACAACTAGTGTAACAAAGCATTGGCTCAGCAGTGTAACTGGACCATACAGAAAGATACAGTCACAAACAAGTGGTCTTCCCAATCATTCTACAGATGATGGGTGCTCCTTTTTTTTATCTTGGTCCTTGATTTGACATATGTGCTTCATTAATAATGTCATGCAATCTATACACAAAGTTTCAGTATTTCATTATTTTATTGTATGTAACCACCCATATAACATACAGAAATCACGAGATGATCACGGCACTCTATCTAAGACTGATAGATTTAGGGTGCGCGTCTAAGTGCGTTCCTTGCTCCACCTCTCGGAACCAGTAAGTAATAGAGTAATTTAGACAGCATTCCAGTATTAGATTAATGCTTTTTATTTGCCGGACATAGAGGTCCTTTTTGGGACTGAGGCAACGTTTCGGGCAAAAAGCATGCCCTTCATCAGGCTAGTTGCGTGAGCGGATGCATGGAGGGCCGGCACTCCACCGATATAACATACAGTATGTATTGCACTGTGCATAAACTGTATACAGCATGGAACTAACAAAATATACCTGACACCTGAATAAGGTCCATTGTACATTCCCTGGGACATGGTAATTAAGTGGGAATATCCCTGATAAACTATTTTGGGGCATCCACAGCTGCTGACCTTCTGTTTGGGTTTTTTGTAACCATTTTTTAACCTTCTTACTGGGAAGGATATTTTGGTTATTATATGTATCAATAACATTTTTCATGGTGGTCCTTATATCCTGCGTTTACTATTTTTGTATATTTGGACTGGTATATCATGTATAGGCCATAGTGGTATCAACTGCTTTGGGGTCCACAGAAGCAGGGGAACCCGGCCTTTTAGTCCCAGGTTTCCCCTTCCAAATTATATATATATGGGTATGTTTATGTTCTAATCCTATGTCCCACCTGTTGATATTTTAATATTATCATTATGATGCACAGCACTTGCGTTTAATTGGTCTCACTTATTGATTTTAGTGATTTATGTACTATATTCATTTTTGATCTATTTTATATACAATCATGTCCTTGCGACTATTATCATGTCTCACATCATGTTACTTTTCACTTGTTTTTATTATGTATTATGATTATTTTTTTAATATTATTATGTAAATTGATTGCTCCACCCCCTAATCATGTAAATCATTTTGTATGGGCTATTTAGAAACATAGAAACATAGAAACATAGAATGTGTCGGCAGATAAGAACCATTTGGCCCATCTAGTCTGCCCAATATACTAAATACTATGGATAGCCCCTGGCTTTATCTTATATGAAGGATGGCCTTATGCCTATCCCATGCATGCTTAAACTCCTCCACTGTATTTGCAGCTGCCACTTCTGCAGGAAGGCTATTCCATGCATCCACTACTCTCTCAGTAAAGTAATACTTCCTGATATTACTTTTAAACCTTTGCCCCTCTAATTTAAAACTATGTCCTCTTGTAGCAGTTTTTCTTCTTTTAAATATTCTTTCCTCTTTTACCTTGTTGATTCCCTTTATGTATTTAAAAGTTTCTATCATATCCCCTCTGTCTCGTCTTTCTTCCAAGCTATACATGTTAAGGTCCTTTAATCTTTCCTGGTAAGTTTTATCCTGCAATCCATGTACCAGTTTAGTAGCTCTTCTCTGAACTCTCTCCAAAGTATCAATATCCTTCTGGAGATATGGTCTCCAGTACTGAGCACAATACTCCAAATGAGGTCTCACTAGTGCTCTATAGAGCGGCATGAGCGCCTCCCTCTTTCTACTGGTAATTCCTCTTGCTATACACCCAAGCATTCTGCTAGCATTTCCTGCTGCTCTGTGACATTGTCTGCCTACCTTTAAGTCTTCTGAAATAATGATCCCTAAATCCCTTTCCTCAGATACTGAGGTTAGGACTGTATCACTGATTTTATATTCTGCTCTTGGGTTCTTACGCCCCAGGTGCATTATCTTGCACTTATCAACATTAAATTTTAGTTGCCAGATTTTTGACCATTCCTCTAGTTTTCCTAAGTCCTTTTCCATTTGGTGTATTCCTCCAGGAACATCAACCCTGTTACAAATCTTTGTGTCATCAGCAAAAAGACACACCTTACCATTGAGGCCTTCTGCAATTTCGCTGACAAAGATATTAAACAATATGGGTCCCAGAACAGATCCCTGAGGTACCCCACTGGTAACAAGACCTTGGTCTGAATATACTCCATTGACTACAACCCTCTGTTGCCTGTCCCTCAGCCACTGCCTAATCCATTCAACAATATGGGAGTCCAAGCCCAATGACTGCACTTTATTGATAAGCCTTCTATGTGGGACAGTATCAAAAGCCTTACTAAAGTCTAGATAAGAGATGTCTACTGCACCTCCTCCATCTATTATTTTAGTCACCCAATCAAAAAAATCAATAAGATTAGTTTGACATGATCTCCCTGAAGTAAACCCATGCTGTTTTTCATCTTTCAATCCATGGGATTTTAGATGGTCCACAATCCTCTCCTTAAGTATGGTTTCCATTAATTTCCCCACTATTGATGTCAGGCTTACTTGCCTATAGTTGCCCGATTCCTCCCTACTACCTTTCTTGTGAATGGGCACAACATTTGCTAATTTCTAATCTTCTGGGACGACTCCTGTTGCCAGTGATTGGTTAAATAAATCTGTTAATGGTTTTGCTAGTTCACCGCTGAGCTCTTTTAATAGCTTTGGGTGTATCCCATCAGGCCCCTGTGACTTATTTGTATTATTTTAGACAGTTGACTTAGAACCTCTTCCTCTGTAAAGACACATGCGTCAAAAGATTCATTAGTCTTCTTTCCCAACTGAGGTCCTTCTCCTTCATTTTCCTTTGTAAAAACTGAACAGAAGTATTCATTGAGGCAATCAGCTAGTTTTTATCTTCTTCCATATACCTTCCTTCTTTAGTTTTTAATTTGGTAATTCCTTGTTTTAGTTTCCTTTTTTCATTTATGTATCTGAAGAATGCCTTATCGCCTTTTTTCCCTGACTGAGCTAATTTCTCTTCTGCCTGTGCTTTAGAAGCTCTTATAACTTGTTTGGCCTCTCTCTGCCTAATCTTATAAATTTGTCTGTCATCCTCGTTTTTTTTTTTTTTATAATTCCTAAATGCTATCTTTTTGTTTTTAATTATTTTGGCCACTTCTGCTGAGTACCACAGTGATCTCTTCCTTTTTTTGCTTTTACTGACAAGCCTAATGCAATCTTCTGTTGCCTTCAATAGTGCCACTTTTAAGTAGTCCCATTTCTCCTGGACTCCAATGAAACTGTTCCAGTCTGATAGGGACTCGTATACCACTAATCTAATTTTAGAAAAGTCTGTTTCTAAAATCTAAAACTTTTGTTTTTGTGTGGTGTGACTCAGTCACTGTACTTATAGTAAACCACACTGACTGGTGATCACTAGATCCCAAGCTTTCCCCTACAGTAATATCATATACCAAATTCCCATTTGTGAATACTAAATCTAAAATGGCCTCCTTCTGGGTTGGCTCCTCCACTACTTGCTGTAGAGATAATCCCAGTAGGGAATTTAGAATATCTGTACTCTTGGCAGAACTAGCTATTTTGGTTTTCCAGTTTACATCTGGAAGATTGAAGTCTCCCATAATGATAACTTCCCCCTTCAATGTCATTTTAGCTATTTCCTCAACTAGTAGATCATCTAATTCTTTGACTTGGGTAGGTGGTCTATATATAACACCTACACGAGTTACCTTATGATTATCAAGCTGCAAGGTAACCCAAACTGACTCTAAATTGTTCTCGCTAACTTGTATCAAATTAGATTTTATGCTATCTTTCACATACAGGGCCACCCCTCCCCCCTTCTTGCCTTCTCTGTCTTTCCTGTATAGAGAGAACCCTGGTATTGATATATCCCAGTCATTACTCCCCTTGAACCACGTATCAGTAACAGCCACTACATCTATATTCTCAGATGCCATTATAGCCTCAAGCTCATTGATCTTATTCCCTAGACTGCGAGCATTTGTAGACAAGACTCTGAGCTTGTCATTTCTTAACCTTTGTGCTACTGGCCTCTTCTGGCATTGTTCCGGGGGGCAGTCGGACTGCTGGATTACCACTCTTTTGCCCCCCTTTCCTAGTTTAAATGCTTCTTAGCAAATACTTGGAACTGTTCACCGAGGACATTCGTTCCCTTGAGAGAAAGATGCAAACCATCTTTCTTGTACAGTTCTTTTCCATTCCAACAAGAGCTATCATGAGACACAAAGCCAAACCCTTGGTTCAGACACCATTCACCAAGCCATACATTGAATTCCTTAATGCGCATCTTCCTGTCATGCAGAAGGTTATGCACAGGCAAAACTGCAGAGAATGAAACAGTTGATGCAACCTCCCGTATATCCTTTCCAAGTGTATGAAAAGCTTCTTTCACCTTTGAAACCTCATTGCAAGCCAGATCGTTTGTCCCAAGATGGAGAATAACATCTACTTCCCTTTCCTGCTTTGCTTGCCTAACTATATTTAGGATCCGTCGTCTATCCCTGCTAGCGGTAGCACCAGGGAGACATCTCACAACACCATTCTCCTCAAACTTCACACCTCTTATGAAGGAATCGCCCACCAACAGCTGCTTACTATCAATCCTCACCTTCTCCTTTTTGTCTTTGGCTGCAGTCTTGCATACTTTAGGCATGGGAGATGATTGTTTCTCACCCACTGTGCTTGAGCCATCCTCCATGTTGCTCTTGCACTCTGAAAGTGCTGCAAATGAATTATGGAGAGCCACAGACTGTGGGACATGCCTTCTATCCACAAATCTCAGTCTACCTGAACCTACAGTAACCCATCTTCCATTTCTAGGGGGCCTAATTTGCACTTCACTTGTGTTTTATGCTTGAGAAAGGCTCTGTGTTTGAGCTGAAAAGTTGCCTCACTGTACCACATGGGCAAAGAAACTACAGTTTTTTCTACTGGATGTGCTGTCCGTTTTCTGGTGTGTGTATATTTATATATATATATATATATATATATATATAAATATTATATACATACAGTTGAAACCAGAAGTTTACATACACTATATAAAAAGACACATATGCATGTTTTTCTCAATATCTGACATGAAATAATCAAAATAAATCTTTCCTGTTTTTGGTCAATTAGGATTACCATAATTATTATTATTTGCCAAATGCCAGAATAATGAGAGAGAGAATGTTTTAAGGCATTTTTATTACTTTCTGCAATGTCAAAAGTTTACATACTGTACACTAAGATTACTATGCCTTTAAACAATTCTGGACTGCCCATATGATGATGCCATGTGTTTAGAAGCTTCTGTTAGGTTTGTTGGCAACACCTGTGGATGTATTTAAATGTACACCTGAAACACACTGCTTCTTTGTGTGGCATCATGGGAAAGTCTAAAGAAATCAGCCAAGATATCAGGAAGAGAATTGTGGACTTGCACAAGTCTGGCTCAACCTTAGGTGCAATTTCAAGATACCCGAAGGTGCCTCGTTTATCTGTACAAACAATTATACGCAAGTACAAACAAGATGGGAATGCCCAGCCATCATACCGCTCAGGAAGGAGACGGGTTCTGTGTCCCCGAGCTTTGGTCCGACATGTGCATATCAACCCAAGAACAAAAGCAAAAAGACCTTGTGAAGATGATGGCGGAAGCTGGTAAGATTGTGTCAATATCCACAGTGAAACAAGTACTTCATCAACATGGGCTGAAAGGCCACTCTGCCAGGAAGAAGCCATTACTCCAAAAGAAACATAAGAAAGCCAGATTAATGTTTTCAAATGCACACAGGAACAAAGACCTACATTTTTGGAGACATGTCCTGTGGTCTAACGAAATAAAATTTAACTTTTTGGCCATAATGACAATCATTACGTTTTGGAGGAAAAAGGGAGAAGCTTGGAAGCCTTAGAACACCATCCCAACTGTGAAACAAGGGGGTGGCAGCATCATCTTGTGGGGTTGTTTTTCTGCAGGAGGGACTGGTGCACTTCACAAAATAGATAGCATCATGAGGAAAGAAGATTATGTGGAAATACTGAAGCAACATCTCAAGACATCAGCCAGGAAGTTAAAGCTTGGGATGAAATAGGTCTTCCAAATGGACAATATGAATTGCCAAAACTGACCCATTCACACATGTTGAGACACTTTAACAGTGATTATTTTCAAATGGTCCAGAGGACCAATGATTGTCTCTTAGCTACACGTGCTACTAGTTTCTCATCCTAAAACGTAACGTTTATCTCTTATCATAAGACCATTCCTCTAATTTTCATGTGGTTTAAAACTATCAGCTGTGCCACCCTAGTGACTGCTAGTTGCCCTATAGAATGTACTGGTGCTATTTGTTTGCGGTGCAATATGATCAATAACGGTGCGGAACAGTACTGTCCATACACTTTTAACTAGAACCTTCTAGATAATACAACTGTTCCAATGCAGCCAAATCTAAGGTGCATACACTGTTTAAAAACATTTCACATGCTGCCCCCCGACATGTTTCGCCAACTCATTGGTGTCTTCAGGGGTTGCGGGCAGTCTGCTAGTGAGGGAGGGGGCGGTAACCGGATTTTAAAACCTCCCCTGTTGTGATGTTACTATCTCTTTAAGCTAGTTAGTAACTACTTTGTTACAATGTTAATACTATTGTCTAATCGGAAAACAGTTACATCGCTAGCTGCGCATCTCGGCCACTCCTTTCTCCTTATGCTCCAATCATCCTTTCTTGTCCTCCTCTCATGCGCTGCGACTTGAACGCAGGTCCGTACTTCTATCTTTTATGCGCTTGTCATGGGACTTATAAAGGCACTGGGATTAAATTAGACTATTGCGCTTGTGCTTGCCTATGGACAATGACCCGAAGCCAAACTGGTTAAAAAATGGCTTAAGGATAACAAAGTCAATGTTTTGGAGTGGCCATCACAAAGCCCTGATCTCAATCCTATTGAAAATGCATGGGCAAAGCTGAAAAGGCAGGTGCGAGCAAGTCGACCAACAAACATGGCTCAGTTACACCAGTTTCGTCAGGAAAAATGGGCCCAAATTCTGAAAAACTATTGTGATATTGTGAAGGATATCCAAAACGTTTCACACAAGTCATACAGTTTAAGGGCAATGGTAACAAATATTAATGAAATGTATGTAAACTTTTGACTTTGCAAAAAGAAATAAAAATGCCTTAAAACATTCTCTCTCTCTCATTATTCTGGGATTTGGCAAATGATAATTATTATGGTAAACCTAAGCATATGTGTCTTTTTATATAGTGTATGTTAACTTCTGGTTTCAACTGTATATATATATATTTTTATATATATATATATATATATATATATATAGTCCCTGACAAAAGTCTTGTCGCTTCTCTATTTTTTAGAAACTCCTGCTATTAACCTGACTTTTAATTAATCAATTGGTGTTAGAAATAGCTCATATGAAAAGCTAAAGCCCTCCCAAATTATGTTTAATGCACTGAAATAAATTAGTTTCACTGAAAAAAGATTTATCATTTAATCAAGACAGAAAGGTAAAATTTTGGCAAGACAAAAGTTTTGTCGCCTATACAGAAATTGAACAACTTTACTGCAAATCCCAAAATATGTCAGCAAATTAAGTAGTGGTGCTGTGAGATCCAAATTTAATATCTTGTATGACTTCCATGAGCTTGAAGGACAACATCCATGCGGTTTGGCAAGGATTCATACAATTTATTGATGAAGTCATCAGGAATAGCATGCCTCCCAGAGTTCATGAATATTCTTTGGTTTCGTCTTCCATGCTTCCTCTTTCATCCTACACCACATATGCTCAATGATTTTCATGTCTGGAGACTCGGCTGGCCAATCCTGGAGCATCTTGATCTTCTTCGCCTTAAGGAACTTTGATGTGGAGATGGAAGTATGCGATGGAGCACCATCCTGCTGCAAAATTTGGCCTTTTTTATGGTTGGGAATATAAGAGGTAGCTAAGATTTCTTGGTATTTTAGACTATTGATGTTGCCTTCCACCCTGCAGATCCCTCGCACACATCCATACTGGATATAACCCCAGACCATGATTTTGCCTCCACCAAACTTCACTGTTTTCTGGGTAAATCTCGGCTCCATGCTGGTTCCAGTAGGTCTCCTGCAATATTTGCGGCAACTGTGGTGTAATTCAACAGAAGATTCAGCTGAAAAATCCACCTTCTGCCACTTTTCCAGCGTCCATCCTTTTAGCAGGCTGTGGGCCTTGGCAAATGCCACACAGTTTTTCAATTGTCTTTTGTTTAGTGCTGGCTTATGGGCACTGATTCGACCATGGAGGCCATTTCGAGACAGAATCCGACAAACTGTTCTGGTTGACACAGGGACTTCAGGTGACCAGGTCTCGTGGAGCTCTGCTGCAGTGGAAAATGGGCTGGCCTTGGATTTTCGAGCCAACAAACGGTCCTCTCGAGCAGTTGTCTTGCGGGGTCGGCCTGACCTGGCCTTGTCCAAATCATCTCCAGTCTCTTCAAATCTTTTTTTTATCCTCTGAACTTGACGCTGAGACACATTAAAGGTGTTTGCCACATCAGCAGTGGATCTGGTCTTCAGCCTCTTGATAATCAACACTTTAGTCTCCGGGTGAATCTTAGGCATGTTTGCAGAGGTCTAGTTGCAGTTGATGTGAAGGTCTAGTGTACTGGGGTTCTCTTTATACACATCTGAGACCAAATTGATCCATTATAAGTCACAGGTGAAGTTCATATGACAAGGCGACAACACTTATGTCTTGGCAAAAATTTACTCAATGGGCTTTACCAAGCTGTGAATATTAGAATACTTTTTGTCAGTTTCGTTTTGCACTGAAAAGCTGTTGGGATTAAAATGACCCATTTCTTGTAACAAAATCTTGATTAGAAATATATTTTAGCGGCACTGCAGGTCAATTTGTACACAAGCGACAAGACTTTTGTCAGGGACTGTATATACACACACACACACACTCAGTGAGAGTGCTCTGCCATCATGTGATCAGTGCAGGATGAGCAGAGAAATCAGTCGTGATGAAGCACCTATGATGACATCACCATCATGTGATTAGTGCAGAGGAGGCGGAGCCTAGCAGTAGAGAAACAAAGAGGTGATAAAGGACCTGTGATGATATCATGTTACATGAAATGATCAAGTGTGGAGGAGAAGAAAGTGAAGAAGAATGGATTCAATATAGGAGCTAGGTAAATGCTGGGAGTTGTAGTTGTCTCCCCTTATGCCTTCTCCCTTTAATGTCCTTTGATATCACATAATAATGGCCTGAGCATGCTGGGAGTTGTAGTTCCCTCCTCATATCTCCTTCTGTAATGTCATCTGATATCACATAGCAATCTGCAGATGCTGGAAATTATAGTTATTTCCTCTTATTCCTTCTTCCTTTGATATCACATAAGAAGAGCATGGACATACTGGGAGTTGTAATTTTCCTTGCACATGGTAAATGCATACAGTATATCCTTCATCACGGCTCAAAATTAAAAAAGACCCCCAACAATCATTATATACAGCCTCCATAATAAGTACAGCCTCCATAAGCCTCCAGAATGCACACTAAAACACAGATCCAAACCAAATCTTGACATAAATACAGACCTCAGACCAGACCACAGTGTAAATGTAAACACCAGAATAAATACAGACCACCAGACCCCCTGATTAAATACAGACTTCAGAGCAAATATGTTTATCAAGCTAGACCCCAGAATACAGAATTGTAAACAAATTTATGCCCCAGATTAGACCCAGAATATGACTACATGCTCCCCAAATAAATATAGACAACAGATTAGACCCCCTAAAAAATTTTTAGACAAAGAAGATTAAAGCACTATATTAGCTACATTGCTCTACATTAGTTTTTCCGAATATTCGCTATATTGCTATATATTCTTGTTTTAGAATATTACGAATATTTAAAAAAACAAATATATAGCACTATATTGAATATATACGTTTTTTTGAATATTCGTCTTTTTTTTTTTCAATCTATTGGAACGCCCGGGGGTTAGAATATAACATCGGATCTGAGTTTTCACGATCTAAGTGAGATCGTGAAAACTCAGATCCAATGGTATATTCTAACCCCCAGACAAGCGTCCCCATCACCATAGGATTGCCTGGGGGTTAGAATATACCATCAGAACTGAGTTTTCACGATCTCGCTTAGATCCTGAAAACTCTGATCTGATGGTATTCTAACCCCCAGGCGTTCCCATGGTGACGGGGACGCTTGTCGGGGAGGAGTATGCCGAAGTGGAACAACTGTACAGATTGAAAAAAAAAAGACGAATATTTAAAAAAACAAATATATTCGATATAGTGCTATATATTCGTTTTTTCTTGAATATTCGTCATTTTTCCCATCTAAATTCATGATTCCTCCCTGCTTAAGTTGCTTGTGGGCCAATGACTCATTGGCCCACAAGCAAGAAGCAGGGAGGAATCATGTGTTCAGATGGGAAAAAATGACGAATATTTGCTATAACGAATATATAGCACTATATTCGAAATATTAGCGAATTCTTGAAGTTGCGATATTCGAGATAAAAATTCACTATTCGAATATTCGCGCTCAACACTATGGATACGTACAGACTCTATTGAGCACCCGAGCACAATGGAAGTCAAGTAGGAGAACCTGAGCATTAAACCAGGCACCCCCTGTTCTGAAGAGGGGAGGGTGCCTGATTTATAGGAAAATGTCAGAAATTGATGGAAACACCACCGAAATGGTTCGGGAACAGCATGGGGAGGATGTCTGGATGCATCTTGGACTCCCAGGTCACTGCTGGGAACGATGTTGTCCGAGTAGTACGCCACTTTTACTGACTGACAATAATACGCAGAAAACCAAAGATAAAATCGATTTTAGATGAAAAATTGTTAGGAAACATTTTTTCCTGTATATTTACTTGTATATAAAGTGCAAGTGCTGCCAAAAATTACAAGGAAGAGGCACTCCGATACAACCTTTATATTACATAAAGGAGGGCCTCATTCACATTGTGGTACAATTGTTCATGTAGTTGGATTCCTACACTCAGGAACTGGCATGTCCAATAAACCCTTTGTTACACATAAACGAGGGCATCATACACAGCCTTGAAAAATTATGATTGATGGCCTGCTGGTGACCCTAAAAATATTTGGAGCAAGCGCCTGCGGATCTGACCATCTAAAACATTATGGGCGAGGGCTTGCTGTCGCTTTGGTGTTCTAGATAACCTAGGCCCGATCACATGTCCCCGTGACGGAGACGATCCTTTCGGATGTCTGCCCTATCAACTTTCGATGTTATTTTTAGTGCCAACCACGGTGACCACGGGTAAGGGGGAATCAGTGTTCGATTCCAGAGAGGGAGCCTGAGAAACGGCTACGGCTACCACATCCAAGCAAGGCAGCATGCGTGCAAATTACCTATTAGGTATAATTAGGTGAGGGCCTGCAGGTGAGCTTACCCTATAAAAGATTTTAGGTGCAGGCCTGCAGGTGAGCTGACCCTGTAAAAGATTTTAGGTGCGGGCCTGCAGGTGAGATGACCCTGTAAAAGATTGTAGGTGAAGGTCTGCTGGTGAGCTGACCCTGTAAAAGATTATATGCGAGGGCCTGCTGATGAACTGACCCTCTAAAAGGTTGTAGGTGAAGGCCTGCAGGTGAGCTGACCCTCTCAAACATTATATGCGAGGGCCTTCAGGTGAGCTGACCCTGTAAAAGTTTGTAGGTGAAGGCATGCTGGTGAGCTGACCCTCTAAAAAATTATATGCTAGGGCCTGCTGGTGAGCTGACCCTGTAAAAGATTTACGGTGCGGGCCTACTGGTGAGCTGACCCTGTAAAAGATTGTAGGTGAGGGCCTGCTGGTGAGCTGACCCTTTAAAAGATTGTAGGTGAGGGCCTGGAAGGTGAGGTGACCCTCTAAAAATTATATGTGAGGGCCTTCAGGTGAGCTGACTCTGTAAAAGATTGTAGGTGAAGGCCTGCTGGTGAGCTGACCCTGTAAAAAATTATATGCGAGGGCCTGCAGGTGAGCTGACCCTGTAAAACATTATATGCGAGGGCCTGCTGGTGAGCTGACCCTCTAAATAATTATATGCAAGGGCTTGCTGGTGAGCTGACCCTGTAAAACATTATATGCGAAGGGCATACAGTACAGACCAAAAGTTTGGACACACCTTCTCATTCAAAGAGTTTTCTTTACTTTCATGACTATGAAGGCATCAAAACTATGAATTAACACATTTGGAATTATATACATAACAAACAAGTGTGAAACAACTGAAAATATGTCATATTCTAGGTTCTTCAAAGTAGCCACCTTTTGCTTTGATTACTGCTTTGCACACTCTTGGCATTCTCTTGATGAGCTTCAAGAGGTAGTCCCCTGAAATGGTCTTCCAACAGTCTTGAATGAGTTCCCAGAGTTGCTTAGCACTTGTTGGCCCTTTTGCCTTCACTCTGCGGTCCAGCTCACCCCAAACCATCTCGATTGGGTTCAGGTCCGGTGACTGTGGAGGCCAGGTCATCTGGCGCAGCACCCCATCACTCTCCTTCATGGTCAAATAGCCCTTACTTTCAAAGTTTTCCCAATTTTTCGGCTGACTGACTGACCTTCATTTCTTAAAGTAATGATGGCCACTCGTTTTTCTTTACTTAGCTGCTTTTTTCTTGCCATAATACCAATTCTAACAGTCTATTCAGTAGGGCTATCAGCTGTGTATCCACCTGACTTCTCCTCAACGCAACTGATGGTCCCAACCCCATTTATAAGGCAAGAAATCCCACTTATTAAACCTGACAGGGCACACCTGTGAAGTGAAAACCATTTCAGGGGACTACCTCTTGAAGCTCATCAAGAGAATGCCAAGAGTGTGCAAAGCAGTAATCAAAGCAAAAGGTGGCTACTTTGAAGAACCTAGAATATGACATATTTTCAGTTGTTTCACACTTGTTTGTTATGTATATAATTCCACATAGTTTTGATGCCTTCAGTGTGAATCTACAATTTTCATAGTCATGAAAATAAAGAAAACTCTTTGAATGAGAAGGTTTGTCCAAACTTTTGGTCTGTACTGTATATGCGAGGGCATTATATGCGACGAATAAGCATGTTGATATTATGGAAGATGATGAGGAGGATGAGAAAAAGAAGATTCAACCATATACCCTTGTTTGTGGTGGAAGGGGTGTATGGGAATACAGTGTATTCAGTACATTATAAACAACACATTTAAAGTGCTGTTATGTTCATTAGCTTTCCTCTGGTGGAGTTGAGAAGTCATGGTCAATCTAGGCCTTGTTAATTTTCAGTTGACAGGCGGATACTCTTATCTGTTATAATGCCACCAGCAGCACTAAATACCCGCTCAGACAAAACGCTGGCGGCAGGGCAGGCCAGCACCTCCCAGGCGTAGAGTGCCAGTTTGTGCCATGTGTCTAGCTTGGACACCCAGTAGTTGTAAGGCACTGAGGGATCATTGAGGATGCTGACACGTTCTACTATGTACTCCTTCACCATCTTCCAAAATTTTTTGAGAGTGCTGGCGGGGTGTCATGAAACTGTCCCAGGCTTGTAGAGTGTTGCCCTGCCTCTGATGGAACTGCTGTGTGTTCCCCTTGTCTCCCCTCCTTGGTTGACCAAGGAACTACGGACTCTGCCGCCAGCGTTGTCAGATGGAAATTTTTGGAGCAATTTTTCAAAAAGGATCTTCTGGTATTGCACCATTTTGCTCGTCCTCTCCACCAGAGGAATGAGAGATGAGAAGTTCTCTTTGTAGCCCGGGTCGAGAAGGGTGAACAACCAGTAATCCGTGTTGTCTAAAATGCTTTTAACGCGCGGGTCGCTGGAAAGGTCGCCTAACATAAAGTCAGCCATGTGTGCCAGAGTACCAACTGGCAAGACTTTGCTGTCGTCATCAGGAGGATCACTCTCAATCTCCTCGTCCTCTTCCTCCTCTTCTGCCCACCCACGCTGAACAGATGGAATTAAACTTCCATGGGTACTACCCTCTGTAGCAGAAGCAACCGTCTCCTGCTCCTCCTCCTCCTCGTCATTGTCCAATTCGTGCTGAGAAGACGAAATTAGGGTGGTCTGGCTATCACCCTGTGCAATGTCTTCCCCCATTTTCACCTCTTCCACATGCAAAGCGTCGTTCTTAATTGTGAGCAGCGAGCGTTTGAGTAGACACAGAAGTGGGATGGTTACGCTGATAATAGCGTTATCTCCGCTCACCGTCTGTGTTGATTCCTCAAAGTTTCTTAAAACCTCACAGAGGTCAGACATCCATTGCCCACTCATCACTTGTAAATAGCGGAAGCTGACTGGACTCCACTACTGTCCTCTGCTGCTCACAAAGCCTGGCCAACATGTGGAACGTCGAGTTCCAGCGAGTGCTCACATCGCACAACAGTCGGTGAGCTGTCAATTTCAAGCGCTGCTGCAGCGTTGACAGACCGTCTGAAGCTGTCAATGACTTGCGGAAATGTGCACACACGCATCGCACCTTCACCAGTAGCTCAGGCAAATTGGGGTAGGTTTTGAGAAACCGCTGAACCACTAAGTTTAAGACGTGGGCTAGGCATGGGATGTGTGTGAGCTTGCCGAGGTCCAAAGCCGCCACCAAGTTACGGCCATTATCAGACACAACCATGCCTGGTTCTAGGTTGAGTGGCGAGAGCCACAGCTCAGTCTGGTCTCTTATCCCCTGCCACAGCTCTGCGGCGGTGTGCTGTTTGTCCCCTAATTATATCAGCTTCAGCACAGCCTGTTGCAGCTTCCCCACTGCAGTACTACAAGAGGATAATTCTGAGGTGGAAGTGGAGGAGGATGCGGAGGAGGAGAAGTGGGGGTTGGAGCCACTAACATAGGTGGTGGCGGAAACCCTGATAGAATTAGGGCCCGCAATCCTTGGCGTCGGTAGCACCTGTGCCATCCCAGGGTACGACTTGCTCCCAGCCTCCACAAAGTTCACCCAGGGTGCGGTCAGGGAAATGTAGTGTCCCTGGCCAAATGCACTTGTCCATGTGTCCTTGGTTAAGTGGACCTTCCCCTGCATTGGTCAGGGCAAGTGTAATGTTACGGGACACATGTTGGTGTAAGGCAGACATAGCACACCTTGAAAAATAGTGGCAGCTGGGGACTGCGTAACGCGGGACGGCCACCGACATGAGGCTGCGGAAGGCCTTAGTGTCCGCAAGCCTAAATAGCAACATTTCCAGGGCCAGTAATTTGGAAAGCTGGGCATTTAGTGCTATGGCCTGTGGGCGCGTGGATGGGTATTTGCGCCTGTGTTCAAATGCCTGGGGTAAGGACATTTGTACGCTGCGCTGGGACACGGAAGTGGATGTGGTCGCTGATGGTGCTTGTGAAGGTCCAGGTGCAGGGCGGGAGGCATCTGTGCCTGCATCTTGGACAGGGGATTGGCCAGCACGAAACACAGGGGAGGAGGAGTCAGTGGTGTGACCCGCAGACACAGATTGTGGACCCAGGAGTTCGGCCCACCTATTATGGTGCTTTGATGTCATGTGGCGGATCATGCTGGTGGTGGTGAGGTTGCTAGTGTTCACGCTCCTGCTCATTTTTGTATGGCACAGGTTGAAAATTACAATTCTTTTGTCATCCGCACTTTCCTCAAAAAAGCGCCAGACTGCGAAACACCTACCCCTTGGCAAGGAAGATTTCCGCAAGGGGGTGCTCCGTGGAACTTTTGCCGGCCTGTTTGGTGTAGCCTGCCTTCTCCCTTTTGCCACCCCACTGCCTCTTACAGCCTGTTGCAGTGCTGCAGATCCCTCCCCGTCTGTACTGCTGTCCTCATTTAGCTATCCACCTTCCCAGGTTGGGTCAGTGACTTCATCAGCCACCACCTCCTCTTCCATATCCTCACTCTGCTCATTCTCCTGACTTGTTGACCTAACCACAACCTCAGTGATTGACAACTGTGTCTCATCCTCTTCCTCAACCTCTTGAGACAGTAATTGCTGTTGAGTTATTGGCAACTGTGTCTCATCATCATCCACCTTATTAAACACTAATTGCCGTTCCCCACCGTGGAACTGTGGATGCTCAAGAGTTTGTGAATCAGGGCACAAGATCTGTCCCTCTTCAAGCGTGCTTGGCGAGAGGGCCAAATCAAGGAATGGGGAGGAAAAGAGTTCCTCAAAATATCCGAGTGTGGGATCACTTGTTTGGCCAGACTCTCGATGGTGGGAGGAAGAAGTATCAAGACTGGACTTGGTGGAAGACAGGGTGGTGCTTAACCGACTGGAAGCATTATCTGCTGCAATCCAACCGACCAGCTAGTCGCTCTGGTCTGACTTCAAGTGTGGTGTCCTGCCCGGCCCTGAAAACTGGGACATTAAGCTAGGTATCGTGGATGACTGCTTTTCTTGTGCTCTGGCTCAGTTTCAACACACCCAGTGCCATGGCCTCTGCATGCACCATTACACTGGAGATGTGGCGCAGCTAATGTCACTGTCCGCAGCGGCCACTGTCTATGGAAAAAGTACACTGGATGTCACAGATACTTTTTGGATGCACACACTTTACACTGGAGATGTGGCGTGGATAATTTAACTGTCTGCAGCGAACACCATCTACGGAAAAAGTACACTGGATGTCACTGATATTTTAGGGATGCGCACACTTTACATAGAAGATGTGGCGCAGATAATTTAACCGTACGCAGAGGCCTATTAGACGCTATTTAGCGCAGGATGCACTAAAAATATATATTGCTGCTGTCACACACAATAGTCCTTAAAAGGACTTTTAGGTCTCTGAAAAGTTTTTGTAATATAAATCTTCCAATAACACTCCCTACACTCTGTCCCTTCCTATGCACAGCTCTCCCTAAGACTGAGCAATTTACTGCAGGTTGCGCTACAAACATATATTGCTGCTGTCACATATATTGCTGCTGCTTTCCTATGCTCAGCTCTCCCTGAGTAAGACTGAGCCGAACACGTGTCATCGGGTGCTTTATAGCACCCGATGACGCGTTCCGGCCAGCCAATCACTGTAATGCCAGCTGCCAACATGGCTATGGCATTACAATGCATGCCAGTACCTCCCTGTGCATTTATTGGCTGCGTAGCGGGCAAGAAACGTGCGGGGAGTAGACTCGAGCATTTTGCTACCGCCATGTGCTGAGCATCGAGATGCTCGAGCCAAACAGGTGTTCGGCCGAGCATTCTCGACCATCACTAGTCCAGAGGAGATCCGGCCGCCACCTGCCACATATGCTGGGATTCAGCCAGACAAAAAACTCTGCTCCAGAGAACTACTAACGGCAGTGTGAAACAGGCCTTAAGGTCTCTAGGAAGAGATGTCCTGTGGAAAGGGAATAAGTTGTCATGAGACAATCCTCTTAGGAGCCTTTGCAGGGAAGCCAACATTGTGGGCTGCCTTTGCTTTTCAGATACCACCGTTTAAAAGAAATCTATATAAAGTGTAGGAATCTTTTCCGATCTGTCAATGAATGTGGTATGCACAAAGAATTGGTGTGGTACACATAGCAGACATATCACTTTCTGGGTATTCTTGGTGTCACTGGCACAACCTCCTCCTTTTGAAAGGAGCCAGTAGTTTTGTAAAGGGAAATGGAAAATCTCCAATTATTATTGGTTTACTCTCTTCGCCATCAGTGTGTCACCACTTATTACATACCTGTTCGGCAGGACTTTCCTTTGATCTCTTAACAGCTCTGTCCTCTGCAATTAGTGGTTTTCTGTTTACCCAGTATACACGTCCCACTTGGCTCTTCCACAAAATATGCCTTCCCTGAAGACACGCATAGTGGTGTTTATTTTTACCTCCCTCATGGTGGTTCAGCTCGTACATTGTCCCTATTGTGTTGTCTGACTATAGCTTACATAGCTTTCAAAGGATTGTCGTTGCCAATAGATTTTTTTGTCTTTTTCGCTCAAATGACTAAATGTGAACTTGCCTCCTGGTGCTTTTTAACTCTGTGATGATTGTGTCACATATTGTTCCTCTCATATCCTCTGCTATTCTCTAAATATAATTATGGTATTCACTTAGAATAAGGTTTTGGGACACATAACTTTCAGCTGACTCTGGTTCAGAATGCAATATTGTAGATATTATTAAGGTTGCTATTAATAGCAATTGTAATGTCTCTATAATATCTCTAGAAAGGTTGCTTCATTTTTTTATTTCTGGCATCCAAGTAAAAGGTGCCAGGGGCAGTGGCATAGCGTGTGTGAGGGAGGGGGGGGGGGCCGTTGCCCCAGGCAAACTTTTTAGGGGCACCAGCAGGGCCACACCGCCAATTAGGCAAAGTGAGGCGATCGCCCCAAGGCGGCGCGGCCCTGCTCACAAGTGGGGGGCAGAGGCAGGTTACATTGTGGAAGCGCTCATCCCCATAGTCATCTGTATCGCCGTCCTCAGGACAGCGATACAGATGGATATGCTGCGGGTCATGGGAGGGAGAGGCGTCTAGCTTAGTGCCTGCAGCCTATCAGAGGTCGGTGCAGGTGGCGTGATGACATCATCGCGCCACCTGAGCCGTACAGAGCGGGACACAGGCCGGAAGAGGCCTGCATCGCATCGCTGCCATGGAGGTAAGTATAAGTGTTTATTTTTTTATATGGTACAATACTGGCTACAGGCACTTGATTGGGGGGGCCATCTATGGGGAGCACTTGTTACTGGCACATGATTGGGGGGATCTATGGGGGGGTGCTTCTTACTGACACATGATTGGGGGGCATTTATGGGGGCACTTGTTACTGGCACATTATTGGGGGGCATCTATGGGGGCACATCTTACTGGCACATTATTGGGGTGCACTGTGGGGGAATCTATGGGGGCACTTTTTACTGGAACATTATTGGGGCACTTTTTACTGGCACATTATTGGGTTGCACTATGGGGCACTTATTATTGGCACATTATTGAGGGCATCTACTGAGGCCACAAAGAAGGAGTATTTTATATGGGGGGCTCTGTATAGGGGCGTTTTATACTGGGGCACATTATGGTGGGTACTATGGGAAAGGGGAGAGAGGAGTACTATGGGGTCATCTACGGGGGCACTAAGAAGGGGTATTTTATACTTGCAAATTATGGGGGAAATTGAAGGCATCTACTGGGGCACTATATGGGGGCATTTTATACTGGTACATTATGGGGGGCACTAGGAGGAAGGGGGGAGAGGAGCACTATGGGGGTATTTTATACTGACACATTATGGGGGCACTATGGGGACATTAGCTATGGGGACTGTCACATTATAAGGAGAATTATTACTACTGGGGGGCATTATCGTGGGCTTTATTACTACTGGGGTCTAGGGTAAACATGATTACTATTATGGGCACTATGGGAGCATTATTACTTCTGGGGCACAGTGGGGACATGTTGAGGGCACTGTAGGAGCACTATTTCTACCATGTGTGCTCTAGCAGAGAATTATTCCTATTGGTGGGACTTTTGGTAGCACTATTACTGTGGGGGCACCTTGGCACAGTATCAGCTTACCACAATTATTTTTGGGGGATGTTATGTTTACACTAATAGTATCAGGGGCACTATTTGCTTGGCGCAGTTATTTTAGGGCACTGTGTGCCAATAATTATTAAAGGGCACTATCTGCATGGTACTACTATTATCAGGGGGTTTATCTGTTTCTGCAGTATAATATAGGGGAGCACGGCAGGCAGAGTATTGGGGATGATAGGATTATTTTTCCAGAAGATGGGAGGATGATGGAAAAGTAGTAAACTAAGATTTTTTTGGTCAAACTGCAGAGACGAGAAATGGCTGAAAAATGGTGGTCTGGTCTGAAAGGAGAAGATGAGGAAAGAAAACATCGACATCAAAGGGGACATCACTGGATGTAAGAGGTATGTGCGCTGTATGACCCTGTATGTTCTGAAGTGATGGGAGGGTGGATATAGAATTTGGCCCACACTGTAGCAGCCTGGCCCCAGACTTCAGATCACACTGTGCGTGTTCTGAATTCTGGGGGCTCACACCCATCTACTACATTATCTGTACACAGAGATTTATCATTGTGTTATCTGTGGTGTTACATAGGACTGCAGGTGACATCTCCTACATTATCTGTAAAAAGGGGCGTGGCCACAGGTTGGGGGGGGGGCGCAATACTTGGCTTGCCCCAGATGCTGGCAACCCATGCTACGCCACTAGCCAGGGGCAGACGGGCTGTAGACCCTACAGGGACATTTCTCGGTGAGCCGATGCCCACGGGGCCATCCAAGCTCTTCTCACACTGTTGGCCAGGTAGGAGCATCAGGTGTCCTCCTGAATTCAATTCCTCAGGACTGTGATACAGTTGAATACTGCAGCAGAAGCGTGTTATTGCTGTATTTGGATACTTCTGTTGTCTCTGTATACTTGTGTTGCACCACCTTCGTTCAATTTGGACCCACCTACAATATGGGGCTACTTTTAGGGGTTTTTTTCAGGGCCATTTTAAGTTCCCAGTCTGCTCTTTGAATGGGGCAAAGCTTCACTACCAGACACAGCCTGTGGACAAGAATAGTGGTGTTTCTAGAGGAAATATACCTTTTTTTTCTATCTTATCCCTTGAAGGGGGTTTTCAAGTCTCTCAATATTGATGACTTATAGTCAGGATAGGTCATAGATGTCCCATTGGTGAGGGTCTGCCACCCAAACCTGTTGCTTTCTGCAGCTGCCAGCCTGGAAACAAAGCAGTGGATGAAGCCAGAAGCAGAAGACTCCATCCACTGTGTAATGGCCATACTGGCATACTGTAGTTCAGCTCCCAATCAGGGATGAACTGCAGGACATTGGCATGGACACATTCTATTGCACAGATTAGGTGGATTCAGGAATTAGCAAATGCACTAGGTAGATGAATAGTTCTGATATCACTGTGTTGCGCTGTAGCCTGTTCATTCACCCGTGTCCTGTCCGTGTCCACGATGTGTATCTGAAAAATAAACTGCAAACAGCAACTTTGTGACCAGTGGTGAGTGCAGCGGTGCTTTCTTCTTCATGCTATCATCATAATTACTATATCACCGACAGAGCACCACCGTGAAGGTTCGGGATCCAAGTGTTTTATGTGCTCCAGTGACTGCATAGGTACATGTAGCAGTGCCGGTTGCGTTCTTTTCTCTCATTCCTTGAGATGAATAGTTCTAGTGACATCCCCAGCATCTCCCCTGTCACCAGCTCATCCATAGACAAAACTGGAAACCTGGTACTCTGACTGATGGACATGGTGACATCAGATGTAGGGTTCCTGAAGAGAGGCGCATCAAATGACCGGGTTCCAGAGCAGCAGATCCATGCAACTTTGAGATGGTAAGCACATTTGAAACTTTCTTCTGCAGGCAAATTCCTGGCCATGGCAGAGACATTTATATATTGCAGCACTTATATACGGTATGTTTTGAACTGCACTGTTTACTGTGAGAAATGCATTGTATTTACAACCATCTTTATTGCTGCCAAGTTAGAGGATACTCCATTCAGAATAGCGATGCCCAGGCAAGTGATTAAAGGCTATTACCTCTTAAAGAGACAGCATCTGTATTAAATCTGTTGCCTCTGACTAAGATTCTGCCTTCATTGAGAGGCCTTTGTAATGATGCCCCACATGAGACTGTAACTAATTAAACCTGTCGCCTCTTGTAAGACCTTTGTAACAGCCAAGCTCGATGCCTCAAGTGTGAACAGTAAAAGCCATTGTTTCTGTTACAACTCTGTCTGCCGGTTTCTTCCCGCCATCGTTGAGTGGTGAACCACACATACCACTCATGGGCCAATAACATCCTCACGGAGGATCTGACCCCCCTACACACACAATGTGCCAATTTCTTTGCATTTTGCTTACCAAATCTCCCACAATGGTTCAGATATATCAGCTGGATTTGGTCTTAATTTGGGGAAGAATTTGCGGAAGTGTAATCTTCACAATTTTCTTACATTTATGACATGCTAGACATAAGGTTTAGACAAAAAAAATTATGCACTAAGGCTTATTGCACACGACAGTATATTTTCACGGTCCGCAAAACGGGGTCCCGTTTTTCCGTGATCCGTGACCGTTTTTTCGTGGGTCTTCCTTGATTTTTGGAGGATCCACGGACATGAAAAAAAAGTCGTTTTGGTGTCCGCCTGGCCGTGCGGAGCCAAACGGATCCGTCCTGAATTACAATGCAAGTCAATGGGGACGGATCCGTTTGACGTTGACACAATATGGTGCCATTTCAAACGGATCCGTCCCTATTGACTTTCAATGTAAAGTCTGGAGTCCCTTTTATACCATCAGATCGGATTTTTCTCCAATCCGATGGTATATTTTAACTTTAAGCGTCCCCATCACCATGGGAACGCCTCTATGTTAGAATATACTGTCGGATATGAGTTAGATCGTGAAACCTCATTTCCGACAGTATATTCTAACACAGAGGCGTTCCCATGGTGATGGGGACGCTTCTAGTTAGAATATACTACAAACTGTGTACATGACTGCCCCCTGCTGCCTAGCAGCATCCGATCTCTTACAGGGGGCCGTGATCAGCACAATTAACCCCTCAGGTGCCGCACCTGAAGGGGTTAATTGTACTATCATATCCCCCTGTAAGAGATCAGGGCTGCCAGGCAGCAGGGGGCAGACCCCCCCCCTCCCCAGTTTGAATATCATTGGTGGCCAGTGCGGCCCCCCCCCTTCCTCCCTCTATTGTAATAATTTGTTGGTGGCACAGTGTGCGCCCCCCCCTTCCTCTATTGTAATAATTCGTTGGTGGCACAGTGTGTGCCCCCCCCTTCCTCCCTCTATTGTAATAATTCGTTGGTGGCACAGTGTGCGCCCCCCCCCCCTTCCTCCCTCTATTGTAATAATTCGTTGGTGGCACAGTGTGCGCCCCCCCCCTTCCTCCCTCTATTGTAATAAATCGTTGGTGGCACAGTGTGCGCCCCCCCATCGGCCCCCCTCCCTCTATAGCATTAACAACATTGGTGGCCAGTGTGCGGCCTCCCATCTCCCCCCCCCCCCCCCCCGATCATTGGTGGCAGCGGGTTACTAGCAATAGTACAATAGTAAAAGATTCATACTTACCTGGGAGCTGCGATGTCTGTGTCCGGCCGGGAGCTCCTCCTACTGGTAAGTGACAGTTCATTTAGCAATGCGCCGCACAGACCTGTCACTTACCAGTAGGTGGAGCTCCCGGCCGGACACGAACATCGCAGCAGCCACCAGCAGGTAAGTATGAATCTTCTACTATTGTACTATTGCTAAGTAACCATGGCAACCAGGACAGTAGTAGCGTCCTGGTAGCCATGGTTACCGATCGGAGCCCCAGCGATTAAACTTGGACTCCGATCGGAACTCCACTGCCACCAATGATGGGGGGGGGGGAGATGGGAGGCCGCACACTGGCCACCAATGTTGTTAATGCTATAGAGGGAGGGGGGGCCGATGGGGGGCGCACACTGTGCCACCAACGAATTATTACAATAGAGGGAGGGAGGGGGGGGGCGCACACTGTGCCACCAACGAATAATTACAATAGAGGGAGGGGGGGGGCGCACTGGCCACCAACCTATTATTACAATAGAGGGGGGGGGCCGCACTGGCCACCAATGATATTCAAACTGGGGAGGGGGGGAGGGTCTGCCCCCTGCTGCCTGGCAGCCCTGATCTCTTACAGGGGGATATGATAGTACAATTAACCCCTTCAGGTGCCGCACCTGAAGGGGTTAATTGTGCTGATCACGGCCCCCTGTAAGAGATCGGGTGCTGCCAGGCAGCAGGGGGCAGTCTTGTACACAGTTTGTAGTGTATTCTAACTAGAAGCGTCCCCATCACCATGGGAACGCCTCTGTGTTAGAATATACTGTCGGAAATGAGGTTTCACGAAGTGAAAACTCAGCTATGAAAAAGCTTTTATGCAGACGGATCTTCGGATCCGTCTGTATAAAAAGTAACCTACGGCCACGGATCTCGGACACGGATGCCAATCTTGTGTGCATCCGTGTTCTTTCACGGACCCATTGACTTGAATGGGTCCGTGAACCGTTGGCCGTGAAAAAAATAGGACAGGTCATATTTTTTTCACGGCCAGGAAACACGGATCTCGGATGCGGCTGCAAAACGGTGCATTTTCCGTTTTTTCCACGGACCCATTGAAAGTCAATGGGTCCGCGAAAAAAAACGGAAAACGGCACAACGGCCACGGGTGCACACAACGGTCGTGTGAAAGAGGCCTTACTTTGTGGCTTGTTTTATCTCTGTCTTTGACAGTTTTTGGCACCTGTTTTGGACAAAAACGATACCAATTCTGCAAAGCCTTGTGGCACAATGTGTGCAAGCAGGGTTTGCTATGGTGCCTTGTGCGCATCTTCTCTTCATCGCTTTCTAGACACTTTTAAAAGGGGTTGTCCATGATTAGAATAACCTGGCTGATTTTTTTCAAAAACAGCACCACCCCTGTCCACTGGGTGTGTACGGAATTGCAGCTCTGCCCCAATGACTCCAATGGAGCTAAGCTGCAATCACATACACAACCCTTGGAGAGGGGTGGTGCTCTTTTTAGAAGAAAGCAGTCATGTTTTTCAAATCCTGAACAACCCCTTTAACAATCCAAATCATAAATTTGGCTCAAACTAAAAATGTCGTGAGCACAATATTCGGGCACATCTTAATATATCTGCTCCTATGTTTTGTTTCGCAAGAAATTAGCCGTGATATAAAAGTCAGTCTTTTTTTCAGGTTGCTGGAGCCATTAGGAGATATTGTCTATGCTCTGGGAACTATTCATTTACATTGGTCTGCATATGTCCAGAACTGCACTGAAATCAAAAGACAAGCGGTCTTACCAAGCTACAGAACGTCCCCTAATAGCTGATGAATATTAATTCACGTGGCATAAGTATGATGCTGAGGGAGATAATAATGGTCATACTTTTCTGAAAATATCTAAAAGTACAGCATGATTTTTATATATTTTGTATGGTGTCGGATCGACTACATACAGTATGGTATCGTTATATATGGTGTCTGACTATATAGTATGGTGTCTTTATGATTAGTGTCTGACTATATATAGTATGGAGTTTTTTTTATTATGTATGGTGGCTCATCGACTATATACAGTATGGTGTCTCTTTGGTCATGCATGGTGTCTGATCAACTTTATAGAGTATCTTGTCTTTTTTTAATTACATATGGTGTTTGAATTACTATATACAGTATGGTGTCTTTTTGATTATGTATGGTGTCTGATCAACTATATGCAGTATTGTCTTTTTATTATGTATGGTGTCTGACTGGCTATATAAAGCATGGTGTCTTTTTCATCATGTATGGTGGCTTACCGACTATATACATTTTGGAGTCTTTTCAGTTATGTTCGGGTTGGCTATATACCATATGGTGTCTTTTTGATTATGTATGATATCTGATTGACTATATACAGTATGTTGTCTTTTTATTTGTGTGGTGTCTAAGCGACTACATACAATATTTTGTCTTTTTCATTATGTATGGTGTCTGATCGACTATATACACTATGGTGTTTTTTTGTTATGTATGGTGTTTGATAAGTTATATACAGTATGGTGTTTTTTCCGTTATGTATGGTGTCTGATCAACTACACATAGTGTCTTTAAATGCAGTATTTGGTCTACTGTCAACAACAAATCAATCTGCTCTTATTTACCAGTAAAGCCAAAATCCAATGTAATTTAATATTATAGTAAACATGTTGCTTAGAAATTGGAAGAATTCTCAGTTTATGAGTGGTACATATAAATTTATGTAAATAAATCTTGCTTGCAAGTACATCAGTTATAATTTCAGTTAAAAGAAAGCAAGTGCACATATATGAAGGAAAGAACTGAAAGAGAAGCATTCATACTGACTGCAAACTGTTGGTATTCCTATAGAAAGTAGAACTTGGCAAGTGTATTCATATCAAAGACTACGGACAGCAAGCTACAGAATCCCTATGACACTCTTAAAAAAGTGAAATCTGAAATGATAGTGTTGTCAGGCAGATCACTTATGTCAAATCTACCTAGGGTAGATAATCAGTTCATGTTGGGGGTGTGATCACTGCTGGACACCAATGTAAGATCAGCAGCATTAGTAGTGTTTAGTACAGATGTATAATGATATACTGTATTAGTGAACTAACAGTAAAGCCCCATTCACAGTTGCATTTGGATTCCAGTAGCCTGCTCCATCTGAGGATCAGACTACCGGAGCTCACTGTATGCAGCTTCGCCGAATACGACCATGTCCTGGGGGATCCTCATTGACTATAATGGGATCCAGCAGATATCCGTCCACTTTCCAACATATATGACTGGAATTTGCTGGACAAAAAACGTTGTGTGAAGTGGTTTTTGTCTGGCCAAATTCCGGAATATTTGCCGGGGAGTGGCTGGATCTTTGTGGGATACTGTTTTAGTCAATGAGGATCCAGTGGTACGGTAATTCCAGAGAGCTCTGGTAGCCTGATGCATCTCTGGTAGCCAACTGTGAATGGGGCCTAAGATAAAAAAAAGGATCTTGAACTAGGGGTCAAGCTACTTTCGGCTACAAATGTTGAAAGATTTAAATGTCTATAGATAATCACTGCTTGGTGAAAGATTGTCCCCTGACTCTCTCAACATGCCCATCTAGCTCCAAAACACATACCTCCCTCAAAGGGCCGGTGTGACGGGTAGGCAAAGGTAGGCGCCCACCTAGGTCGCCGCCTTGCCATCCATCTGATGGGGCATAATTTATTGTAGTAAAATAAAAAGCAATTAAACACTCAAAATGTAGGCCAATGAGCGCTTCCTTTGTGGAAGCACTCATTACTAAAGAAGACCCAGGGAGCGGTGAGAGTAGTAATCCTAGTGCTGGCTTTAACTCACTGCTCCCTATGACCCTCCTGTCTGGGTGCCTGCTCTGTATTGTTGTCCCCCCAACAGCGTGCAATGTCAGGATGTGGTGCGAGCCGAGGTGAGAATTTTTTATTTTTTTTATCTGTTTTGAGGACTGCATTTAGGGGTGGGGGTTGGGGTCAGCTAATGAATAGAACAACTACAAGTATATATTTTCCTGGCAATATATATCACCAGTAATTAAACACCATTCAGTTTTAAATATTACACATATATCCCATACATAAAAAGTTACAAAACAGATATATGGACTGCAGTACAGCACCAGCCTTTTTTAATATACGGTATGTTATATTATATAGACCATGCTATGGAAATTCATTTGAGAGACGGTGGTGCGCCCAATTTGCCTGGTGTGCCTAGGGCACCAAAATATCTTGCCCCGGCTCTGCTCCTTTATGGTGGAGACAAACAATGAGATACTGACTAGTGATGAGCGGCAGGGGCTATATTCGAATTTGCAATATTTCACAAATATTTGGGTGAATATTCGTCATATATTCGCAAATTCGAGATTCTTTTCTTGATTAAGAAAAATGGGCAATGTAATATTCACGTAATGTGTGCGAAATAAAGACGTGGGTCACTTTTGCTACATTTTCCAAGCTGCTAGAAGTTTCCTGAGACTGGAGAAAATGATTGCCCGAACATTAAAAATGGCTTTATATGCAGTTAGAGTGCTCCAATATATTTGCGATTGCTCTAATCGGCACTAATGATGTGAATATTTTGGCGCAATACGTAAAACTTCACATTTTAGCAGGTCTGCATGTATGTATGGACAGCAGAACCTATCACACTACCTTAACACACTGCACTGCAACAGCTACACTATATCAGGATATAACCTATACTGACTATCTCCCACTAGCTATCTGTATTCTATATATATAAGCTATCTAACTATCTAATGTAGTGTGGAAAGCACAGAGCACAGCAATGACACTGCTGTCTCTCTCTCAGAACTTTAAAAAACTGTAAAAAATGGCTGCTGGGGAGGTTCTTATATAGTAAGGGGTAGGCAACTTTCCTATTGGTTGCTAGGGATGTTGCTAAGCTCTGACAAAGACATTGCAGCCTTCTCATTGGCCAACAAGCAAGAAGGGAGGTTACTGATGAAAAAAAATCTAGAATATTCAAAATTACGAATATATATCACTATATTCTAAATATTCGCAAATTCTCGATGCGCCGATATTCGCTATTAATATTCGCTATTCAAATATTCGTGCCCAACACTAATACTGACTTATTATTGAGAACCGTTGAGGTGGCGGCTGGGACACAAAATTTTTAGCAATTAACTGTATAGTTGTGTGAATGAAAGCAGAAGCTTTGGCACAATATAAATAAAATGATAGGAACACTTTTCTGCTTCATACCATCGACATACTTCAAACCCATTTACACCACAAACCAGCATGATATATTATATACTATCAAATATTAATCACTATACCCAGCTAGACCTCCGGGGATATTAAATATTAACCCCTTCCCTACCACAAATTTTAGCTATTAATTGGTAAACCAGTATAGATCCCCAGGAATGTTATAGGTTATTACTATCCTCAAAACTCTATGCAAAAATGTGTGTAATTGGGTGGTATTTTGCCATGTGGGTTGTGGGCCACAATTGGAAACTTTTAAAGGGGGTGTCCGGGGGAATTTTTAATAAGGCCAGAATGGGTAAAAAAAAAAAAAATATGCATTACTTTAACAATTCCCCCACAATTTCCATTCACCCGCTCTCAACTTCCTGGTCTCAGCTCGACACACAGGAAATGGCTGGAAAAAACTGCTCAGCCAATCACAGGCCACAGCAGCATATCTCAGTCAGTGATTGGCTGAGCAGGAATTTCAAGCCATTTCCTGTATGTCGAGTCAGGACCAGGAAGTATAGCAGAAGCACCAGTGATGTGAGTAATTTTTATTTTGAACTCATTCTGGCCCTCTATGTCACTGAAATGCATGCTTAAACAGAATACTCCACCTCACATGCGTTCTACTAGTCCAATTGCCAATAAATCTGTTTTGGTAGTCTCAAAAACGTACTGTAGTATATACTGTATATACAATGCTATGGGGTGTCTGGGGTGTCTAGGGAGGGGTAGTACCTCTGGTGGAGGGTATGTCGTGCTCTTTTCAGGGCAGCTCGTACACCTTTGGTCCCCACCTGACACTCAGCTTTCACCTATGGCTCCTAGCAGCTATAACATGCGCAGCAGCCACACCCCGGGCAACAGCTTCGACAGGCTGGCTAAACCAGGTTGAGAGTAGCCGTCGGGTCATTGACCTTCGGTAACAGAGCGATTTGTCAATCCCGAGCATGTGAAGACAGAGTCTGGCGGAGTGAGTGGATGAGCGCTACTAAATAGGACTAATGGTCATGAAGGCAGTATCTGCAAGCGATGTGGTACGCTAAGAGCTCGGAAAGACACGAAAGATGCCCTGGTCAACCACTGCGCCCAGCACATCTCCAACTGTCTCGACTTATGTCCTGCCATTGGAGCAAGATGTAATCTGGGAAGAGAGAGTGAGGCTGACTCTGTGCACCTCTCCTTCACTTAAATCCAATTCACGTGCAAGTCTTGACATCTCAACCAGTTCAAAGTCCTGTGGCGATAGGCAGACGATGAAGCAGCAGGTGTGAAATCACTGGGAGCTGTGGACAGTGACGGCTCAGGTCTAACGGTCGTCTTCATGCTGATGAAGCAACAGCTGGATTCGGCGTCTACCTGAGTGACTGAGCAACCCTCTTTAGGATAACACTGCTCACCTCCGTAGTATGAGGAAGAGGCTAGAAAAGGTGCCCTAAACATTGTTGCTTCTCTCAAAACCCTGTCCAGCTTACCACAGCTGGACGGAATCCCATTTAATGCAGTCGAAATACAAAACCCAAGATGAGAGAAAAGGTATTACCACTTACTATTGGTACATGGAATGTACGTCAAGACAACCCACTAACAGATCGCCCAGAAAGAAGAACAGCTCTGGTAGCTAGAGAGCTTGCAAGGTTCAACATCGACATTGCGCCCTGTGTGAAACTGCCTTAGTAAATCAAGGTCAACTCACAGAAACAGGAGGCGGATATACATTCTTTTGGTGTGGACGTGGCAGTGACCAACGTCGTGAGTCTGGAGTTGTCTTTGTAGTTAAAAATCATCTTGTTTGCCAACTTACTAATCTTCTCAAGGGTGTAAACAATTGGCTGATGTCACTGCAACTTCCATTACTACGTGGAAAACAAGCTACGTTAATCAGTGCCTATGCACCCACAATGACAAATCCAGATGAAGTAAAGGACAAGTTTTATAATGATCTCGATGCCCTACTTTCATCTGTGAAGTGCACTGACAGATTTATTCTACTTGGTGATTTTAATGCGAGAGTGGGATCCGATCACTCCACCTGAGATGGCAACATAATCAGCACATGTAACAGCAATGGTCTGTTACTATTGAAGACGTGCTGCTCATGACTTGGTCATTACTAACACCATCTTCCTATACAAACTAAGAAGACAGGTTGGCATTAGCAGGAGGTGCTTCAAACCCACATGCAGTTGTGCATATATATAGGGGAGCAAATCCTGCACTTGTGGCCCGTTGCTAATGGCAATCCCCAGCAAAATACATACAATGGAGGATGCCCGCGGCGAACCACAAGTACCACAATAGACATCCTACACAAGGTAACAAGTGCGGATGTAATAATTAATATAACAATATAACAAAACAATAACAAACACAGGTGCACTCTGCAGTAATACTAAATCCTCAAACTGATTTTAAAATTGAGAGATTAGTCAACATGTCCTACGGTGTAGAACATGTCTAAGCCCGGACACCGCGACAAGGTTTCTCAAGTAGCCCGGGACCCTACACTCTCCTACCTGAGCCGTATGGGCGATACCAGGAGCCAGTGGGCAAATTACAGGAGCATAAGGCCGACTCACAAACAACTCACCAGTTACCTCCAGCATGTGGCCATGCTTGCAATGGGAGGAGGGAGGAGTCTGTGAGTCCCACTCAAGACTTGCTGATATGTCCCAGGCCTCACAGGTGCACCTAAATGTGACCTGTAGATGGAAAACAGGCACATTTAAATAGGAGTTTATACACCTCCAGGAATCTATATATACAAACTAAGAAGACAGGTTGGCATTAGCAGGAGGTGCTTCAAACCCACATGCAGTTGTGCATATATATAGGGGAGCAAATCCTGCACTTGTGGCCCGTTGCTAATGGCAATCCCCAGCAAAATGCATACAATGGAGGATGCCCGCGGCGAACCACAAGTACCACAATAGACATCCTACACAAGGTAACAAGTGCGGATGTAATAATTAATATAACAATATAACAAAACAATAACAAACACAGGTGCACTCTGCAGTAATACTAAATCCTCAAACTGATTTTAAAATTGAGAGATTAGTCAACATGTCCTACGGTGTAGAACATGTCTAAGCCCGGACACCGCGACAAGGTTTCTCAAGTAGCCCGGGACCCTACACTCTCCTACCTGAGCCGTATGGGCGATACCAGGAGCCAGTGGGCAAATTACAGGAGCATAAGGCCGACTCACAAACAACTCACCAGTTACCTCCAGCATGTGGCCATGCTTGCAATGGGAGGAGGGAGGAGTCTGTGAGTCCCACTCAAGACTTGCTGATATGTCCCAGGCCTCACAGGTGCACCTAAATGTGACCTGTAGATGGAAAACAGGCACATTTAAATAGGAGTTTATACACCTCCAGGAATCTATATATACAAACTAAGAAGACAGGTTGGCATTAGCAGGAGGTGCTTCAAACCCACATGCAGTTGTGCATATATATAGGGGAGCAAATCCTGCACTTGTGGCCCGTTGCTAATGGCAATCCCCAGCAAAATGCATACAATGGAGGATGCCCGCGGCGAACCACAAGTACCACAATAGACATCCTACACAAGGTAACAAGTGCGGATGTAATAATTAATATAACAATATAACAAAACAATAACAAACACAGGTGCACTCTGCAGTAATACTAAATCCTCAAACTGATTTTAAAATTGAGAGATTAGTCAACATGTCCTACGGTGTAGAACATGTCTAAGCCCAGACACCGCGACAAGGTTTCTCAAGTAGCCCGGGGCCACAAGTGCAGGATTTGCTCCCCTATATATATGCACAACTGCATGTGGGTTTGAAGCACCTCCTGCTAATGCCAACCTGTCTTCTTAGTTTGTATATATAGATTCCTGGAGGTGTATAAACTCCTATTTAAATGTGCCTGTTTTCCATCTACAGGTCACATTTAGGTGCACCTGTGAGGCCTGGGACATATCAGCAAGTCTTGAGTGGGACTCACAGACTCCTCCCTCCTCCCATTGCAAGCATGGCCACATGCTGGAGGTAACTGGTGAGTTGTTTGTGAGTCGGCCTTATGCTCCTGTAATTTGCCCACTGGCTCCTGGTATCGCCCATACGGCTCAGGTAGGAGAGTGTAGGGTCCCGGGCTACTTGAGAAACCTTGTCGCGGTGTCCGGGCTTAGACATGTTCTACACCGTAGGACATGTTGTCTAATCTCTCAATTTTAAAATCAGTTTGAGGATTTAGTATTACTGCAGAGTGCACCTGTGTTTGTTATTGTTTTGTTAACACCATCTTCCACCTACCTTTTTGCAAAAAGACGTCCTGGATGCACCCACGCTCCAAGAACTGGCATCTAATTGATTATGTCATAGTGAGGAGGAAAGACATACAGGATGTAAGAGTAACTAAGGCCATGCCGAGTGCTGACTGCTGGACTGATCATAGAGTCATCATTTCTAAACTAAATATCCACATAAAACTAAGAAGCGGCCACAGGGAAACAGAGTTGTGATAAAAAAGACCAATGTCAATACATTGGTAAATCCTAATATCGCAGCCTCACTGGTAAAAGATCTTGAAAATCAACTCACGTACCTGCAAATGCAGGAAAGTGCTGAGAAGGATTGGGAATGCTTCCGGAACATCTTGCATTCATCTGCACTTAAGGCTCTAGCACACGCATGCAGGAAACAGCGGGACTGGTTTGATGAAAGCGATGAAGGGATTAAGGCCTCGCTAGCCAAAAAACATTGCCTTCACTGTGCTCATCAAAATGACCCGTCGTCAACTGCAAAGAGAAATGCTTTTATCAACACTCACAGGACTATACAGAGTAAACTCAGTAATATGCAGGTCTCCTGGCTGATGAAATTCAGAAGTTTGCTGATAGAAACGATACCAAACGTTTCTATGAAGCCATCAGATTCCTGTATGGACCTCAGTCTTCAGGAAGCTCTCCTCTACTGGATTCAAATGGTACATCTCTCATCACTGAGAAAACTTTGATTCTACAGCGTTGGGCTGAATATTTCCACTCTGTGCTGAACCGCCCATCTACCATCAAAAATGAGACAATTGACAGAATACCCCAGGTGTATATCAACTATAGCCTGGATGTTCCACCATCAGAGACTGAAACCTTACAGGCCATCAGTCAATTGTCCAGCGGTAAAGCGCCAGGATCTGATGGAATTCTGGCGGAAGTCTATAAGGCTGGTGGTGCAGTACTTGTTGAAAAACTCACCCAATTTTTCTAGTCTTTCTGGAATCAAGGTTCCATACCTCAGGAACTGAAAGATGCGTCCATCGTATACCTTTATAAGACGAAAGGAAATAGACAAATCTGCGATAATTTTAGAGGAATATCACTTTTATCAATTGCAGGCAAGATCTTGGCACGAATCTTCAGAGGCTTTCCCTGTCACAAATAGCGTGAAACAAAGGTGCATGCTCGCACCAACCCTGTTCATCATAATGTTTTCAGCCATGCTGCCAGATGCCTTTCAGAACAGTTCACTGGGAATCAATCTGAGGTATAGAACTGATGGGAAACTGTTCAACTTACGAAGACTCCAGGCTGTCACCAAGGTAAAAGAGACTGTGCTTCGTGAGTTTCTTTTTACTGACGATTATGCCCTTAATGCAGAATCAGAGCAGGAAATGCAAGCCAGTATAGACAAATTCACAGCAGCATGTGACAACTTTGGCCTCATCATTAACGTGAAGAAAACCGAAGTGATATACCAGCCAGCTCCGAAAGCCCAATATCAAGAACCTACTATCACAGTGAAAGGACAGAAGTTGCATGCAGTGGACCAATATACGTATCTTGGCAGTACCGTCTCCCGTGCAGTGACAATTGACATCGAGGTCAACTGCATAATTGCAAAGGCAAGTTCTGCATGCGGCAGACTACAGACCATTCCATGGGACCGCCGTGGAATAAGCCTTGCTACAAAGCTTAAAGTCTACCAGACTGTAGTGTTAACCACCCTGATGTATGCTAGTGAGACCTGGACAGTATACAGAAGACATGCTAGACAGCTGAACCACTTTCACATGACTTGCCTCCATAGAATCATGAGGATCCAGTGGCAGGAATTTGCCAGATACAGAAGTCCTTTCCAGAGCAGGCTTACCATCAGTTTACACCTTATTGATGAAAGCCCAGATGCGCTGGGCAGGCCATGTCTTAAGGATGCCAGACCATCGCATCCCTAGACAGATCTTCTACAGGGAGTGCAGAATTATTAGGCAAGTTGTATTTTTGAGGATTAATTTTATTATTGAACAACAACCATGTTCTCAATGAACCCAAAAAACTCATTAATATCAAAGCTGAATATTTTTGGAAGTAGTTTTTAGTTTGTTTTTAGTTTCAGCTATTTTAGGGGGATATCTGTGTGTGCAGGTGACTATTACTGTGCATAATTATTAGGCAACTTAACAAAAAACAAATATATACCCATTTCAATTATTTATTTTTACCAGTGAAACCAATATAACATCTCAACATTCACAAATATACATTTCTGACATTCAAAAACAATACAAAAACAAATCAGTGACCAATATAGCCACCTTTCTTTGCAAGGACACTCAAAAGCCTGCCATCCATGGATTCTGTCAGTGTTTTGATCTGTTTACCATCAACATTGCGTGCAGCAGCAACCACAGCCTCCCAGATACTGTTCAGAGAGGTGTACTGTTTTCCCTCCTTGTAAATCTCACATTTGATGATGGACCACAGGTTCTCAATGGGGTTCAGATCAGGTGAACAAGGAGGCCATGTCATTAGATTTTCTTCTTTTATACCCTTTCTTGCCAGCCACGCTGTGGAGTACTTGGACGCGTGTGATGGAGCATTGTCCTGCATGAAAATCATGTTTTTCTTGAAGGATGCAGACTTCTTCCTGTACCACTGCTTGAAGAAGGTGTCTTCCAGAAACTGGCAGTAGGACTGGGAGTTGAGCTTGACTCCATCCTCAACCCGAAAAGGCCCCACAAGCTCATCTTTGATGATACCAGCCCAAACCAGTACTCCACCTCCACCTTGCTGGCGTCTGAGTCGGACTGGAGCTCTCTGCCCTTTACCAATCCAGCCACGGGCCCATCCATCTGGCCCATCAAGACTCACTCTCATTTCATCAGTCCATAAAACCTTAGAAAAATCAGTCTTGAGATATTTCTTGGCCCAGTCTTGACGTTTCAGCTTGAGTGTCTTGTTCAGTGGTGGTCGTCTTTCAGCCTTTCTTACCTTGGCCATGTCTCTGAGTATTGCACACCTTGTGCTTTTGGGCACTCCAGTGATGTTGCAGCTCTGAAATATGGCCAAACTGGTGGCAAGTGGCATCTTGGCAGCTGCACGCTTGACTTTTCTCAGTTCATGGGCAGTTATTTTGCGCCTTGGTTTTTCCACACGCTTCTTGCGACCCTGTTGACTATTTTGAATGAAACGCTTGATTGTTCGATGATCACGCTTCAGAAGCTTTGTAATTTTAAGAGTGCTGCATCCCTCTGCAAGATATCTCACTATTTTTGACTTTTCTGAGCCTGTCAAGTCCTTCTTTTGACCCATTTTGCCAAAGGAAAGGAAGTTGCCTAATAATTATGCACACCTGATATAGGGTGTTGATGTCATTAGACCACACCCCTTCTCATTACAGAGATGCACATCACCTAATATGCTTAATTGGTAGTAGGCTTTCGAGCCTATACAGCTTGGAGTAAGACAACATGCATAAAGAGGATGATGTGGTCAAAATACTCATTTGCCTAATAATTCTGCACTCCCTGTATGGTTAGCTGTCCAAGGGTAAGCGATCACATGGGGGGCACAAGAAGCGATACGAAGATATACTGAAAGCCTCTCTCAAGTCTCTGGACATCAACATTCCTCGTGGGAATCTCTGGCGCATGATCGCTATATATGGCGTTCCCTGATCCATCAGGTTTGCCAGACATACGAATCCAGAAGGACAATCCTAGCACAGGAGAAGCGTACACTTCGTAAACATAAAGCTGCAAATGCAAATGCTGAAACAAAAACTTTCATATTTGTCTGTTCAGTATGTAACAAAACATTTAATGCTAACATAGGCCTTATTAGCCATCTAAGGACACATCGCTAATGGCCGAAGAGCTATCTATCAGACGTCAAGGTCCTCATCAAAAACGATGGACAAACAACAAAAACAATGCTATAGAATGTAACAAATTTTTACATATTGACATCTACTGTATATTTGTTTAAACAAACATGTTAAAGGGAAGCTAAAGAGAGATATAAATGAACCCGCGCTGACTTTGTTTCCGTTTAGAACAACGGAGATATATCAGAAAAAAGGGGGGGGGAGACCTTTTATAGAGTAGGAGTGTATAAACTGGGCTATTTCACATACACTGTAACAGTATCCGTGTTTCAAGTCCGTTCCAAAAACTATAAATCATTGGACTTAAACAAAAAAACAGGATAAATATAAAAAGAAGTCAGTAGTTACTTACTGATTTGCAGGCTTGAAGTTGAATGTCTTTACTGCTGCTTTGTTAATTCCCCGTTTTTGCCCGATGAAGTTCTTGCGGCTGATTTCCTTTCAGTGTCAGCGTCTCTCCTGGTCCTGTCTTCAGCTTTCCTCGTGGTACGTGCGTAACCCCGGCCGGTAGTTCGCGCGTACACTTGGAAGCAGTGCTTGGTTGTTGTCCTGGAAACCTAACATGTGACGTCACACATGAAGCTACGGAGGCTTCACTGGTCCACAATACCCCCAACGCGTTTCGGAATAATCGTATTCCTTCCTCAGGGATAATTGTGGATCCTGCTGCATTAGTTTATATGCATGTTGGTTTCCATGGAAACAGCCAATTGTTTATAGGGCCGCGCTGAAGCAGAAAAAAGCACTTTATGGCTCAAAAGGGAGGATCGATGGGGCGTTTATCACTCATGTTGGTTTCCTTACAGGGTTTTCAAATATTTGTTCTATTATCTATGTCCATCATGAATAAATTTTCCAATAAACAGTGGGCATTTGTTCTTCATCATTTTATTTTATTTTACTTAATATCGTATATATTTTAATAACATATGTATTTTTAATCATTTTCCTTTTATAGGCCCGTGATTTTGCGCTTAATTATCGGTTATCACAAATTGCTAGCTACAAGAAGGCGAATAGCTCTATTTCTTGATTAAGGCCAGTAGGAGCCAGGGTGTTTAAATTATAGATCCATTCGCTCTCCTTGCGCGACATGACTTTGACAAAATCTCCTCCTCTGGGGTCCTGCCTTATTTGTTCAACTCCTCCAAAACTTGAACCCGTAAATTTGCCCTTGTGTTTTTCACTATAATGCCGTGATAGTGGGTGTCCTACAAATTTTTTATTAATATTTTGGATATGCTCCCATATTCTAATCTTAAGTATGCGCTTTGTTCTTCCAATATAAATCTTCCCACATGGGCATTTTATGTGGTAAATGACCCCCTTGGAGTTGCATGTTAAATGTTTTTTTATTTTATAAGTATTATTTTCATTAGTGATTTCTTTTATGATATCCTGCTTTTTGGAGGCTAAGCGGGCCTTACATCTTCTACATGGAAAGAAACCCCTACTATCTTCAGGTGTACTTAGTTTCTTCCCAGTTTCATCATTGTTACTTCTGATTGATGGAGCTATCATATTCCCTAGATTTTTTGATTTTCTAAAGATAAATTTGGGCATCATGGGTAGTCTTTCCCCAATGATTTTGTCATGTTTAAGGATCTCCCAATGTTTTCTGATGATTTGCCTAAATTGGAGTGTTTTACCGTTATATTGGGTAAATATAGGTATATTAAAATCAGGACAATCTTGATTTTTAGTGTTTAATTCACCCTCTTTATTCTTGTGTATGAGTGAATTTCGCTCCATTTTAGAGACCTCATGTTTGATTTTATCCAGTTCAGTGACATTGTATCCCTTTTCTTCAAATTTTTTATGTAAATTCTTTGCCTCATGTTCAAATTGCTCACTTAACGTACAGTTCCTTCTTAAGCGAATATATTGGCTGCGTGGAATGTTAGTGAGCCAAACTGGAAGGTGGCAGCTATCCAGGGAGATATAGCTGTTGCTATCTGTGGGCTTAGTATATGTTTGGGTGACTATTTTATTCCCTTGAATTTTGATCGTTAGGTCTAAAAAATTAACTTCTTGGGTGCTAAAAGTGGGCGTGAATTGAAGATAAAATTCATTTTTATTAATATTTTCTAAAAATTGGATTAATGATGGTTCACCCCCCTTCCATATAAAAATGATGTCGTCGATAAACCGACGCCAGAGGACCAGATTCGCCGGAGCATGCCATCGGGGAAAATGGTGGACTCCTCCCACCTCCCCATGTATAGATTAGCAAAACTCGGCGCGAATCTGGTCCCCATAGCGGTCCCCCATGTCTGGAGGAAAAAAGTATCCTCAAATTTAAAATAATTATGGTTTAAAATAAATAGGATACATTCCCCGAGGTACTCAATTTGTTCAGGAGGTACAATGCCCTCTTTATGTAGAAAAAATTGTGTGGCTTCCTTCCCCTTAACATTCTCTATAACTGTATAAAGCGAGGTAACGTCAAGAGTTCCCAGAATGTAATTTGGTTCCCAATCAATGGCTTCCAGGATTTGTAGGATATGTTGTGTATCCTTGAGGTACGCCGGTAGTTTAAGAACGTGCTTTTGTAAGATCGTGTCCACATATTTAGATAAATTACTTGTAAGGCTGCCAATGCCGGAAATTATAGGGCGTCCAGGTGGTTGGTGCTCAGACTTGTGGACCTTAGGTAAATAATAAAAGCAGGGAATTCGGGGATGTCTAATATTTATAAAAGCAGCTTCTTCTTTATTTAGAATGCCTAATTTATGCCCTTTTATTGTTAATTTATTCAGGCTTAATTTGTATTTTTGAGTGGGGTCGTTTTTAAGTTTTTTGTACGTTCTATTGTCGTTCAGTAATCTATTGGATTCTTGTTGATAATCAGTGTAGTCCAAGATTACTATCCCCCCCCCCCCCCTTATCCGCTGGTCGAATAATGATATCATTCTTCATCTGTAGCTTCTTAATACTCATCTGTTCTAATTTACTCAAATTATGATTGTATATTTTATTCCTATTCTTTGGTTAATTTTCCTTACGTCCCTTATAACTAGAGTCTCAAAAGTCTTGAAGGATTCTGAGTACTCGTTTAGGGGATTGAAATAAGACCTGGTTTTTCTTTAACCCCCAAAGTAATGGATCTTTGAATAATTTGGATTTTGCACATAAAAAAATAGAAGATGCCTTAGGTAGGATGAAAAAATTAGAAAGACTCTTGATTAGTGAAATGCGTGACCTATGGGAAGTGGCCTCATTAGAGAAATATTTAGATTGGGACACCATTTCGAAAGGATTAAAAATATACAAAACCCTAGCGGGGGACGTAGGGGATAATCATACACAAAATGAATGGGATGAGATGTTCCACAATTTTTCTAGACAAACAATGAATTTCATTATAGAGAAAAGAAAAAATGGACTTATTAAAATGAATAGGGAAATTGTGGAAATATTTGAGAGCCTAAAACCATTCAAAGATCATCCGGATATTATTCAACTACAAGGATCTATCAAAAATAGAATAAGGATGAAAGAAGAAGAGATTGTAAATAAAAAGACACACAAATTTGATAGAGACTGTATTCCTCGTATTACATCATTAGGTACAACTGGTATAATTGCAGATAGATCTACTCTAAACACTATAGACGAAACGAACTGTGTCATGGTCTTACCTGCTTGCTGCTCTCCTTCGTTTGACATGTGCTGGCGGCCATCTTGGGCCCTGGGTTTCTTGTAGCCTTCCACCCTGCGGCTCCTCCTTCCCCTGGGAGGAGCTGGATGCCTAGCTCATATATATAGGAGGTCTGTGGCTTCAGTTCCTTGCTTGGTCCTCTTGTGTTCACATGCTTCTAAGACTGCTTCTGGTTCCTGATCCTGGCTTCGTCTGACTACCCTGCTGGTTCCTGATCCTGGCTTCGTCTGACTACCCTGCTGGTTCCTGATCCTGGCTTCGTCTGACTACCCTGCTGGTTCCTGATCCTGGCTTCGTCTGTCTACCCTTCTGGTTCCTGACCTCTGGCTTCGCAAAGACTCTGCTCGGTTTCACCATCCGTTTGGACTTTTGCTTTACAGCTTTATTTTCAATAAAGCCTTCTATTTTCACTTATCTCTTGTTGTACGTCTGGTTCATGGTTCCGTGACATTAGGACCAAGCCATGAATTCTGACGGTACAGGGCCATCCTCGCTACCCACGCTGGTTGCCAGACTTGATCAGCAGGATCACCTGTTGGGTCGGTTCGCTGTGGCGTTGCAAACCCTGCTTGAACGCACGGCTCATTTCGCTCCCGTTGCCGATGGGTCGGTTGTCGCTCCTGGGCTCGCTCCTACTGCCGCTCCGGTTGTTGCGCCAGAGTCTACCCCGACACCTGTTGTTGCGCCTGCGGTGTTTCAGGGTATGACCGGTTCTGCCCCTCTTCCACAGCGCTTTGGGGGAGAGCCAACTCAGTGCCGAGGTTTCCTTAACCAGGTGGGCATTTATTTCGAGTTGCTGCCACATGCCTTTCCTACTGAGAGATCAAAGGTGGGCTTCTTGATCTCGCTGCTCTCGGACAAGGCCTTGGCCTGGGCCAGCCCTTTATGGGAGAACAACAATCCGGTGGTTGCCGAGTTTTCCGGTTTTGTTGCTTCTCTTCGGAAGGTATTCGATGTGCCGGCTCGTGCTGCCTCTGCTGCGAAGCTCCTTATGTCCATCAGACAGGGTTCACGATCCGTAGCTGAATACGCCATTGAGTTTCGTACCCTGGCAGCAGAGGTGGGCTGGAATAATGAGGCTCTGGTCGCTGCTTTCTCTCATGGTCTCTCGGATGCCTTGAAGGATGAGGTTGCAGCTAAGGACCTACCAGTTGAGCTCGAGTCTCTTATTTCTTTCCTGATTTTGATTGACACCAGACTCAGGGAGAGACCTTCCTTTAAGGAGAACCTGCGGAGGTTTTCTAACAGATTGGTGCCTACGTTTGCTGTCCCACCCGTGCCTCCCTCTCCTCCCACGCCTCCTGGGGATGACTTGTCTGGGGGTGAACCCATGCAGCTGGGGTTTGCTCGCCTGTCCGAGGGGGAGAGGGCACTCCGGAGACGTGAGGGCCGATGCATGTACTGTGGTCTCGGTGGGCATTTTCGGTTGGCATGTCCGAACCGTCCGGGAAACGCTCGTACTCTGAGATCCTGTCGGGGGCAGATCTTGGGTGGAGTCTCCTCGTCCCCGGTTTCCCGTGTTGACAAACCACTGATCACTGTTGTCCTCTCCTGGGTCGGGGGCTCGGTGACGACCCAGGCGTTGGTGGACTCTGGTGCTGGTGGTTTGTTCATTGATAGTGTGTTCGCTGCCGCCAATTCCATTCCTCTGCAGGCTCGAGGTTCCCCACTGGCTCTTGAGGCGATAGACGGCAGACCCCTTCTGCCGCCACACGTGACTCATGAGACCCTTCCAGTGGGGATAGCCATTGGTGCCGTTCACAGAGAGTCGGTCTGCCTCCAGGTTATTTCGTCTCCACACTACTCGGTGGTCTTGGGGTACCCCTGGCTCCAGAAGCATAATCCGACTTTCGATTGGAGATCGGTCGAGATCCTCTCGTGGTCACCGCAGTGTGGGGCTAGTTGCATCCATGGGTCTGTCAAGTTGCTGTGTACTTCCTCGGACTCTCTGTTGCCTCCTGAATACGAGGAGTACCGGGATGTATTCGATAAGGTGCGCGCGGTTGCCCTACCTCCGCACCGCCCATACGATTGTGCCATAGAGTTACAATCTGGTGCCGTTCCTCCTCGTGGCAAAGTCTATCCACTGTCGGTAGCGGAGAATGAGGCCATGGAGGAGTACGTGAGGGAGGCGCTTTCACGCGGACACATTCGCAAATCTTCGTCCCCGGCAGGGGCTGGATTTTTCTTTGTGAAAAAGAAGGGCGGTGAGTTGAGGCCTTGCATCGATTACAGGGGTCTCAATCGCATCACGATCAAGAACGCTTACCCGATACCCTTGATTTCCGAGCTGTTCGATCGCCTTAAAGGGGCCACGGTCTTTACCAAACTCGACCTGAGGGCGGCATATAACCTGGTAAGGATCAAGGCGGGCGATGAGTGGAAGACCGCGTTTAACACCAGGACCGGTCATTATGAATCCTTGGTTATGCCCTTTGGGTTGTGCAATGCGCCCGCAGTCTTTCAGGAATTCATCAACGATGTTTTCCGTGACCTGTTGCAGCAGTGTGTGGTAGTCTATTTGGATGACATCTTGGTATATTCTGAATCCATGGAGGCCCACATTCTGGATGTCAGACGAGTGTTGCAACGGTTACGAGAGAACAAGCTGTTCGGTAAGCTTGAGAAATGCGAATTTCACCGATCCCAGGTAACCTTCTTAGGTTACATCATTTCCGCTGAGGGGTTCTCCATGGATCCTGAGAAGGTTTCGGCTGTCTTACAGTGGCCCCAGCCCAGTGGTCTTCGTTCCCTGCAGCGCTTTTTGGGCTTCGCCAATTATTATCGGAAGTTCATCAGGGACTTTTCCATGCTGGCCAAGCCTCTCACGGATCTGACCAGGAAGGGCAGTAATTCCCAGGTCTGGCCGCTCGAGGCCATCCGAGCTTTTGAGGCCCTAAAGTCCGCCTTTGTGTCGGCTCCGATTCTGTCGCATCCCAACCCTGGGTTGCCCTTTGTCCTCGAGGTGGACGCGTCTGAGACGGGAGTAGGCGCCCTTCTGTCTCAGCGTAGAACACCAGAGGGTCCTCTGCTTCCTTGTGGGTTTTACTCCCGGAAACTGTCTTCCGCGGAGTGCAACTATCAGATTGGTGACAGGGAGTTATTGGCCATCGTGCAGGCCCTTAAAGAATGGAGGCACTTGCTCGAGGGTTCGGTGGTTCCGGTTCTCATCCTGACGGACCACAAGAATCTGACCTACCTTTCTGAGGCCAAGAGATTGACACCACGTCAGGCCAGATGGGCTCTGTTCTTGTCACGTTTTAATTACGTGGTCTCCTACCTACCCGGTTCCAAGAACATCAGGGCGGATGCCTTATCACGGCAGTACTCCGAGCTGTCCAGGGAGGAGTCGATTCCGACTTCGGTCATACCTCCGAATCAGATCCTGGCCGCCATTCGCACCAGCCTGACCTCTCCCCTGGGTGAGCAGATTTTGGCGGCTCAATCTGGTGCTCCCTCTGGGAGACCCAACGGCAGATGTTTTGTGCCTGAGGAGTTGCGCACTCGGTTGTTGCGAACCTACCATAACTCCAAGACCGCGGGGCATCCTGGAAAGAATCAGCTGTCCTGGGCTGTTTCACGTCTGTTCTGGTGGCCTTCCCTACATTCCGACATCGCCGCATATGTAGCGGCATGCTCCGTTTGTGCCCAGAGTAAGTCCCCTCGGCACCTTCCGTTGGGCCTTCTGCAACCCATAGCCACCGGGGAGCGCCCATGGTCACACCTGGGGATGGATTTCATTGTGGACCTCCCTGCATCCCGAGGCCATACGGTCATTCTCATGATTGTGGATCGGTTTTCCAAAATGTGCCACTGTGTTCCTCTCAAGAAGTTACCCTCTGCACAAGAGTTGGCCACGATTTTTGCCAGGGAGGTCTTCCGGTTGCACGGTTTGCCTAAGGAGATTGTGTCGGATCGGGGGAGTCAGTTTGTGTCCAGGTTCTGGCGCGCCTTTTGCTCCCAGTTGGGGATTCATCTCTCCTTCTCCTCGGCCTACCACCCTCAGTCCAATGGGGCCGCAGAACGATCCAATCAGGCCTTGGAGCAATTCCTTCGTTGCTATGTCTCCGATCACCAAGACAATTGGGTTGACCTCCTGCCTTGGGCTGAGTTTGCCAGGAACACGGCGGTGAACTCTTCCTCTGGGACGTCTCCCTTCATGGCCAATTATGGGTTCCAACCTGCCGTGTTACCGGAGGTATTCTCTCCCCAGGATATTCCGGCTGTGGAGGATCACCTTTCCGTCCTACGTGCTTCTTGGGTACAGATCCAGAAGTCCCTTGAGGTCTCTGCGCAGCGCCAGAGATTCCAGGCTGATCGCAGACGAGCGTCTGCTCCTTCCTACCAGGTCGGAGACCGTGTATGGTTGTCCACCCGCAACCTCAACCTTCGAGTGCCCACTCCCAAGCTGGCGCCTCGCTTTGTTGGTCCCTTCCGAGTGCTTCGCAGGGTAAACCCGGTAGCCTATGCCCTTGCGCTTCCTCCTGGCATGCGGATCTCCAACGTGTTTCATGTCTCCCTGTTGAAGCCACTGGTGTGTAATCGTTTCACTTCCTCGGTTCCTCGGCCTCGTCCGGTCCAAGTGGGCAATCGTGAGGAATATGAGGTGAGCAATATCCTGGACTCACGCCTGGTCCGCGGTCGGTTGCAGTTTTTGGTCCATTGGCGTGGTTATGGTCCAGAGGAGCGTTCCTGGGTTCCCTCCGCAGATGTCCATGCTCCTGCCTTGCTCCGAGCCTTCCACGCACGCTTCCCTCAGAAACCGTTTTATGCTCCGCGGAGGAGGGGCCCTTGAGGGGGAGGTACTGTCATGGTCTTACCTGCTTGCTGCTCTCCTTCGTTTGACATGTGCTGGCGGCCAACTTGGGCCCTGGGTTTCTTGTAGCCTTCCACCCTGCGGCTCCTCCTTCCCCTGGGAGGAGCTGGATGCCTAGCTCATATATATAGGAGGTCTGTGGCTTCAGTTCCTTGCTTGGTCCTCTTGTGTTCACATGCTTCTAAGACTGCTTCTGGTTCCTGATCCTGGCTTCGTCTGACTACCCTGCTGGTTCCTGATCCTGGCTTCGTCTGACTACCCTGCTGGTTCCTGATCCTGGCTTCGTCTGACTACCCTGCTGGTTCCTGATCCTGGCTTCGTCTGTCTACCCTTCTGGTTCCTGACCTCTGGCTTCGCAAAGACTCTGCTCGGTTTCACCATCCGTTTGGACTTTTGCTTTACAGCTTTATTTTCAATAAAGCCTTCTATTTTCACTTATCTCTTGTTGTACGTCTGGTTCATGGTTCCGTGACAAACTGCGACTATACAAATAGGAGCGACTTCACACTTCATAATGTGAGCTCAGCAACATCTATAGAAGATGATGGTATCACGACCTCGATCACCCCAGTAACCCAAACATCAAGGAAAAAATACACGAAGGAAGATCGTAATATAGAGGAAAGAACCACCACTCTGATCTCAACAGCTCCACCACCTCAAATACTTAAAAAGAAACAACATATAGAGGATGATCGAATGATACAGGATAGAATCATCTCACTAACCCCGACAATACACATCCGAAATAGGAACGGGCCAATAGTGACTCCAAATAGCCCCTTGGAACTATCAAATAGATTCAGTCCCCTTGAAAAAACAACAATAGATATCTCAAATCAATATGAAAACACCTCTAACATAGAGATACCGACACCATTAAGTTATAGTGCAATAGTCCAAAAAAACGATGGTCATTCAACCCATTCAAATCCACCAGAGCAAAATAAAGAGAAACTCAATAAAGTGAAAAGAACCGTGAGGAAGGATTTTTTTCAACCAAGGCTAACAAGAGAAAAATACAAACAAAGAGAGGAAAGAGGGGCAAGAAATGCTCCAAAAAAGAAATCGACATAGTTGGTCAGAAGATCTTTAACCTCAGTAAATACATATTAACTAATGGCGATACAAAGCTACTACAAAGGGGATTGAAATTCGCACCTTCAGCCCAGTTCCGCCCCTTTGACGCATTTATAGGTTTAAAAAATTTTTTGCGCAACCTGGCCTTAAAAAAATATTTTTGGAAAAAAGACTTTAAGAGGAATGAGGCCCAATTGGAAGAAATAAGAAGAAAACCAACAAATAAAATCATAAATAAAATCACGAATAAAACCACAGACCAATCCACCATGGTAGAAAAGGGGGGTGATCCTAGTAAAATCGAGTATCTCCACACCAATCTAAAAACCAGGTCTTATTTCAATCCCCTAAACGAGTACTCAGAATCCTTCAAGACTTTTGAGACTCTAGTTATAAGGGACGTAAGGAAAATTAACCAAAAGAATAGGAATAAAATATACAATCATAATTTGAGTAAATTAGAACAGATGAGTATTAAGAAGCTACAGATGAAGAATGATATCATTATTCGACCAGTGGATAAGGGGGGGGGGATAGTAATCTTGGACTACACTGATTATCAACAAGAATCCAATAGATTACTGAACGACAATAGAACGTACAAAAAACTTAAAAACGACCCCACTCAAAAATACAAATTAAGCCTGAATAAATTAACAATAAAAGGGCATAAATTAGGCATTCTAAATAAAGAAGAAGCTGCTTTTATAAATATTAGACATCCCCGAATTCCCTGCTTTTATTATTTACCTAAGGTCCACAAGTCTGAGCACCAACCACCTGGACGCCCTATAATTTCCGGCATTGGCAGCCTTACAAGTAATTTATCTAAATATGTGGACACGATCTTACAAAAGCACGTTCTTAAACTACCGGCGTACCTCAAGGATACACAACATATCCTACAAATCCTGGAAGCCATTGATTGGGAACCAAATTACATTCTGGGAACTCTTGACGTTACCTCGCTTTATACAGTTATAGAGAATGTTAAGGGGAAGGAAGCCACACAATTTTTTCTACATAAAGAGGGCATTGTACCTCCTGAACAAATTGAGTACCTCGGGGAATGTATCCTATTTATTTTAAACCATAATTATTTTAAATTTGAGGATACTTTTTTCCTCCAGACATGGGGGACCGCTATGGGGACCAGATTCGCGCCGAGTTTTGCTAATCTATACATGGGGAGGTGGGAGGAGTCCACCATTTTCCCCGATGGCATGCTCCGCGCGAATCTGGTCCTCTGGCGTCGGTTTATCGACGACATCATTTTTATATGGAAGGGGGGTGAACCATCATTAATCCAATTTTTAGAAAATATTAATAAAAATGAATTTTATCTTCAATTCACGCCCACTTTTAGCACCCAAGAAGTTAATTTTTTAGACCTAACGATCAAAATTCAAGGGAATAAAATAGTCACCCAAACATATACTAAGCCCACAGATAGCAACAGCTATATCTCCCTGGATAGCTGCCACCTTCCAGTTTGGCTCACTAACATTCCACGCAGCCAATATATTCGCTTAAGAAGGAACTGTACGTTAAGTGAGCAATTTGAACATGAGGCAAAGAATTTACATAAAAAATTTGAAGAAAAGGGATACAATGTCACTGAACTGGATAAAATCAAACATGAGGTCTCTAAAATGGAGCGAAATTCACTCATACACAAGAATAAAGAGGGTGAATTAAACACTAAAAATCAAGATTGTCCTGATTTTAATATACCTATATTTACCCTATATAACGGTAAAACACTCCAATTTAGGCAAATCATCAGAAAACATTGGGAGATCCTTAAACATGACAAAATCATTGGGGAAAGACTACCCATGATGCCCAAATTTATCTTTAGAAAATCAAAAAATCTAGGGAATATGATAGCTCCATCAATCAGAAGTAACAATGATGAAACTGGGAAGAAACTAAGTACACCTGAAGATAGTAGGGGTTTCTTTCCATGTAGAAGATGTAAGGCCCGCTTAGCCTCCAAAAAGCAGGATATCATAAAAGAAATCACTAATGAAAATAATACTTATAAAATAAAAAAACATTTAACATGCAACTCCAAGGGGGTCATTTACCACATAAAATGCCCATGTGGGAAGATTTATATTGGAAGAACAAAGCGCATACTTAAGATTAGAATATGGGAGCATATCCAAAATATTAATAAAAAATTTGTAGGACACCCACTATCACGGCATTATAGTGAAAAACACAAGGGCAAATTTACGGGTTCAAGTTTTGGAGGAGTTGAACAAATAAGGCAGGACCCCAGAGGAGGAGATTTTGTCAAAGTCATGTCGCGCAAGGAGAGCGAATGGATCTATAATTTAAACACCCTGGCTCCTACTGGCCTTAATCAAGAAATAGAGCTATTCGCCTTCTTGTAGCTAGCAATTTGTGATAACCGATAATTAAGCGCAAAATCACGGGCCTATAAAAGGAAAATGATTAAAAATACATATGTTATTAAAATATATACGATATTAAGTAAAATAAAATAAAATGATGAAGAACAAATGCCCACTGTTTATTGGAAAATTTATTCATGATGGACATAGATAATAGAACAAATATTTGAAAACCCTGTAAGGAAACCAACATGAGTGATAAACGCCCCATCGATCCTCCCTTTTGAGCCATAAAGTGCTTTTTTCTGCTTCAGCGCGGCCCTATAAACAATTGGCTGTTTCCATGGAAACCAACATGCATATAAACTAATGCAGCAGGGTCCACAATTATCCCTGAGGAAGGAATACGATTATTCCGAAACGCGTTGGGGGTATTGTGGACCAGTGAAGCCTCCGTAGCTTCATGTGTGACGTCACACGTTAGGTTTCCAGGACAACAACCAAGCACTGCTTCCAAGTGTACGCGCGAACTACCTGCCGGGGTTACGCACGTACCACGAGGAAAGCTGAAGACAGGACCAGGAGAGACGCTGACACTGAAAGGAAATCAGCCGCAAGAACTTCATCGGGCAAAAACGGGGAATTAACAAAGCAGCAGTAAAGACATTCAACTTCAAGCCTGCAAATCAGTAAGTAACTACTGACTTCTTTTTATATTTATCCTGTTTTTTTGTTTAAGTCCAATGATTTATAGTTTTTGGAACGGACTTGAAACACGGATACTGTTACAGTGTATGTGAAATAGCCCAGTTTATACACTCCTACTCTATAAAAGGTCTCCCCCCCCTTTTTTCTGATACACTCCGTTGTTCTAAACGGAAACAAAGTCAGCGCGGGTTCATTTATATCTCTCTTTAGCTTGTTCTATTATTCGTTTTTTTTTTGGCAATTATCCCCTCACTAGAACCCTGCAGCGACACACCTCTCTGTATCTGTATTACAGTATTGGTGACTTTCCACCGCCCCCTAAAAAAATCAGACGGCAGCGCGAGTATCTATACTAAGAATGTTAAAGGGAAGCTCTAGTGAAAACCAGATATCGTCAGAAATATATCAGCTGGAATTTACCTTGACCATCACAAAGCAACACACAATAGCAGATCTCCATCAACCTGTGTGATCTTCAGTTGTCACCGAAATTCTCCAAGACACTTTGTGGATGATCTTCTTACAGCTAAGGAGCTTTTCCAACTCCGAACTTGGCACCTAGAAATTAATATGCTTCCTGTCTTGGGAACTTTTTAATTTTTTTTAATTTTTTTTAATTTTTACAAGCAATATGGTGATAACAACTTAATAATTGAACTTGTAAGCTGAAAAAACTATAACACAACCTTGGCTATCAGTCTTACTTTGGGTTTACTAATATATAGACCTTTTTAAACATTGGGTGGAAATGCCCTTTAAAGGATTAGATGTGATTGTCAAATCAATGTTCATCTCAAACATTTGACTATAGCCAGTGTAAACAATCTAGCACTTGACCCGCCAACCTTGAAAGTGCTGCCATAGAATACTCTCTACATAAACATCTGATTCAACTTCAAAGTTAAGATTAAAAAGAAGCCTTCTCCTGACTCCTTGAGAATCTTAGTTATTTTCACAGCACACAAACTCATGCCAAAGTTTTGTTTTATACTTTTTGTACTGCTATTCCCTGAGTAAAAATAAACAGCAATATAAAACTACAATTTCTCCAATCTGAGGTATTTTTAATGATGCACTTGTTTTTTATATTGACACAATAATTTGGCCATGCCCCCTCAATACACCCTTAAAATAGGTATCCTTCACGATCAACACAAGAAGAAACGTAAAAGTAGAACATAGAAACACCTAATTATGCAGTCAAGGACATGTTGTTTTTGTCCCTGCCAGGGACAAATATACACTACCACTATGCAAGCACCAATTATTCCGCCATACAGTGATTATATTATATGTGTCAGATACTAGGTCCATACAGGCTGCTCTGCAGAGTATTATCACGCTGCAGGTTATTAAAGAGAATACAGCACTAATCACACACAGTCACTGCCACAATCCATTACAATGTGAGGATCCGTTTGCTCTCCTAAAATTTCATAACATCACTACCCACATAATATATGTACAGAAACACATGTGTGTAATAAAAAGGTCCTATAATACACAGTAAGGAGATGACTACATATATACTGTATGTACAATGATGTGTGTAATATAGAGGTCTCACTTAAAGGGCTTCTGTCACCCCCCTAAAGTCATTTTTTTGGCTCCTTAAAATCCTTATGCTGCGATTTATCAATATATAGGGCTCTTACTCATTTTCGTTCAGTAGTTTCTTCAAAAAATTTACTTTTATAATATGTAAATTACATCTCTACCAGCAAGTAGGGCGGTTACTTGCTGGTAGCAGCCGCATCCTCCTTTCATAATGACGCCCCCTCCTCATGTTGATTGACAGGGCCAGCGAACGCGCTCATCCTCTGGCTGGCCCTGTCTTCGTTCAAAATCTCGCGCCTGCGCCGTACCGGTCTTCAGGCGCACTGAGAGGAGGACGCTCGCTCGGCCGCTCCTTCCTCAATGCGCCTACGCCGTTGACGTCACATCTACACCCGGCGCAGGCGCACTGAGGAAGGAGGCGGCCGAGCGTGCGTCCTCCTATCAGTGCGCCTGCGCCGACTGAAGACCGGTACGGCAAAGGCGCCAGATTTAAAACGCAGACAGGGTCAGCCAGAGGACGAGAGCGCTCGCTGGCCCTGTCAATCAACATGAGGAGGGGGCGTCATTATGAAAGGAGGATGCGGCTGCTACCAGCAAGTAGCCGCCCTACTTGCTGGTAGAGAGGTAATTTACATATTATAAAAGTCCATTTTTTGATGAAACTACTGAACGAAAATGAGTAAGAGCATTATATATTGAGAAATCGCAGCATAAGGATTTTAAGGAGGACTTTAGGGGGGTGACAGAAGCCCTTTAATGTCTCTTTCTTGCCTATGGCCTCTATGATGAAGATGCCTGATTGGTGTATGTGCACCTTTCTGCCCCAGTACTGCACCTGTATCCCATTCTGGAACAGGGATGATCACTGATCTCGAACCCAGGACACCTCCCAACATGTAGTTCTGCCAGGATCTGTGCCCAGTGTCACACATCTCTGCAGAGTATTATGTAGCGGATGCGGACACAGCCTGATGAGAAACTCTACTCACACTATTCATTTTTCGGGTTTGACTATTTACTTTTATTAGTTTGTTAGGGAGTATTCCTCATCTCAGACCACCAGACCACAGTACATGAAAAAGTAACCCCAGACCAGCCTGGCTGTGGCTGCCCTGCAGCTCATATTAACTTACCACAGTCACATGCAGCTCGTATGGGGTCAGGCCCAGGGTATGGCTTCTCGAACAGCTATACTGTGTCCTGAGAATCCTGACATCAGGATGTGTGCAGGCCACTGCACTGCTGATGCTGGTCAGGTAGGTCAGGAGTCGGCGAATACTCTCTGTATGGCACCCAGCCTGGCTGAAGCAGAGGACCTCATGTAGTCTGACTCATTCCTGATCACTTTGTAAGTTCTCCTTCTGTCTTCTGCTGATCAGCTGTGGTGTTGCCCGCCTACTGTCTTCCATTGGTGGGCAGCTGAACAGCATTGGCACTGCTGAAGATATGAGGCCCCTTTGAGGATGGGTGCCTAGTGGAACTGCCCAGTTTGCCCCTGTGCAGCTAAATGGTCTGCCCCCCTGGTCCCCTCCCTAAATCAGCCCCTGCCCTAAGGACTGCATATGGCACCTTACAAGGACATTTCATAGGACTTTGCTGCATGCCTCCTATATCTTCTGACTACCCACGCTAAATCATTTGTCACTTATGTGTCCAACACCTAGATTTTAATCATTGTAAATTTTGTCTCAAATTAAAATTGAACATTAATATAAAATCTATCATGTGCCGTTTATACATTTACTTAAAAAAAAAATCAACTTTTCAACTTAGAGTCGCACAATTATTGAAAGGTCAATTGTGACCTAAAATTCGCCTTAGTAGTTTCTGGTATGAAAGGCTAAATATGACTGAGTGTACCTTGGTAGAAAAAATAAAACGTAACTTTTTCTTTATCTTATCATTAAAATGAATTGAGGCATTCTAAATTCTAAATAACAGTTCCTTATTTTGGAGGAGAATAACTACTGGTACTTATCAGACCTAGTTGCCTTATCTTATTGTTTGCGGGGGGAAGGGGGGGTCACATGGAGTGCTAGGCTCACTATTTTGCAAGTCCTGTGTTTTAGTGACCGTCTTATTGTCTTATTGTTTGCGGGGGGGGAACGTCACATGAAGTGCTAGGCTCACTATCTTGCAAGTCCTGTCTGTCCCTACTATACTAATCTAGATAGTGGAATTGCTGACAGGCTGTAGTCGGAGCACTCACACCTGCAGGGGCGACCCCCGGCCACTGGAACCTCGGGTCTGATCTAAAATACCCTGCTTCTCCTACCAAACTAAACAAGCATCTAAGGAGTCACCCGACGCGTTTCGCCAGATTTAGTGGCTCATCAGGGAAAGAAATTCTTAGTGCTTTGCAGCGCTCTGTGCATTGGCAGCGCTACATTTGTTTGTTAGAGGCAGTGGCAGCGTATCTTGACTAATGCCTTCTTTTTATTCCTCTAGCACCACCCCCTCACAGCCCATTGTCCAATGAGCGAGGGGGTGTGCACCTAGGAAAATCACACCCACCAGGGGCATCATACATCACATGATAGCAGGGGATATCACATGGTACGGATGCTTACCGCCCCAGACCGCCCCTTGCTTATCTCCAAGTCCAGTGGTTACTGGTGGGAGTGCTTGTTGTCATGGGGATCAATAGCCGCATCCCCAGGCAGGTAATCTCTATATAGCAAAATGATTTATAGTGTTTCATCGACACAGTTTGGCATCAGTCCTACCAATCCCATGGACTGAATAACCCATTCAGACATTGATCCACAATGATTCGATTCTCAAAAGGATTTGATGCTAATCTGTTTTGATCAGATGACAGAGGTGCCATTGTATGTTGGTTAGTTGTAGTAAACTATAGCAACCGACATCAGTCCTACCATTCTCATGGACTGAATGTCCGATTCAGACATGACATCCTCAGAAGGATTCATTGCTGATCTGCTTTTATCAGATGACGTGAGTGTCCTTATGTTTAGGTTTTCTATAGTAACCCATAGCAACCGACATCAGTCCTACGATTATCATGGACTAAATGTCCGATTCAGACATGACATCCTCAGAAGGATTCATTACTGACCTGCTTTTATCAGATGACATGAGTGTCCTTATGTTTAGGTTTGCTATAGTAACCCATAGCAACCGACATCAGTCCTACCGTTCTCATGGACTGAGTATCCGATTCTGACAAAGTGACGGATCAGTTCAGCCCCAAGGATCCCTTCAGAATTCATCAATTTGGCTGCTTTTGGTCTCCGTTGCGTTTTTTAGACGGTCACTAAAACGCAGGACTTGCAAAATAGTGAGCCTAGCACTCCATGTGACCCCCCCTTCCCCCCGCAAACAATAAGATAAGGCAACTAGGTCTGATAAGTACCAGTAGTTTTTCTCCTCCAAAATAAGGAACTGTTATTTAGATTTTAGAATGCCTCAATTCATTTTAATGATAAGATAAAGTAAAAGTTACGTTTAATTTTTCTACCAAGGTACACTCAGTCATATTTAGCCTTTCATAACTTTTCAATTTACAGAAAAATATAGATTTTTCTTTGAAAACATGACGGGAGAGTTGATTTATTGCATTCCTTATGTGCAAAATGACTCAAGAAGACACTCTGTGGTAACTTCTGATATTGCACACTGATGTGACAGGTGAGCACAGGTGACTCAGGTGTATTCCTTTCATAAACATCAAACCAGAGAAGGACAGTATTTAGTACATGAGCTCGACATTATATCGGAAACAACTGACATACACGAAGCAGCACAGTCTGTGCCATGTTACAATAATCAATGTCATACGTTTCACTTCTACTCAACATATTTCTACAATTGTATATGCTACAAGTAACCAGAACATGAACTTAAAGGAAGTTGTCAAGTCCATGTTAATGTAGGATTAATGGTATATCTGCTTAAAGACCCTTCATGTCAATCATCGTGAAGTAAAATTACTGTGTTCCTACTATGTACTAACATGATCACCGCTTTTAACCCATACGACTTTACTCAAATCAGCAAATACCAAACCTGCGCTTGCATGGTGCCGTGTCTGAGAGACAGAAATTGGTACCTGTGGACTTCGACCTTCTTAGAAGATGGGAACATCTTGGTGACTTCAGGGTGGCTGCTAAAGATCTTCAGCAGAGGTTTCAATGTCGTGGGTATCCTCAGTGGTGTCTAAAACAGGCTTATCAGCACTCAATGAGCACCAACAGGGATCTGTTGTTGTCTCCGAAAAAGAGAGACACTGGTGATAACATCGTGAGGATTATCGGGACATTTGATAGTGCCCATGAGAAGGTGCGCCATGTTCTTGCTGAACATTGGGACATACTCAAATCTGATCCAGATATTGGGTGTTTGATTCCAGCCAAACCCTCAGTCACATATCGGCGCAGTAACAACTTGCGTGACATGTTGACGCATAGCTTATACACCAGCCCCCGTCCGCAATCATGGCTACGAAACCCACTTACAGGTACATTTCCCAGTGGATCCTGTAAATTTTGTGGTTTCATTAATAAATCTAAAAGCTTTACCAACAGTATTGCGGACAAAACGTTTTTCACCAAGTCTTTCTATAATTGCAAGTCGGTTGGTGTTGTGTATTTAATGACATGTGTATGCAACATCAAATACGTGGGCAAAACCATTAGAGAGCTAAGAAGACGGATCGGGGAGCACATTCTTGACATCACGAATCTCAAAGATACTCCAATTGCACGCCATGTTCTTGATCATCACAGAGGGAATACATCATCGGTCAAGTTTCAAGTGATCGACTCTGTGAAGTTATCATCTAGGGGTGGTGACTGTGATCGCATGTTGCTACAAAAAGAGGCGAGATGGATTTTTTCTTTAAACACCATTAAACCATCCGGCCTCAACGATGCGATCTCATTTGTCCCCTTTATATAATGACGAGACTGTTTTTTCCATTTCGTGCAATGTATTGTAATAATAGATTCATATGGGTCCTTTTGTGTATGTGAGCATATGCGGCTGCTCGTTCATATACATCTCTCCTGTGTGATCTTGGTCCACTGTATACTAATGAAAAGGTGTCCTTGCTGCGGTGACTGTATTCAAAGCCGCCTTGTTAATTCCCTTATACATAAATGTGGCGCTTCTGCGCTTTCCCTGAGACCCACTGAGTTCCTCCTTCTGTCAGCCATTGGTTCACCTTGTACCGAGCCTCCTGGCCGGATTGGCTGTGTGACGGAGGCGTGTCTAGCAGGGCGGGGTTTCACCCCGTATAGCTCGGCGTTCTGTGGGCCGCTTTGCGGCCATTACAGTGCCGATTCACATGCATACTAGCACGCAGCGCCTCAACCTAGAGGCTGCTAGCTCAGGCAGGACAGTAGCCTGTTAGTTACAGCTCCGTACCTCACACTAGAGGAATGCGGCGTTAGGCAGGTAATTCTACTGCTGTCTGTCCGTCCACTACCTCGGTCCAAAAATCATAACTGAGGCGTTGGGCTCCGCTCTAAGTTTGGTGCACATAGCTCCTGATGAAATGCATTCTCAATGCATGGAAACGCGTTGAGCTGTTACCACTTAGGGGGTATGTCAGGGCAATCCTTGCTCCACTAATCCACGTTGGAGTGACGGCTCATGCTCTGCCATAGTCCTGCACCTGTGATTATTAGTGCAGTGAGAGTCTGCGCGCCGGCTCTCGCTGTTTGGAGTGGTGTTTGGTGAATTTCCCATACCAGACATCCCCTTGATCATAGTCCTCACCCTGGGTTACATACCTTGTACCCTGTGGTGTATTGAGCCCCCTTACGTGTTGGTTAGTCTGTGAGACTGTTCTGGTGCTCCAGATGGTGGCGCTGATTGGAGACATCATTGCTTTCTCACATACTCAATACTAGTCAGTGTTGACTGTCACACTGACGGGTGATACCCCTTCTTTTTAACCGGACATATAATAAAGACATTATTATTTTGTTTTAGCGCTTATTCACACATTATTTGCTTGATTGTATATATAGGCGTATACTTAATATACCACTCCAGTTTATTTTCTACTCAGTTGCTTACAGTAACCAAAAAAGTTCCTCTGATGATTTGCCTTGGAAAAATGTTCCTCTTTTCCCTCTTTTGATAAATATCCCGATGAACATCGCTCATAAACATCACTCATTAAAGTTGTTTCTTGTAGGATGGATTATGCAGCTCTTTACTGAAGTTACATGATTATACTAGGGAAGTAACAATTCATAAATATCATTTTACAATATTGCTTCCTATAGAGTTAACAGGACCATTCCAATATTATCTAATACATTGGTCCCTAAAGTTATAGTATTAATTGGTTCCGGGACAACCATTATATGTTAAAACCATTGTAAATTTAGTCCATAACTCTATGGAAAACTAGTATTTGGTTCCAAAGCCCCAAAATGTCATCCCAAAATAAGAGAAAATAAAGTTTTAAGAAACATAATCAGATAAGTAAGAAGGAGCTCTTACATATAACAGTCAGAAATAGATAGTGGAAGCTGTAAATCACTTTCTATGTTGAGAACAGGAGCTTCTTTAGGGTCCTCTATACCACACAGCGTACCAGAAAAATAAAATGGAGCCGCCCTCGCCTGACATCCAAAAAGCACCTGATCCTGGCACAGACAGAAGGCAGTACAGGACATGTAGTACCGCACTGTAGTGTAAGGAGGAGCTATGAGACAACCAGAACAGGTGTTTAACCATAGAAATGGCCATGCTGATTGGTTGGAGGTGGGTCTGAGACATTGAATGTTGAGTCTAGTTGCAACTTACAATGGCCCTGGAAAGACCACTGTAAGCTGAGAATAATATATCTAGAGATAAGCGAATCGAAGTTAACAAAGTGGAATTCGATCCAAATTTCAGGAAAAATTAGATTTGCACCGAATCCGAATTTCGTGGTAACGAATCACATTTTTTCCTAAAATGGCTGCCGCACATGTTAGAACATGGAGCAAAGAACTCTGGGAATGAGGGATCACCCACAATGCATGCAGCCAATCAGCAGCCAGCCAGCCCCTGTGATGTCACAGCCCTATAAATAGCCTCAGCCATCTTGGATGCTGCCATTTTCCAGTGTATTTAGTGCAGGGAGAGACGTCAGCAGGCGCTAGGGACAGTGGTAGAAAAGACTTTATTGTGCTGAAAAAATTATTTACAAGTTAAGGGAAAGATTATTCCAGCTGTAGCGAAAGAATAGGGAGGCATCATCTACACTATAATAGGAGAACAGGGTGCAATAGGAGAGTGTGCAGCCTGGGTAATAGGAGCAATTCTATTACACCTTGCTGCACTTATCGGAGATCCAAATTGCTGTTATACTGCTGCTTTTAGGTTTGCACTAGATGATACATCTGTAATTCCAGTAAACCTTGCTTGTTATTAGGGTGCAAGTGCTGTATTGCAGGGTGTATTTATAGGAAATATACGTACATCATATTAACCATTCTGCTGTTCATTTGAATTGTTCTACAGTTTCTTTTGGGGTGTATTAGTGTAAAAAAAAAGGACGTCTTATTTGCCATTCTGCGATGCAGTTACATTGTACTACACACTGTTTTTAGGGTGTTTTAATAGTCTAAAAAGTACATCTTATTTACCGTTCTGCGGTGCAGTTTCATTGTACTACAGCTTTTTTTGGAGTGTATAAGTGTAAAAAAAGAACATCTTATTTGCCATTCTGCGGTGCAGTTACTTTGTACTACAGGCTTTTTTGGGGTGTATAAGTGTAAAAAAAAAAAAAGACATATTTTTTGTCGTTCTGCGGTGCAGTTACCTTGTGCTACAGCCTTTTTTGGGGGTTTATAAGTGTAAAAAAAAAAGACATCTTATTTGCCGTTCTGCGGTGCAGTTACATTGTACCACACATTTTCTGGGGTGTTTTAATAGTAAAAAAAAGTACATCTTATTTGCCATTCTGCGGTGCAGTTACTTTGTACTACAGCCTTTTTTGGGGTGTATTAATTTCCTTTTAATTTAATTATTTTATCTAACCCTATACGTGTTACTGCAAGGCACAGTGTTTTACACCACTATACAGGCTCTCTGCAGCCAGGAAATAGCTGTTTTTTAATATGATTCACCACAAATAAATTTGCATTGAATCTAATCTTTTCGGAGAATTCGGCGAACTGACCAAATCTCATTTTTCAGAAATTCGCTCATCTCTAATTATATCCTGAGGTCATTGCATCGTGAGGGGGCACTGTACTAAGGTTAGTTTCACATCTGCAGCACATAGATCTGGCAGCCTGATCCGGCAGACAATATCGGGAATCGTCAATGAAACAAACCGCAGCGTGCAGTGATTTGTGTTTAGCCGATTGTCTGCATTTTTGCTGGAATGCAGCTGGATCTCCACCAGACCCCATTATTAAAGATGAGCAAATTTTTAAAAAATTTGATTCGGCCGGTTTGCTGAATTTTTCTAAATAATTTGCTTCGATACAAATTTATTCGCGGTGAATTGTGTTAAAAAAATTGCCATTTCCTGGCTGCAGAGAGCCTTTATAGTGGTGTAGAACACTGTGCCTTGCAGTAACACGCATAGGGAATCTGCTGTGATAGTGAAAGAATACTGTGAGTTAGCATGACATGCAGATGACAGGCATCGCTCTTAGAATCACTGCACACTTTACTTATTTGGGCAGTCACGGGGCCAAAACTGACCAAATAACTCAAGTGTGTACTCAGCCTTACAGGTCAATGTTAGCGTCAAGAAGAAGCACACTCCTTTTACACCATCGGCAGCTGATACCACCTAGATGTCTACAGAACCTGTTCTATTAAACGCTTATACAAGTAGAGCCCCCCCGACAGAGTGGAGAGGGAGTCAGCAGTAAGTTTGTGTTGACGTCACAAATTATTTTGCCCTACCTCTGATCCGTCAGAACAATAACTCTCAAAAAACTCATCCTATCTGTGGAGCATCCGCCTTCACTCGGTCAGCATTTGGTCAGTAATCAATCAGAATTGCTAAAGCCAAAAAAAAACTGGAGTGGATCCAAAACAGAGATGATACGTGAATGGAATATTTGCATGTTTTCTGTGTTTTGTACCCACTCCTGCTTTTGACTTCCAAATTATAAGCCAATTCTGATGAAAAATAGGGACCAATGCATGCAGGCCTTACAGCTGTTACATAGACAGGATCCGTTGTGCGTCTCATTTTTCCTTCCTTCTGACAGATCAGAAGAAGGGTCAAATAAATGATGATGTCAGCCAGGCCGAAATGCAAAATAGTGGCCCAGTCATGAAGTGGGGAGGGTGGGAACAGCATGAGAAGTCCACAAAGTGGCCCTATGACATAGTGGTGAGTTGGAAGCAGCATGATGAGACCACAGAGTGGCCCAATGAAAGAGTGTGGAGGTGGTGGCAGCAGCAGCATCAGGAGCAGGCCACAGGGTGGCATAATGACAGTGTGGAGGTGGCAGCAGCAGCATCGTTAGGAGGCCAGAGGCTGGCACAATGACAGTGTGGAGGTGGCAGCAGCATCAGGAGGCTACAGAGTGGTACAATGACAGAGTGTGGAGGTGGCGGCAGCAGCATCAAAAGGAGGCCACAGGGTGGCACAATGACAGTGTGGAGGTGGCAGCAGCAGCATCATGAGAAGGCCACAGGGTGGCACAATTACAGTGTGGAGGTGGCAGCAGCATCAGGAGGCCACAGAGTGGCACAATGACAGAGTGTGGAGGTTGCAGCAGCAGCAGCATCAGTAGGAGGCCAAATGGTGGCACAATGACAGTTTGGAGGTGGCAGAAGCAACAGGAGGCCACAGAGTGGCACAATGACAGAGTGTGAAGGTGGCGGCAGAAGCAGCATCAGGAGGAGGCCACAGGGTGGCACAATGACAGTGTGGACATGGCAGCAGCAGCATGAGGAGACCACAGATGGGCACAATGACAGTGTGGAGGAAGCAGCAGCAGCATCAGGAGGAGGCCTCAGGGTGGCACAATAACAGAGTGTGGACATGGCGGCAGAAGCAGCATCAGGTGGAGGCCACAGGGTGGCACAATGGCAGTGTGGACATGGCAACAGCAGCATGAGGAGGCCACAAAGTGGCACAATGATAGAGTGTGGAGGTGGCGGCAGCAGCATCAGTAGGAGGCCACAGAGTGGCACAATGACAGTGTGGAGGTTGCAGCAGAAGCGCATTAGGAGACCACATATGGGCACAATGACAGTGTGGAGGTGGCAGCAGCATCATCAGGAAGCCACAGAGTGGCAAGGTGACAGTGTGGCGGTGGCAGCAGCATCAGGAGACTACAGAGGGGCAAAGTGACATAGTGTGGAGGTGAAAGCAGCATCAGGAGACCATAGAGGGGCAAGGTGACATAGTGTGGAAGTGGCAGCAGCATCAGGAGACCACAGAGTGGCAAGGTGACATAGTGTGGAGGTGGCACCAGCATCAGGAGACCACAGAGTGACCCGGTGACAGAGTGGGGAGGTGGGTGGCAATACCAGTATCAGATGAAAATGGTGGGTGAAAGAAGGAGTACTTGGCATCAGATGTGTGGCATCAGGCGGGTGGCAGCATCAGAATAGTAGCTGAGGCAGGTAGCCAGAAGAAACCGGTCTCTTTTGTCAAAGTGTTGATGTGGCACCACGTATGATCTAGTCTGATGCATCAGGCATTGGTGGGTGGAAATCCTGGCCCCCACCACACTAAACACTCGCTCTGATGCCACACGACTGGCCGGGCAGGACAATTTTTTTTAGGGCAAACTTTGCCAGTTGTGGCCACAAATCCAGTTTGGCTGCCCAGTAGTCCAGCGGATCTTCAATGTGGGGTGGCAGGGGGCTGTCCAAGTATGCCACCACCTGCTGGTTCATGTCCTGCTCCAGGTCTAACTGCTGCTGCTGTTGGTAAGTAGTTTGTTCATTAGGCGGGTAAAGAAAACTACTCTTCAGCGACTCTAGACTCAAGTTGCTGCTCATGAAGATGGAACTGCTCTTACCCAGATGGACAATGGCTCAGATAGGCAGCGACCAACTGACTACTTAGGATGTCTCTATAGTAGTTCAGTTTATCCTCCCTCTCAGCGGTTGTAAAAAAAAGCCCCCCATTTTGGACCGGTAGCAAGGGTCCAACAAGGTGGAGAGCCAGAAGTCATCCCTCTGCCAAATGGTGACAATTCGGCTGTCACTGCGCAAGCAAGTGAGCATGCATCAGGCCATTTGTGCAAGTGTCTCGGAGGGACTCACTGCCTCCATCTCCACTGCATACTGCCATGGTGTGTCTGGGTCCTCTGCCTTGTCTTCCTCATCGCCCTGTAGCTCCTCTGGCTGTTCCTGCTCCTCCTCTCCTGTCACCTGTGCATAAAAAACACCCCTTTCGCTACACATTGCTTGTGCTCCAATGTCCACCTCCTCCTCCAGTTCAGCCCCCACAGGGCTCATGTGGCTGTGAGATCTAGGTGCCATGTCTCCAGTCCCCTGACCAGCAAGATTTACCAGCATCTGTTCCAGGACATGAAGCAGTGGAATGACGTTGTTCATCCCGCAGTCCTGGCGACTTAAAAATAACGTGGCCTCCTCAAAGGGCCTGAGCAAACGGCAAGTGTCACGCATGAGCTGCCACTGGCTGACATGGAAGTAACACAGGGGAGTACTCCTGTCCTCTTGGATTATCAAAAAATTGTTTATGGAATTTCTCTGTTCGTATAGTCGGTCCAACATATGGAGGGTGGAATTCAAACAGGTGGAAACGTCAGCCTATGTTGGAGGATGCTGTTCTGCCGCTGCAGCTCAAGGAGGGTGTGCTTTGCGGTGTACGAGTGGATAAAGTGCATACAAAGTTTCCTGGCCATTTTTAGGATGTCTTGCAGATGAGTTGAAGACGTCAGGAACCGCTTGACAACCAGATTGAATACGTGTGCCATGCAGGGCGCATGGCTCAGCCCTCCTTGACGCAGCGCCGACACCATGTTCTTCCCGTTGTCGGTCACCATGGTTCCGATTTTGAGTTGTCGCGTAGAAAGCCAGAATTCGATTTCTTGATGAAGGAGACGGAGCAGTTCCTCCCCTGGGTGACTCCGTTCGCCCAGGTAATCGAGGTGCAGAACAGCGTGACACCACCGTGCCCTGCACATGTGGTATGCTGGAGGGGCACTGTGAATTGTCCCTGCAGTGGAGGCTGAGGACACGGTGGAAGATGAGGAGGCAGAGGCGGACATTTTTGCAAGACCAATGGCGTGAGAACGTGGAGGTGGAAGCGGCGTCACCTGGCCAAGTTGCTAGTGCGGCTGTGCAGGAACCACATTCACCCAGTGGGCCGTAAAGGACATGTATTGTCGATGACCGTAGTTGCAGCACCACATATCGGCGCTGCCGTGCACTTTTGCAGATACCGACAGGCTCAAGGACTGGCCCACCTATTGTTCTACATACGTGTGCAGGGCTGGTACTGCCTTTTTGGCAAAGAAATGATGGCTTGGGACTTTCCACCTCAGCTCGGCAAAAGCCATCAGTTCTCTGAAAGGTGCAGAGTCCACTACTTGGAAAGGGAGGGACTGTAGCACCAGCAACTTCGCCAGGAGCACATTCAGCTAATGCGCTGTTGGATGAGTGCATGCATACTGCTGTCTCTTGACAATCGCTTGGGTGATCGATTGCTGACGGAATGACTGACGAGGAGTAGGAGGAGGAGCAGGAGATGATGGGAAGGGCAGACAGCTCCCTTTGGCTGAGGTGGTGGAGCCTTGACTGCCTGAAATCGGGTGCATGCCACTGGGTGATGCAGCGGTTGCTGCGGCAAGCTGGACCACCATGGTTCTCCCAGGCCACTTTATGGTGACGCTGCATATGTTGAAGCAGGGCCGTGGTGCCAAAATTGGCACCCTGGCCACGCTTCACCTTCTACCCACAGATTCTACAAATGGCCATGTTCTACAATGGCCACTGACTGCTACCGCCGCTGCTTCCGTCAACCCCTGCACCACTACTTTCCAGGCAGGTAGGCTTCTGCGAAGCGGGTGGTCTACCCCGGGCACATTTGGCTCCCAACCTCCCACTGCTGCCACCCTGCTGACTCCCGGCCACATTAGCAACTTGCTGGCTCCTCCGCTGCCTCACGGGCAAGCTGCCACCCTCTTCTCCCGATGATGATGAAGCCCCTAATTCACCCGGCTCCCAAGTGCGATCATCTACATCATCGAGTACCTCCTCAATGGTCTCTGGGTCAGGAGCCTGACCGCTCGCAACATCAGCTCCCACGCCACTCTCTTCATCACTACTTGCCTGCCTACCGGAGGAAGCAGTGGATGTCTGCTCCACATATTGGCTGGCCAGGAGCTGCTGACGGTCCTCTAGTAGCTCATCCTCGCTGTATAGTGGAGCTGAGCCAACAACATATAATACTTCTCTGGCTGAGAGAACACAAAAGGACAGAGGCAGGTTGAGGACAGGTAAAGGCACAGGGCCTGCTCCTGGGCCATGCCAACTAAGGGTTGTGTCTGACAAACCCACCGACTCTTGACTGGGGACTGATGTCACTTGGGACGAGGTGGATGACCGAAAAAACGGAATGTCTTTTAAAGGCTTGTCAACCATTTAAGAACTGCTGGGTTGCTGGTCAAGACACGACCACTAGATGACACCGGGAGCTCAGGCCTCTCGCTGCGACTCCTGCTGCCACGCTCCCTTACTCTGCTGCAACCTGTGCCTGCGCCAGAAACATTTTGTCCTCTGCCACTCCCCTTTGCAGAGCCTGGCACTTCTTTGCCTGACATACTGTTAGATCAAATACAAAAAAAATTAGGAAATTAAAACACCCCCAAAAAGTCTGTAATTTTTTAATTTCACCACACAACGGCTAATAAGCCCTTTTTTTCTCACTAATACATGCCAAAAAGGGCTTTAGAACATATAACTGCACCGCTGAATGGCATATAAGTCCTTATTTTTTCCACTTATACACGCCACAAAAGGCTTTAGAACATATAACTGCACCACTGAACGGCAAATATGTATATTTTTTTACACTAATACACGCCAAAAAGGGCTTTAGAACATATAACTGCACCGCTGAATGGCATATAGGCCCTTATTTTTTCCTCTTATACACGCCACAAAAGGCTTTAGAACATATAACTGCACCACTGAACGGCAAATATGTATATTTTTTGCCACTAATACATGCCAAAAAGGGCTTTAGAACATATAACTGCACCGCTGAGCGGCAAATATATATATTTTTTTGCCACTAATACACGCAAAAAAGGGCTTTAGAACATATAACTGCACCGCTGAACAGCAAATAGGCCATTATTTTTTTCCACTTATACAGGCCGCAAAGGCTTTAGAACATATAACTACACCGCTGAACTGCAAATAATATTTTTTTTTGCCACTAATACATGCCAAAAAGGGTTGTAATTTTCTCACTTCCCCACACAACGGCTAATAAGCCCTGTTTTTTAGAACATATAACTGCACCGCACAAGAGCAAATAAGACGTATAAATATTTCCTTGTGATAAACCCTGTTAATTGCTGTATCAAACAGCACTTGCACCCCAATAACAAGAACAGTTTGCTGGAATTACAGAGCTGTATAATGGCAATTTGGAACCGCAGTCAGTGCAGCATGGTGTAATAGGATTGTTCCTATTACCCAGGCTGTAAACTCCCCTACTGAACCCTGTTCTGCTTTAATACAGTGAAATGATTCCTCCCTATCCTTTCCCTGAACTTCTATACACCAAATAAAAGTTTTAAAGTCTTTTCTACCACTGTCAATAGCGCCTGCTGACGTCTCTCCCTGCACTAAGTACACTGGAAAATGTCTGAATCCAAGATGGTTGAGGCTATTTATAGGGCTGTGACATCACAGGGCTGGCTGGCTGCTGATTGGCTGCATGCATGGCATTGTGAGTGATCCCTCGTTTCCAGAGTTTCTTGCTCCATGTCCTAACACATTCAGCAGCCATTTTATAAAAAAAATTGGTGCGAATTGAGTTTTTCCTGAACTTTGGATCGAATTCCACTTCTTCAACTTTGATTTGCTCACCTCTACCCATTATACCTAAAGGGTTTCTCTGGGAATTTAGAAAATTAAAATACTTAAATATTACTTTATAATAAATATATTCCCAAATACTTTTCATTAGTTATAATTGCTCGTTTTGTCAAGGGAGCACTCATTAGAAGAAATAAAATGGCCACTGCACACAAAACCTGTCCTAATCACACATCCTCCTCTCTGCTCCACTTGTCAGGGATTATGATCCTGAATACAGATGATAAAATCTCCAGCTCAATCTCTGTAGGAAGGGAGCTCATGAGGAGACGTGAAGTACAGAGAGGACGGACAGGACAGGCTGTGGTAATGTAGACTGCATACACGTGCTGCTGCTCATTATCCACATCCCCACCTCCTCTCTGTACTTCATGTCTCCTCATCAGCTCCATTCCTACAGAGATTCAGCTGAAAATCATATTAAACTGTATTCAGGATCATAAACCCTGACAAAAGAAGCAGAGCGGAGGATGAGGCAGCTCTTTAGCATAATGTCTTAAAGTAACCTGTTCTGCTGTGTGATTTGGACAGGTTTTATGTGTAGTAATAGGATGGTGGCCATTTTATTTCCCCTGATGATTTCTCCCTAGGCCTAGACAATACGAACCATTAAAACTAAGAAAAGGTATTTGGGAATATATTTATAATAAAGTAAAATTTAAGTATTTTCATTTTCTTAGTTCCCGGAAAACCCCTTTAATGAAGCCAGATCCAATAGTGACAGATCCGGAGAATACCGTCAGGCTATTCTCTGGCGAAGCAGCTTGCTGGAATAAAAAATGCAGATGTGAAACTAGCCTTAGATGCAAGGAATTTATCTTTCCTTCCATTGCCTTCCAGTCTGTCAGCAAACTATAGATGGCATTTTACGCTTGAAGAGGACTACCACACCAGATGAATTGTAACATTACATGCAAGTGATTTTAATCAGTGGGATCCACCAGAGCCGTCAGTACAGTATTGGGTCATATAGGCTGGTCCTAAGTGGTTGGACCCCTCATGACGTCATTATACTCTAACAGGGCATACGAATAGAGGATCTGCTTTTGAGATACCTCCTTTAACAGTCCATGCATGCAGTATAGCTATGTGCATGGTGCCTTCCCATGCAGCACTGTACCACAGTGCAGTATCAACTCAGGGGGCATTGTATGCTCATTCCGTATGGTACATCCCTACAGTGATATTCTCCCCTAGAAGCAATGCTTTCAGAGAAATGGGGTCCTTTATCAAACTGGTGCAAAGTAGAACTGGTTTCGTTGCCCATAGCAACCAATCAGATTACATCTTTCATTTTCCAAAGGAGCTGTGAAAAATGAAAGGTGGAATCTGATTGGTTGCTATGGGCAACTAAGCTAGGTCTACTTTACACCAGTTTGATAAATGACCCCAAAAGTATTTCTGTTTTATAGCCTTCAATGGAACACTTCACATTTCTTTCTGCTGATTTCATCCAAAATTCTTCTGAAATCGGATGCATTTGGAGTACAGAATAGTCACATAGACTGCTGTGGGTGCCATATTATGGCTTTATACAACATGCACGTCGTAGTTAGTTTTTCCTCCATCAGATTACTATACCACGCTGATGTAACGCTTGCAAAATAGTGAACGCCGTTAAAGGGCTTTAGTTGCTTAACTAATAATGTAGACTAGATCTATATGGTAAGCGGTGCTCAAAGATGGACGTATGAAGATTTGCTAAATCAAGAGGTTTTTTTTACCTGCACTTTTTGCATATACCATCACTGTGGACTACAAGATACTGCAGTGAAGCTGATAGACTTTTTTGTTGAGGTAAAGCAGATAAAATCATTCAGGTAAGGCAGGATGTGAAGCAGGCTCAGGCCTGTACTAGCATAAAGGTATTTCACTGACAGAGACAGCCTGTGGCAGGTGCAAGACCAGCCTGAATGAAGCAGAAATAAATATGCCCAACCTGCAAAACTGTTTGAACATGTTTTTAGGCTAAAAAGCCTGCTATTCCCTTAATTACTTGGAGCTCTACCTGTGCACTGCGTGTTAGAGACTATAGCCGAGCTTAGTCTAGAAATTCATATGCACTGTACATTAAATGCTTCCACAAGCCTTCACTCAGAAAATCAAGCTCCTGCCTAGATAGATGATGATGATGATGATGTTGTGTTCCTTCATTCTGAATGACTTCTGCTACAATGTATCTGATTTTTGGGAAAATCTTTTCAGTAAAAGCACATTTGCGTTATTTTATTCTATCATATCGGAGATCAGTTTGCCTTGGCTATCATCACTCAACTAATGGGAGAGGTTTATGCCGAGTTACTTTACTATAGCTAAATACTAGATAGCGGGGTCCTAGAATACCTGACTGTATTACAGTAGAATACCTGACTGCACTTTGTGGACAGCCATAACCTAACTACAGTGTTCTCCTGCAGAGGTTTCCCTAACTTCATTTTTATAAGGTATGTTTGTATGGAAGTTTTTATGTATGCACTCCTTTGAGATCTGTAGGTGACAATTTGTCCAATGGAAGTCAATGGATACTGTAAGCATATACCTACATATATGGAACTGTGTAAAAACATTTTAAATGCATCAAGGGTCCTCCAGCCTATGATTTCACAAGAGCTGGAAGGGGGCTGGGGGGGTACCAGTATAGTGTGAATATATATATATATATATATATATATATACTGTATATATATATATATATTCTGTTCTTATTCTACATTGCTTATAACAGGTCACAAAAAGCTCTGTTTCTGTAATGATGCTGGTTGTTCATGAGATGGTAGAACTGGTCTAATGTAGTCTCCCGGTACTCAGACACGCCCAGAGGGCCATATTAAATAACAGCCAGACAGTTGCAAGAAATATATTATAAAGCCTGTGTTACGTCAGTGGGTATCAAACCACTTAGTCAAACATCAGATTTGACTTTGGGCTACTAAGGGCATTTTCCTGGCAGTCACCCTGTAACCCCAGTACAGGGATCTGGACTTTACTGCAGAGGAACCACCAGGCCGCTACCTGCTAGAGTAGTCTCTGTGTGATTGACAGCTGACCTATGGGGGTCAGAGACACCAGTGCAGGGCACCAATGGGTCAGGCAAAATCGTAGCCAGGGACAGGCTGAGGTCAGGGCAGACAGAGTATGTGCTTAACGATAAACAGTTCGAGGTCAGGGCAGCCAATGGAGTTTCAATATGGAGGTCAGGCACATGTCAGGTTAGGCCGCAGAGGGCAAGAATCGAGTAAACAGGCAGAGGTTGGTACATGGACAGATAACAGAGACAGGACACTTTCACAGGAACTTAGCAAGCAATGAAAACTATTGCTCAGGGGAAGGTGCCTTAAGTACACCGACGTTGCTAGACATTGGCTGGAAAAGGTTACGGTGGATGTGCACTGGTCCCAGGGGGTGCCCTCATCCTACGAGCAGAAGAGGAAAAGCCTAGCCAGCAAGCAAACTGCAGCCTGTGTGGAGGGACAGAGAAAGCCCTGTGGTGATGCCTGCTGAGAAGAATAAAGTAGGAGGAGGGTCCAGGCCGTAAATATACAGAAATAAAGTGTTTCATGCAGTAAATATACAGAAATAAAGTCACAAATAGATGATGGTGGCAAATGGAGGGAGGAGATGGCAGTCAGGCAATGGAGCAGATGGAAAATGGTAATGGTATACAGACTGAGAACAGATGAATGACAATGAACAGAAATAAATTACAGAAATTAAATTTAATCTGAAATTCTAACCAGTAAGACAACAAGAAGAATCCAAGACCCAGAAACAAATCAAAAAACGAATTTGGCGAACAGACACTAAAGCGAATCAACAAACCGCGATGCTGGCAGCAATGAAGAGCAGAAGGACTACAAGTCCCAAGCTAAACTGACGCAACACAAATGGGCTAGGATCAGAAAACTGGGAATACTAAAGACTCTGTATTCAAGTGGACAAAGCTCACTTTATAAGAAGTAAGAGCAGAAAGCTAGGACATTTAAAGGAAGGCAAACTAATCAACATCTACTCATCTGACCCAGATCAGGTGTAAGGCATAGCAACTGCCCAAACAATATTAGAAACAGGAGAAAATGAGACAACAGGGAAATCCATGCTGCTCTTAAAGGGTTTCTACCATCAGAATTACTGTTATGTAGCTGACTGATATAGCGATGTGCTAATGTCAGCACTACATAACAGTATGTTTTTTACATTTCTCCCTGCAGCCGTTCTGATAAAATACACACTTTTATAATATGCTAATGAGCCTCTAGGTGCTATGTGGGCGTAGATTCAGCACCTAGAGGCTCCGTCTACTCACCCTTTATCCCGCCCAGGTCCCCTGTTCTGCCCGCCCCGCTCCTCTTGATTGAAGTCACGGTTCGCAGAATCGCTGACGAAATCCCGCGCATGCACCATTCACTTCTGTATTCGGCGCAGGCGCAGTGAGTGAAGGTCGCTCGCCTGATGCCAGCTTCCTCACTGTGACATGGTTGGCGCAGGCGCAGTGAGTGAAGGCCGCTCGCCTGATGCCGGCTTCCTCACTGTGACATGGTCGGCGCAGGCGCAGTGAGGAAACCGGCACCAGGAGCGCATCATTCACTCACTGCGCCTGCGCCGAATACAGAAGTGAACGGCGCAGGCGCAGGATTTAGTCAGCTATTCTGCGAACCATGACATCAATCAAGAGGAGCGGGGCGGGCAGAACAGGGGACCTGGGCGGGATAAAGGGTGAGTAGACGGAGCCTTTAGGTGCTGATTTTACGCCCACATCTAGAGGCTCATTAGCATATTATAAAAATGCTTTTTTTATTAAAACGGCTGCAGGGAGAAAGGTAAAAAACATACTGTTATGTAGTGCTGACATTAGCACATCGCTATATCAGTCAGCTACATAACAGTACTTTATTGCAAAACTTTAAAAAATGGTGCACCGTATATACTCGGGCTACAGGTATTATAAATATCTTATGGGGGGAATAAAATGGCAAACTTAACATGAGTGAATAAGCACTATTCTCATACTGAAATTCATAGAGTGCTGCAACCTTCTTCAATTCTTTACTGTAGATAGATGAGTAGATATTTGCGCAAAAATAGAATTACATCTTCAAATAATGTGATAGATTACACTTTCTTTACTTAAAGTGTCAGACCAGATTTATGTTTACTCCTGTATTTTATAAAGTGATCTTTTTGAAATGTTCAACCTTGTTACTAATATTGTATCAGTACCATGGATAGGGCTGTGGGCATATATTATTAGTTGTGCTGGTGCCAGGATAAGAGCAGCCCCTAGCCAGCAGTTCATTTTACATTTGTAGATTATCATTATGAATGTGCAGATTGATAACTTGTAGCATCATTTCCAAATAGCTGAAAACCAAAATAATAAATGTAATAAACAAGAGATCTGTCTACACGACTTCCAGGTTTATTGAACAATGCACTTGTTTAATTTCCTTGCATCTTCCCCTCCCCTGCTGGAATCATTGGAATGTCTTCCACTTACCTTAACACTTTCATATTCTTCACATAATTCCTACATTTCCTTCGACTTTCATGTGTGTGCTTGCCTTCATTCCTGGCCATTGCTTAAACTTTGCCTCAACTCTTTACTATTGTTCTGCCACAGAAATGTAAATACAGTGGCACAACTTAAGAGTCCAAATGACCTCTTGTGCTGCACACTTATGACAGGCGTGTGGGTAAGAGCATGTTTTATTTTCAGATATTTCTTAGATATCTTCAGATATATTTATTTCTAGGCAAAAATAATCGTCAACCATTAACAGCTTCCCCACAGGTTGCACCCCAAATTTTCCAGAATTGAAAATGTCAGACCTGCCTAGTTATACAGCACTACCATTACAGGTGCCACTGCCAACTGTTGACAACTGACAACTGTCTGTGAATTCATGGACAGTCCATAGAGGATGTATTCTCTGTAGTATCCCACAGAGATAGTAGGAGATTACTACCCGATAGAGAATAGATGAGGAGCCTGCTCCTCTAAAATTGTTAAACATTCTTCCTCCATAACATCCACTTCTGACACCAGAAATGTAAGACCAGGACACTTAGTTGCAGTTTTAATTTAGTTAAGGGTCATGGTGACTATTACAGTTTTTATGCAGCATTGTGACTTTCACTATGTAGAGGGAGCCATGGCTGCCACTCTTTATGGGGGTTAATCTAATTGTCACTGTTTATGGGGATAGTGTGAAAAGACACTGAGGATATCTCTGCTTATAAAAAGGGTTTCACAAAGCAGGTGTGGACCTACTGCATCACTAAGCAGATTTGGCTTGATGCTACTTCTAAGGGTTCATTCACACGAACATAATTGACTTGAATCGGTCCGCAATCCGCAAAATACTGCAAAAGTTGGGACATGTCCTAACTCTTGCAGTGCGGAAGCATTTACCCAAAAGCCCATGGAAGCGCTTCAGAGAGTTTCTGTAGGCTTCCAATCTATGCAGTCACTCTGCAAAAGACAGGACACGTTCCTATCTTTTGCCATATCTTGCGGATCCGCAGCGCAAAGTGCACATGGTCACCATCACAAAGGGCACATTGGCTGTCGGTGTTTAAGGAATGTACTGTGTCTATCCTTCTTAAGATGAGATTACTAAAGCTGTATCTGTGTTACATTAGTGGCCCATGCCCACTGCTGCTCTGCTCTTATGGGTGGGCACAGGCACCGCTCCACTCATCCTTCTGCTCCTGCTCTGCTTTCATTTGGAGCCATCAACTTCCTTTACCCTGGCAGGCTGAGGCCACAGACTGCTTCTTACCCTCTCCCCTTTGCCCGTACAGAGCACACATACACTCCCCCTAATTCACATAGCCTAATGGGAGGGTGCCTGACCTGAGCAATAGGTTGTCTATCCTACTAGTTCCCTGAAAAAGTGTGATGTTTTCATTTGTTTTCATGTGTACTGACTTCTTCCTGTTTCCTGGATTCTAAGCCTCTGCTGCCTGACCAAAGTATTAACCCCTTGTTTCTTGCCCTAACCTCAGACTCTTTATAAGATTGCTTGTACTCTGCCTGCCCGGACCTCAGCCTTTCCCTGACTATGGTTTTGCCTGATCCCTCGGTGCCCTGCACCAGTGCTTCTGGCCCCCATGGGTCAGCTGTCAATTACACAGAGACTATTCCAGCAGGTAGTGGAATGGTGATTCCCCTGCAGAAATGTCCAGATCTCTGTGAAGGGGTTAAAGGGTGAATACCAGGGAACTGCCAGGATAAAGCCATTAGGATTAGCCCAAATCCAAATCTGTTGGTTGACACAGTGGTTGCACACCCACTGCCGTAACAGCCTTGTTTTGAAAAACACTAAGACTGTCCTTTTTTAATAAGGGGTGTACTGTGGCTGTCACTATTGTTCAGTGACATTGTGACTATCACTATGCAGTGCACTGTGGTTGTCACTATTTATGGAGGACACCGTGGCCAGAGATTGATTACTGGGTTGTATCTAGTGACTTTGTTTTCATGATGACTCTATTCTGTGCACTTTATGAATTCTAACAATAAACATATCATGTAATTCCTGTGTTTACAGCTATGATGACGTTACACATACGTGTGAGATGTACTACAGGTGAACACAATGTAACTGTACTGATCATTGCTTTCCCCTTTCCGCCTGTACAGTCAGCACTGTTGTCATCATGACCCCCCCCAAGCTATGTCAACAAGCAAGTCTCATCCTGCTCCCAAAGGCTGATTCTTGTAATCACAGCATCGGAGACAGTGATGTCTTTGAGTCAGGTAGACAGACCTGCAAAATTAAGAGGGCAGAAAGCTTTTACAGTTTTTAGGTGTTTTCACATGAAAGCCTGTAACGTAATACCCTGAGAAGAGCAATGCACTGAAATTATTTATTTTGTAGGAGCAGAACATATTTCCAGGAGGCTATATCTTAAAAGAAGAATATTTACAGCACATTTCCTGTCATTTACATCAATCATCATGGGCACAGAGAGGATAAAATAACTTTTATTTATCAAAGGATGTCCCATCCCTTAGTTCTCTGTGTAATAAATATGTTACTGGATTTGAGTTTTTTTTTTTCACCTACAACAATATACCATATAAAAAGTACATGGAGGAAAAGTACTGCACTGATAATAATAAACCACATATTAATGGTATGGATAAGAAAGATAAGAAGGCAAGATAAGAATTTGACTGCAGGGGCATTTTAATTAAAGCAATCCTCCAGCTCAAGAAAAAAAAAATCACATGAACTGGGGAATGGACACAGGACACTTCCTTGGTGACTTTTTATTTCACATTTGCAACATTTTGTAGATTCGCTGGACTCCTCTTCAGTCATCCAAGATGGCTGCACCGCTTCTCAGACTACCTAATGCATCGGTAGTCCAAGACACTTCCTGCTGGTCCAGCCCTGCTCTTGGGTTGGCCAGCACTGGCCAATTCGAAGGCAGCAGGAAGTGTTTTGAGCTACAAATGCGCAAAATGCATTAGGCAGTCTGAAAAGAGGTGCATCCATATTGGCTAGCAGAAGAGGAGCTCAGGAATTGGCAGATTTGCAACTGTACAGGTGAAAAAGTGGTCACTAGGTAAGTGTCCTGTTCTTTCCTCAGTTAATGTGAATTTTTTCTTGAACTTGAGGGTCACATTAAATCTGCTTTTCAACCCTGCGCAACCTTTCTACAGGGACATCCTTCAATTGGGCTCTGACGATAGACATTGGCCCAGAAAGAAGACATTACATGCAACATGCATCGATAGATCAATGAGATGTAGGTTCCCGGCTGCTCACAGGAGAAGGACTAGTTGTATTTCACAGTCTTCAGTCTGACACAAGGGGCACTGCAATGGGGCAGATTTACTAACCCTGTCCATAGTGTAGATGTAGTAAATTTAGACAGGCAGTATATACAGTAAATACTCCAAATTCATCACAGTGTCTCCTGCTGTATGATAATTTGGTGCACGGCTAGACAGTTTTGTCTCAATTTACATGAACTATAAGATGGGCATACTTTGTAGAAAAATGTTGGTGCAATTTGCCAATAATTGCCAAATCTTAAGCCATACTCCATTTCAGCTAAGCTGTGCCCCATGTCCAGTTCATCAAACAAGGTGCAGTGGATCATTTGTTTTGGTGCATTTGCTGCATGAAATAGGTGATCAGAGGCGTAACTATAGATGGTAGGAGTTACACCTGGGCCCTGATGCATTGGGGGCCCCTAAATCACATAACAATGCACTACTATTTACTAGAGTTGAGCGGACACCTAGATGTTCGGGTTCGGCAGGTTCGACCAAACTTGAAAAAAAGATTGGGTTCGGGACCCGAACTTGAAACCGAACCCGAACCCCATTGAAGTCAATGGGGACCCAAACTTTTGGCCACTGAAGTGGCTCTAAAAAAGTCCTGGAAAGGGCTAGACGATTTTGAGAGATTTAGGCCCCTGTCACCCAGGCACAGCAGGGGTTCATTCACGGCAAAAGGGGGTTCATGTCACCCAGCAATAGAACAGACGATTTTGAGAGATTTAGGCCCCTGTCAACCAGGCACAGCAGGGGTTCATTCACGGCAAAAGGGGGTTCATGTCACCCAGCAATAGAACAGACGATTTTGATAGATTTAGGCCCATGTCAACCAGGCACAGCAGGGGTTCATTCATAGCAAAAGGGGGTTCATGTCACCCAGCAATTGAACAGACGATTTTGAGAGATTTAGGCCCATGTCACCCAGGCACAGCAGGGGTTAATTCACGGCTAGGGATGAGCGAACCCGAACTGTATAGTTCGGGTTCGTACCGAATTTTGGGGTGTCCGTGACACGGACCCGAACCCGAACATTTTCGTAAAAGTCCGGGTTCGGGTTCGGTGTTCGGCGCTTTCTTGGCGCTTTTTGAAAGGCTGCAAAGCAGCCAATCAACAAGCGTCATACTACTTGCCCCAAGAGGCCATCACAGCCTTGCCTACTATTGGCATGGCTGTGATTGGCCAGTGCAGCATGTGACCCAGCCTCTATATAAGCTTGGGTCACGTAGCGCTGCACGTCACTCTGCTGATTCAAGCATAGGGAGAGGTTGCAGCTGCGACTTTAGGGCGAGATTAGGCAGATTAACTCCTCCAAAAGACTTCATTCTGTGATCGATCTGCAGCTGTGGATCATTGAAGTGCTAATATTGACTTGTTTACTTTTTTGAGGCTGCCCAGAGCGTTTTTAGATCACTTTTTTTCTGGGGTGATCGGCGGCCATTTTGTGACTTGTGGTGCGCCAGCACGAGCTATCACCAAGTGTATTTAACCATCGACAGTGTGGTTATTTTGTGCTATATCCTACATCAGCTGCAGGCTGAGCCTGTGTCACCGAAGTGCATTTAACCATCAACAGTCTGGTTATTTTTTGGCCATATACTACATCAGCTGCAGGCTGAGCCTGTTTCACCCAAGTGCATTTAACCATCAACAGTCTGATTATTTTTTGGCCATATACTACATCAGCTGCAGGCTGAGCCTGTGTCACCCAAGTGCATTTAACCATCAACAGTGTGGTTATTTTTTGGCCATATATTACATCAGGGGCAAGTTGAGCCTGTCACCCAGCGCCTAAAAAATAGACCTGACATTTCTATTCAACCAAATCTGCACAGTTTTAGCTGGTCAAGTTATTTGTAGTGACCGTAAAAGCAGACTTTTTGTTCTGGGTTGAAAAAGCATTCCCAAATTTGCCATTCTGAAAATAACTAGTTTGTGGTATTTGAGGCCTACTTGAAATCTATCCCAAAAAGAAAATCTTACATTGAAGTTATTGATAGTGTCATTCAGAAAAACCTAAGACACACGCTAGCGTGCTGATAGAAGTGTCATTCTGTGATTAAACCTATAACTGTCACACAGCGCAAAAAAAAAAAACAGGTCTCATATCTCTATTCAACCAAATTTGCACAGTTTTAGCTGTCAAGTTATTTGTAGTGACCGTCAAAGCAGACTTTTTTGTTCTGGGTTGAAAAAGCATTCCCAAATTTGCCATTCTGAAAATAACTAGTTTGTGGTATTGAGGCCTACTTGAAATCTATCCAAAAAGAAAATCTTACATTGAAGTTATGATAGTGTCATTCAGAAAAACCTAAGACACACGCTAGCGTGCTGATAGAAGTGTCATTCTGTGATTAAACCTATAACTGTCACACAGCGCAAAAAAAAACAGGTCTCACATCTCTATTCAACCAAATCTGCACAGTTTTAGCTGGTCAAGTTATTTGTAGTGACCGTCAAAGCAGACTTTTTGTCTGGGTTGAAAAAGCATTCCCAAATTTGCCATTCTGAAAATAACTAGTTTGTGGTATTTCAGGCCTACTTGAAATCTATCCCAAAAAGAAATCTTACATTGAAGTTATTGATAGTGTCATTCAGAAAACCTAAGACACACGCTAGCGTGCTGATAGAAGTGTCATTCTGTGATTAAACCTATAACTGTCACACAGCGCAAAAAAAAACAGGTCTCACATCTCTATTCAACCAAATCTGCACAGTTTTAGCTGGTCAAGTTATTTGTAGTGACCGTAAAAGCAGACTTTTTGTTCTGGGTTGAAAAAGCATTCCCAAATTTGCCATTCTGAAAATAACTAGTTTGTGGTATTTGAGGCCTACTTGAAATCTATCCCAAAAAGAAAATCTTACATTGAAGTTATTGATAGTGTCATTCAGAAAAACCTAAGACACACGCTAGCGTGCTGATAGAAGTGTCATTCTGTGATTAAACCTATAACTGTCATACAGCGCAAAAAAAAACAGGTCTCACATCTCTATTCAAACCAAATCTGCACAGTTTTAGCTGGTCAAGTTATTTGTAGTGACCGTCAAAGCAGACTTTTTGTTCTGAGTTGAAAAAGCATTCCCAAATTTGCCATTCTGAAAATAACTAGTTTGTGGTATTTCAGGCCTACTTGAAATCTATCCCAAAAAGAAAATATTACATTGAAGTTATGGATAGTGTCATTCAGAAAAACCTAAGACACACGATAGCGTGCTGATAGAAGTTTCATTCTGTGATTAAACCTATAACTGTCACACAGCGCAAAAAAAAAACAGGTCTCACATCTCTATTCAACCAAATCTGCACAGTTTTAGCTGGTCAAGTTATTTGTAGTGACCGTCAAAGCAGACTTTTTGTTCTGGGTTGAAAAAGCATTCCCAAATTTGCCATTCTGAAAATAACTAGTTTGTGGTATTTGAGGCCTACTTGAAATCTATCCCAAAAAGAAAATCTTACATTGAAGTTATTGATAGTGTCATTCAGAAAAACCTAAGACACACGCTAGCGTGCTGATAGAAGTGTCATTCTGTGATTAAACCTATAACTGTCACACAGCGCAAAAAAAAACAGGTCTCACATCTCTATTCAACCAAATCTGCACAGTTTTAGCTGGTCAAGTTATTTGTAGTGACCGTCAAAGCAGACTTTTTGTTCTGGGTTGAAAAAGCATTCCCAAATTTGCCATTCTGAAAATAACTAGTTTGTGGTATTTAAGGCCTACTTGAAATCTATCCCAAAAAGAAAATCTTACATTGAAGTTATTGATAGTGTCATTCAGAAAAACCTAAGACACACGCTAGCGTGCTGATAGAAGTGTCATTCTGTGATTAAACCTATAACTGTCACACAGCGCAAAAAAAAACAGGTCTCACATCTCTATTCAACCAATCTGCACAGTTTAGCTGGTCAAGTTATTTGTAGTGACCGTCAAGCAGACTTTTTGTTCTGGGTTGAAAAAGCATTCCCAAATTTGCCATTCTCAAATTGTGGTGAAGGGGAACAATGAGGAAAACATCTAATAAGGGACGCGGACGTGGACATGGTCGTGGTGGTGTTAGTGGACCCTCTGGTGCTGGGAGAGGACGTGGCCGTTCTGCCACAGCCACACGTCCTAGTGAACCAACTACCTCAGGTCCCAGTAGCCAGCAGAATTTACAGCGATATTTGGTGGGGCCCAATGCCATTCTAAGGATGGTAAGGCCTGAGCAGGTACAGGCATTAGTCAATTGGGTGGCCGACAGTGGATCCAGCACGTTCACATTATCTCCCACCCAGTCTTCTGCAGAAAGCGCACAGATGGCGCATGAAAACCAAGCCCATCGGTCTGTCACATCACCCCCATGCATATCAGGGAAACTGTCTGAGCCTCAAGTTATGCAGCAGTCTCTTATGCTGTTTGAAGACTCTGCTGCCAGGGTTTCCCAAGGGCATCCACCTAGCCCTTCCCCAGGGGTGGAAGAGATAGAATGCACTAACGCACAACCACTTATTTTTCCTGATGATGAGGACATGAGAATACCACCTCAGCACGTCTCTGATGATGACGAAACACAGGTGCCAACTGCTGCGTCTTTCTGCAGTGTGCAGACTGAACAGGAGGTCAGGGATCAAGACTGGGTGGAAGACGATGCAGGGGACGATGAGGTCCTAGACCCCACATGGAATGAAGGTCGTGCCACTGACTTTCACAGTTCGGAGGAAGAGGCAGTGGTGAGACCGAGCCAACAGCGTAGCAAAAGAGGGAGCAGTGGGCAAAATCAGAACACCCGCCGCCAAGAGACTCCGCCTGCTACTGACCGCCGCCATCTGGGACCGAGCACCCCAAAGGCAGCTTCAAGGAGTTCCCTGGCATGGCACTTCTTCAAACAATGTGCTGACGACAAGACCCGAGTGGTTTGCACGCTGTGCCATCAGAGCCTGAAGCGAGGCATTAACGTTCTGAACCTTAGCACAACCTGCATGACCAGGCACCTGCATGCAAAGCATGAACTGCAGTGGAGTAAACACCTTAAAAACAAGGAAGTCACTCAGGCTCCCCCCTGCTACCTCTTCTGCTGCTGCCGCCTCGGCCTCTTCTGCTGCTGCTGCCACCGCCTCGGCCTCTTCCTCTGCCTCTGGAGGAACGTTGGCACCTGCCTCCCAGCAAACATGGGATGTACCACCAACACCACCACCTGCGTCACCAAGCATCTCAACCATGTCACACGGCAGAGTTCAGCTCTCCATCTCACAAACATTTGAGAGAAAGCGTAAATTCCCACCTAGCCACCCTCGATCCCTGGCCCTGAATGCCAGCATTTCTAAACTACTGGCCTATGAAATGCTGTCATTTAGGCTGGTGGACACACACAGCTTCAAACAGCTCATGTCACTTGCTGTCCCACAGTATGTTGTTCCCAGCCGCCACTACTTCTCCAAGAGAGCCCTGCCTTCCCTGCACAAACAAGTGTCCGATAAAATCAAGTGTGCACTGCGCAACGCCATCTGTGGCAAGGTCCACCTAACCACAGATACGTGGACCAGTAAGCACGGCCAGGGACGTTATATCTCCCGAACGGCACACTGAGTAAATGTAGTGGCGGCTGGGCCCCAGGCGGAGAGCTGTTTGGCGCACGTCCTTCCGCCGCCAAGGATCGCAGAGCAACATTCTTTGCCTCCTGTCTCCTCCTCCTCCTACTCAGCTTCCTCCTCCTCTTCTTCCACCTGCTCATCCAGTCAGCCACACACCTTCACCACCAACTTCAGCACAGCACAGGGGTAAACGTCAGCAGGCCATTCTGAAACTCATATGTTTGGGGACAGGCCCCACACCGCACAGGAGTTGGGCGGGGTATAGAACAACAGACCGACGAGTGGTTGCTGCCGGTGAGCCTCAAGCCCGGCCTGGTGGTGTGCGATAATGGGCGAAATCTCGTTGCAGCTCTGGGACTAGCCGTTTTGACGCAGATCCCTTGCCTGGCGCATGTGCTGAATTTGGTGGTGCAGAAGTTCATTCGCAACTACCCCGACATGTCAGAGCTGCTGCATAAAGTGCGGGCCCTCTGTTCGCGCTTCCGGCGTTCACCACCCTGCCGCTGCTCGCCTGTCTGCGCTACAGCGTAACTTCGGCCTTCCCGCTCACCGCCTCATATGCGACGTGCCCACCAGGTGGAACTCCACCTTGCATATGCTGGACAGACTGTGCGAGCAGCAGCAGGCCATAGTGGAGTTTCAGCTGCAGCACGCACGGGTCAGTCGCACTGCGGATCAGACCCACTTCACCACCAATGACTGGGCCTCCATGCGAGACCTGTGTGCCCTGTTGCGCTGTTTCGAGTACTCCACCAACATGGCCAGTGGCGATGACGCCGTTATCAGCGTTACAATACCACTTCTATGTCTCCTTGAGAAAACACTTAGGGCGATGATGGAAGAGGAGGTGGCCCAGGAGGAAGAGGAGGAAGAGGGGTCATTTTTAGCACTTTCAGGCCAGTCTCTTCAAAGTGACTCAGAGGGAGTTTTTTTGCAACACCAGAGGCCAGGTACAAATGTGGCCAGACAGGCCCCACTACTGGAGGACGAGGAGGACGAGGATGAGGAGGAGGTGGAGGAGGATGAGGATGAAGCATGTTCACAGCGGGGTGGCACCCAAAGCAGCTCGGGCCCATCACTGGTGCGTGGCTGGGGGGAAACACAGGACGATGACGATACGCCTCCCACAGAGGACAGCTTGTCCTTACCTCTGGGCAGCCTGGCACACATGAGCGACTACATGCTGCAGTGCCTGCGCACGACAGCAGAGTTGCCCACATTTTAACGTGTGCGGAATACTGGGTTGCCACCCTGCTGGATCCCCGGTACAAAGACAATGTGCCCACCTTACTTCCTACACTGGAGCGTGATAGGAAGATGCGCGAGTACAAGCGCACGTTGGTAGACGCGCTACTGAGAGCATTCCCAAATGTCACAGGGGAACCAGTGGAAGCCCAAGGCGAAGGCAGAGGAGGAGCAAGAGGTCGCCAACGCAGCTGTGTCACGGCCAGCTCCTCTGAGGGCAGGGTTAGCATGGCAGAGATGTGGAAAAGTCTTGTCACCACGCCACAGCTAACTGCACCACCACCTGATACGGAACGTGTTAGCAGGAGGCAACATTTCACTAACATGGTGGAACAGTACCTGTGCACACCCCTCCACGTACTGACTGATGGTTCGGCCCCATTCAACTTCTGGGTCTCCAAATTGTCCACGTGGCCAGAGCTAGCCTTTTATGCCTTGGAGGTGCTGGCCTGCCCGGCGGCCAGCGTTTTGTCTGAACGTGTATTCAGCACGGCAGGGGGCGTCATTACAGACAAACGCAGCCGCCTGTCTACAGCCAATGTGGACAAGCTGACGTTCATAAAAATGAACCAGGTATGGATCCCACAGGACCTGTCCATCCCTTGTGCAGATTAGATATTAACTACCTCCCCTTAACAATATATTATTCTACTCCAGGGCACTTCCTCATTCAATACAATTTTTAATTTCATTTTACCATTATATTGCGGGGCAACCCAAAGTTGAATGAACCTCTCCTCTGTCTGGGTGCCGGGGCCTAAATGTGTGACAGTGGCCTGTTCCAGTGGTGGGTGACGTGAAGCCTGATTCTCTGCTATGACATGAATACAGATTCTGTGCTGACATAAGGCCAGATTCTCTGTTACGGGACCTCTCTCCTCTGCCTGGGTGCCGGGGCCTAAATGTGTGACAGTGGCCTGTTCCAGTGGTGGGTGACGTGAAGCCTGATTCTCTGCTATGACATGAAGACAGATTCTGCGCTGACATAAGGCCAGATTCTCTGTTACGGGACCGCTCTCCTCTGTCTGGGTGCCGGGGCCTAAATGTGTGACAGTGGCCTGTTCCAGTGGTGGGTGACGTGAAGCCTGATTCTCTGCTATGACATGAAGACAGATTCTGTGCTGACATCAGGCCAGATTCTCTGTTACGGGACCTCTCTCCTCTGCCTGGGTGCCTGGGCCTAAATGTGTGACAGTGGCCTGTTCCAGTGGTGGGTGACGTGAAGCCTGATTCTCTGCTATGACATGAAGACAGATTCTGCGCTGACATATGGCCAGATTCTCTGTTACGGGACCGCTCTCCTCTGTCTGGGTGCCGGGGCCTAAATGTGTGACAGTGGCCTGTTCCAGTGGTGGGTGACGTGAAGCCTGATTCTCTGCTATGACATGAATACAGATTCTGCGCTGACATAAGGCCAGATTCTCTGTTACGGGACCTCTCTCCTCTGCCTGGGTGCCTGGGCCTAAATGTGGGACAGTGGCCTGTTCCAGTGGTGGGTGACGTGAAGCCTGATTCTCTGCTATGACATGAATACAGATTCTGCGCTGACATAAGGCCAGATTCTCTGTTACGGGACCTCTCTCCTCTGCCTGGGTGCCTGGGCCTAAATGTGTGACAGTGGCCTGTTCCAGTGGTGGGTGACGTGAAGCCTGATTCTCTGCTATGACATGAATACAGATTCTGCGCTGACATAAGGCCAGATTCTCTGTTACGGGACCTCTCTCCTCTGCCTGGGTGCCTGGGCCTAAATGTGTGACAGTAGCCTGTTCCAGTGGTGGGTGGCGTGAAGCCTGATTCTCTGCTATGACATGAAGACAGATTCTGCGCTGACATAAGGCCAGATTCTCTGTTACGGGACCGCTCTCCTCTGTCTGGGTGCCGGGGCCTAAATGTGTGACAGTGGCCTGTTTCAGTGGTGGGTGACGTGAAGCCTGATTCTCTGCTATGACATGAAGACAGATTCTGTGCTGACATCAGGCCAGATTCTCTATTACGGGACCTCTCTCCTCTGCCTGGGTGCCGGGGCCTAAATGTGTGACAGTGGCCTGTTCCAGTGGTGGGTGACGTGAAGCCTGATTCTCTGCTATGACATGAAGACTGATTCTGCGCTGACATGAAGCCAGATTCTCTGCTATGGCATGAAGAGACTGATTCTCTGCTGACATGAAGCCAGATTCTTTGCTATGGCATGAAGAGACTGATTCTCTGCTGACGTGAAGCCAGATTCTCTGCTATGGGACCTCTGTCCAATTGATATTGGTTCATTTTTATTTTTTTAATTTTTATTTTAATTCATTTCCCTATCCACATTTGTTTGCAGGGGATTTACCTACATGTTGCTGCCTTTTGCAGCCCTCTAGCTCTTTCCTGGACTGTTTTACAGCCTTTTTAGTGCCCAAAAGTTCGGGTCCCCATTGACTTCAATGGGGTTCGGGACGAAGTTCGGATCGGGTTCGGATCCCGAACCCGAACATTTCCGGGAAGTTCGGCCGAACTTCTCCAACCCGAACATCCAGGTGTTCGCTCAACTCTATTCACGGCAAAAGGGGGTTCATGTCACCCAGCAATAGAACAGACAATTTTGAGAGATTTAGGCCCCTGTCACCCAGGCACTGCAGGGGTTCATTCACGGCAAAAGGGGGTTCATGTCACCCAGCAATAGAACAGACGATTTTGAGAGATTTAGGCCCCTGTCACCCAGGCACAGCAGGGGTTTGTATACGCCAAAAATGGTAAAATGTCACCCGACAATTGAAAATAAGAATTTTTTCAATTTAGGGCACTAAAATTTGCACTTTTTTGCATTAAAATGGCTCTAAAATAGTCCTTAAAAAGGCTAGAGGGATGTAAAAGGCAGTAAAATGTGCTTAAGAGCTTGGCAACTGCTCTGCAAACAAATGTGGATAGGGAAATAACTTAAAATAAAATAACTAAAAATTACAAATTATTAACCTGCAACTCAGAGAAGGAGGTGGATATGGAGTCGGAGGTTGAGGAGGCGGTGAATGTGGTGTTGTAGGTGGAGGCAGCAATAGAGGAGGAGGAGGCAGACAATTTTTTATTGGGGTAGGTAGCCCCCAAAATATTGGGACAAATAAAAATAAATAAAACAAAGAATCATTGCACTTGACTTGAGTACAAGAATGTATGTTTGATGGTGGTATAAATGTCTACAGTATTCTGCACAAGGTACAGACAAGTCCTGAGGGATCCAAGCCTGGTTCATTTTAATGAACGTGAGCTTGTCCACGTTGGCTGTGGACAGGTGGCTGCGTCTGTCTGTAATGACGCCTTATGCAGTGCTAAATACACGTTCAGAGAGTACACTGGCTGCAGGGCAGGCCAGCACCTCCAAGGCATACAGGGCAAGCTCTGGCCATGTGGACAATTTGGAGACCCAGAAATTGAATGGGGCAGAACCATCAGTCAGTACGTGTAGGCGTATGCACAGGTACTGTTCCACCATGTTGTTCAAATGCTGCCTCCTGCTAACACGCTCCATATCAGCAGTTGGGGCCAGTTGTCGCGGCGAGGTGACAAAGCTTTTCCACATGTCGGCCATGCTAACCCTGCCTTCTGAGGTGCTGGCGCTGACACAGCTGCGTTGGTGACCTCTTCCTCCTCCCCTGCCTTCGCCTTGTGCTTCCACTTGTCCCCCGGCGTCAGTCGGGAATGCTCTCAGGAGCACGTCTACCAGCGTGCGCCTGTAGTCGCGCATCTTCCGATCATGTTCCAATGAGGGAATTAAGGACGGCACATTGTCTTTGTAACGGGGATCCAGCAGGGTGGCCACCCAGTAGTCAGCACACGTTAAAATGTGGGCAACTCTGCTGTCGTTGCGCAGGCACTGCAGCATGTAGTCGCTCATGTCTGCCAGGCTGCCCAGAGGCTGTCCTCTGTGGGAGGCGTATCGTCTGCGTCCTCCGTATCCCCCCAGCCACGCACCAGTGATGGGCCCGAGCTGCGTTGGATGCCACCCCGCTGTGAACATGCTTCATCCCCATCCTCCTCCTCCTCCTCATCCTCATCCTCCTCCTCCTCGTCCTCCAGTAGTGGGCCCTGGCTGGCCAAATTTCTGTTGCAAAAATCCTCTTTCTGAGCCACTTCTAAAAGACTGGCCTGAAAGTGTTAGAGATGACCCCTCTTCCTCCTCCTCGTCCTGGTCCACATCCTCTTCCATCATCGCCCTAAGTGTTTTCTCAAGGAGACATAGAAGTATATTGTAAGGCTGATAACGGCGTCATCGCCACTGGCCATGTTGGTGGAGTACTCGAAACAGAGCAAAAGGGCACACAGGTCTCGCATGGAGGCCCAGTCATTGGTGGTGAAGTGGTGCTGTTCCGCAGTGCGACTCGCCCGTGCGTGCTGTAGCTGAAACTCCACTATGGCCTGCTGCTGCTCGCACAGTCTCTCCAGCATGTGCAAGGTGGAGTTCCACCTGGTGGGCACGTCGCATATGAGGCGGTGAGTGGGAAGGCTGAATTTACGCTGTAGAGCAGACAGCCGAGCGGCGGCAGGATGAGAACGCCAAAAGCGCGCACAGACGGCCCACACTTTTACGCAGCAGCTCTGACATGTCGGGGTAGTTGTGAATGAATTTCTTCACCACCAAATTCAGCACATGCGCCAGGCAAGGGATGTGCGTCAAACCGGCTAGTCCCAGAGCTGCAACGAGATTTCGCCCATTATCGCACACCACCAGGCCGGGCTTGAGGCTCACTGGCAGCAACCACTCGTCGGTCTGTTGTTCTATACCCCGCCACAACTCCTGCGCAGTGTGGGGCCTGTCCCCCAAACACATCCGTTTCAGAACGGCCTGCTGACTTTTACCCCTGGCTGTGCTGAAGTTGGTGGTGAAGGTCTGTCGCTGACCGGATGAGGAGGTGGTAGAAGAGGAGGAGGAAGCCGAGTAGGAAGAGGAGGCAACAGGAGGCAAAGAATGATGCCCTGCGATCCTTGGCGGCGGAAGGATGTGCGCCAAACAGCTCTCCTCCTGGGGCCCAGCCGCCACTACATTTACCTAGTGTGCAGTTAGGGAGATATAGCGTCCCTGGCCGTGCTTACTGGTCCACGTATCTGTGTTTAGGTGGACCTTGCCATAGATGGCGTTGCGCAGTGCACACTTGATTTTATCCGATACTTGGTTGTGCAGGGAGGGCACGGCTCTCCAGAAGAAGTAGTCGCGGCTGGGAACGACGTACTGTGGGACAGCAAGCGACATGAGCTGTTTGAAGCTGTCCGTCTCCACCAGCCTGAATGACATCATTTCAAAGGCCAGTAGTTTAGAAATGCTGGCATTCAGGGCCAGGGATCGAGGGTGGCTAGGTGGGAATTTACGCTTTCTCTCAAAGGTTTGTGAGATGGAGAGCTGAATGTTTCCGTGTGACATGGTGGAGATGCTTGGTGACGGAGGTGGTGTTGTTGGTGGCACATCCTCTGTTTGCAGCAGGTGCCAACGTTCCTCCAGAGGCGGAGGAAGAGGCAGAGGCAGCAGCAGAAGAGGGAGCGGGAGGGGCCTGAGCCCTTTCTTGGTTTTGAAGGTGCTTACTCCACTGCATCCCGTGTCTCGCATGTAGATGCCTGGTCATGCAGGTTGTGCTAAGGTTCAGAATGTTAATGCTTCGCTTCAGGCTCTGATGGCACAGCGTGCAAACCACTCGGGTCTTGTCGTCAGCACATTGTGTGAAGAAGTGCCATGCCAGAGAACTCTTTGATGCTGCCTTTGGTGTACTCGGTCCCTGGTGGCGGTGGCCAGTAGCAAGCGAACAGTTTTGGCGACGGCTGCTCTGCTTTTGCACCCTGCTCCCGCTTTTGCTCGGTCTCACCACTGCCTTTTCCGCCGAACTCTGAAAGCCAGTGGCACGACCTTCATTCCATGTGAGGTCTAGGACCTCATCGTCCCCTGCATCATCTTCCACCCAGTCTTCCTCCCTGACCTCCTTTTCGGTCTGCACACTGCAGAAAGACGACGCAGTTGGCACCTGTGTTTCGTCATCACCAGAGACGTGCTGAGGTGGTATTCCCATGTCCTCATCAGGAAACATAAGTGGTTGTGCGTCAGTGCATTCTATGTCTTCCCCCCCTGGGGAAGGGCTAGGTGGATGCCCTTGGGAAACCCTGCCAGCAGAGTCTTCAAACAGCATAAGAGACTGCTGCATGGCTCAGACAGGTTCCCCGGGGGTGATGTGACAGAATCATGGGCATGGGTTTCAGGCGCCACCTGTGCGCTTTCTTCAGAAGACTGGGTGGGAGATAATGTGAACGTGCTGGATCCACTGTCGGCCACCCAATTGACTAGCGCCTGTACTTGCTCAGGCCTTACCATCCTTAGAACGGCATTAGGCCCGACCAAATATCGCTGTAGATTCTGGCGGCTACTGGGACCTGAAGTAGTAGGTTCAGTAGGACGTGTAGCTGTGGCAGAACGGCCACATCCTCTCCCTGCACCAGAAGCTCCACCAACACCACCACCGCGACCATGACCGCGTCCCTTATTACATGTTTGCCTCATAGTTAGCGTTCACAAAGCAAAGTAAAAATTGGTTAAGTATGTTAAAAAAAAAATTCCGCCAATATAAACTCTGATGTAGGGTATTGCACTCATTTTTTTTTAAAACTCTATATGACAGCGGTATTTGTGGCCTAAATGTGACAGTCACCGAGGCACGTTTAATCAAAAATGACCAGTATATGAACAAACGTTTTTTTTAAACCGCAGTAACCAAATGGCTGTATTTGTGGCCTAAATGTCACTGTAATCAATGCACGTGTAATCAAAAATGACCAGTTATATGAACAAACGTTTTTTTTTAACCGCAGTAGCCAAATGGCCGTTTTTGTGGCCTAAATGTGACTGTCACCTATGCACGTGAAATCAAAGATGAACAGTATATGAACAAAGTTTTTTTTAAACCGCAGTAACCAAATGGCCGTATTTGTGGCCTAAATGTGACTGTAATCAATGCACGTTTAATCAAAAATGACCACTATATGAACAAACGTTTTTTTTAAACCGCAGTAACCCAATGGCCGTATTTGTGGCCTAAATGTGACTGTCACCTATGCACGTGTAATCAAAGATGACCAGTATATGAACAAACGGTTTTTTTAAACCGCAGTTACCAAATGGCTGTATTTGTGGCCTAAATGTGACTGTAATCAATGCACGTTTAATCTAAAATGACCAGTATATGAACAAACGGTTTTTTAAAACCGCAGTAACCTAATGGGCGTATTTGTGGCCTAAATGTGACTGTCACCTATGCACGTGTAATCAAAGATGACAAGTATATAAACAAATGTTTTTTTTTAAACCGCAGTAACCAAACGGCCGTATTTGTGGCCTAAATGTGACTGTAATCAATGCACGTTTAATCAAAAATGACCAGTATATGAACAAATGTTTTTTTTAAACCGCAGAAACCAAATGGCCGTATTTGGGGCCTAAATGTGACTGTAATTAATGCACGTTTAATCAAAAATGACCAGTATATGAACAAACGTTTTTTTTAACCACTTCAACCCTCCTAGCTGAAACACCCTTAATGACCAGACCACTTTTTACACTTCTGACCTATACTACTTTAACCGTTTATTGCTCGGTCACGCAACTTACCACCCAAATGAATTTTACCTCCTTTTCTTCTCACTAATAGAGGTTTCATTTGGTGGTATTTCATTGCTGCTGACATTTTTTGTTATTAATCGAAATTTAACGATTTTTTTGCAAAAAAATTACATTTTTCACTTTCAGTTGTAAAATTTTGCAAAAAAAAAAACGACATCCATATATAAATTTTTCGCTAAATTTATTGTTCTACATGTCTTTGATAAAAAAAAATGTTTGGGTAAAAAAAAAATGGTTTGGGTAAAAGTTATAGCGTTTACAAACTATGGTACAAAAATGTGAATTTCCGCTTTTTGAAACAGCTCTGACTTTCTGAGCACCTGTCATGTTTCCTGAGGTTCTACAATGCCCAGACAGTACAAACACCCCACAAATGACCCCATTTCGGAAAGTAGACACCCTAAGGTATTCGCTGATGGGCATAGTGAGTTCATAGAACTTTTTATTTTTGTCACAAGTTAGCGGAAAATGATGATTTATTTTTTATTTTATTTTTTCGTACAAAGTCTCATATTCCGGTGAAATCCGAAAGGTGCTCTTTGGAATGTGTGCCCCTTTGCCCACCTAGGCTGCAAAAAAGTGTCACACATCTGGTATCGCCGTACTCAGGAGAAGTTGGGGAATGTGTTTTGGGGTGTCATTTTACATATACCCATGCTGGTTGAGATAAATATCTTGGTCAAATGCCAACTTTGTATAAAAAAATGGGAAATGTTGTCTTTTGCCAAGATATTTCTCTCACCCAGCATGGGTATATGTAAAATGACACCTCAATAAACATTCCCCAACTTCTCCCGAGTACGGCGATACCAGATGTGTGACACTTTTTTGCAGCCTAGGTGGGCAAAGAGGCACACATTCCAAAGAGCACCTTTCGGATTTCACCAGTCATTTTTTACAGATTTTGATTGCAAACTACTTCTCACGCATATGGGCCCCTAAAATGCCAGGGCAGTATAACTACCCCACAAGTGACCCCATTTTGGAAAGAAGACACCCCAGGGTATTCCGTGAGGGGCATGGCGAGTTCCTAGAATTTTTAATTTTTTGTCACAAGTTAGTGGAATATGAGACTTTGTAAGAAAAAAAAAAATCATCATTTTCCGCTAACTTGTGACAAAAAATAAAACATTCTAGGAACTCGCCATGCCCCTCACGGAATACCTTAAGGTGTCTTCTTTCCAAAATGGGGTCACTTGTGGGGTAGTTATACTGCCCTGGCATTCTAGGGGCCCTAATGTGTGGTAAGTAGTTTGAAATCAAAATGTGTAAAAAATGACCTGTAAAATCCTAAAGGTGCTCTTTGGAATGTGTGCCCCTTTGCCCTCCTAGGCGGCAAAAAAATGTCACACATCTGGTATCGCCGTACTCAGGAGAAGTTGGGAAATGTGTTTTGTGGTGTGATTTTACATATACCCATGCTGGGTGAGAGAAATATCTTGGCAAAAGACAACTTTTCCCATTTTTTTATACAAAGTTGGCATTTGACCAAGATATTTATCTCACCCAGCATAGGTATATGTAAAATTAAACCCCAAAACACATTCCCCAACTTCTCCTTAGTACGGCGATACCAGATGTGTGACACTTTTTTGCAGCCTAGATGCGCAAAGCGGCCCAAATTCCTTTTAGGAGGGCATTTTTAGACATTTGGATCCCAGACTTCTTCTCACGCTTTCGGGCCCCTAAAATGCCAGGGCAGTATAAATACTACACATGTGACCCCGTTTTGGAAAGAAGACACCCCAAGGTATACAATGAGGGGCATGGCGAGTTCATAGAATTTATTTTTTTTTGGCACAAGTTAGCGGAAATTGATTTTTTTTGTATTTTCTCACAAAGTCTGCCTTTCCGCTAACTTGGGACAAACATTTAAATCTTTTATGGACTCAATATGCCCCCTACGGAATACCTTGGGGTGTCTTCTTTCCGAAATGGGGTCACATGTGGGGTATTTATACTGCCCTGGCATTTTAGGGGCCCTAAAGCGTGAGAAGAAGTCTGGAATATAAATGTCTAAAAATTTTTACGCATTTGGATTCCGTGAGGGGTATGGTGAGTTCATGTGAGATTTTATTTTTTGACACAAGTTAGTGGAATATGAGACTTTGTAAGAAAAAACAGTATATGAACAAACAGCTTTTTTAAACCGCAGTAACCTAATGGGCGTATTTGTACGTGTAACCTAATGGGCGTGTATGCACGTGTAATCAAAGATGACCAGTATATGAACAAAAGTTTTTTTTAAACCACAGTAACCTAATGGCCATATTAGTGGCCTAAATGTGACTGTAATCAATGCAAGGAGACATAGAAGTGGTATTGTAAGGCTGATAACGGCGTCATCGCCACTGGCCATGATGGTGGAGTACTCGAAACAGCGCAACAGGGCACACAGGTCTCGCATAGAGGCCCAGTCATTGTTGGTGAAGTGGTGCTGTTCCGCAGTGCGACTCACCCGTGCATGCTGCAGCTGAAACTCCACTATGGCCTGCTGCTGCTCGCACAGTCTCTCCAGCATGTGCAAGCAGGTTCCCCGGGGGTGATGTGACAGAATGATGGGCATGGGTTTCAGGCGCCACCTGTGCGCTTTCTGCAGAAGACTGGGTGGAAGATAATGTGAATGTGCTGGATCCACTGTCGGCCAGCCAATTGACAAGTGCCTGTACTTGCTCAGGCCTTACCATCCTTAGAACGGCATTAGGCCCGACCAAATATCGCTGTAGATTCTGACGGCTACAGGGACCTGAAGTAGTAGGTTCAGTAGGACGTGTAGCTGTAGCAGAGTGGCCACGTCCTCTCCCTGCACCAGAGGCTCCACCAACACCACCACCGCGACCATGACCGCGTCAGTTATTACATGTTTGCCTCATAGTTAGCGTTCACAAAGCAAAGTAAAAATTGGTTAAGTATGTTAAAAAAAAATACCGCCAATATAAACCCTGATGTAGGGTATTGCACTCATTTTTTTTTAAAACTCTATATGACAGCGGTATTTGTGGCCTAAATGTGACAGTCACCGAGGCACGTGTAGTCAAAAATGACCAGTATATGAGCAAACGGTTTTTTAAACCACAGTAACCAAATGGCCGTATTTGTGGCCTTAATGTGACTGTCACCTATGCACGTTTAATAAAAAATGACCAGTATATGAACAAACGTTTTTTTTGGCCTAAAATGTGACTGTCACCTATGCACGTTTAATCAAAAATGAAAAAAAGTTTATGAAAAAAAGTTTTTTTTTAACCGCAGTAACCTTATGGCCGTATTTGTGGCCTAAATGTGACTGTAATCAATGCACGTTTAATCAAAAATGACCAGTATATGAACAAATGTTTTTTTTAAACCGCAATTAACCAAATGGTAACCATTTTTTATTAAACGTGTGGCCTAAATGTGTATGTAATCAATACACGTTTAATCAAAAATGACCAGTATATGAACAAACTTTTTTTTAAACCGCAGTAACCCAATGGCCGTATTTGTGGCCTAAATGTGACTGTCACCTATGCACGTGTAATAAAAGATGACCAGTATATGAGCAAACGTTTTTTTTTTAAACCGCAGTAACCAAATGGCCGTATTTGTGGCCTAAATGTCACTGTAATCAATGCACGTGTAATCAAAAATGACCAGTATATGAACAAACGTTCTTTTTTTAACCGCAGTAGCCAAATGGCCGTATTTGTGGCCTAAATGTGACTGTCACCTATGCACATGAAATCAAAGATGAACAGTATATGAACAAACGTTTTTTTTAAACCGCTGTAACCAAATGGCTGTATTTGTGGCCTAAATGTGACTGTAATCAATGCACGTTTAATCAAAAATGACCAGTATATGAACAAATGTTTTTTTTAAACCGCGGTAACCAAATGGTAACCATTTTTGATTAAACGTGTGGCCTAAATGTGTATGTAATCAATACACGTTTAATCAAAAATGACCAGTATATGAACAAACTTTTTTTTAAACCGCAGTAACCCAATGGCCGTATTTGTGGCCTAAATGTGACTGTCACCTATGCACGTGTAATAAAAGATGACCAGTATATGAACAAACGTTTTTTTTTTTAAACCGCAGTAACCAAATGGCCGTATTTGTGGCCTAAATGTCACTGTAATCAATGCATGTGTAATCAAAAATGACCAGTATATGAACAAACGTTTTTTTTTAACCGCAGTAGCCAAATGGCCGTATTTGTGGCCTAAATGTGACTGTCACCTATGCACGTGAAATCAAAGATGAACAGTATATGAACAAATGTTTTTTTTTAAACCGCAGTAACCAAATGGCTGTATTTGTGGCCTAAATGTGACTTTAATCAATGCACGTTTAATCAAAAATGACCAGTATATGAACAAACGTTTTTTTAAAACCGCAGTAACCTAATGGGCGTATTTGTGGCCTAAATGTGACTGTCACCTATGCACGTGTAATCAAAGATGACAAGTATATAAACAAATGTTTTTTTTAAACCGCAGTAACCAAATGGCCGTATTTCTGGCCTAAATGTGACTGTAATCAATGCACGTTTAATCAAAAATGACCAGTATATGAACAAATGTTTTTTTTAAACCGCAGTAAACAATGGCCGTATTTGTGGCTTAAATATGACTGTCACCTATGCACGTGTAATCAAAGATGACCAGTATATTAAATAACCGCAGTAACCTTATGGCCGTATTTATGGCCTAAATGTGACTGTAATCAATGCACGTTTAATAAAAAATGACCAGTATATGAACAAACGTTTTTTTTAAACCGTGGTAACCAAATGGTAACCATTTTTGATTAAACGTGTGGATTAAACGTTTTTTAAAACCGCAGTAACCTAATGGGCGTATTTGTGGCCTAAATGTGAATGTCACCTATGCACGTGTAATCAAAGATGACAAGTATATAAACAAATGTTTTTTTTAAACCGCAGTAACCAAATGGCCGTATTTGTGGCCTAAATGTGACTGTAATCAATGCACGTTTAATCAAAAATGACCAGTATATGAACAAACGTTTTTTTTAAACCGCAGAAACCAAATGGCCGTATTTGTGGCTTAAATATGACTGTCACCTATGCACGTGTAATCAAAGATGACCAGTATATGAAATACCCCCAGTAACCAAATGGCCGTATTTGTGGCCTAAATGTGACTGCAATCAATGCACGTTTAATCAAAAATGACCACTATATGAACAAACGTTTTTTTTTAACCGCAGTAACCTAATGGCCGTATTTGTGGCCTAAATGTGACTGTAATCAATGTACGTTTAATCAAAGATGACCAGTATTTGAACAAACCGTTTTTTTAACCGCAGTAACCAAATGGCCGTATTTGTGGCCTAAATGTGACTGTCACTTATGCACGTGTAATCAAAAATGACCAGTATATGAACAAACTTTTTTTTAAACCGCAGTAACATAATGGCCGTATTTGTGGCCTAAATGTGACTGTCACCTATGCACGTTTAATCAAAGATGACCAATATATGAACAAATGTTTTTTTTTAACCGCAGTAACCTAATGCCCGTATTTGTGGCCTAAATGTGACTGTCACCTATGCACGTGTAATCCAAGATGACCAGTATATATAAAAAAGTTTTTTTTTAACCGCAGTAACCTAATGGCCGTATTTGTGACCTAAATGTGACTGTCACCTATGCACGTGTAATCAAAGATGACCAGTATATGAACAAAAAGTTTTTTTAAGCACAGTCAGCAAAAAAGCTGGTGCACTAGCTGGTGCACTATCGTTGCATAAAATGGCTGCCGATTAGGTATTGATAGTGACAAACTGAAGTAAAAAAAAGTTTGTTTTCAGCAGAAGTTGACTCAGTGCAGGCTTAAAAAAATTGTGCACTGCACCCACAAAACACATTGGATTTAGATTGCTGAGTAAAAAGGCAGTTCTTCTTAATATTTCTCCCTGATCTCCCCCTGACAGCAGCTGCAACCTCTCCCTACACTAATCAGAGCAGAGTGACGGGGGCGGCGCTACGTGACTCCAGCTTAAATAGAGGCTGGGTCACATGCTGCAGTTGGCCAATCACAGCCATGCCTATAGTAGGCATGGCTGTGATGGCTTCTAAGGGCACACAGTTAAACGCTTGTTGATTGGCTTCTGTGCAGCCTTTCAAAAAGCGCCAAGAAAGCGCCGAACACCGAAACCGAACTTTTACGTAAATGTTCGGGTTCGGGTTCCAAAAAGCTAAAGTTTGGTACGAACCCGAACTTTACAGTTCGGGTTCGCTCAACTCTGCTATTTACAGATCTTGCCTAGAAGCTTCGAGTTACACGTCTCTAAGGTAATACTATCAGACTACTATTTTTTTGTTGTAATATTATCATGAGGAAAGTGCAAATGGCCAGTAAAGATTCCACCCTTAAATCCAATTTACTTATCATTCAGTGCAACACATCGCAGGGGAGGTAGAATTTCAGGTTTAAAGCAAACTTTGAATGACGTTCTTCAGTAAACCAAAGTAATCAGTTTGCAGAAGCAAATTCACATTGAACCTAGAGGGACTAGACATCTAGTCACCTGCTGTGATAATTCGACTGATATTTATTGTACATTGTGTTTCTTGGATCCATGCATCCTGCAGCATATGGTGGAGCGTGAAGATAATACACTGTATGAACGTTCGAGTCAATAGCAATCATAGATAAAGTACAGGAATTTTGGTGAACTGCAAACTAAGCTGTAGAAACCAGTGTCAGGCAGCTGCTGCTAAGGCCAATGAGATAATGGGTTGCATCAAAAGGGGCAGAGATGCCCGTGATGAGAACATAGTCCTGCCACTTTACAAATCACTAGTCAGACCACACATGGAGTACTGTGTACAGTTCTGGGCTCCTGTGAACAAGGTAGACATAGCAGAGCTGGAGAGGGTACAGAGGAGGGCAACTAAAGTAATAACTGGAATGGGGCAACTAAAGTAATAACTGGAATGAAAGATTATCAACATTAGGGTTATTCATTTTAGAAAAAAGACGACTGAGGGGAGATCTAATTACTATGTATAAATATATCAGGGGTCAGTACAGAGATCTCTCCCATCATCTATTTATCCCCAGGACTGTGACTGACGAGGGGACATCCTCTGCGTCTGGAGGAAAGAAGGTTTGTACACAAACATAGAAGAGGATTCTTTACGGAAAGAGCAGTGAGACTATGGAACTCTCTGGTTGAGGAGGTGGTGATGGTGAGTTCACCAAAAGAGTTCAAGATGTGTCTGGATGTATTTCTGGAGTGTAATAATATTACAGGCTATAGCTACTAGAGAGGGGTCATTGATCCAGGGAGTTATTCTGATTGCCTGATTGGAGTCGGGGAGGAATTGCCTTCCTCTGGATCAATTGCAGGATAACAGGCTGAACTGGATGGACAGATGTCTTTTTTCAGCCTTATAAACTATGTTAGTATGTTACATTTTGCCTACAGATACTAGACAATATTAGTTTTTGGAGGTTACCCAAACTCCTTTTATGGTGCTTGTTCTTCCTTTTTAAAACAATACTAATTTACAGAAATATGCATGAGTTGACAAGTCCATTGTTTCCATTTTATTTTTTTTCCCAACAAGCACCAGCTTGTCTCAAGGCGAAATCTTTAAGAGTTGGTTAGTCTAGAAGCCAAACAATTGCATTTTTTGGAATTTTCTTTTACCACAAAATCATAGTCTCATCACTCCAGGAGACAAGAATAGGCTTATGGAATTTCTGTCATTCCCTTCCATGCTTTTGATGTTACTCACACTGCTCTGAATTAACTTGAGAGCCTCAGTCTGTTTTATATCACTGGCGGCTGCAAGTGCATGTGAGGAGGAAACTTTTTTTATGTTCCTCTCAAGTGCATAGTTGTCAAGTCTCCCTAATTTCCAGGGACAGGTCCGTCATGAGTGTTCACTGTCCGTTTAAAATGTCTATATTTTTTAGTATTGGGTAAAGAATTTATTTTATGGCTGGACTACACACAGACTTTTGTTATACAACATATAGACACCATTGTGCTATAATTATAGTCGTGTGACTTCCATTCTTCTTCCTCATTTTTTTCATCGAGGGAGGTTTGAGTGCTGAGACCTCTGCCGATTGCTGAAACAAATGGACAGAAAAACCCCTAGAAAAGCCAATCAGAGCCATATATGACCAGAAATGACAGCAGTCAGCTGAGCTCTTCTTCCCCTTAATTTTTGCCTATTCTCACCACCCAGACTCCCACTGATAACCCCCACTTTTTTTCAATGACATCATTATAATTAACCGGGATTTCTAGGCTCCTGATATTGATGACCTGTCCTCCGGATAGGTCATTAATAGGCTTGAGCGAATCAAGCTTCGGATTATAGATCAGAAGTCGATTCGTTTAAAGGGCTTCTGTCACCCCACTAAAGTCATTTTATTTTTTTGGGCTAGTTAAATTACTTATACCGCGATATATGAAAATATAATGGTCTTACTTACTTTGCCTACTTGCTGGTAGCTGCTGCAAAAAACTGCCCCCTTGTCGTGTTGATTGACAGGGCCAGCCGCGATCTCCTCCTCCGGCCGGCCCTGTCAGCATTTCAAAAATCGCGCGCCTGTGTTCATTCGGCGCAGGCGCTCTGAGATGAGGGGGCTCGCCTCCTCAGCACTCCCTCAGTGCGCCTGCGCCGATGACGTCTTCTATTTTGGTGATGTCATCGGCGCAGGCGCACTGAGGGAGTTCTGAGGAGGCGAGCCTCCTCATCTCAGAGCGCCTGCGCCGAATGAACACAGGCGCGCGATTTTTGAAATGCTGACAGGGCCGGCCGGAGGAGGAGATCGCGGCTGGCCCTGTCAATCAACACGACGAGGGGGCAGTTTTTTGCGGCGGCTACCAGCAAGTAGACGCCCTACTTGCTGGTAGAGACCTAATTTACATATTATAAAAGTTAGTTTTTATAAGAAACTGCTAAAGCAAAGTAAATAAGACCATTATATTTTCAAATATCGCAGTATAAGGAATTTAACTAGCCCAAAAAAAAATATGACTTTAGTGGGGTGACAGAAGCCCTTTAAACACTTCATTTTAATGCTCTACGGAGACCTGTCTCTGTACAGCATTAAAATGTATTGCCTCCGCGGAGGAAAACTTAGTTTCACCTGAAGTTGCACAAGACTTCGATGAAGGAAATTGTCTCACACGATGTATGTATGCTGGCCGTGTTGGGGGAGAGAGATGACAGAGAGCATCATATTTACTATACAGTGGGCATTATATATAATACAGAGGGGGCAATTCTACAGAGGCAGCATTCTATATACTATACAGGGAGCATTGTACTAAAGAGAATGTACTACAGGACATTATATATAGTGCATAGGGGGGCATTATATATACCATAGAAGGGGCATTCTACAGAGGTGGGCATTGTATATACTACAGAGGGGGGCATTCTACATACTACTGAGCAGTGTCGGACTGGGGTGCCTAGGGCCCACCAGTAGAATTCATTCTGGGGGCCCACTGCTCATATGCCTGCAAATACTACCCATTCACACAGTGGCAGACAGCAGCAAATGTTACAAGGTGATTGATTATAGGGGCCGCTGCAGTGACTTCATGAAGGCGGGTGCCTAGTTAACGAGGATACTGGCTGGCCTGCCCCGGTGTCTAGAAGTCAACTCAGCCACCCAATCCATAATAATAAACTGTTAAATAATCTATCCAGTTTTTTATATGGACGTTTATGCTGGTTGAGATGTTGTACTCTGCCTATCTATACCTAGTGCAGTCACTCTACTTTGCTATGTGCAGAGGGTGGTGGACTAGCTGTGCACCTTGCTCAGGACCCTGGAGAGCATATTTGCATGTATCTGTGTAGTGGGCCAACAGTCTGGGGGACTACAACTCCCAGCATATCAATTCTGTTATTGTGCGATATCAGAGGACAATTCAGAGAGTAAGTATAAGAGCACTTCTCCACTGCTGAACTCCATCCCCACCTGCACTGATTACATGATAGTAATATCATCACAGGTTCTTCCCACTTCTCCTCTCCATTGCTGAGCTCTGGCACCTCCTGCACTGATCACATAATGGTGATATCATCACAGGTCCTTCCCACTTCTCTTCTCCACTGCTGAGATCTGACCCCTCCTGCACTGATCACATAAAGGTGACGCTATCACAGGCATTTTTGGTAATTTATCAATTCTGGCTGGGCATTTTTTTTAGGTCCCAGAAAGAGTACATGTCTGCTATGGCACTTGAGGGGAACCAGGGGTGTAGCTATAGGGGGTTCAGAGGTAGCAGTTGCTACCTGGCCCAGGAGCCTGAGGGGGCCCAAAGACATTTGTGCCACATAAGAAGACACCTGTATTATATAAAATGCACACTGGTTAAGTTACAGCTCTGGCTGGAGGGAAGGGGTAAGGTCAAGAATTTGGCATGGCAGGTGGGGTGGGGGGTGCTGTTTCAATTTTTGCCTCAGGAAGGCTATGTGCTTCCCTGCCCCTGGCCACAAAACATTTAGGGAAGGGGGGCCCAAGTTGAACTCTTGCACCAAGGCCCATGTGTCACTTTGGGGAGTGGGGGAAAACTCCCCACTGCATAGCGTGGGTAAACGGGAATACAACTAGGCCTGGACACCAGGAAAAGGGAGCAGGTCACCTCCTAAGCCTCCCTAAGGGTCCATTCACACGTCCGCAAATGGGTCCGCATCCATTCTGCAATTTTGCGGAATGGGTGCGGACCCATTCATTTTCCATGGGGACAGAATGGATGCGGACAGCACACAGTGTGCTGTCCGCATCCGCATTTGCGGAGCGCGGCCCCGATCTTCGGGTCCGCAGCTCCGCAAAAGATAGAACATGTCCAATTCTTGTCTGCAGCTGCGGACAAGAATAGGGATTTCTATAGGGGTGCCAGGTGGGTGTGTTGCGGACCCGCAATTTGCGGGTCCGCAACACACCACAGACGTGTGATCGGAGCCTAATCCTGGCCCTGACTCCTAACTGTATGAGCAGACCCAGATGGTAGGTGGTCTCATGCACAGGAACCTCGGACCCTGAGTCGCCCTGATGATCCCTGAATAAAGGTTAGGAGCTAGGGAGAACATGTTCCTCCACAACACAGACGAACAGGAGTCTCACAGGCCAAGCAACAAAGGTAAGGGAATACAGTGAGCAGCAACTGGGTCGGCAGGTAAGAACCCAGTGATACAACAACACACCGGAACAACAAGCACTTACCTGCCGCAGCAACAGGGTGAAACACCAGCACCAAGACTACCTGGACCCCCATGCGGACCGAATGCATGGCGGCCCTAGGCAGAGCTGCTTACTGACTTGTGGTTCCTCCTCCGGGGAACACAGGGGCCCTCTCATGAAGGCACAGACAGACAGGGGAATATCTAGAAATCATGCTGGACAACACACCAAACAAACCAGACATGGAACACAACACTAGACATAAGAACACACCCTGTACATAAACCCTCACCAAACATATACAAGGGAAGGAAGGGGAAAATACATAAGGATGACATCGGATGACCTCGATGTCTAACTAGGTGGCCCTCACACTGGAAGGATGAAATATCCAGGGCAGGAGCATAGCTCCAATACACACTAAGGCTGGATAACTACTGACCTCGTACTCACAACACCAGATTAAGAAGAGCCATGAGGCCACATCCAGAACACACCTAGCCAGGAAGTTAACCCTCCAGCACCAGACAGGGAAAGAACCAGAAGAAGGAGGAAAGCACAAACATGCTGCACCACAACGTGTTGCCACTGGCAACCAGCATTCACAGCTAACGTGTCAAGGCACACAACGACAAGACTGACACAGCCGTGACACCATGAGCCTTTTAGCTACATCCCTGTGGGGCACTGTGGGTGTCAATTATGGCACAACTATGGATATGGTGGAGACTTATAGAGGGTTTCGGCTGAAATTTATAGAACATTTATCTGTTATGGGGGACCTGTGACTGGCATGTGTAGTGAGGAATGGCTGGCACTTGTGGAGGAGCAACTAAACTATGGCAAGCTGTTATGAAGGCAGTGGATAAATTGTTTTTGGGCACTGACTGACACTAATATAGCACTTTTAATGGCTGTCTCTTATGGTAGCACTGTGGTTGCTCTGTTAGATGGGCATAGTGGCTAGCACTTATGGGGGCACTGTGGATGGCATGTGTAGGGGCACCATGGTTGTCATCTTTGGCATCAGTGTGGATAGCTTTTATGTTAGCAATATTGCTAGGAGTGGTACAGTGGCTGGCAGTTATGGAGCTATCACCCCTGGCATCACTGTGGATAACACCTGTGGGGGGTCAGTATTGCTGGGATTTTTTGAGGAACTATGGCTGCCAGTTACAGAGACAGCAGATGAAACCTATGGGGGCATTGGTTGGTACTTATATGGCATTGCCGCTCACTATCTCTAATGGGGAGACTGTGGATAGCACAAGGGGCCCATAATTCTAGGATCTTTAGGAGTGGTGTGGTTGGCACTAACTATGGTTGGCAGTTATTGATGTAATCCCAGACACTTGACTAAATGTATGAGGGCTCAGTCTGGCACTTATGTTATAGGGGCACAATGAGGGCACGGGGACTGCGAATTGTGGTGTTATTGCAGTACTGTGATGATACTGACATGCGAAAAATCTGTTCCAATGTACATCTTGGGCCTCATTTACCAAGCACTGTCTTTGTTGCCCATAGCAACAGAGCTCGGCTTTCATTTCTTTAACTGCTCTGGAAAAATAAAGTTGCTCTCTGATTGGTTGCTATGGGCAATGAAGACAGTATTACTGGTAGATAGCGTTGATGAATAAGCACCCATTCGTCAAGGGGGAGGTGCGTCTATGTTATTATTTATTGTATGTAAAATGGGACATGCGCCTACATTTGAAACTTTCCAAAGCCATAGAACTGGTGTAGAAGATTGATCCATTCGCCCCACAGTGTTCACCTGAACAGTTGTTGACCCTTGGCGTCTCCAGTGACTGTTCTCATTCGGTGCAATGGTGCTGGGACTCCTACCACTGCTAAGAGTCCTAGCAATGCTCTGCTAACTTGGTTATTTCATAATGAATTTCATTTTAAGGGGTATTTCCATTTGGGACATTTATGACATAACCATATGATAAAATCCCCCGAAGTGTACAGACTTCATTCACCGCTATGGAAATTCAGAAAATAGTTGAGCTCTGGTTTGGCCCTTTTCAGGAGTCCCATAGTGGTGAATGGAGAGGTGGCCGCGCTTGTGCTGCTTTTTCTCCATACGCTGCTATGGGACGTCCGAAAACAGACGAGCTCGGTCGCTATATTTGGAACTCCCATAGCAATGAATGGAGTGGATTCAACACATGCGCAACGTGCTCTCGTTTTACTTCGAACCCCTGTTCTGGACATATAAGCAGGTCCCAAAGGTGGGACTTGCACCTATCAGACATTTATGGCACATCCTATCAATATATACCATATATGTCCCAGATGGGAATACCCCTTTAACTTCCTCCCTGAGAAAATCATGCATATACCCCTGAAACCAAAGAACGCAAATGAAAGAAACAGAATAAAGACACAGCAAACATTAATTGGGGGATAAATGGCCAAATTGTTTATTTAAAATATTAAAAATGGCAAACCCCCGACTCACGTAGAGTCTCCCTCCAGCACTCAGGAGAGGAAAACCCCCTGTGGAGGAAACCTCTAGGGAACCATGGCTGGAGGGATGCCCTTCCCTTGGACTTAGAGGGTAATGCCACTATGTGGCTGCCACATAAATAGTAAGGATGGGGGTGTGCAGCAGCCGGGATGATCTGATTGGTAGACGGATGTCTCTTTCCTCCCACTGGGCGATGGGCTTCCTGCTAGAACCTCCAAATTTCGTCACGGTGCGGTGGGTTGGGGTAGTCAAGGTCCTCAGGTCATCAAGTACAGCACCAAATATGGCTGCTCACTTGCTTTTTACAAGGGTTCTTCCCTTATGACACACGTGCTTGTGATGTCATAGGTGTCTATGACTAATGTTGGTGTCAGGGTTCTGAAGGGTTAACCCTTTAGTGTCACTGTGCCTTACTGCAGTGGCCCTTAACCCCTTCCTGACCGGACATTGTCAATATACTGCGCCATATATTTATGGTCCCGCGACGATCGCAGGGTTTCCTCCTTCGGTGGAGCATGTTTGTTCTGTCACTCACAGCCACTGGTCCAGGTGCCGACACTGAGTACCTGGACCATTGGCTCTTACTTAACCCTTTCCAGACTGCACCATGTAAATGAACAGACTAACAGCATGGTGTGGTCAGTTTTATATGTTACCCTTAATCCTATCCTGGGACCGCACTTGAGGATGGCACAGCCATGAAACAGACACTTGCATCTTGACTTTACCCAAGATGGAGGCGCAGTGCTTAGCGGTTACAGTTACCATTGGGCACAATATATCAAGGCGAGAAGAACAGAACTGGATCGCACATCCACAATGCTATGCTTAGATCTAATTAGACTCGCTTCTCAGCGCAATATTAGGGCTCGTTCACACACGAGGTTTCGTGGTTCTGTTTGCGGACCCATTGAAATGAATGGGACTGCATCCGTGATGCGGAATAGCCACGGAAAGGGACCCGTGTATTGCGGATCCGCAATATGGGCACGGGCTTCACACGGTCGTGTGAACGAGCCCTTAAAGTGTACAGCCCCCTATACTGCATGCTGTACAAGAGGCATTAGTGTACATTTTGATCAAAAGGCATAAGCCCACTCACCACGCCAAGGTCGCCTCTTTGAGTGGGACCTACTCTGACAAAAATGGGCAGCACAATGCGGTGACAAAGCGACACTGCCCTAGTAGGCGGCAGGACCCAGGAGTCACACAGCACCATTGGGCATAATGCTTGATGGTTACATTGTTATTATAAACTTGGCGGTTGCTACGGGCAACTGAACAGTCTATCGGGTAAACAGCTTGCAGGTGTCAGTCTTTCACGGAGGCACACCGCCCTATAGTCGCAGATCTCTGTCTGAGGGCACTTGGTTGCAGTTTCTGACATCTCACACTAATAGGATGTGGCGGGGCACGTGGATCAGGGTTCTCTCGTCAGGGCCACGCTATGGAGGAAATTAGACACTCTCTTCCCTCCTCCCAACTGTCATCTTCTCCTCAACTGCCTCTTGCTGTCTTCTCTCAATGACTGAGCTTAGACATCTGAATGGTGCTGGCCGGCCCTTTACACATCAGACACAAGAAGACGGGTGACAGAGGACAGCCATGATACATGACAGCTGGGCTTCCTCTGCACTCTCAGGGACACCGGCTCTTACACTGAAACCATGGATGAAATAATTTAAAGGGGAAGCACCACCCCGTTACAAGCGGCAGTATGGTGGCAACTTCAATTCCGCTGCACAGTGGATGAGTCTTTTGCTTTTGGCTCCATCCACTGTTTTGAATCCAGGCTGCTGAAAACAGCTAATCGGTGGGGTGTCAGGTCCCCACTTGGGTTGCCACCTGCCTGGTAAACCACTGGCCGAGCTGGTATTACCGGTAATCTGCTGGGAAAAGTGGCAACCCTACATGCAGTTCATCCATTATAGAATAGATTAGGTGATGGAAAACATAATCTATATACCAGCGTCAAGAGAGATTACAGGGGAGCGGAGAAGACTACAACTCCCAGCATGCCCAGGTTGTTATTATAGGATATCAGAGGATGTTTCAGGAAGGAGTTCTATAATGAGAGTACTACAACTCACAGCATGTTGAGGCTGATATAATGTGACAGGAGAGCACATTACAGGGAGGAGGTATAAGAGGAGAGGGCTACAACTTACTGCATGTCCAGGCTATTATTATGGGATATCAGAGGAAGGCAGGGGGGATAAGTGGAGAGAACTACAGCTCCCAGCATGTCCAGTCTGTTATATTATATACGAGTGTATTACAAGAATGAGGTTGAGGAGAAGAGAACTACAAATCCCATCATGTCCAGGTCTTTATTATAGGATATCAGAGGGTATTTCAGCGAGGGGTATAAGAGGAGAGGATTACAACTCCTAGCATGTCCAGGCAGGTATTATAGGATATCAGAGGATATTTCAGGGAGGGGGTATGAGAGGACTACTTAGAGCACCATTCTATATAATACAGAGAGAGCCACTATATACAGTATACTATAGGGGGAATCATAATATATATACTACAGAGACCATTATATATACTATCAATACAGAGGGGGTGCTATACTAGGAGGGGGGAGGTGAATGAGAGCATCCTAGCACTATAGTGGGCATTATAATATAGGTGGCATTATACATATGGGCACTATGGGGGGTGTATTATATGTAGTATCACTACAGGGGGCATTATAATACTGCACTGCAGCAGGGCTCTCTAAATACTGGGGCTACTACAAGGGGGCATTATAACTACTGGGGACACTATAGGCAGCTTTATTACTACCAGGGACCTTATGGGGCATTATTAGTATTGGGGGGGAATTTGGAGGCATTATTATTTGGCATAATATGGAGGGCATTACTACTAATGGGGTTGGGGGTACTGAAGGGGGCACTATTACTACTGGGGGCAGTCTGGGAGCACAGTTACTATGGGGACTATCTGTATGGTACTATAATACAGCATAGTATTGGAGAGCACAGTAGGGACAGTATTGGTAGCAGCAAGATAACAATGGGACACCAGGAGGAGGTAGATGATGTAATAGTGAGGAATCTAAAATCTCTATTAAGGGCTCATGCACACAAGTATGTGTGCCTCGTGCCCGTATTGCAGACCGCAAACAGCGAGTATGCAATATACAGGCACCGGCCATGTGCAGGTCATACTGAGGATGAATGGATCGGCAATCTATAAGATATGGTGCGTTGTGGAGCGAAGGCATGGCTCGGAAGCCCATGGATTCACTACGAAGCGCTCCAGTGGTATTTAGATCCGTGCCCTCGCACAGCAAAGAAATATATATTTGCGGTGCGGAATACATCTTGCGAATAACGGACCCATTCAAGTGAATGGGTCCGCATCCGCAAACAGCGTGCACTTGGTCAGTACCCGTGCATTGAGGACCACTATTGGGGATCTGCAGTGGGGGCAGGGGGCACACACGCTCGTGTGCATGAGCCCTATCTATATGACTAGTTATGAAAATTGGACTTTATATTTGTGTGGGGGTGGGGGGCCCAGTAATGAGTTTTGCCATGAGGCCCCATGATTTCTATGTATGCTCCTGAGCATGGACAAAATTGCTGACAGGCTCCCTTAAAGGGGTTGTGCCACAAAAAAACTATTCTACATTTTTCCAAAAAGCAACTAGATTTGAATAACTTTTGTAATTGCATTTGAAAATTTAGAATATCTATTGAGCTATTCAATAAAACGTATCCGTATTTCACCACCTGTCCATTCTTTTCCTTGTTTTTCTGTCCACCTCACTGAGGCGCAATTTAAGGCCTCATGCACACGGCCATTGTGCGGCCATTCCATGCATTGGGGACCGCAATTTGAATGGGTCCGCGATCCGTCCGCACCGCAAAAAAATAGAACATATTCTATTTTTTTAGCGGTGCGGGGGCATGGAGAGAAACACCACGGAAGCACTCCGTAGTGCTTCCGTGGGGTTCCGTGCCTCCGTTCCGCACCGCAGCTCCGGATTTACTTGAATGGGTCCGCATCCGTGATGCAGGGAGCACGTGGCCGGGGCCCACATATTGCGGACTCGCTGTTTGCGGGGCACAATACGGTCACGAACGGGCAACGGGCGTGTGCATGAGACCTAAGACTTCAATTGCAACCAGCCATATGTTCTGTAAGAAGCTGTGACAGGAAGAGAGCTGCAGCAGAAAGGACACACACCCTGAGCTGCCAGACTGAAGAGAATCTAGCAGAACAATTCGAGCTATGAATGGGGAGATCTCTGGATCCATGACAGGACTGGTTCTAGCTATATTAGAAAGAGATTTTCATATAGTATACAATGCTTGATTTTCATGGGATTACCCCTTTAACTTTTTATTGCATGCATTGTTACAATGTGACAATATTTTTTATGGTTTGCAATTACTTTATTTAAAAGGCTGATTGTTATTTTTTTGAGGAGGTTTTTTTCTATTACATATAAAATCTTGTATTTCTCAAATATTTTTACAACAGAGGACTTGAAGCTGCGATCTCTCAGTTGTATTTGTAATGCTTCGAAACCCCTGTCACAAATGACAAGCAATCTATTAGGGCACAGTTCCTCAACCCCAGTGCTAAGGGTCCACCTGTTGTCATGATTTGAGAATATCCCACAGAAAGAATATCTGTGGTAATTCCCGATGCATAAACACTTATTATATCACCTGCTCAATATTAAGGAAAGCAGGTGGGCCCTGAGAACTGGAGATGAGGAACACTGTATTAGACCATGCTAGAGGCAGATACCTATGGCAGACTGGGAGCCTTTAGTAGGCCCCTTGTGATACCCTATGCAATGAATAGGGTATTTCAAATTTATTAGATCTTTTCATGGGAGAACACTAAAGATATGACACTTTGATACGATGTAAAGTAGTCAGTGTACAGCTTGCAACAGTGTAAATTTGGTGTGCCCTCAAAATAACTCAACACACAGACATTAATGTCTAAACCACTGACAACAAAAGTGAGTACACCCCTAAGTGAAAATGGCCAAATTGTGCCCAAAGTGTCAATATTGATGTGGCCACCATTATTTTTCAGCACTGTCGTAACTCTCTTGGGCATGGAGTTCACTAGAGCTTCACAGGTTGTCACTGGAATCCTCTTCCATTCCTCCATGATGACATCACTGAGCAGCTGGTGGATGTTAGAGACCTTGCGCTCCTCCACCTTCCGTTTGAGGATGCCCCACAGATGCTCAACAGGGTTTAGGTCTAGAGACATGCTTGGCCAGTCCAGCACCTCAGTTTCTTTAGCAGGGCAGTGGTCATCTTGGAGGTGTGTTTGGGGTCGTTATCATGTTGGAATACTGCCCTGTGTCCGAGTTTCCGAAGGGAAGGGATCATGCTCTGCTTCAGTATGTCACAGTACATGTTGGCATTCATGGTTCCCTCAATGAACTGTAGCTCCCACAGCCAGCAGCACTTATGCAGCCCCAAACAATTACACTCTCATCACCTTGCATGACTGTAGGCAAGAGACACTTGTCTTTGCACTCCTCACCTGGTTGACGCCACACACGCTTGACACCATCTGAACCAAATAAGTTTATCTTGGTCTCATCAGACCACAGGACATGGTTCCAGTAATTCATGTCCTTAGGCTGCTTGTCTTCAGCAAACTGTTTGCAGGCTTTCTTGTGCATCATCTTGGCTTCCTTCTGGGACGACATATGGTCTGAGCACTGACAGACTGACCCCACCCCCCACCCCTTTAACCTGTGCAGCAATGCTGGCAGCACTCATATGTCTATTTTGAAAAGACAACCTCCGGATATGACGCTGATCACGTGCACTCAACTTCTTTGGTCGACCATGGTGAGACCTGTTCTGAGTGGAACCTGTCTTATTAAACCTCTGTATGGTCTTAGCCACCGTGCTGCAGCTTAGTTTTAGGATGTTGGCAATCTTCTTGTAGCCTAGGCCATGTATTTAGCAACAATTCTTTTTTTTCATTTCCTCAGAGAGTTCGATGCCATGAGGTGCCATGTTGAACTTCCAGTGATTAGTCTCACACCTGAGACTTTGTAACACTAATGAGTCACATGACACCCGGCAGGTAAAAAGGCTAATTGGGCACAATCTGGCCATTTTCACTTAGGGGTGTACTCACTTTTGTTGCCAGCGGTTTAGACATTAATAGCTGTGTGTTGAGTTATTTTGAGGGCACACCAAATGTACACTGTTATACAAGCTGTACACTGACTACTTTACATTGCATCAAAGTGTCAGATCTTCAGTGTTGTCCTATGAAAAGATATAATAAAATATTTACAAAAATGTGAGGGGTGTAATCACTTTTGTGAGATACTGTAATGTTATGCTATATTATTTACATTACATTTTACTCCTTGGTAGCGATCTCTGCAATTTATCCTTCTAGTCCATCTTCTCCTTCATACAATGGTGGACTAACATACTCAGCATCTTGTTTGCTCCCTTTGTTTCTTCTCCCCTTCCCTCAGTACCAGCCTAGTGAAGTGGTCCAGACACCTTTCATTCATTCTTCCATATTTCTAAGACAATGGAGAAAGATATCGTATCAGCATTACATACCATATGTATCGCTATGGCTATATGTGCTTCCAGGGGAGGAAGCAGGAAAACAAGAGCTAATTTCAATGCAGCCTCAAAGAGGACCTTTCATGGGTCCGAAAATTGTAAGATAACTATCTGGACATATAGAGCAGCGCCCAGGGATCTCCCTGCACTTACTATTATCCCTGGGCGCCGCTCCGTTCGTCCGCTGTGGCCCCGTTACCTTCTCCCGCGCTGTATGGTAATTGCTACTATCGGTTCAGCAGTAAGGAGTCTGCCCTGTTTCTCCCTGGGCGTTTTCTCCCTGGCTGTGAGCTCTGCACTGCGATTGGACAGCGCTACAACCTGGGAGAAGGAACGATAGCAATTGCCATACAGCGCGGGAGAAAGTAACGGGGCCACAGCGGGCGAACAGAGCGGCGCCCAGGCATAATAGTAATTGCAGTGAGATCCCTGGGCGCCGCTCTACATGTCCAGATAGTTATCTTACAATGTTCGGACCCATAAAGGTCCTCTATAAGCTTCATTCACACATCAGTGTTTGGTCAGTGATTTTCATTAGTGACTGTGAGCCAAAATCAGGATTGGAGCCTCCACAGACATAAGGTATAAGGGAAAGATCTGCACCTGTTCTGTGTTTAGTTTTTGGCCCAACATCACTGATGGAAAATCACTGACCAAACACTGACTGTGTGAATGAGGCTTTAGACCTGTATTAAGTCTCATTCACACGTCCGTGTCCGTGCTTAAATCCGTGAAAAGGTGGTCAGTGATGCCTCCATGAAGCTACCCTAGAAGGATCTGTGTGTGGTCCATGTGTGTTTTTGCTGTCCATGTGTCATCCGTGTTTCACTGACACTGCACAGCTGAAAAATAATTTTCAAAGCATCTCTTCCTAATGATCCATGAAACACGGATTGCATCTGTGTTGCACCCGTGTTTTTCACTGACCCATAGACTATAATTGGCATGATGGATCAGTGAACATGGACAAAATAGAGCATGCATCCGTGCTAAAAACACGGACTCACCGACTGTGGTAAAAAAAACTGATGTGTGGATACACACATTAAAATGAATGGGTATGTGTGCTGTCCGTGGAGAACACGTACAGCACACGTATGTGAAATACTAACGTGTGAATGAGGCTTTAGACAGGCAGATTTTCTGCCAGATGGTCACTAACGAGTGTTCGTAATAATCATCTGGCAGTGCTGCCGATTTACCGATTGCTCGTTCATCGGACAATCCAACAGGGTTAAAAATGATCATTTGCAGGCGGCAGATCGTGGTGTCTAATTATGATCTGCTGCCGGCAAACAATGATATGATTCAGTATATAATAGCATGTAATAGAAGCGGTCTTCTCTACTAGCGAGCAGGCGATTTCTGGGAAGAAACGCTTCCGTCTCGTAATCGCCGGCAGAATGATGCTGTCTAATACAGCCTTTAGAGATGCAGGTGCTTTATCTCATGTGAGCTGCTGCCCTTCAGATAAGCTGATAAGTGAGAAAAAAAAAGGTTTACATTTGTGGGCTAACGGCTTTGAAAATAGCCTTCACATATCTATGATGGTCCCACCAACAGTTTTTCTGACACAAAGAGGAAGATTTATCAAGAATGGCGGATTAATACACCAGTCTGTATCTCCCTGCACTGGTGTGAAATGCTCCTAAATTATTGAGAGGCAGATGCGCCATAAATTGAAGTCTACCGCAGCCAGGAGCTGGCGCAGACTTCAGCGATAATTTCTGACCGTTTCTGACAAAATATAAGGTAAATGCAGCAGGCGACGTGAAGTCCTGCACCTCGTGCTAAGCCCTTTCCTTTTTTCTTGCCACATTATAAAAGTGGCAAGAAACCTAAAAAATTGCATATTGTGGTGCACATATGGCATGCGGCATAATGTGAGACTTTTTTACACCACACTGTAAACTCTTTAATAAATGTCCCTTAAAGTTTGGCTGATATTATAAGTATTCTCTGCCACTTTACTTCTTTGTGGTAAATCAACCTGACACTGGTTTGTAGGGAGAACTGTATTACCCAATAGTTCTTTATATGTGCCACTCAGTCTGGCATAACACTCAGTCGGTGTTCCAGTCTTCATAGATTTATTTATGAAGGGGAAAACATGTAGTGCCCTGAAGCAGAGGAAATTTGAAGTCTGGACATTTGTGGACATTTGTTCCTATTTCCCTAAGTCATCAGCTCCTCACTTTATTTTACTTTAAATTGCTAATTTGTACTGATTTATACTGTTTAATACTGTGTAACTACATTTTATATGTTTGTTGTGATATGTCCTGTTCATTTGCACTGTATTTGCACAGCACTGTTGAAAGGATTAATTAATACTATGAGACTTTTGGGACTTTCTAGCTAATAATGAGAAGCTGGTAATTTTCCACAGTTACCATAAGTTTTTTTTTTTTATATATTTATTTATTCTTTTTTTTTTTCCAATACAAAATGTAAAAATAAAACAATTTGACAATACAAAAATCCGGATTCCTTAATAAACATTCTGCCAAAAATGGTCAAAAACTGCCAAAAACGGTCAATATAATATAATAAAATACAGTAAACAAAGACATTACAAAGCTGGTAAATGGTGTACTCTGTTTTGGGAGGTTCCCAAGCTCCTAATTGAGATTCAGTCTATCCGGATTGATTGTCACCTGCATTAAGTTCAGCCCCCCCCCCCCCCCCCTTTGTGGTCCTCTTGGTGCCTGCCGCTGGTAACGGCTACTCTCATCTCTCTCTCTCACCCCCCCCCCCCCCCCCAAGCAACGACACCACTCATCCACTGCCGGCAACATATTCCTCAAACCTCTCGATCCATGCCAGTAAGTTGTTCCACTCCATGATGTTGGGTGCTCTTTTTGAGCCCCACTCTCTCGCAATGATCACTCTTGCTATCATAAGTCCTCTTATCCAGACCCATTTTTTCTTTTAGTCTCTAATTAATAATGGCATACTACCTAGGACAGCCACTTCCGGATTAAGTGGAAGAGATATTAAAGACTTTGCACTTAGAACACGGAAAACCTCACTCCAATAGAATTGCACAACTCCATAACATATGCATATAGTCTGCAGACTCTTCACTACATTTCCAGCAATTTGGTTCTCACTCTTTATAAATCTTACTTAACAATGTAGGAGTCATATATATTCTATGGATAATATTAAAATAAATTAGCCTAAAGTGGCTAGAGATCTTTGTCTTTTTTATATTTTTATGTATACCATAAGGTTTAAAGAAGGAAAAAAGGTTTTGTAGGGAAAAAGCCAGACTTGTTTACCACTAAAACCAGACAGATTAACCTTTTAACCCCATGGTAACATATGACATACTAGTATGTCGTAGAGGGAAGTAACTTACCACAAATTGACGTACTAGTACGTCATGATGATCGGGCAGGCACAGGAACTGTACGCGTCTGATCAATGCAGGGGTCCAGCTGTGACTGATAGCCAGGCCCCTGCTGTATCCACCGGCATTGCTGTAAACGCTGATGCTGGAGGATTAACCCCTCATATGCCACAATCAATGCTGACCGCGGCATATAAGAGGATCGCAGAGGGAGGGGACTGCTTCTCCCTCGGCCCAGCGCGCTGCAGTGACAGGAGGGTGATGGCAGCGATCACAGCCCCAGGCCTCACAAAGGCCTCGGGATCTGCCATGTACAGAAACCTGTGAGACCCAGCCCCCAGGCTCGGTTTCACAGGCACACTGTCAGTGTAAAACTGTCAGTTTCAATGTAGTACTATACAGCATTTATTGTACTACATTGAAACAGGAATCAGACCCTGAAATGTTGAAGTCCCTGTACTAGGACACAAATAAAAAGTGAAAGAAAAAAAAAGTGTTTCACAAAAATAAAACAAATAAAAGTTTGCAGTAATAAAAAGTGCCCTTTCCCTTCATCAAGCGACTTTTAATAAACAAATTAAATAAAAATAGACATATTAGAAATCGCAACGTCCATAACAAGCAATTCTATAAAAATATCACATGAACACCATAAAAATAAAATAAAAAAACTGCCAAAACAGCCATTTTTTGGTCAATTTGCCCTCCCCCAAAAAAAATTCATATTGAAGGATCAAAAATCTTATGTAGCTAAAAATGGTACCAAAAAACCAGACTTTTCTCACAAAAAACAAGCCCCTACACAAGATGATCGGCAGAAAAAATATATATATGGCGTTCAGAAAATGGAGACACAAAAACATGATTTTTTTAAAAAAATGCTTTTTTTGTGTGCAAAACTGAAAGAAATGAATAAAAAAATAGACATATTAGTTATCACTGCATCTATAACAGTCAGCGCTATAAAAGTATTACACGATTTACCCCCTCAGGTGAATGCTGTGAAAAAAAAATTAAAATAAAAATTGTGCCAAAACAGCCATTTTTTGGTCACCTTGCCCCAAAAAAGCGTTATACTGGACATTTAAAAAAATCTTATGTACCCAAAAATGGCACCAATAAAAACATCAACTCTTCCCGCAAAAAATAAGCCTCCAAACAAGACAATCGGCAGAAAAATAGAAAATGTTTGGCTTTCAGAAAATGAAGGCACAAAAGCATGATTTAAAAAAAAATTTTTTATGTAAAACTGAAACAAAAGAATAAAATAGACATATTTGTTATAATCGCATCCGTAACAACCTGCACTTTAAAAATAAACACATGATCTATCCTGTCTGGTGAATGCTTTTTATGAGGGCTACCTTCCCTCATAAAAAGTGTAATATTGAGTGATCAAAAATCATATATATTCCAAAATCCATATGTTGCTCCTTCCCTTCTGCGTCCTACTGCGTGCCCATACAGCAGTTTCCGACCACATATAGGGTGTTTCTGTAAACTGCAGAATCAGGGTAATAATGGGTTAAAATGGAAAATCTCCTTTAATTCTTGTGGAACACCTAAAGGGTTAACAAAGTTTGTAAAATCATGTTTAAATAACTTGAAGGGTGGTGTAGTTTCTAAAATGGGTCATTTATGGGTGGTTTCTATTATGTAACCCCACAAAGTTACTTTATAACTGAATTGGTCTTTTATAATGGTCTTTTGGAAATTTTCTTAAAAAATATTTAAATTGCATCTAAAATTGTACTCCATCTAGCATCCAAAACAAAATGACACTTACAAAATGATGCCAGCATAAAGTAGACATATGGGAAATGTAAAGTAATAACTATTTTATGAGGTATCACTATCTGTCTTAAAAGCAGAAAAATAGAAATTTTCAAAAATATTTTTTTATAAATTAGATGAAATATATCAACTCAAAGTCACCACTCTGCTGAAGTACAATGTGTCATCAGAAAACAGTCTAAGAATGGCTTGGATAAGTAAAAGTGTTACCATATAAATTGACACGTCAGATTTTCAAAATTTGGACTGGTCCTTAAAGGGGTTATCCCATGGCTAATGCTCAAAATAAGACATCATATAGAACAGGGCTGGCCAACCTGCGGCTCTCCAGCTGTTGCAAAACTACAACTCCCAGCATGCCCAGACAGCCTACAACTATCCGCCTACAGCAGGGCATGGTGGGAATTGTAGTTTTACAACAGCTGGAGAGCCACAGGTTGGCCAGCCCTGATATAGAACATGACAATCTCTTTCTAAGGCCTCATGCACACGACCGTTCCGTTTTTTGCGGTCCACAAATCGCGGATCCGCAAAAAACGGAAGCCACCCGCGTGCCTTCCGCAATTTGTGGAACAGAACGGGCGGCCTATTGTAGAAATGCCTATTCTTGTCAGCAAAACGAACAAGAATAGGATATGTTATTTTTTTTTTTGCGGGGCTACGGAACGGAGCAACGGATGCGGACAGCACACGGAGTGCTGTCCACATCTTTTGCGGCCCCATTAAAGTGAATGGGTCCGCATCCGAGCCGCAAAAATGGCGGCTTGGATGCGGACCAAAACAACTGTCGTGTGCATGAGGCCTAAGGGTACTTTCACACTAACTGATCAGTTTTATCCCCATGCATTCTGAATGGAGAGCAATCCGTTCAGGATGCATCAGGATGTCTTCAGTTCAGTCTTTTTGACTGATCAGGACAGAGATAAAACTGCAGCATGCTACGGTTTTATCTCCGGCCAAAAAAACTGAACACTTGCCTGAATGCCGGAATGCCGGATCCATCCTTCCGGTCTGCGCATGTGAAAATGTGAAAAAAATAAATGCCGGATCCATTTTTCCGGATGACACCGGAAAGACGAATCCGACATTTCAATGCATTTGTAAGACGGATCAGGATCCTGATCAGTCTTACAAATGCCATCAAGCATACGTTTTGCCGGGTCCGGCAGGCAGTTCCGGCGATGGAACTGCTTACCGGATCACTCTGCCACAAGAGTGAAAGTAGCCTAACAAAGCAAGAACCAGCCCTGTACCTCACATGGATCCAGAGATCTCCCCATTCATTGCTCCTACTAGATTTATATCAAGCTGGCAGCTCAAGGGGAGTGTCTTTTCTGCTGTCCATGCTCTCCCAATCACAATTCAGGAGGCAGTTGAACAGGACAAAGAAATAATAAAAAGAACAATGAGCAGGTGGTGCTATACATGTACATTTTATTGAATAACTATGCTATATTTTTTATTACATGCAATTACAAAAGAATTCAGATCCAGGTGCTGGTTTGAAAACTGTAGAAAATGTTTCATGGGACAAACCTTTAGGATGACAAATAGCTTGGTTCTGAAGGGGTTAAATGTCAGGTGTAGCTATATTATGTCTGAAGACTTGTTTTTGTCTGGAAAAACTGCTATGTCATTGTCATTGAGTATTATGCAAGTCTATGAGAGACCAGAATTGTAACATTGTATCTGTTTGTGCTGAGTTTCTCCACTCCACCCCTCCCACTCAGGGCCGGCATTGGGGGGGGGGGGGGGGGGCAAACAGGACAATTGCCCATGGCTCCCTGGTGTTAGGCCTCTTTCACACTTGCGTTGTCCGGATCCGGCGTGTACTCCACTTGCCGGAATTACACTCCGGATCCGGAAAAACGCAAGTGTACTGAAAGCATTTGAAGACGGAACCGTCTTCCAAATGCGTTCAGTGTTACTATGGCACCCAGGACGCTATTAAAGTCCTGGTTGCCATAGTAGGAGCGGGGAGCGGGGGAGCGGTATACTTACAGTCCGTGCGGCTCCCGGGGCGCTCCAGAGTGACGTCAGAGCGCCCCATGCGCTTGGATGACGTGATCCATGTGATCACATAATCCATGCGCTTGGGGCGCCCTGACGTCACTCTGGAGCACCCCGGGAGCCGCACGGACGGTAAGTATGCTGCTCCCCCGCTCCCCGCTACACTTTACCATGGCTGCCAGGACTTTAGCGTCCCGGCAGCCATGGTAACCACTCTGAAAAAGCTAAATGTCGGCTCCGGCAATGCGCCGAAACGACGTTTAGCTTAAGGCCGGATCCGGATCAATGCCTTTCAATGGGCATTAATTCCGGATCCGGCCTTGCGGCAAGTGTTCCGGATTTTTGGCCGGAGCAAAAAGCGCAGCATGCTGCGGTATTTTCTCCGGCCAAAAAACGTTCCGTTCCGGAACTGAAGACATCCTGATGCATCCTGAACAGATTTCTCTCCATTCAGAATGCATTGGGATAATCCTGATCAGGATTCTTCCGGCATAGAGCCCCGACGACGGAACTCTATGCCGGAAGACAAGAACGCAGGTGTGAAAGAGCCCTTAAATACTTAAGAAGGCTGAGTGTGGGCGATTTTTTTTTTTGTTGCATTGAATTCCTCTATTTTCCTCCTCCACATGCTCCCCAGTGTCTCTCTACCATTCTGCAGTGGTCCCTGTAAGAACAGTCACAGCTGCTGTTCCCCTCCCGCACAGTCTCCCGTCTCACCAGACCTCTATGACTGCCCAGCATGCTGCATTATCCACAATCCTGAGTGATGCCACAGGCCGGCATCAGGACGTCTGTGTAGGCGGAGCTAAAATAGCTCTGCCCCCCATCCTTTACCTGCAATTGCTCCAGGCTGGAGGTGTGAGATGGGGAAACAGCTCTCCTTGTCTGAACACTGTTTGTGTGATTAAATTAAATGTTCTGGACTGACATTCTGCTGTTTGGTCACAAGATGCCGCTGTTTCCTAACACAGCTACAGACTGCACATATATCTCCATATTCATGAGAAAGGTGGGGTTTACACAGAGTCTGGGGAGAGGAGAAGGAGAGAGCAGCCATCTTAGAGGGAGGTGAAACTAAGGAACTGTGTGAGCAGAGAATCTGACAGCATCCAGGTGTTATAGCATCCCTCAGTGACCAGAGCTGCAGCTAATTGAAGCTGACCGTTCCCAGTACTCTGATTCTGTCTAGAGGAAGGGGGATTGCTTCCAGGAATGCTGATGAGAGCAGAGGAACAAAGCAACATACACTGCTGTACCGCATGCTTGTTGGAGAGACATTTGTTCTGTTCAGAGTCACCGGCGAATGCAAAGCAGACCCAGGTCGGTAAGATGGTGCACGCACCTCATCACAGTGTTGGCGCCTAGAGACTGAGACCAGGCCTTTAGTTAGTTAGTTAGAGTTTCTGTTTGTGTCTGGCCACAAGTGTTACTACTGTTCATTTCAAGGACTCAATAACGTAAAGTGACATTTCACATTGGAGAGTTGATAAAATCCTCACAAACTCAAGCCAGGCTGGCGTTTTCTTGATCAGGAGGAATACTCAGGCATGTGCTACAGGGCCAGTTATGGGAGGAGGAATACTGTAGAACTTGGTAAGATTGTAAGCTGTTGTGCTGCACCGCAGGATAGCCCGTAACACACACCCATACAGTGGTTCTTGTTTTTAGGCCCGCTAGTAGGTAAATTACTGCATTTTCCTCCTTCATCAATCGAAGGGCACCGCACTGTGCAGCACAAGGGTCTCAGACTTCGGGCTGGGTGTATATAATTTGATTGTTCCCAGCATTTGTGGTTGTGTTTATTGCCACATTTAAGTAAAATTCTGTTTTGGCAAAAGCTGGTGTTGCTTTCCTCGTTCGTGACTTCACTGTATCCTGGGGTGCCCACCCCAGTACGCGGCTTACAGAGGCCTAAACTTCATACTGAGATAACTGGGCTTTCTTCTGCATCCGACCCCCAGACTCTGACCTCAGCTCCTGGACTGCAGAGGGCTCCCAGGACCCTCTTATCAAAGCATCCCGCCTGTTCCCTCTCCAGCTGGTAAGTCCATGTAAAAGGCATGCAGCAGTGTCTGTGGAAGAGGGGGTGCAGAGCTGTTGGGGGATCACACTGTCATTGTAGCAGCCCTGCACTGCCCTTAAGTACTGATGGTCACTGACCTATGAGTTTCCACTGTCAGCTCTTTAATTCCCCTGTGACCCTCCTGTGTGCTCCCTGTGCCCGCTGTGTGTGCTCCCCTGTGCCTCCTGTGTGAGTTCCCTGTGCCCCCTGTGTGCGCTCCCTGTGCCCGCTGTGTGTGCTCCCTGTGCCCGCTGTGTGTGCTCCCTGTGTCCGCTGTGTATGCTCTCTGTGTGAGCTGTGTGAGCTTCCTGTACCCCCTGTGTGCGCTCCCTGTGCCCCCTCTGTGGGCTCTCTGTGTTTCGTATGTAAGCTCCCTGTGCCCCTGTGTGAGTTCCCACTTCCCTGTGTCCTGTGGGCTCTGTGTGACTCCAGGGCACAACCAAATGGCATGCTCGTGTGGTGCTTGTGACATGGCCACGCTGCATTCAATTACCACATGGATGTCTGGGCCATAGAGGGCTCTAGTTAAACTAATGAAGACGACATTGTTTAGGTGATCTGCATTGTTAAATGGGGGGAGCGGGTGTTGGAGTATAGATTAAGAAACTGAGTCCAAATTAGCAGTGTTTTTTTTTTTGTTTGTTTTTTTCAGTACTTGGGGGGAGCAGACCAGGGTTGCTAATATAGGAATCTTTTAAGCTATGACACACACTGAGGCCGTATCACAGCCAGATCCCCCATAGTGCGTCATCCATAGATCCCCATAGCAGTGTCATCCATAGATCCCCATAACAGTGTCATCCACAGATCCCGTATAACATTGTGTTATCCACAGGTCCCCCATAACAATGTCATCTACAGATCCCCCATAAGTGTGTCACCCACAGACCCCCATAGCAGTTTCATCCACAGATCCCCCATAACATTGTGTTATCCACAGGTCCCCCATAACAATGTCATCTACAGATCCCCCATAAGTGTGTCACCCACAGACCCCCATAGCAGTTTCATCCACAGATCCCCCATAACAGTGTGTCACCCACAGATCCCCCATATCAGTGTCATCCACAGATCCCCCATAACAGTGTGTCATCTACAGATCCCCTATAAAAGTGTGTCACCCACAGATCCCCCAATAATAGTGTCATCCACATATCCCTCAAAAAAGTGTCTCATTAACAGATCCCCCATAACAGTGTGTCATCCACAGGTCCCCTATAACAGTGTGTAATCCACAGGTCCCCCATAACAATGTGTCATCCACAGGCCCCCCATAACAGTGTGTCATCCACAGGTCCCCCATAACAATGTGTCATTCACAGGGCCCCCATAACAGTCGCAATGTAGTTATTCAGTGGCTCACGAATTAGTTATTATGGATAGAGGTACACCCAGAGACACTAACCACTGAGGAAGGAGCAGGGATACGCTCCGAAACGCGTCTGGTATTAAGGAACAGTGAGGAATATACAAGCCGGGATAACTGTGAATCGCTGTGGTTTATTGCTGTGCTAACTGCCAACCTTTAAAAAAAAAAAACATTTTCTACAGCCTCAGCATCTCCGAAAGAGGACCAATCACCAATCCCGAAACGAGTGGCGCACCACCCCTCCCAAATCACGTGGGACGCCACGTGATAAAAGCAAGCGACCACGTGGGGCGCCGCGTAGGTCCTTGCAGGACAAAGCAGAAAACAAAGCGGCGTGGAGCGGTAATGTAAACAGTCTCTCTTTTACTTCTATACAGGCTGAAATTTAAACGGCTAAATATCTAACGGTTAACCATTAACCCAATATGAGAATATCGGCATGAGGACTTTGTTCACAGCACACTAAGCGGACTTTTGAGGAACTGTATACCCCTATGCAAAGTGTGAATTTTAACTACAGCAATCTTCATATGACAAAATTTCCGTTGCAGATATAATAAGCACTCATTCATTGCTCAATACTGTAAAACAACATACTCCATCCACTTACAGTAGCTTGCTGTAGAATTTTAAATTGTGGTGTACCTGAATCAAAAATCTTTTCACCTAAAGTATTAACCCTTCTGAAACCTTATACCTGAAGTACTCAGCCTACCTATATAACTTATGTACTCAGCCTACCTATATAACTTATTTCTATGTACCCAGCTTGCACATAGCACTTTATGCATTCAGTCTGCACATAGCACTTCTATATATTTAAAAATACAACATCGAAGTACCTGAACTGATAATTTCAGTACATCCTACCCATTCACAATGTACTCAGCTTGCACATAGCACTTTTGTGTACCGAGCTTGCATATTGAACTTTGATATACTGAGCTTGCACATAGCACTTTGTATATTCAGCCTGAATTGACTTTTATATGTACTCAGCTTGCACATAGCATCCCACAAGTTCAAGAATACCTTCCAATTGTGACCATACAACATACCTTACATAACCATTTTTTGGTTTTTATTCTTCTTTTTTATCATTATTAAACATAATTTTATCAGAATTAAGATACTCATTATTCCATTTTTTACATGTGAGTGTGCCATCACATCTTAACAGTGTGTCATTCACAAATCCCCCATAACAGTGTGTTATCCACATATCCCCTATTACAGTGTCATCCACAGGTACCCCATAACAGTGTCATCCACAGGTACCTCATAACAGTGTCATCCACAGATCACCCATAACAGTGTGTCATCCACAGATCCCCCATAACAGTGTGTTATCCACATATCCCCTATAACAGTGTCATCCACAGGTACCCCATAACAGTGTCATCCACAGGTACCTCATAACAGTGTCATCCACAGATCCCCCATAACAGTGTGTCATCCACAGATCCCCCATAACAGTGTCATCCACAGGTACCCCATAACAGTGTCATCCAGAGGTACCTCATAACAGTGTCATCCACAGATCCCCCTTAACAGTGTGCATGTGCAGCATTATCTCCATTCACTGCTATGGAATTGCCAGTGATCAGCTATTTTCAGAACACTCACAGTATAAGGGTCCATTGCAAATTGCGGATCCGTAAAACACGAAAACTGGCAATGTGCGTTCTGCATTTTGCGGACAAGAATAGGACATGTTCTATTTTTTGCTGAACGGAAGTGTGGATCCGGAAGTGCGGATCCACAAATGCGGATAGCAAATTCCGGCCTCATTGAAAATGAATGGGTCCGCACCTGTTCCTCAAAATTGCAGAACGGATGCAGACCCATTTTGCGGACATGTGAACGGACCCTAATGAGGATGGTCATGCATGCACATTATGCTCTCCCTTCACTTCAGGGGCTCGGATGGGACAACCTATTTTTTTCAGCTTGTGGTTTTATATACTGCACCATGAAAAATAAGAAGTGCCCTGGCCATTCATAACGCGGGGTCCATGTCCAGAATTCCCATAAAAAATAGGAAGGAATGAAAATCCACTCCAAAACTACATCAACAACTGTTTTATAAAATGCGTCAGAAAAACAAATCGAAAAAAAAACTGATGCGAATTCCGCATTAGGTTTTTTTAAGCACAAAAAATACTCTGTGTGAACATACCTAAAGAGGCTGCAGGATCAGCAGCTTAAGCCTTGTTGACACGTCAGTTATTTGATCAGTTATTTCCATTATGGATCGTGAGCCAAAACCAGGAGTGGAGGTTTCACAGACATAAGGTATAAGGGAAAGATCTGCACCTGTTCTTTGTTTTTGATTCACACCTGGTTTTGGTTCACAATAACTGATGGAAATAACTGATCAAAAAACTGAGTTGTGAACAAGGCCTTACAGTGGAAAGTTCTGTCTGGTCCAATATTTTAGGATTTGTAGCCCCACTTTAAATTTTGCCCAGGGCCTCACTTTGTCTAAAACTGGCCCTGCTCCCACTAGAAGGTTCTAACTCAGCTAGAAAGTGTATATAAGGAGAGCAGACTACATGAGTGACCAGAAGAAGACGCTAAAATGGGGATGCTGAGCCGCAGACCATTGGTCACCAACTCTATGACGAAGTAACCAGCCGGACTACTGAGCCACAGACCAGGGTACCAGCCTTCTAAGAGAGAGAGGGACAGCTAGTATAGACCTTTCCTCAGCATCAAACCCTTCTTCTGCCAGGCAGGAGACTGGAGAAGCAAGACCTATGCCTCACCTGTATTGTTTTGCACTTGAATTCCTCCAGTAAAGAAGCACACAGTGTCCAGGAGAACCCAGCATAGTGTTGGGGCCACCCCAAATCCGGCCACTACAAACAGCACTAATTCTGAGCAACTTGCAAGCTAGTTTAGATTTTACAGGAGAAATCTAGAATTATTAGTGACTGTAAAGTGTAGGTTAGGCTGTCAATCTGCCTAATGCACTGCATGAGTAGTGTGAGAATGAATATTGGCAGCCTCCAGCCATTCGCACAATGCCAAGTTCTCAGATCAATCATAGTATAAACTTCCCCTCGTCATTCTCAAACTGCAACTCCACAACATTGCAATGCACAATGCAGGGCTGTCAGGGAGCTTTACCGCAGTTATGCTAAGTTATTTCCATTATTTTAATTATTCAATTTCATTTATATAAAAATATTTTGCAGTACTTTTTGATCAGTTTTTAATTTTTTTGGGGAGGAACAAGTTGACCAAAAGATGGTGAATTGCATGTTTTAATTTTTTTCCTGTTATGGTGTACAACTCAGAGGAAAAATATTTTTAGATTTTAATAATTTGGGCATTTTGGGATGTGGGGATACCTATTATGTTTATTTTTTATAGTTTATTTTAAAATGTAAAATAGGACAAGGGGGCATTTACATTTTTTTTATTTTTTTATTTTTTTATTTTAAACAATGACTTTTTATTCTGCCACAGATGTACGTTAGAGAAGTCTCTGACTGGTTGTGAGTGGTAATCTCTGTACAATCAATGGTAGAAAGATGAACTCACTAATATCCCTTAGGTCGTGGTACCAGTTGTACTGTATGTGAAGATCCAGTGAGGAGGATACAATGGAGATGCTTTGGTAATTTATTGAGTTTACCTTGAGCAAAGACATATAGAGGACATTAATCTTAAACGGAAGAATTGAATGCTGGGACAGAACACTCCCCGTCTGAAATCCTAGGATTTCACACTTTATGTAAAATATGAATGTCCATATGATGTTCATTGAAAATACTGGAACCTGAAAGACAAAAGGCAATACAGAAAACACAGTAAACTAAAATGGGCGGACAGGAACAGTCCAATGTATGGAATTTTAGGAATAGTCTGGAGATGGACGACTAAATGGAAGAAAAGTTCTTACAAAGTTCACAATAACTGTTCCCGTTTGCTGTCTCCATGACCACCTCTGGCCCTACATGCAGTGAATGTCCATGGCCCGAAGACATCCAGACCAATATACTAAGTAAACGGTGGTTCGGTGCTTGTCCTATCAACTGGCAAATCAGACATTTGTTGATGTTGCAGTTTTCCCCTTGCCTTGCGACATTTAATGCAATGGTGAATTATATGAGCAACCTGTCTTTTTGCTTCCACCATCCAAAGACCTGCGGCTCTTAAAGCACCCTCAGTGAAATGTCTGCCTTGGTGCTTGATTCGTTCATGATAATACTGTATCAGCAGTGTAGTAACATGGTGATTGGCAGGAATAATGAGGGGATTCCTTTCTGATATCTCTAATTTAGCCTTGTTTAGGGGACCACCAACCTTCAGCATGCCGTGATCGTCAATTATTGGTTTCAAGTTGACAATGGTCTGCTTACTTGTCATGTATACATTTCAGTTCCATGTGAAAGGCACTCTGCTGTACATTACATATCACAAGCAACTCACTTAGGGCAATATCTTCTGCAGTGAAAGGTTTATGGCACACGTGCCAACTGCAACATTCAGCGTTATGTTTGTCAGCGCGAAAGCAATGTACAATGTGGACTAACCTTGCAATGGTGTAAACAAGTCTTGACCATCTGGAGAAGCGATGACAGCCCAAGCTAGCCCTCCTTTCAGACTTGGTGACAAGGGTACTAACTTCAGGCCGAATCTCCGGATCTTCATGAGGGTCTTGGAGACTGAAAACGTCTTGAGTAGGAGTTTCTTTACTCTGGTTCAGACTGATTAACTATAGTATGATAGTAGATAGACGTACTAAGTGAATACTGTTTACTGCCTAACTAAAGTACATTAAAAACACTTTATTTCATTTTATAAAAAATTATCTCCACAATTATAGGCTGATAGGGTGAACTGGAACTAATACAGACCAATAATATGCTGGTTCCTAAGTAGACCCTACCACAACAACTCCTTATGTGTGTAGGAGTGTGAAAAGCAAAGGGAAACTCCTATTGCAGTCCTAGAAGTGTATCTGCACTAGTCCCTCATGGCTGCAGACCCTATAGACAGTGCGTACCCTATTGTTGTATAAGACCAAGATATAGAAGGAGTATTCCCTATTGTGGCTCCGTAAGGGGAAGAGAGTCAGCCTGCATGTACCAAATCTATACTGCAGTCTAATGCTCAAGCGTGAGCATTAGACTGCAGTATAGATTTGGTACATGCAGGCTCACTCTGCAGGAGCCACAATAGGGAATACTCCTTCTATATCTTGGTCTTATACAACAATAGGGTATGCACTGTCTATAGGGTCTGCAGTCCTGAGGGACTAGTACAGATACACTTCTAGGACTGCAATAGGAGTTTTCCTTTGCTTTTCACACTCCTACACACATAAGGAGTTCTTGTGGTAGGGTCTACTTATGAACCAGCATATTATTGGTCTGTATTAGTTCCAGTTTACTCTGGTTCAGCAAAAACTCTGGGCCTTGTGTACTTTTGAGCAGATCTATAGCTTCCTCTGCTGTAGGCAAGGATTTGAGTGCGTTGTCCACGTAGAAATCTCTTTCAACAAAGTTTCTGGCATCTTTCTTAAACTCTGACCCATGATCAGAGGCAGCCCTATATAGGCCATATGTAGCAACAGCAGGTGAAGGACTGTTACAGAACACGTGCATCTTCATGCGGTAATTAACCATTTCCTTGCTGGTGTCATTGTCTCTGTGCCCAAAAAAACTGAGATAATTTCTGTGGTCTTGCAGTACGATAAAGCAGTGGAACATTTGTTCAATGTCTGCATTAATGGCAACTGGCTGCTTTTTGAATCTCATAAGTACTCCTACCAGATTATTGGTCAGGTTTGGACCGGTGAGAAGGACATCGTTCAGAGATACTCCATTATGTTTGCCACTTTAGTCGAATATAGAAGGGAAGCATTCTTCATGCTCTTGCAAAGGTGGAGCCGGCTCTACATGGTCATTGTGAAATATCTTTTCCATGAAGGCCAGAAAATGATTTTTTATTTCAAGTTTGTTTTTTAACGTACGTTGCAAGGCGATGAATCTGGATAGTGCCTGTTCCCGGTTGTCAGGAAGTCTGACTCTTACAGCACAGAAAGGTAAAGGTGCAACCCAGTGGTTAGATGCATCTTTGAAGAATCCATTGTCCATTATTTTGTTAAACTCTTTGTCATCCATGGACAAGGCCAATTTGTTGTCTTCTGGTGTTGTACATTACACTGATCTTCCTAAGTTGTCATAAAGGGTAGAAATGATGTCTGGTGCCTTAAGGAGGTTAGAAAGCTTTTCCTTTACCTCGTAATGATGAACACATGGCTTAAAGTGAGTTGTACAACCATTTTTGAGCACAAAAGTTTTGAAGGATTTCACTTGAGATGGTTTGTGGCTCATATTTATATATACATCGCCCACAATCACCCATCCTAAGTCAAGTCTCTGTACATATGGGGCGTTGTCAGGACCGTTGCATTGTTGCGGCACCTTGTGGACTCTCAGAATGTCTCTCCCGAGCAAGAGTAGGACGTCAGCATTAATGTCCATATGAGGAATCTCACTAGCTAGATGTTTCAAGTGGGAAGGATGGTATGCAGCTTCTGGAGTAGGAATTTCATCTCTTTCATTAGGTATCTGGTTGCAATCAATTAATGTTGGCAAGGGTATATGAACGTTCCCTTTAATGGAGGAATTAAGGTATTCAGTGGCTCTTCTGCCATAAGTCTCTACAGGCCCAGAACAAGTGTTTAGGGTGTTGCTTCTCCCGTTATGCCAAAAATATCAAAGAATTTAGGTTTTGCAAGAGACCAATTTCTTTGTTCATCTATAATGGCGTACATTCTGGTTCCCTTTTCAGATTACCTTTCTGGGTAGACGTTGACCAAACACACTTTTGCACAGCACTTGGTACCAGTCTCCTTGCCACAATTTTCCATACAGGAAGAGGAGACAGTCGTTGTAGCTAGCTCTTGAGCCGGTGAAGTGCGACTGCGTTAGTTGCAGCTTGAGATAGTGCGTTGTCTGGAGGCAAAGTAGGATGTATTGATGTAACATGCCTGTCACTGCTGCATTCTGCACACCTGATGATAGCTTTACAGTCTTTTGCCATATGATTTGAAGAAGCACAACACTTGTAACACGCTCCAAGCTCTTTGAGTGTCTCTCTGTGTTCTTGCAAAGTCTTTGCCCTGAGCCCACGACATTCTTTTAAAGGATGAGGTCTTTTGTGGATAAGGCACATGCGATTAGGGTCCCTTTCTTTAAGGACAGGGGTGTTCTTTTTAGTAGTGGAGGTTGTAATAAGTGGGACGTTTGTTTTCCTAACGGATACTGTTTCCCTTAAGTCTCTACGTTTACTTGTTGTGTTGTCATACCTTGAGCATGAGGATGAAGCAGGTAGAGTGGATTATGTGAAGTCAAAGCTGGGATCATTCTTGTATGGTCGCTGATGAATCTGGAAAAATAAGAGAAATAGGGAAAAGACACATTGTGTTTTCTTTTATATCTGGAGCCCTGGTCTGCCCATTTTTCTTGCATGCCATGTGGTAGTTTCAACACAATTGGATTGACACCATGGGCAGTATAAAGGTAACTCAGTCCTGGCAGATGTGGGTCCATTTTAGCTAATTCTAATTCCTTTAGTAGGTCCCTCAGATCCTGGAGCTTGCAATTGTCCTTGCTAGTTATCTTTGGGAAGGCTTGAAGTCTCTTGAATAAGGCGCTTTCTATAGCTTCAGAACTGCCATAGGTCTGTTCAAGTTTCTCCGATGCTGCAGCGAGACCTTCCTCTGAGTGGTCTACATAAACTACTCTTAATGTCTTTACAAGTTCTGCAGATTCTGGGCCTAACCAGTTGACAAGCAAATCAAGTTCTTCCTTGGCAGTGAGGTTAAGATCGCTGATTACTGCTTTAAAGGTTGATTTCCAGGCTCTGTAGTTTTCAGCACGGTCATCATACTTTGAGAGACTAATGTTTATCAGCTCCCGGCGCATCATGTATCTGGCAAAGTCCGACATGTCTGATCTCCCATTCCTTGTTGCTGAATTGCATTGTGGTGTCTCTGGGGCATGTAGGGGCTCTGGCACATAAGGCTGAGATTGATCAGGACAGAATGATGTGGCATAAGGATTAAGATGTGGTTTAGTCTCTGGAGGATTAGCTGGCTTGACGCTAGAAATTACCTTGTTATTGGTGGATGACGATATCTGGTGCTCTGTGGGTTCACCCAGTTGGTGATTTAGAAGTGGCGTTGGTACATGCGATTTAGCAGGAGGAGCAGGTGATGATTGCCTTAACACATATCTGGCAGTGCGGTCGGCTGGGTCTTCCACTTCTCCTGGGATGAAACAGTCTAGGTCTGTACCTTGCCCTAATGCTTGTTCGAAGACCTTCAGTTTAGCTAAGGTAGCTGCTTCTTCCCTTTCTGTTTGGAGAATTTTTAGTTGGGCTCCTGCCTCTGCCTCCATTTCTGCTTTGTTCTGTGCCCTGTATGCCTCCTTCTTAGCAAAGGAACTTCTTACACTAGCTTCCTCTGCTTCTGCCCGGATCTCTATAAGCTTGTCATGTAACACTGACCTTCCGGAACGAGAGGTTTTGGAAGATGAAAGCGTATATTTGGTTGAAGTTGATCGATGGGATCTCACTTCTTGCAAGTGTGCGATGCGGAGTTCTGCCTTACTCTTAGGCTAGTTTCACGCTAGTTTCACAGGGGAGTCCGTCAGGCAGTTCCAGCGGTTGAACAGCCTGTCGGATCTGTCCTGCCGCTAGTTCACATGTGCCCCCGGACTGCCGCTCTGTCCCCATTGACTATAATGGGGGCGTGGGCGGAGTTACGGCGGCAGCACGGCAGTGCACGGCGAGAGGCAGCCGGACTAAAAGTACTTTTAGTCCGGCTGCCTCTCGCTGTGCGCTGCCGTGCTGCCACCGGAACTCCGCCCCCGCTCCCATTATAGTCAATGGGGGCAGAGCGGCACCGGGCTCACTGCTGGGCGGAAGCCTCCGCCTGGCAGCCCTATGGAAAGCCCAGTACATCACCGGAACTCCAGAAAATGCCTTTGCCGTGTGAAATCTAGCGCAGGGCAAAGGAGAGCAGTTCATGCTCCGATGCTCAAGTCAGGGGGGCTGCCTTGGTGAAAATGGGGATATGTTCGGGTTCAGCTCTGAACCCGGACAACCCCTTTAACCTAAATAATCTTATTTTGACTGTTAAAAAATTGATGTTAGCAAGTTGAGACTTCTTAAACGTTATCAGCTTTTTTTTATCAGAAAAAAATAAATATAATTGGAAACTTTGAGGACCATGCATCTACTTAATGCACAGTACATGTAAAATGTGTTTGCTAAACATCTGTACACTGTGTTTATTCTGGCGAAAGGAACATTGAAGCTAAGTCTTATAACATCAGATGATATTTTTTTCTGTAAAATGTGCAGGATTGTTTATTAAAAGTGCGGTCAGTGTTTAGCCGTGATTTGAGTCTATGAAAACACAGCCGCTGCCCTGCACACATCTGTGCAAGGATCATTGCGGCTTACTCACAGGCTGTATATAAGCGAGCCTCATTAAATGAGTTAGCTTGTGATGAGGTAAAAAACTCAACAAGATATTGAATTCATTAAGTGCTGCCAATTAATAAAGGAAATCATAGAATGACTCCCAGACAGGATTACAATATAACCCTTCAAATCTCAAACGTGCTGCAAAGTCCAAAACTTACAGTACACCATTAAAGGGGTTATCCAAACTCACAAACATGTGCCGGGCCCATCAGAGGGAATATCCTCCCCCCCCACCCACAGGGATCAGGAGCGGCGCGGGGAGTGGGGTAAGTATATTCCCTCTGAGGGGCCCAGGACATGGGGGGGCTGTTTGTGAAATTGGATAAACCCTTTAACTCTTGCATGAATAGACAGAACACTTGTCTTATAATTTATATCTGCAATACAAATGCACCCATTACTCCCACTTTACAGAAAGTTTTCTACTTTATCATGTTGGTCTAGTCATGATACATGCATATGCTCTCCCTTTATGATCCATATCTGCTCTTGGCTTCAAAAGCTGCATCAGGTGCGGCTCTAAACACAGAGCAGGTGCAGATCTTTCCCTTACACCTTATGTCTGTGGAGGCTCCAGTCCTGGTCTTGGCTCAGAATCACTGATGGAAATCACTGACCAAAACACTGACGTGTGAATGAGGCTTAACACAGGAGTCAGTTTGCAGGTGCATTCAGTCATCTGATAATTAAAGGAGTTGTCTAATTTGGATCACAACTGAAAAGTTTCCCAATGACGAAGAAAGCAGCCATCTAGTTTTCATGAAGTAATATTAGGGATATGAATGTATAGTAATATATGGTGATGCTGAGTGTTCTAGAGGGGGAGACATTTTTTGAAGTTGTTTTCCCCTCTAATTATAATTATTATTAATTAGAACGCGCCATTGATTTCACTGGCGCTGCCCGCAAGAGCTCTACAATCTACAAGGGAAGGAGAGAACACAGTAGGTGAGGCTGCTCATGTGGCTGTGTGGTGGCAGCATGCTCATTGCAATATGGTAGGCTTTCCTGAAAAGGTTGGTTTTCAGGTTACTCTTGAAGGTTTGGATGTTGGAGGAGAGTCTGATGTGTTGGGGCAGCGAGTTCCAGAGTAGGGGAGAGGCACATGGGAAATCTTGTAGTCGATTGTGTAAACAACAGATGAGAGGAGTTAATAGACCCATATGCCTATCATCAGGACAGACCATCAATATGCTATAATTGAGGTCTGATTCTCTGAACCCTCGCTCATCTGTAGTTTGAAGAAGCCACTCCGCTCGTTTGAGCACCACAGGCTCTACAATTTTTATACCACCTGTGTGGTGTTTTTAATCAAAAACGCTATATTTCCATAGTGGCCGAGCTGAGTATTGAAACCTTGTTCCATTCACTTGAAACACTGCCACACCTTCAAATACAGTAGATGATCCACAGGGTGCTGAGATTTTGATCCCCACCAATGTAATATTGATGACCTGTCCTGAGGAGGGCAACATCCCATAATGTATAATATGCCTTACAACACTATCAACAATTTCAGATCCACTGGGCAAATATCCTGAGCATTAAAATGTACACTACATGGACAAAATATTTAGGACACCTACACATTACATCTACAGGAGCTTTTATGACATATCATGCTAAATGAATAGGCATTAATACGGAGTTGGTCCCCCTGCCTTACACTCCACCCCACCACCACCCCATCATGCAGCTAAAACAGCTTCCTCTCTTTTGGGAAAGGTTACTTCAAGATTTTGCAGTGTCTGCGGGAATTTTTGCCTATTCATCCAGAAGTATATTTGTAAGGCAAGATGTTTGATGAGGTTGAGGTCAGGGCTCTGTGTGGGTCAGTCAAGTTATTCCACACAAAACCCACCTACCCAACCATTTCTTTAGGGACCTTGCTTTGTGCACTGGGGTACAGTCATGCTGTAACAGAAAAGTGTCTTCCCCAAACTCCTCCAACAAAGTTGGCATATGATTGTCCAAAATGTCTTGGTATGCCGAAGCATTAAGATTTTTCCTTTTTTTTATTATTTGTCCTCCATCAAACTTTACAATTCAGTCAGGCAGGTAATGTTCTCCTGACATTTGCTAAACCCAAACTCATTGATCATGCAAAGAAGCTCCTAGTTTTTGTGCAGTTGGCAAGCTTGGAACTTAGCAGTTACTAAGTCAGCAAAGCGCTGGCAACTTTTATGCACATTGCTCCATGCCACTTGGTGACTCTGCTCTGTAACTTTACGTGCTCTCCACTGTGTGGCTGAGCTTCTGTGGTTCCTAAATGCTTCCACTTTGCAATAATACCGCTCACAGCTGATGGTAGAAAATCTAGGAAGGAAGAAGTTTTGTTACAACAATGGTATCCTATTACAGTACAATGCCCAAATACAGTGAGCTATCCTTTCACAGATGTTCGCAAAAGCAGACTGCATGGCTAGGGGCTGGATTTTATACACCTGTGGCAGTGGCACTGAATCTAAATTCCAAGTTATGTCCCCCAATCTTTTGTCCATATAGCGTATCTTGTATTTTGAACGGAGTGGCACCTTTTGTTTCTCCTTTTCCTCACTACTATTTTTTAAAAAGCCACCAATAGGAAGTAAAAATTAAATAGATTATTTTGTATGTTGGTTAGTAAGAGAATTCTTTCAAGTAATGGATACGTGTGTCTCATATTTCACAGTAAGCAATATCCATAATTACCTGTTTTATGCCATTTCAATGTTAAATGAATTATTTTGCTACTTTATAAACACGTATATGTCTTATATTGTAGTTAAGCTCGTCTGAATGCTGCATTAACTCGATGGAGAAAGGACAAATGCTTTCCTCCGCTGCACAATGTGTTAATGTGCACCCCTCTAGTGGTGACACTTTGTTATCTTTGTTTAGAGAACAAAGGCCGAGTTGCATTCCTAAGCTTTAGATTTGAAAGTTTATATTCTCAGGAAAATTGCTGTGCACCTGTAATGTTACAAAACAATGAAATAATCCCTGCGACTTCCCATTCAGTAGATAAACCAGTGGCATGGGAACCGCACCAGACACTTTTTCACAATGAATGAAGCAAGAGAGTAACAATGCCACAGAGGGTTGGGCCGGCTATTATTCACTCATATAATTCAGTTTATTAGGGTTGTCAAATTATGTTGAAGAGGTAAATGATGTTAAGCATGTTTGACAGCATGTTAAGATTCACCTCCATCATCTGAAATAATTTAGTAAAGTCAAAGGGTCAAAGAAAAATGTTAATGAAGCAATCACTGTTACATATGTCAGCAATGATCCTCCCCTTCAATGCAGACTGTTTCTCTTGAATTAATATCTGGTACAAGTATTAATAACAACCAATGATAAGTACTGCACCTAGTCAGTGTTAGAAATGGACAGGTGGATTAGGCAATGGATTTATTATGTATAGATATTTGAGGCCCTTTTTCTCTGCCACCTCATATAGGCCTTTCAGAAAAAGTAAGGTAAGTACTCGGCTCACTCAATTCCAACCAGGATATGTTCTTATACAACTCTAGGGTGACCATTAGTGTTGAGCGAACACCAAAGTGCTTGTGTGCTTGGGTGTTCTGACTGAACACATCAGTATGCTCGTGCACCCGAGCACCCGAGCACCCGAGCACAATGGAAGTCAATGGGAGAACCCCAGGCACCCCCTGATCGCAAGAGAAGAGATTGTCTGGTTCATAAAAAAAGGTTAGAAATTGATAGAAACCCAATCAAAATGGTTTGGAAACAGCATTAAGAGGATAGCTAGATGTGTCTTAGACTCCTATTATGTACGACATACAATAGACAACCACACAAAGGCTATATGCCAAAAGCCAGGTATGTGCAAGCCATCCATCTATCTATGAAACAGATAACAGCCAGCATACCTTACAATTGCAGCTTTGTACACTATGAGATATTCCAAATCAGCTCTCATCTGACTGAGAACCAGTAAACCTCAAAGTTATTTTGCATCTGTTAGGTGGCTTGGGTGGACCTGCACACCTAGATCAATATCATTAGTAACATAGTAACATAGTACATTAGGGCGACAAAAAGTTTTCAGATTGTCCTAACATAATATTCAATAACCTTTTTATACAGTTTTGTCATGTAGAAACTAATTTGCATAAACATGGGCATATGGGAAGACATGCAAATGAGCAGAATCTGCCTTGTTTTTCAGCTGTAGACTAATAGTTTTGTCAGAAGACTATGAAACCAATAGATGGCGCTGTTCATAACTCATTAGTGCCATCTATCGGTTTCATAGTCTTCTGACAAGAATATTAGATTATGAGTCTTATGACAAGCTTTTTAGTGTAGCCTTTTTCATGGAAAATTCGCAATAAAAATGTGAGTTGGGTAATAACTCAGTGATAAAATCTGACACTGGGAAAGCTGGGTAATAACTCAGTGTAGATCGCGAATGTTCTAATCGCTAATTTTTATTGCGAATTTTCCATGAAAAAGGCTACACTAATAAGCTTGTCATAAGACTCATAGTCTAATATTCTTGTCAGAAGACTATGAAACCAATAGATGGCGCTGTTGAGTTATGAACAGCGCCATCTATTGGTTTCATAGTCTTCTGACAAAACTATTAGTCTACTCTTGTCTAAGGCTTATTGCACACGACAGTATATTTTCACGGTCCGCAAAACGGGGTCCCGTTTTTTCCGTGATCCGTGACCGTTTTTTCGTCCGTGGGTCTTCCTTGATTTTTGGAGGATCCACGGACATGAAAAAAAAGTCGTTTTGGTGTCCGCCTGGCCGTGCGGAGCCAAACGGATCCGTCCTGAATTACAATGCAAGTCAATGGGGACGGATCCGTTTGATGTTGACACAATATGGTGCCATTTCAAACGGATCCGTCCCCTTTGACTTTCAATGTAAAGTCTGGAGTCCCTTTTATACCATCGGATCGGAGTTTTCTCCAATCCGATGGTATATTTTAACTTGAAGCGTCCCCATCACCATGGGAACGCCTCTATGTTAGAATATACTGTCGGATATGAGTTAGATCGTGAAACCTCATTTCCGACAGTATATTCTAACACAGAGGCGTTCCCATGGTGATGGGGACGCTTCTAGTTAGAATATACTACAAACTGTTTACATGACTGCCCCCTGCTGCCTAGCAGTATCCGATCTCTTACAGGGGGCCGTGATCAGCACAATTAACCCCTCAGGTGCCGCACCTGAAGGGGTTAATTGTACTATCATATACCCCTGTAAGAGATCAGGGCTGCCAGGCAGCAGGGGGCAGCCCCCCCCCCCCTCCCCAGTTTGAATATCATTGGTGGCCAGTGCGGCCCCCTCCCTTCCTCCCTCTATTGTAATAATTCGTTGGTGGCACAGTGTGCGCCACCCCGCCCCCCCCTTCCTCCCTCTATTGTAATAAATCGTTGGTGGCACAGTGTGCGCCCCCCATCGGCCCCCCCTCCCTCTATAGCATTAACAACATTGGTGGCCAGTGTGCGGCCTCCCATCTTCCCCCCCCCCCCATCATTGGTGGCAGCGGAGTTCTAGCAATAGTACAATAGTAAAAGATTAATACTTACCTGGGAGCTGCGATGTGCGTGTCCGGCCGGGAGCTCCTCCTACTGGTAAGTGACAGTTCATTTAGCAATGCGCCGCACAGACCCTGTCACTTACCAGTAGGTGGAGCTCCCGGCCGGACACGAACATCGCAGCAGCAGCCAGCAGCAGGTAAGTATGAATCTTCTACTATTGTACTATTGCTAAGTAACCATGGCAACAGTCCTGGTTGCCATGGTTACCGATCGGAGCCCCAGCGATTAAACTGGGACTCCGATCGGAACTCCGCTGCCACCAATGATGGGGGGGGGGGGGGGAGATGGGAGGCCGCACACTGGCCACCAATGTTGTTAATGCTATAGAGGGAGGGGGGGCCGATGGGGGGCGCACACTGTGCCACCAACGAATTATTACAATAGAGGGAGAGAGGGGGGGGGCGCACACTGTGCCACCAACGATTTATTACAATAGAGGGAGAGAGGGGGGGGGGGCGCACACTGTGCCACCAACGAATTATTACAATAGAGGGAGGGCGCACACTGTGCCACCAACGAATAATTACAATAGAGGGGGGGGGGGCCGCACTGGCCACCAATGATATTCAAACTGGGGAGGGGGGGAGGGTCTGCCCCCTGCTGCCTGGCAGCCCTGATCTCTTACAGGGGATATGAGAGTACAATTAACCCATTCAGGTGCCGCACCTGAAGGGGTTAATTGTGCTGATCACGGCCCCCTGTAAGAGATAGGGTGCTGCCAGGCAGCAGGGGGCAGTCTTGTACACAGTTTGTAGTGTATTCTAACTAGAAGCGTCCCCATCACCATGGGAACGCTTCTGTGTTAGAATATACTGTCGGTTCTGAGTTTTCACGAAGTGAAAACTCAGCTATGAAAAAGCTTTTATTGCAGACGGATCTTCGGATCCGTCTGTATAAAAACTAACCTACGGCCACGGATCACGGACACGGATGCCAATCTTGTGTGCATCCGTGTTCTTTCACGGACCCATTGACTTGAATGGGTCCGTGAACCGTTGGCCGTGAAAAAAATAGGACAGGTCATATTTTTTTCACGGCCAGGAAACACGGATCTCGGATGCGGCTGCAAAACGGTGCATTTTCCGTTTTTTCCACGGACCCATTGAAAGTCATGGGGTCCGCGAAAAAAAACGGAAAACGGCACAACGGCCACGGGTGCACACAACGGTCGTGTGAAAGAGGCCTAAGACTGTGAAACCAAAGATGGCGCTGTTCATAACTCAATAGCGCCATCTATTTATTTTTAATAGTCTTATGACAGCTGAAAAACAAGGCAGATTCTGCTCATTTGCATGTCTTCCCATATGCCCATGTTTATGCAAATTCGTTTTTACATGACAAAACTGTATAGAAAGGTTATTGAATATTATGTTAGGACAATATGAAAACTTTTTGTCTCCCTAATAATATTGATCTAGGTGTGCAGGTCCACCCAAGCCATCCTACAGATGCAAAATAACTTTGAGGTTTACTGGTTCTCAGTCAGATGAGAGCTAGTTTGGAATATCTCATGGTGCACAAGGCTGCCATTGTAAGGTATGCTAGCTGTTATCTGTCTCATGGATAGATGTATGGCTTGCACATACCTGGCTTTTGGCATATAGTCTTTGTGTGGTTGTCTATGTATGTTGTACATAATAGGAGTCTAAGACGCATCCAGCTATCTTCTTAATGCTGTTTCCAAACCATTTTGATGGGGTTTCCATCAATTTCTAACCTTTTTTTATGAACCAGACACCCTCTTCTTTTCCGAGCAGGGGGTGCCTGGGGTTCTCCCATTGACTTTCATTGTATTAAATTGTACTCGAGCACCCAAAGTATTCGGACGAGCACTCGGATTTGCCGAGCATAGCGATGCTCGAGCCAAACAGGTATTCGGCTGAGCATGCTCGCTCAACACTAGTGACCATACCTCCTCTTTTTCCCAGACATCTTTATCTTCTACAATGCAAGAGCTGAATGATCTGTGATAATGTCACCCTCATGTGATCGGTGCAGGAGGGGCCAGAGGTCAGCAGTGGAGAGAAGAAGTGGTAACGATCTGTGATGATGTCACCGTTATGTGATCAGTGCAGGAGGGGCCAGAGTTCAGCAGTGGAGAGAAGAAGTGGTAAGGAAATGTGATGATGTCACCGTATGTGATCAGTGTAGGAGGGGCTGAAGCTTAGTAGTGGAGAGAAGAAGTGTTAAGGACCTGTGATGATGTCACCATTATGTGATCAATGCAAGAGGGGCCAGAGCTCATCAGTGGAGAGGAGAAATGGTAAGGACCACTGATGATGTCATGTGATCAGTGCAGCCGGGGCAGAGTTTAGTGGTGGAGAAGTAGTTAGCCTAAGAAACCTTGGAAGTTTTAGTCCTCTCCTCTTATAGTCCCTCTCTGAATTGTCCTCTGATATAGCATAATAATGGCCAGGACATGCTGGGAGTTTTAGTTCTCTTGTCTTATACTTCATACCTGTAAAGTCCTCTGAAGTCACATTATGTCATCCTGGGCATACTGGGAGTTATAGTTCTCTCTTCTTATACAACGTTCCTTCCTTTGCTGGGAGTTGTAGTCCTCTTATCTTGTACCACTTCCCTAAAATGTCCCCTGATATCCCATAATAATGACCTGGACATGCTGGGATTTGTAGTCCTCTCTTTATACCTCCTCCCTGTAATGCCCTCTGGCACTAGTATATAGATTACGGTTTCCATTCTGTGTGTTGTATGGTCACCTACTGTCTCAGGTATGGTGTCCTCCTTTTGGGGGTTATGAAAGTGGGCACCCTATTCAGCCGTCAGTGATCAGTTGTTCACTGTGAACCATCTGTTTTGGTCAGTGTTAGACAATTTAGTCTTATGTAATTGGGGTGTAAACATATACTCCATTTCTAGGTAAAGAGACTAATTGTTTCACTTGCTTCTTTCACTTTAAGAGGCTGTTTAGTTGTGTGACAGACTGTATTACCTTTTTTCTTATGATTGCCCTCTATATGCACTGTACAATGTATGCCTGACATATTTGGGGGAGATTTATGAAAATTGATGTAAACAGAGCTCTGAAAAATGGAAGGATGAATGTGATTGGTTGCTATGGGCAACTGAACCAGTTTTCCTTTACACCAGTTTTGATAAATCTTTCCCAATTATGCTTTACATGATGATTGCACAGATCTTGTAGGTGGGGATGCCACCTTCCCCAACAAAAGTACCGAACAAGTTTACACAGTTTAAAAAGGGGGGTGTTTTGGAGTGGCTTTAACATGAGATCTTATTTGACACAGATGGTTTGATGTTTTTTTTAAATAAAACAATTTTTTTCGTGTTGTTTTTAAAGGGGTTATGCAGTAGTTTAACCCCTTAAGTACCGGGCCCATTTTCATTTTGTATTTTAGTTTTTTCCTCCTCACGTTCCAAAAGACATAACTTTTTAAAAATTTTCGTTCATATAGCCATATGAGGGCTTATTTTTTACGGGATACGTTTTTTTTTTTTTTTTTCAATTTATTGTTCAATATCAATTAATATTGTTCAATTTAATTTACCATGTCTGTTATTGGAAAATGGGGAAAAAAATCTTTGTGGGGTTAAATGAAAATTATAAAAACATAAATAAAACACATTTCTGCCAAGTTTTACATAACGGCGTTCATTGTGCACTAAAAATTACATGCTGTCCTCATTCTACGGCTAAATATGAATACGGTGATACCAAACCTGTATATATATTTTTTCTTTTACTACTTTAAAAAAAATAAACAATTTTTTTCTTTGCATTGACATTTTCTGACAGCCATAACTTTTTTATATTTCGGTCTAAAGAGCTCTATGAGGTGCAGTGGAGGTGCAGTAGACATCGCATATCTAGATTTTAGTAAGGCTTTTGACACTGTGCCACATAGAAGACTTATCAATAAACTGCAGTCATTGAGAATGGACTCCCATATTGTTGAGTGGATTAGGCAGTGGCTGAGTGACAGACAGCAGAGGGTTGTAGTCAATGGAGAACATTCAAAACAAGGTCATGTTACCAGTGGGGTTCCACAGGGATCTGTACTGGGACCAATTTTGTTTAATATCTTCATATGTGATATTGCAAAAGGCCTCGATGGTAAGGTTTGTCTTTTTGCCGATGACACAAAGATATGTAACAGGGTTGATGTTCCTGGAGGGAAACGCCAAATGGAAAAGGATTTAGGAAAACTAGAAGAATGGTCAGAACTCTGGCAACTGAAATTTAATGTGGATAAGTGCAAGATAATGCACCTGGGGCGTAAAAACCCAAGAGCAGAATATAAAATATTTGACACAGTCCTGACCTCAGTATCTGAGGAAAGGGATTTAGGAGTAATTATTTCAGAAGACTTAAAGGTGGGAAGACAATGTAATAGAGCAGCACGAAATGCCAGCAGAATGCTTGGATGTATAGGGAGAGGTATAAGCAGTAGAAAGAGTGAAGTGCTTATGCCGCTGTACAGAACACTGGTGAGACCTCACTTGGAGTATTGTGCGCAGTACTGGAGGCCATATCTCCAGAAGGATATAGATACTCTAGAGAGAGTTCAGAGAAGAGCTACTAAACTAGTACATGGATTGCAGGATAAAACTTACCAGGAAAGGTTAAAGGACCTTAACATGTATAGCTTGGAAGAAAGAAGAGACAGAGGGGATATGATAGATACTTTTAAATACATAAAGGGAATCAACTCGGTAAAGGAGGAGAGCATATTTAAAAGAAGAAAAACTACCACAAGAGGACACAGTTTTAAATTAGAGGGGCAAAGGTTTAAAAGTAATATAAGGAAGTATTACTTTACTGAGAGAGTAGTGGATGCATGGAATAGCCTTCCTGCAGAAGTGGTAGCTGCAAATACAGTGAAGGAGTTTAAGCATGCATGGGATAGGCATAAGGCCATCCTTCATATAAGATAGGGCCAGGGACTATTAATAGGATTCAGATATATTGGGCAGACTAGATGGGCCAAATGGTTCTTATCTGCCGACACATTCTATGTTTCTATGTTTCTATGAGGGCTTGTTTTTTGCAGAATGAACTGTAGTTTTTATTGCTACCATTTTTGTGGTACGTACAACTTTTTGATCACTTTTATTCAATTTTTGGGGTGGGAAAAGGTGACTAAAAATGGCGAATCGTGTGGTTTTCATTTTTTTCCATTCTGGAATTTTGTTTTCAATATTTTAATTAGAAATTGTGTTTTTTGGTGCAGTCTGGGTGCAGAAACACAGAAGCCCCTTGCAGACGAGCGTGTTCGGATTAGGTCCGGATGCGTTGCGTCTGTGATCAGGGAAAATCGTGCGAGTAGGTACGCAATTGCAATTCAGTTTTGACTGCGATTGCGTTCCGATGTTCAGTTTTTATCGCGCGGGTGCAATGCGTTTTGCACGCGCGTGATAAAAAACTGACTGTGGTACCCAGACCCGAACCCGGACTTCTTCACTGAAGCTGGGGTTTAGGTTAGGTGTTCTGTATATTTTATTATTTTCCCTTTTAGGACCTGTAAAAGGACCTTTGATGAAGTAATCGCGCTCACCACGTGGTGATCGCGGTGTCGTCAGCACAGGTCCTGCTGAATGAAAATACAAATCTTCTATCTTCATTCAGCAGGACCTGCGCTGACATCACCACGCTGGTGAGCGTGATTACGTCATCAAAGATCCTTTTGCAGGCTTCGTGAACAACAGGATAAGGTGAGTCAATTTATTTTTCTTTTTTAACCTCTAAAGTCACATTTTAGTAAGCATTCTGTATTAAGAATGCTATTATTTTCCCTTATAACCATGTTATAAGGGAAAATAATACAGTAAATTGACTTTTATCAATTTACTAACATCATCTCTTAGCAACCATGCGTGAAAATCGCATTGCATCCGCACTTGCTTGCAGATGCAATGCGTTTTTCATGCAGACCCATTCATTTCTATGGGGCCTGCGTTGCGTGAAAAAAGCAGAATATAGAACATGCTGCGATTTTCACGCAAAGCACAAGTGATGCGTGAAAATCACCGCTCATCTGAATAGCCCATTGAAGTGAATGGGTCCGGATTCAGTGCGGGTGCAATGCGTTCACCTCACGCATAGCATCAGCGCGGAATTCTCGTCCATGTGAAAGGGGCCAAAGAAATCCACACGGAAAGTTGTGTGGATCTTCTGCATATTCACCTGCACTTATGTGCAGGTACCCTAAAGGCGGGTTTACACGGGCTGAGGAGCAGCCGATTGTCGGGAAGGAAGCATTCAGCGATCACCTCCACAGTATGAGGAATCGCTATTGTGATCGCTCGTCCTCATACAGCTGCATTGTTTCTGGGCAGCAGATTGCTGTTTAGACCGCATGTTCTGCTGCCCAGAAACTATGATCGGTGGTGCCTGCACGAACTACAGGATCACCGGATGAACTAGCTTTTTGCTCGTTCTTTGGGTAATTGGAGGCATATTTAGACGGGCAGATTGCGAACGCTCGTTCCCGATAATCGGACTGAATATCGAGTGGTGTAAATCAACGTTTCTTATATAAAATGCGCAGCTGCTGGGCGGTCCGCGACCAGCTTGGTAAGATTAAATAGCATGCGTGCTGTTCTGCCTCCTTCTGAAATGTCAAAGTAGTACACAACGAATGTTCAAAGTATAGGCAATGTGAAGCAATAGTCAGCTCCTCCTGCTATTCTGTTTCACCAGGCTGCTTCTTACAGCTTAGGCTACTTTCACACTGGCGTTTCTTGGGCCGCTTGTGAGATCCGTTTCAGGGCTCTTACAAGTGGCCCAAAATGGATCAGTTTAGCCCCAATGCATACTGAATGGATAAGGATCCTTTCAGAATGCATCAGTTTGGCTCCGTTGCGCCTCCATTCCGCTCTGGAGGCGGACACCAAAACGCTGCTTGCAGCATTTTGGTTTCCGCCTGACGATGCAGAGCCAAATGGATCCCTCCTGGCACACAATGTAAGTCAATGGAGACGGATCCATTTTCACTGACACAATATGGTGCAATTGAAAACGGATCCATCCCCCATTGACTTTCAATGTAAGTCAAGACGGATCCGTTTTGACTTAGACTTTTTTTTAAAGAATAATGCAAATGGATCCGTTCTGAACGGATACAAGCGTTTGCATTAACGGTGCGGATCCGTCTGTGCAGATACAAGACGGATCCGCACCGAACGCAGGTGTGAAAGTAGCCTTATATATATCTGATGCAAGCTCAGTCTGGGCATGCTGGTGGAGGGGTGTCATGTTTGCCTCAGTCACTCACTCCATATCATGTTTGTGCTGTATAGGCTCAGGGGAGTTGCGAGTACTAGCCTCTGAATGATCTATATTACATTGGCCCATCAGAACCAACCAGGCCAACAATGTCTATACAGAGCAGAACTTGTTTGTTCGACTAAGGGCTTGTTCACACGACCGTTGCCCCTCTGTGCCCGTGCTGTGGACCACAAATTACGGTCCGCAATGCACGGGCACTGGCCGTGGGGCTGCCGCATGCAGATCGCGACCCCATTCACTTGAATGGGGTCCGCAATCCGTCCGTTCCGCAAAAAGATAGAGCAAGTTCTATCTTTTTGCGATGCGGAGGCACTGAACGGAACCCATGGAAGCACTCCGTAGTGCTTCCGTAGGGTTCCGTTCCGTGGTTCCGTTCCGTCCCGCACTACTTCTCCGGATTTGCGGGCCCATTCGAGTGAATGGATCCGCATCCATGATGCTGAATGCACGGCCGGTGCCCGTGTATTGCAGACGCGCCGTGTGAACAAGATCTAAGGATCAGAAGTTCAGAACAGCAATAGATGAACAGTCACTGAAACGGACAGCCTGTCCCGTATAAACTATGTGCTGTGTAATTATTGTCTAAGGCCTCCTTTACACGAGTGATTCAGATTGTATCAGGATCTGTTCAGGGAAAAACTGATGGTTTTGCACCCAAGTTCAAAATATTTTTCTGAGATCGGTGCGACCCCTATAGCTACGCCACTGCCTAGCAACCATCAGTGAAAAACGCATGGTATCCGGATGCCTTCCATTTTTCATGCAAGCCCTATTCACTTCTATGGAGCCAGAGCTGCATGCAAAACATATGGTACAATATAGAACATGCTGTGATTTTTCCTGAATGCAAAGATGATGCATGAAAAACAATGCTCATGTACACAGACCCATTGAATTGCACTGGTATGTAATGTATTGTATAGCATTTTGTTTAGGTGGTTCTTTCACTTTTATTCCAGTTTAGATTTTGATTGATGTGATTTTACTTTTCTACCTGCATTTTACTGCGACCGTAATATGGCACCTTTTTCTTGTGGATTTTTGAGTCTATCCACCATTAATGTTTTTTTTTTTTTTTACTAATTATGTATTTCTAATAAATATTATATAATTTATTAACCTTTGGTGGCAGTTTGCATTCGTTTTGAACATAGGGACAGTGCAATAATAGTAATACAAAGTCCATACAGTCGTGGCCAAAAGTTTTGAGAATTAGATAAATATTGGAAATTGGAAAAGTTGCTGCTTAAGTTTTTATTATAGCAATTTGCATATACTCCAGAATGTTATGAAGCGTGATCAGATGAATTGCATAGTCCTTCTTTGCCATGAAAATTAACTTAATCCCCAAAAAATTTTTCCACTGCATTCCATTGCTGTCATTAAAGGACCTGCTGAGATCATTTCAGTAATCGTCTTGTTAACTCAGGTGAGAATGTTGACGAGCACAAGGCTGGAGATCATTATGTCAGGCTGATTGGGTTAAAATGGCAGACTTGACATGTTAAAAGGAGGGTGATGCTTGAAATCATTGTTCTTCCATTGTTAACCATGGTGACCTGCAAAGAAACGCGGATATTGTGGCTATTAAGATTGAACCTCAATCAACAATTTATAGGATCATCAAGAACTTCAAGGAAAGAGGTTCAATTCTTGTTAACAAGGCTTCAGGGCGTCCAAGAAAGTCCAGCAAGCGCCAGGATCGTCTCCTAAAGAGGATTCAGCTGCAGGATCGGAGTGCCACCAGTGCAGAGCTTGCTCAGGAATGGCAGCAGGCAGGTGTGAGCGCATCTGCACGCACAGTGAGGCGAAGACTTTTGGAAGATGGCCTGGTGTCAAGAAGGCCAGCAAAGAAGCCACTTCTCTCCAAAAAAAACATCAGGGACAGATTGATCTTCTGCAGAAAGTATGGTGAATGGACTGGTGAGGACTGGGGCAAAGTCATATTCTCCGATGAAGCCTCTTTCCGATTGTTTGGGGCATCTGGAAAAAAGGCTTGTCCGGAGAGGAAAAGGTGAGCGCTACCATCAGTCCTGTGTCATGCCAACAGTAAAGCATCCTGAGACCATTCATGTGTGGAGTTGCTTCTCATCCAAGGGAGTGGGCTCACTCACAATTTTGCCCAAAAACACAGCCATGAATAAAGAATGGTACCAAAACACCCTCCAACAGCAACTTCTTCCAACAATCCAACAACACTTTGGTGAAGAACAATGCATTTTCCAGCACGATGGAGCACCGTGCCATAAGGCAAAAGTGATAACTAAGTGGCTCGGGGACCAAAACGTTGACATTTTGGGTCCATGGCCTGGAAACTCCCCAGATCTTAATCCCATTGAGAACTTGTGGTCAATCCTCAAGAGGCGGGTGGACAAACAAAAACCCACTAATTCTGACAAACTCCAAGAAGTGATTATGAAAGAATGGGTTGCTATCAGTCAGGAATTGGCCCAGAAGTTGATTGAGAGCATGCCTAGTCGAATTGCAGAGGTCCTGAAAAAGAAGGGCCAACACTGCAAATACTGACTCTTTGCATAAATGTCATGTAATTGTCGATAAAAGCCTTTGAAACGTATGAAGTGCGTGTAATTATATTTCACTACATCACAGAAACAACTGAAACAAAGATTTGTGAAAACTAATATTTGTGTCATTCTCAAAACGTTTGGCCACGACTGTAGATGTACTGTGAAGCAGTGGGTACATAGAGAAGGGTCCCATAGCAAGGATCAAACCAAGCCCCCCACACAGAACAGAAGAGTTTTCGCCTAAACACCTTTCACTGAACCTTGGGCCATTTTTCCACTTCCTCGTTTGCTAAAAGTTGTTCCTTTAGAGCAGGGGTGCACAACCTGCGGTCCACTGGCCACATGCGGCCCCCAGTCATGGTTTGCAGCCCCCGTCCTGCTTGGCAGAGACACAGCTGATTCTGCGATCAGCTGTGTTTCTGCCCAGAGCGCTGCACAGCGATGGAAAGCAGGAGTGGAAAGTATCCCCGGCTGAGAACGGGAAAGCCGAGAAGAAGACAGAAGAGCTTTATCAGCGCTTCTGCCTTCTCCTCTGAGTGCTCTGCAGTGTGGACCCGGCGATCACGTGATCGCTAGGTGTCTCGGGGGCAGAGGAGCGCAGAGCTGCAGGGTCAGTAGACCCTGATCAGCTCTGCCCTGGTACAAAGTTCACCCCCAACAGGCTGGTTTCCCTGTAACTGGGGCTCCTTTGGATGCTCCAGTTACAGTGGAAATAGTGCAAAAAAAAAAGAAGTCTCTTCTTGTATCCCAAAGGTCTTTCAGTGACCTCTTGGGGACAAATTATGTGGTAAAAATTAAAGTTTCTTTGAGCAAGTTTAAAAATTATAAAAACTAAATAAAAACTAAATATAAATATCATAAAATACTAATGAAAGAAAAGAGAAATAAAATATTATGTGGCAAAAAAAAATTCTACATTTAAAAAAAAAAAAAAAAATACAATAAAAAGGAAAAAGTGCTAAATGAAAAAGTGTTCACTGTCCCGCAACAGTCTTTTTATGAACCCTTTGGGGACATATGTGGCAAAAATATATTCAAAAAATAATAGAAAATTATAAAAAAATAATAATAAAGCGCCTTTCCCACTAGCAAGGTACCGGTTACTGCAGGGCGCCTATAACTGGATTGGCAGGAAATGGTAATAATCAGTGAGCTCTATACTCTGCTGTGAAGGAAAGCACTGATTTATGAATAGGAGGCAGGATGGAAAGAAATGTCGCCACTTTTCTGGTAAAAAAAGATTTTTTAACAAGTTCCTGCAGCATGGCCTCTGAAACAGAAGATTCATACTGCTCCACTACACTCTGGTCCTCTGCGCTGCCTCTATCTTCCGGTTCCTGCGCTGTTTACACCTGGCAGTGCATGGTCATGGTCACTTGCACGGCTCCAGTCAATGAATGGCTTCAGAAGTGACATGCTGCTTGTGGCCACATCACAGCATAAGCCTGTGGCTGAAATGGTGTATGACCATGTCCATGCACTGCCAGCTGTAAACGGGGGCAGTGCAAAGGACCGGAGTGGGCGGGAACAGGTAAATAAAACTCTTTGGTTTCAGGGGCTATGCTGAAGCACGATATTCGGGACAATTATTGGGAACAAGTCTTCATAGGAACGCTCATACGTTATATTTGGCCAGTATAATCATGCAGCATTCGATAAACAAGGAATTGCTCGTTTGGCATCTGATTTGCATATTTTATCAGGATGAAAGATGTACGATTATCTGCAGCACATCTCCCTGTGTAATCAGGGATGGGCTACCAATAATCATAATAATTAAATGAAGGCGGAATGACTGTGGTAGTGATCATTCCTGCCCAGTCACTTTGCACTGGCTTGTGTAATAGGCCGATAAGCGCCGATCAACATTATTTTTATTTGCGGCCCCTGGAAATAGAGTGATGCAACAATGCGGCCCCCAGACCAAAAAAAGGTACCAGGAACCAGTACCTGAGAAAGGTACCAGAGGTGCAAGACCAAAGGATGAGGCAGAGGCGTATTCAGACAGGCAAAAGGTCAGGGCAGGCGGCACAGGTACAGGTCAGGCAATCCGGATCAGCAACAGGAGAGTCAAGGCAAGCAGGTAGGGATATAACAGGTAGCAGAGTCCAGGAATACAGATACGAGTCAGGAACACAAGCTGAAACAAGGAACCTTAGCAGGGCACAAAGACTTTGACACTGAGGCATCTGGGAAGGGGGCTGAGCCACTTATATATGTGCAGGAGGGCTAGGATAGGTCAGTGAGGTCACATGACCTAACCCATAAAGCCCAGGTAGTGACGCGCGCTGGCCCTTAAGGAAGTGCTGCAGGAAACAAACAGCAAGCATGCTGTGGTCAGGGCTAAGAGCAAACTGTGGAGCAGATCCCAGAACAACAGCACCCACACAGACAAAGCCCAGGACTCCGTGGAATGGGAAGCACCGACCGCAGATCACCGCTGAACACAGCACCCGGAACCGCGGCGGTAAGCAGGGGAACACACACACCACCTACTACCTACTGTAACAGCAGCTGCTGCTACAGTAGGTAGATATACAGTACAGACCAAAAGTTTGGACACACCTTCTCATTCAAAGAGTTTTCTTTATTTTCATGACTATAAAAGCATCAAAACTATGAATTAACACATGTGGAATTATATACATAACAAACAAGTGTGAAACAACTGAAAATATGTCATATTCTAGGTTCTTCAAAGTAGCCACCTTTTGCTTTGATTACTGCTTTGCACACTCTTGGCATTCTCTTGATGAGCTTCAAGAGGTAGTCCCCTGAAATGGTCTTCCAACAGTCTTGAAGGAGTTCCCAGAAATGCTTAGCACTTGCTGGCCCTTTTGCCTTCACTCTGCGGTCCAGCTCACCCCAAACCATCTCGATTGGGTTCAGGTCCGGTGACTGTGGAGGCCAGGTCATCTGGCGCAGCACCCCATCACTCTCCTTCATTGTCAAATAGCCCTTACTTTCAAAGTATTCCCAATTTTTTGGGCTGACTGACTGACCTTCATTTCTTAAAGTAATGATGGCCACTCGTTTTTCTTTACTTAGCTGCTTTTTTCTTGCCATAATACAAATTCTAACAGTCTATTCAGTAGGACTATCATCTGTGTATCCACCTGACTTCTCCTCAACGCAACTGATGGTCCCAACCCCATTTATAAGGCAAGAAATCCCACTTATTAAACCTGACAGGGCACACCTGTGAAGTGAAAACCATTTCAGGGGACTACCTCTTGAAGCTCATCAAGAGAATGCCAAGAGTGTGCAAAGTAGTAATCAAAGCAAAAGGTGGCTACTTTGAAGAACCTAGAATATGACATATTTTCAGTTGTTTCACACTTGTTTGTTATGTATATAATTCCACATGTGTTAATTCATAGTTTTGATGCCTTCAGTGTGAATCTACAATTTTCATAGTCATGAAAATAAAGAAAACTCTTTGAATGAGAAGGTGTGTCCAAACTTTTGGTCTGTACTGTACATGTAGTACAGAGCCTGAATATAATATTCCAGACATAGCTGCAGAGTTTACTGCACACAGTCACACATGCAGATTTTCAGCATAGCCTCTATCTACTAGATTTTAGAGGTAGGGGTAGAGCCTACCCTATATGTATGCACACCGTGCACAGAGCTTACATATATACATCTATTACACTGCACACTGTGTGAGCTGTATACACAAATTCATTAAAGGGAATCTGTCACATGAATTGTGGACCATTATCCACAGTAATGCATGAGTACTGCAGATAAGGAGCCTGCATCAACATTTTTTATTTTCGTACTCCGCCCCATGTCTCCACGTGCCAATCTCCCCCCCCCCCCCCAACACACACACACACATACATCTCCCAATGTCAGCGCTCAGAGCTGCACTGAAATACATTGTCAGGACTGCTGTGCATGCACACATGAGTCCTCCCCATTATGTTAGAACAGCAAAGAAGTCTGGACTGTGTATTTGGTCCCCAATGAAGGCAGTATAAGAGCATTGCACAAGCACTTGATGGTGAGAGGTGACTTAGGGTAGCCCCCACTGTATAAGACCCCACTTTTGGGGGAAATAGTGCATCTTATAGTGCAGAAAATACAGTATATACCATATATTGGATATGTAACACCCCAGAGTTGTGTTACTACACGCCTCTACCCCTCTACAATCTTCTAAGAGCTTTTACACTGTCATCTGATATGATTTTGCTCATGTCCTCCACAAATGTGCATACAAATCTATGTTAAATGCTATTGCTCATATAATTTGCCTGGTTACCAGTAGGTGGCAGCAACACATTGGCGAGTACAAGTCCCAGTTTAGTGAATCTAGGCTGGAATGGATTATTCCAGCTTAGTTCCCCCTCTGTGAGAGAGTGGGCAGTTCCCACATCCTGCAGCATGGGTGGAGAAGGAAGTTAGAGTCAGTGTGCCAGCCACCCCTGTTGGGGAAGGCTGTGTGATAGCATTCAGGAGTCCCTCTGCATAGGGAAGACAGCAAGGACCTTGTCTCGGCTGAGACTTGGCATTCTACCCAGTCTGAGCACCTTCAGCTCTGCTGGATGAGAAAAGCAGAAAACTACAGACAAACTCCAGAGTTCCAGGAAGAAAGCATTCCCTGAGAATCCATCTGGGAGATAAGTCCAGAGACCTAGGAGAAGCTATTCCCTCCTCAGCTAGTCTGTCCCCCACACAGCAGAGGTCACATTTAAAGCAGAAGCACTCATTTCTACCAATCATTGCCAAAACCTGCTGGGACCAAGAGACCAAAGCTGTATACTGTTTGGATGCAAGTTACTTTAAGTAAAGCAACTTCATCTAGAGGTCTGGACATAATTTCTTCTGCAAAATTCCTCTATTACTCCTACTATCACTACACTCAAATTTATTGCAAGTGAGCCAGGAAGCCAGGAGTCCAGCTGTACCCAGGTAGGAGACACCGTGACACAATTATCACCAACCTGCAGAGACATTATAGCCATTACACTGCTCTGGCATTCCTAATCTAGGACGTGCATTATAACACCTTAGAAGGGCCCTGGGATAGTATCCTGCGCATGCTGCAATTGGCGTCACAAACAAATACAGACTATTATCCACCTGACCCGGCCACTGTATTAAAGTTGTGTCAGCGTACCCGTTCCTGGTCACTGCAGATATATAATATAAATTATGTATATTTACACACATATACATATATCCTAGGCTTAATAAAAATCTAAAAACATCTTTACTTGGGAATAGGCAAACTAAGTATCAAATATAGCAAAATGTACCGAGCCAGCTTTTTACTGCCAAACATACAAAGTCCAAAAGCACAGGAACAAATTGATGTAATGACAAGATGCAGTAACACTCAGTTTAAGCTATAAAATACTCAGGCTGAGCCAAGAACATCTCTCATATGTCATGTTCATAGTTCCTCTCTCCTTCCTGTGGTCTACTTTAGGATATCAGTAAATATTTTACTGCCTGATGATATACACTGCATTGTTCCTCCAACATATTTCTAAACTATTAAAAATAAGAGTTCTTGCAATCCAAAATGAAAGAGGGAGCAAATCATATAGATGATGTGGACAGTGAGAGGGATTGTGTGGTTAAGAATATTTCAGCTGTGAAAACCTACAAATGGAGCATTCAGGAAGCAAGACAGTAGGATTCTATGTAAAAAGAAAATATATCAGAGTATGATTCTATGTAAAAACATAATATATGTATATAATAACAACATATACTGTATATATACAGTACAGACCAAAAGTTTGGACACACCTTCTCATTCAAAGAGTTTTCTTTATTTTCATGACTATGAAAATTGTAGATTCACACTGAAGGCATCAAAACTATGAATTAACGGGGGGCGGAGCTAGCGCCGAAAGAGTATGGACGCTTGAGGCTGCTGCTCCGTACAGAGATCACCTCTGAAGCGCTTTCTTAATAAGCTGACACACCGATCATGGTCAAAATCGGAGGTCCGAGGACCGGAGAGCAAACTGCACCGGAGTGGAAGAATCCCATTACCGGGGACATGGATAAATTCATAAAAAAAGCAGCGACACTGCATGTGTCTAAAGAACTTAAGATGGCGGCGACTCCTACCCGCGCCCCGCGCTCTAAATACTTAGACCGGCCAGACCAGGCTACAGGAGGCGAAGAAGAAGAAGCGGATGATCTCCCTATCTCCCGCTCATTTTTGAAGGAAATCTTATCCTCCACATTAGCAACAGCCTTGGAGCCTCTGAGCTCCGATCTAGCGGCCATAAAACAGGATATAGCTCAAGTGGGCACACGAGTGGAAACACTTGAAAACAAGCAGGAAGCCATCATCAGACATCAGACCGAAGTCTCACAGCGGTTCCTGACCATACAGCAAAAGATGAATAACCTCTGCAGCTCCCTGGAAGACCAGGAAAACAGAGGTAGGCGGAACAACTTACGCTTCCGAGGGGTTCCTGAAACGGTGGAAGCGGGAGACGTGCCGAACACGGTGGTGCAGATATGTATGTCGCTTCTTGGCCCAGATACAGCCCACGAAGTAATCCTTGAGAGAGCCCACCGAGCCCTAAGGCCCAAACCCCCATCCTCGGCCCCACCGAGAGACATCATATGCAAATTCCTCAGTTTCCCAGTCAAAGAGGCAGTTATCATCAAAGCCCGCCAGTCCGGTAAAGTGACCTGGGACGGTTATGCTATCCAAATCTTCCAGGATCTAGCTCAATCCACCCTAGATAAAAGAAGAGCCCTAGGCCCCCTGACAAGATGGCTGAGAGAACGCAAGATTCCATACAGGTGGACATTTCCTTTTGGACTTACTTTTACGTTCGAGGGCCGCAGATTCCCTATTTCCAAATACGCAGATCTGGAGCCGGTGTTCAATCACCTACAAATTGAGCCTCTGGAGATAGAAGACTGGAATCCTATTCAGGACTTTTCCAACCTCCCTGAAATCCCACAACCAAGCTTATGGGAGCGCCAACGTACCCCAAAAAGACACAGAAGCCCCAGGAACCCGAAAAGATCCTCGTCCAGAAGACTTCCTATGGACAACTGATAATATCCCTCCACGTCTGATCGGATTCGTCAGTTCTTTATCATTATGGTGACCTCAAACATGTTTATCTTTTTTTCCCCCCTCCACTATTTTTCAGGCTTGATTAGGCCTGATACTTCAATGTTTATATTGAGTTTATTACCTTATGGGTATATGGTTAACAGTTTTGTTATTTCAGGATGTATTATGATTTATGTCCCCCTTAAACATTCCGCAGGAAAATATAATGATATATATATGTGTTTGCATCCCACAGAAAGTCTAAACCAGGAGCCTCTTCTGGGGGAGGGCGATGGAGCGGTCCGTTTCAAGTCATAAGGTAAAATGGCAGATATACAAATTACCTCCTACAACGTAAAGGGCTTTAATGCCCCTTCTAAAAGATGCCAAATTCTGTCAGAGTTAAAAAAGATGAATTGTTCCGTCGTCCTCCTCCAGGAAACGCATTTCAAGGTAAACCACTTTCCAAATTTGTCGCATTCCTGTTTTCCCAACTGGTACCACTGTGGTACAAACTCATCTGCCTCCAGAGGAGTTAGTGTTGGCTTTAGTAGAAAGACCCCATTTACCTTTATAGATCAAATATTAGATCCTGAGGGCAGATTTATCTTCCTAAAAGGTCGCATAGCCAACCAGATATACACATTTATTAATGTTTATGCTCCAAATGTCAACCAGGCCACATGGATACACAAAATTCTCCAGACAATTGATCATTTTAGAGAGGGGGTGACCATTTTAGGCGGCGACCTCAATCTTACTCTAATTCCATCTGAGGACTCTTCCTCTAAAAAATCTGCTATCTCAAACAAAGCCTTATGCAAACTGAGAAAATCTCTCCACGAACGTCGCCTGGTTGACATCTGGAGATCCCTGAACCCCTCAGTTAGGGACTATACTTTTTTCTCGAACCCCCATAATTCATATCAGCGTCTAGACTACTTTCTGATTTCTGCTGATCACATTCAACTATGCTCTAAAGCCCAGATTGGTTCTATCAGCATTTCCGATCATGCCCCTATATGGATTAACATCCTAACACCTGATAGACCTATATCCTCCTATAAATGGAGACTTAACGAGATGTTGATCCAATCCCCTGAAAATAAAGAGAAAGTCCTCATCTGGCTAAAAGATTTCTTCTCACTCAATAATACCCCTGGTATCCACCCCTATACCCTGTGGGATACCCACAAAGCCTTTATCAGAGGTCAACTCATAAGTTTAGGCGCATATACTAAAAAACTGAGACTCGCCTGTGTTGAATCTCTCCTTAAAAGCATTAAAGACATTGAGACCCTCCACAAGAGTACCCTCCTAGAATCCCACATGACTAAACTTACGCTCCTCAGGACGGAACTAAAAAACCTTTTAAATACCCAATCGGCCAAATTTTTCCTCCACGCGCAATACAAATATTTTGCCCATGGAGACAAAGTATCAAAATTCATGATGTCCAGAATAAAAAAAAGGAAAGCCCAGAATTTCATTAACAAAATTCGCAATAAAGAAGGAGGCATACTCATAAAAACGGAAGACATAGCTCGTAGGTTCTCTGAATTCTACAGATCTCTATATAACCTTCCTCCCCAGGGAAATCCCACCACCAACACCACACACCACGATTCAATAAACCTTTTCCTCCGCTCGGTGGGTATGCCCCAGATAAATACCAACCACATTAATACCTTAAACTCCCCTTTTACAAACAAGGAATTACAATTAGCCATAAACCAACTCCCAAAAGGCAAAGCCCCAGGCCCAGATGGTTTCCCAACCCTATATTACAAATCTTTCCAAAATATTTTAACACCCCACCTACTCACTGTATTTAACAGAACTCTGCAGGGCGACCCTCTCTCCCAAGAAATGACAAAAGCCAATATCACCATAATACCTAAAGAAGGGAAGGACCCTACAGATTGTAGCAATTACCGCCCGATATCTTTACTAAATCTAGACCTGAAATTACTTGCTAAAATGCTAGCTAACCGTCTTGCCCCTATCCTCCCTCAACTTATACATAGAGATCAAACAGGCTTTATTAAAGGTAGAGAGGGTAAAGATAATACAGCCAGAGTTTTAAACTTGCTATCAAATGCATCAAAATTTCACCACCCTTTGGTGTTGGTCAGCACGGATGCCGAAAAGGCATTTGACCGAGTACATTGGGACTATATGTATTGCACAATGGAGCAGTTTGGAATCCCAAAGGCCTTTATAAACTCCGTTAAAGCCATGTATACGTATGCATCGGCGTCCGTGCTGATCAATGACACTATACCCCATCCCTTTCCTATAAAAAATGGAACCAGGCAAGGGTGCCCCCTATCTCCCTTGATTTTTGTTTTGATTTTAGAACCCCTCCTTATTTTCATCCGCAATGACAACAATATCAGAGGCCCAAAATTGGGAGATCAGGAACATAAAATTGCGGCCTTCGCCGATGACCTCCTCATAATGTCATCTAACCCTGGTAATTCCCTACATCACTTATACGCTACTCTGGAAAAATTTAGCTATCTTTCCAATTTCAAAATTAACATGAAGAAATCCCATATCTTAAGTGTAGGGATTAGCTCAAAACTTAAAACAGAACTAGCCTCCTCTTCCCCGTTTAATTGGGACTCTCCCTTTATAACGTATCTAGGAGTCAAAATCCACTCCGATACTTCCTCTCTATATAAATTAAATTATATCCCACTACTTGATTCTATTAAAAAGCAACTTGAAAATCTAAACCCCCCACTACTTTCCTGGTTTGGACGCAAAAATATGGTCATGTCCCTTGTCCTACCTAGACTGACATATCTCCTCCAAGTCCTCCCCATACCGATCCCCAACTCTTTTTTCCAATCTCTGGAGAAATCCATTCGATCATTCATATGGAATGGTAAAAAGGCAAGGATCAATATCAACACTCTCCAGAGGTCCAGAGATCAAGGAGGAATAGGCCTCCCCAACCCTCAATTGTACAACAAAGCGATACTCCTCTCTAGGGCCCTAGACTGGTTTAGGATCCCCGAACAGAAATCCTGGGTTGGGATGGAGACCCCTACTTATATGCCATCATTAAGGACCCTACTGATAGACCCGCACCACAACCTGTCTCCTTCACTTAAACATAATTTGCTAGCTAAATCTACACTCGAGGCATGGAAATGGTTCCAAGACTCGAAATGGGGTTTCCCATCGCCTTCCCCTTTGACACAAATTAGAGATGTGATAGGGTTGGCCCCCTTGGAGCTCAGACAAAGCATCCATAAGTGTATACGTATCTCTAAGACACCTTTAATTGACATTCTACCAAAAAATGAAGAGGAACCATTAAGCCGGGAATCCCTGATATCCCATCTACCTGGGATCGAATCTTACCCACACATGCTTCACTTCTTGACGACATATATTAACAAACACATTAAGCTAAACTCTTTAATGAGACCACTTACATGGTTTGAAAGTCTCATCCAAAACCCTACTCCTCCAAGGAAAGTTATATCTTTACTTTATAAATACCTCAATACAGTAATAATGCCACCCAAACCCAGTTTTATAACCCTGTGGGAAAAAGAATTAAATACCAACTTCACTAACGAGGAACAAATCCTTATGTTTAAAATCCCACACTCGTCCTCTAGATGTACCAGAATCCAAGAAAATGGATATAAGGTATTAACCAGATGGTATAAAACACCTGATGTGACCCATTATTATAGCAATGGTGGCTCCGACGCTTGCTGGAGGTGCGGTGTGGAACGTGGGACAATGCTACACATTTGGTGGGCCTGTCCCCTAATCTTTGATTGGTGGAGTACCATCTTTAAAAAATGCAACGAAGTTTGCAAATCTAATGTCAAGCCATCACCACTCTTAGCTCTCTTAGGATTATATCCTAAGGACAAAATAATTATCCCCACCCTGTTCAAGATACTGATTATAGCCGCACGTCTCTTGATCCCTACACACTGGTTATCGCCTAACGTCCCATCTGTGGATCACTGGCTCAACAAAGTCGAATCCCTATATAGATTCGAGGAAATAGCAGCCTGGGAAAATAGAGCACACCAAAAATTCACAATCCTTTGGAAAGATTGGAGATCCTATAGAGACCTCTAAGACCATATCCCATCTATCCCATCTATGATCTATGACCTCCTTCTAACTTGCGGACATATGCATCAAAATATATAGCTCTGTTTACATACATCCTATTTCTTGTTATTATGTTGATGGATGCTTTATGTTGTAAAACAATTTTGATATAAGGGAGTTCACACCTCCTTTTCAAAAGTACTCTGTATTTGATAAATATTTTACAATAAAGCTCTTTTGAAAATGAAAAAAAAAAAAAAAAAAAAAAAAAAAAAATATGAATTAACACATGTGGAATTATATACATAACAAACAAGTGTGAAACAACTGAAAATATGTCATATTCTAGGTTCTTCAAAGTAGCCACCTTTTGCTTTGATTACTGCTTAGCACACTCTTGGCATTCTCTTGATGAGCTTCAAGAGGTAGACCCCTGAAATGGTTTTCACTTCACAGGTGTGCCCTGTCAGGTTTAATAAGTGGGATTTCTTGCCTTATAAATGGGGTTGGGACCACCAGTTGCGTTGAGGAGAAGTCAGGTGGATACACAGATGATAGTCCTACTGAATAGACTGTTAGAATTTGTATTATGGCAAGAAAAAAGCAGCTAAGTAAAGAAAAACGAGTGGCCATCATTACTTTAAGAAATGAAGGTCAGCCAGTCAGCCGAAAAATTGGGAAAACTTTGAAAGTAAGGGCTATTTGACCATGAAGGAGAGTGATGGGGTGCTGCGCCAGATGACCTGGCCTCCACAGTCACCGGACCTGAACCCAATCGAGATGGTTTGGGGTGAGCTGGACCGCAGAGTGAAGGCAAAAGGGCCAACAAGTGCTAAGCATCTCTGGGAACTCCTTCAAGACTGTTGGAAGACCATTTCAGGGGACTACCTCTTGAAGCTCATCAAGAGAATGCCAAGAGTGTGCAAAGCAGTAATCAAAGCAAAAGGTGGCTACTTTGAAGAACCTAGAATATGACATATTTTTAGTTGTTTCACACTTGTTTGTTATGTATATAATTCCACATGTGTTAATTCATAGTTTTGATGCCTTCATAGTCATGAAAATAAAGAAAACTCTTTGAATGAGAAGGTGTGTCCAAACTTTTGGTCTGTACTGTATATACACTCACCTAAAGAATTATTAGGAACACCTGTTCTATTCTCATTAATGCAATTATCTAGTCAACCAATCACATGGCAGTTGCTTCAATGCATTTAGGGGGGTGCTCCTGGTCAAGACAATCTCCTGAACTCCAAACTGAATGTCAGAATGGGAAAGAAAGGTGATTTAAGCAATTTTGAATGTGGCATGGTTGTTGGTGCCAGACGGGCCGGTCTGAGTATTTCACAATCTGCTCAGTTACTGGGATTTTCACGCACAACCATTTCTAGGGTTTACAAGAATGGTGTGGAAAAGGGAAAAACATCCAGTATGCGGCAGTCCTGTGGGCGAAAATGCCTTGTGGATGCTAGAGGTCAGAGGAGAATGGGCCGACTGATTCAAGCTGATAGAAGAGCAACGTTGACTGAAATAACCACTCGTTACAACCGAGGTATGCAGCAAAGCATTTGTGAAGCCACAACACGCACAACCTTGAGGCGGATGGGCTACAACAGCAGAAGACCCCACCGGGTACCACTCATCTCCAATACAAATAGGAAAAAGAGGCTACAATTTGCACGAGCTCACCAAAATTGGACTGTTGAAGACTGGAAAAATGTTGCCTGGTCTGATGAGTCTCGATTTCTGTTGAGACATTCAAATGGTAGATTCCGAATTTGGCGTAAACAGAATGAGAACATGTATCCATCCTCTGATGGCTACTTCCAGCAGGATAATGCACCATGTCACAAAGCTTGAATCATTTCAAATTGGTTTCTTGAATATGACAATGAGTTCACTGTAATAAAATGGCCCCCACAGTCACCAGATCTCAACCCAATAGAGCATCTTTGGGATGTGGTGGAACGGGAGCTTCGTGCCCTGGATGTGCATCCCTCAAATCTCCATCAACTGCAAGATGCTATCCTATCAATATGGGCCAACATTTCTAAAGAATGCTATCAGCACCTTGTGGAATCAATGCCACGTAGAATTAAGGCAGTTCTGAAGGCAAAAGGGGGTCCAACACCGTATTAGTATGGTGTTCCTAATAATTCTTTAGGTGATTGTATATATAGTGGGGATTCGCTCTGGTAGTTAGGACTAGCAGATACAGTATAGAGGCAAAGTACACAATTCTTGAATCAAACAGCGGTGTTTATTCACACATTGGTGTATAACAAAATGCAGATAAGGTGTATCACAAAACGCAGGTTGCTTGGTGTTTGTTCACACACAAGGAAAGTCCATAAACAATAAAAGTCTCCTGGGTGTTAATTCACACCCTGTTAGCCGTTCAGCCTCATGAAGTCCATATGCGGCCTGTTCGCCTTTAGAGGGGCCTGAGTCCTCCAGCCCGGCTTAAACCTCAGTTCACAACACACTCCTGAGCTCCACTGTCAGAGGGAGGTAAATCCACACACCTGGCAATGCTGGCTGGTTTTTATGCCTGGCAAAACCCTCCCTGGATCATGGGGAGTAGTCACCCACCCAGCACTTTGACTACTCCCAGTAAGAGCCGTTCCGGATCAGCTTTAACAGCCATGCTAAATCTTTAGGTGTCAATTAGCAATAGCGGCTGCTGACACATAAAATACCGGCTCTTACTTCACCGAGGCCAGGAACCTCCGTGACACATACCTTCCATCCGCGATGATTCCAGATACCTTCTTACAATATATACACACAAATATAGAAGGGAAGTTATCAAACTTCATTAGTTGAATTCCATATGCCAAAGTTTTTGTGTAAAGCGTTTTTATTAAAATAAAATAAAAAATCCCCTCTAAATATCGGAAATTGCCTTCGGTCAAGTTACAAATAGCTACTATTAATGAAAGAGATCAGCGAATTTCAAAAAAATTCTATTAGATTCAATCCAAATTTATTGTGGTCGAATTGCATAAAAAAACTGATATTTCCTGGCTGCAGAGAGCCTTTATAGTATTGTAGAACACTGTGCCTTGCAGTAACACGCATAGGGAGTCTGCTGTGGTAGTGAAACAATTCTGTGAGTCAGTATGACACGCACATGACAGGGGTCGCTCTTAGAATTACTGCAAACTTCACTTATTTGGACAGTCACGGGGCCAAAACTGACCAACTAACTCAAGTGTGAACTCAGCCTTACAGGTCGATGTTAGAGTCAAGAAGAAGCGCTCTCCTTTTACACCGCCATCAGCTGATTCCACATAGATGTCTACAGAACCTGTTCTATTAAACGCTTATTCAAGTACAACCCCTCCCCCCGACAGAGTGGTGAGGGTGTCAGCAGTAAGTTTGTGTTGACGTCACTGATTATTTTGCCCTTCCTTTTATAGTGTAGATGATGCCTCCCTATCCCTTCTCTACACCTTGACTAATCTTTCCCTGAACTTGTAAAGTGTTTTTTCAGCACAATGAAGTATTTCCTAGCACTGTCCCTAGCTCCTGCTGACATCTCTCCCTGCACTAAGCACACTGGAAAATGGCAGAATCCAAAATAGCTGAGGGTATTTATACGGCTGTGACATCACAGGGCTGGCTAACTGCTGATTGGCTGCATGCATGGCATTGTGGGTGATCCCTCATTTCCAGAGTTCTTTGCTCTATGTCCTAACACGTGCAGCATTCATTTTAGGAAAAAATGCAATTCGTTACCACAAAGCGTGGGGAAATTCGGATTCAGTGCGAATCAAATTTTTCCTGAAATTCGGATTTAATTCCACTTTGTCAACTTTAATTCGCTCATCTCTAATAATAAGGTACAGCAATAAAGAGAAAGCAGTATCCACATTCACATCTAAAACGCTGATGTGCCCCTTTGTCTCTGACATTATCTCCTGGTTTCATTTTGCTGTGTATTTGCATCTGATTTTGGATCTTGATCCGGTCCTTATTTTTCCTGTCTGCTTTTCACCGATCTGACTACTCTTTAACCGTTTTGGTTTAGGCCTCTGCACTTTGCTAAGAAGGGATTGCCATCCAGTTATGAGCCGTCACTTAGGACGGATCATGCAAGTAGATAGTGGTGCGGAGTGGAGTACGGGGCTAAACTGTTCCCTACCCATTCATGACAAGGTTCCATACTCTACTAATGCTGCTGCTCCCAAAAAGAGAGAATATTTTCCACAGCTTTTGTAAAACCTATAGCAATTGCTTCTTCATTTTGCTGGAATATTGTCCACATGTTTTTCTGACAGTAGAATTTGTGGCGATAGAATACATTTATGGAAAAGAAAAGGTTCAAACTCCAGAAGCGTCAAAACTTATTTACTATAAGAACTGTGAATCTGTGGAATAGACTCAGGACGTGGTCACAGCAGGAACAGTGGACATTAATGCTTATGAAAACTTATAGAAATCTGAGAATCAATTCCTTCTGGGATTCGCGTCCCCACCTATCCCTTTGTAACTATGTAATATTTTATTTACCATAACAAAAAACCGGCTGCTAGTTTCTCCCCAAAAAGGGATAATTTTTGGAACACTTGTGATGTGATGTGTGCAGTGAACGCGCAGCATCCGGACTGAATCATGACCCATTCATTTCAAAGGGTCAGTGCACATTTTCATGCATAATCTTTGCGTTCAAGAAAATTGCAGCATCTAATATATAAAGCTGAGTGTATGTATGTATGTATGTATGTATGTATGTCTGCTGAAGGAATCCGCATTGTCGCATTTACAATCACAAAATTTGGCACACAGATACATCAGGTGTCCGGGAATGTATTAGTCCAGGTCTCAGCTCTCTAGGATGTACCGTTCCTAAGGTATTCCCAAAAAAAAATGCAAATATGGCACATCACATGACCTACATTAGCCAAAAGAAGCCTGCAGGTCTTTCTCTTCATATACCAACTGCCATACATACGGTCAAATGTCCCTTAGCAGCCAATAGAAGACCACAGGCCCTTAGTCTCCATATACACACAGTTTTACACCAGGTTTCCATAACAACCCAGCCATTTTTCTTCACTGCTGTAGGTCAGCTTTAAAGGGGCAGGGAGCTGTGGATGACACTGTTAAGGGAGCATAGTTCTGTGCAGGTCACACCTAAGGGGGCAGGTTGGATGGCCCTCCAAAGACAGACTTAAAAACCCCATTCCCCAGGTCCCACTAAGCCATGCCCTGACCCGATTTTGCCACGCCCCTCCCACGCCACAGCCGCTGGGTATTGAAAAATGAAGGTAATCATCAACTTCTGTCAGCTGCAGTGGTGAGAGGGAGGGTGACTTTCTCCCTGCAGCTCATGCTCAGGCAGCACAGTGCTGCTGTCCGAAAGTGAGCTGTTCAAAAGGACATCCCTGTGTCCGTCCAGGCCCTGCGCCGGACGGAGAACAGGGAGTCTGCTAGCTGGCCTGTCCAGCCTAAAACCGGACCTCTGGCCACCCTAGGGGCAGGCTGCTGTGGAGTTCACAGTTAAGGGGACGGTCTGCTATGGAGGCCAGTGTTAAGGGGAAGATTGCTGTAGCGGTCACTGTTAAAGGGAACCTGTCACCAGGATTTTGGGCATATGCAAATTAACCTGAGATGAGTCAGAGCTTGAAAATATGACTCTTCTCTGGTCACACAAGTAAGATATGTCTCTTTTATGTTAATTTGCATATGTATCAAATCGTTTTTTTTTTACACAATAAAAGCACACAGAGCTATGGGGACTGGGTATTGCGGATGTGCTAGCGGTCATCTAGCAACCCATGTCCTCAGCTCTATACCCAAAATCCAGGTGACAGGTTCCCTTTAAGAAAGTAGGATGCTGTGGAGGTCTCTGTTAAGGGGGAAGGGAACAGTGTAGGTCATAGTTAAGGAGACGGTCCGCTATGGAGGTCAGTGTTAAGCGGCGGGGTGCTGTAGAAGTCACTGTAAAGGGGGTGGGGTGTTGTGGAAGTCACATTTTAAGGGAATGGAGCTCTGTGGAGGTCACTGTTAAAGGGCGGGTTATTGTGGAAATCAATGTTAACGAGACGGAGTACTGTAAAGGTCAATAATAAAGTGGCGGCTACTGTGGAGGTCACTGTTAAAGGGGAGGGCGCTGTGGATTTTACTGTTAAGGGGGCAGGCCGCTGTGGAGGTCACTGTTAAGGGAAGAGGGGACTGTGGAGGCCACTATTAAAGGGGCAGCGGGGTACTGCGAGGTCTCTGTTAAGGGGGCCGGGAATGGTGGAGGTCAGTTAGGGGACTGTAACCTATGGTCAGTGTTAAGGGGCGGGTGCTGTAGAGGTGACTGTTAAGGGGGTGGTCCCCTGTGGAGGTCACTGTGAAGGGGGTGGGGTGCTGTGGAAATCACTGTTAAAGGGGAAAGCTGCTGTAAAGGTCAAAGTTAAGGAGGTGGGCTGCTGTGGAGGTCCCATTTTAAGTAGACAGGGCATTGTGGGGGGATCAGTGTTAAGGGGTGGGGGCTGTGGAGGTCACTGTTAAGGAGGCACGGTGCTGTAGATGTCACTGTTATAGTGGATACTGTCGATATCTTTTAATGACACACACAAACATTAAATGAAATAGATCAAATATACCCGTGCGAAGCCGGGTCCTTCAGCTAGTCTTCTATATTGTGTGTTTTTCACGCAGCTCAGGCTCCATAGAAGTAAATGGGGCTTGTGTGAAAAACGCAACACATCCAAATGGTTGATAGAAGACATAGATTGTTTTTTGATGTGCGTGAAAATCTCAATCCGTATACAATCTGGATCGAAAAAAACGCACACATTGAACGCAATGCCAGAAAACCCTGATTGAACTTGTGTCCAAAACCATCAGTTTTTCCCTAAACAGATCTTGACACAAACCGCATCACTCGTGTGAAAGAAGCCTTAGGCCTCTTTCAGACGGGTGAGATTTGCGCGCGGGTGCGATGCGTTAGGTGAACTGTATAACCCATTCATTTCTATGGGGCTGTGCAGATGAGCGGGGATTTTCACGCATCACTTGTGCGTTGCGTGAAAATCGCAGCATGCTCCTCTTTGTGCGTTTTCCACGCAACGCAGGCCCCATAGAAGTGAATGGGGCTGCGTGAAAATCGCAAGCATCCGCAAGCAAATGCGGATGCAGTGCGATTTTCACGCACGGTTGCTAGGAGACGATCGGGATGGGGACCCGATCATTATTATTTTTCCTTATAACATGGTTATAAGGGAAAATAATAGCATTCTTAATACAGAATGCATAGTACAATAGGGCTGGAGGGGTTAAAAAATAAATGAAAAAATTTAACCAAACATGACGATTTTTCTCACGCGCGAGCAAAACGCATTACAATGTTTTGCACTCGCGCGGAAAAATCGTGCATCTTATCTGGGCCAAAAACATGACGCCCGTCTGAAAGAGGCCTTAGGAGGCCACAGAATGTCATCCACAGTTTGTCAGGGCAAGAGATGAGCAAAGTTTTGGAAAATTCGATTCGGCTGCTTCGCCGAATTTTACAAATACATTTGCTTTGTCACGAAGCGCAGTTTTTTTGTAAGTAGCGGGTGCAATGACAGGGAGCGGCGATAGCACCGCTCCCTATCATTGTATCCCGCAGAGGCCACGTTCATACATGATCACGGCATCTGAAAGTAAAAACATTGTAAAATTAACAAAAAAAAAGAAAGTAAATCATACTTACCGCCTCCATTTGCTGTGGTCATACGTCACCACACATGGGATTTCGGCTGAGATCTTCAATCGTGATGGCTGCTGCTGGCCCATCGCGAGCAAATGGAGGAGGTACAGTAAGTATGATTTTTTTTGTTTTCTTACACTATTTCAGGTTAAATCGATTTGCTACCACGAAGCACGAGGAAATTTGGCTTCGCGAAGAATCAAATTTCTCCTGAAATTTGGATCAAATTCCACTTCATTGGATTATATTCGCTCAACTCTACTGCCAACCAATTTGTTCAATTTGGACCCGAACTGAATTTCAAGACATCCACTTATCTCTATAGTTTTTTAAGGATAGCCGCATAGGAGGCCATTAACTATTTTGCCCATCTAGGCAGCTTCTAGGAAGAAGCCAAACGATGAAGTCCTGTAGCTATAGTGGTTTTTGGCAAAGGTGGATGTCAAAGACTATGATGAATATTATAGATTTTGCATTAGATTACTATTCAGTAGAACAAAAAAGTGGGATGACAACCTCTGTAGAAACTATACGGATGGACATATTGATTGATACCTAGTGTTTCCAAAATCAGAAGTAACTAAGCTGAATAGAAATTTTACAAATGTAATGGAAGCTTTGATAAATATCTGAATGTACCGTATGTGTAGCAAAATGACAAGTTTTCACTCACCGCATGTTTCACTGATGTTTTTATTTATTTGGGATCATGAATCCAGTCATTCTGGAGCTCTGTTTGTTAGTTGCTGCAGAACTTTCAGACCTGTGATTTGATTATTTGTCCCTGTGGCAGAGAACTGCTTCCTTTGTGGTTAATCACTTCCTGTTTAAACCATACAACTTTTCTCAAGCTTCTAGTTATTCTCGTCAGTTAACGAAACAAGGTGTCTCCTTAACATAAATGCTTACTTCATTATGTCTTTGCTTAAGATCCCAAGTTGTTAGTACTGTCTGAAATTAATATTTGCTGAAATGCAAATAGGTGGTAAGTTGCAAACACGATGATGATGATGATGATGATGTGAAGACGACATTTCTTAATAGATCCACAGTGCCTGTTATATAATACATAACAGTCCATAACTGGCCTTAGAACTGCATCAACCTGCATATCTGCTGCTCAATCTAAACATCTATCTTCAAATACGTGGTCAAATCCTTTCCCCTACTCATGATTTTGGTTAAAGAGGTTGTTGTAGTGCCCTTATGAGATAACCACTTTATCAGCTGAAACTCCACTGAACAGTTGATATGCATGTGAATAAATGGCCATACACATAAAACATGGACAGACCAGGTCTGCCAGAGTAAGAGCTGTTATTTATTAGTATCTCTCTGCTCAAACTACATCTTCAATCCTTGGTTAAAGGCTTTGCTTCATCAACACAACTCCATTTTTAATTAAAAACAGCCCATAAGTGGTTGATAGCTATACTTCTGGCTTCTGAAACACCAGTAAACAGTTGAAATCACTGGGAGAAGTTGTGGATGAGCATAGCCTGCCTCAGGTATAAATGCTCCCTGTGTCCTTACAGCACGCACCACGTGCAGTAGCCGGGCCAGAATACCCCAGCTACATCAGTCTCACCACCGCAACAGCATTGCCTGACCAAGTATAATAGCAAATCCACGGCGCTTCAGTCATATCTAATTAATCTCTGGCAAAGCATTGTACTAGATTGTCAGTAAAAGTGACCGGGGAGTATTAATCGAACAGCAAACATCCAGCTGCACCTGCAGCTGCAGCACACCAGACTTGATAATGGGGTCATGCGCATCCCGAAACGCGTTGTCTCTCAATAAACCCGTACTTGTCAAATCCGGTTGTGATTTGCGCCTTACGTCCACCAGCACGCCAGACCACAAAAGTCGTGACGGGCACCGTCAGTATTTCAGGTATATTTAAGCATAGATGTAGAGGTGGTGCAGGCAGCAGGTCTCTGGTCTCTTCACTAGCAGGTCCTGGAGAGATCGTACCTACCACCTTCCTCTGTATTAGGTTACAACAGCCATAACTTTTTACCAGCTGATGTAACTTGATACAGGTACATGTATTTCCTTCTTGGCTTACACATCAAAGACCTGAATTGCAAAATCAGATTCCGTGATCAGCGATGAACGCAGCATCTGAGGGGTTCAGAGATGGGGGGTGTCGCGATCGCCGTTTCCCGTCATTGCGCCCGCTACATATAAAGGAATGGGCTTCGTGACAAAGTAATTTGTCAGAATATAATTTTTCATAACTTCGCACATGACTAGAGTACTGAATGTGTGTAAGGTATATGTATGGTATAACAATATTATTTATGTGTACCTAATAGCAGCACTCTTTTTGTACGGTACAGCAGTACAGTAAATATATATACAGTATATTGGTGCTTTTTTTGTGCATGATATATCAGTGCTATTTGTGTGCATTCTTTATAAATAAATATATATATATATATATATTATTCAAGTATTATTTATATGTACCATAAATGGGTATAATTATTGTTACAATAAAGCAGTGCTATTTATGCGCATGGTACTTTACAGTAATGGTAATTATGTATACTATATAATGTACTATTTATATCTATTAAATATATATATATGCAAAACAGTCCACGGCACTCCTCTGTAGTGTATTTATTCACACATACCTCACAGCGACGTTTGTCAAGCGAATTACAAAGTGCAAGTGCATGTGTTTATATATCCCATGATTAATCAATTAGTAATCAATATAAACAATACATAATTTGTATCTAATGTGAATATAATTCTATTCAAATATAATGTGCATTCAATTATATATTCAATAAAGTGCAAAAGTGCATGTGTATATAAGATAAAAAAAACGCTCGGCCATCAGAATATTATAGACAATATATAAACATCTATAACCAAAAAGAAAAAGAAGAGGGGGGAAATCATGGTCATAAATACTGTCAAATCACCATCTCCCCGCATGTAGTTCGCATGAAAAGCGCGCCGCAACCTTGGCGTTGTTCTCCTCTCACTGCGCATGCTCCGCCTCTATTCTCCTTCTAATAATACAGGTTATATTAATCGCATTGTGAATTCAACTTACCACACTCTGCATCAACTACGTAATTTTCCATGGGAGTTTTGCCATGGATCCCCCTCCGGCATCCCACAGTCCAGGTGTTAGTCCCCTTGAAACAACTTTTCCATCACTATTGTGGCCAGAAAGAGTCCCTGTGGGGGTTTAAAATTCGCCTGTCTATTGAAGTCTATGGCGGTTCGCGGAACTTTGCGTTCGCCGTTCGCGAACGGAAAATTTTATGTTCGCGACATCTCTACATATAATGCATCCAGCCAGCAAAGGAAGCAATATTGATAATAACAATACATTAGTAAGTGCCTTGCATTAACTTCCTCTACATAATAAATGCTATTTGCTAAAGTAAGACAACTCCTTTAACCTCTTCAGGACATAGGGCGTACAGGTATGCCCTTATGTCCTGGTACTTAAGCACAGCGGGCGGTGGTCGGAAGCCGGTGCCTGCTCAAATCATTGAGCAGGCACTTCGGCTAAATGCCCGGGGGGGTCCCGTGACCCCCCCATGTCGGCGATCGCCGCAAACCGCAGGTCAATTCAGACCTGCGGTTTGCGGCTTTTATCTATTGCGGCGGCGGGTGGTGCCATCGGGTCCCCATGGGGCTGTGCGAGGGACCCGATGGAATGGAAGGCAGCGCGATGCCTTCCTGAGGCATCTGCGCTGACTTCCGGTGACGAGCCTGTGAGATCCAGCCCCCTGGATCTCACAGGCCCCGGAATCTGTATGAGTAATATACACAGTATTACTCATACAGCCAATGCATTCCAATACAGAAGTATTGGAATGCATTGTAAAGGATTAGACCCCCAAAAGTTCAAGTCCCAAAGTGGGACAAAAAATTCAGTAAAAAAAAAGTTGAAAAAATAAAGTTTTCCCCCCCAAAAATTAAAAGTTTCAAGTAAAAATAAACAAAAACGTCATTTTCCCTAAATAAAGTTAAAAAAAATTGGGTATACATATTAGGTATCGCCGCGTTTGTATCAACCGGCTCTATAAACATATCACATGACCTAACCCCTCAGATGAACACTGTAAAAAATAAAAACTGTGCTAAAGAAACCATTTTTTTGTCACCTTACATCACAAAAAGTACAACAGCAAGCGATCAAAAAGGTGCTTGCCCACCAAAATAGTACCAATCTAACCGTCACCTCTTCCCGCAAAAAATGAGCCCCTACCTGAGACAATCGCCCAAAAAATAAAAAAACTATGGCCCAGAAATCCAGCAGCGGTGGTGGTGCTTGTATACTTCAGGAAAAAGCACTAACCTATTTGTGAACCCACGGTCTTGGCCACCAGAGAGGCCAGCGCTTTTTCCTACAGTGTGCAAGCATGACCACTGCTGCTGGATTGCAGGGTGGTGGTTACCAGGGAAACGAGCAGCATATAATGAATCCAGCCAGCAAAGGAAGCAATATGGACAAACTGTCTCTACATAATAAATGCTATTTGCTGAAGTGAGACAACCCCTTTAAGGTCTTCATACTTATAAACATATTTCCCCAAATACACATAAACATAGACCTTATCGAAATTTGTTCCAACACGTCCATTAAAATGTAACATAACTTTTTTTAAAAATATATATCGTTTAAACCAAAGGGTCTAAATGTTGACTTTAGGGTTACAGCTGGTTTGATGAATTGAGGTGGTTTTGCCCTTCATGCCTATAGGACCTCTTCCATCTGACTATTGTAGCTAGTGAATTGTGGTCTTACAGAAAATCATTTATTATTTAGGATTTTTATTTTGGATGATCTTACTTATTTTTATTTTTTACAGTGTGGAAGATGTATATCGTGGAGCAGGAAATCATGTGTCATACTGTTTAGATATGTCTTTCATCATGGAAAACCTCCAATTTTATCTTCCCATAGTTATTTACCTATAAATGGATATATTTTGTAAGCAAATTATGTAAAGCCCGTGAGGGGTTAGCTATGTACAGCAATACCTGTAGTGAGGGGTCCGGCTTTACTGGTCCCAATCGCTGTGTTTTTGATGAAGCACAGTGGATCGGAACATAAGCTGGACTGGGAGGGGTGTATCGCAATCTGCTGTGCGTCCCCACCAAGTTAGGACCAGCACTAGGTAGCTGTAGAAGCATATAGTATTAATATTAGGTTGCCCATAGTTTCACCCTTAATTAAGATGGCGATTACTGTTGATGACCATAGAAGGAGAATAGAGGAGGAGCATGCGCAGTGAGAGGAGGACAACGCCAAGGTTGCGGCGCGCTTTTCATGCGAACTACATGCGGGGAGATGGTGATTTGACAGTATTTATGACCATGATTTCCCCCCTCTTCTTTTTCTTTTTGGTTATAGATGTTTATATATTGTCTATAATATTCTGATGGCCGAGCGTTTTTTTTATCTTATATACACAGGCACTTTTGCACTTTATTGGATATATAAATGAATGCACATTATATTTGAATAGAATTGTATTCACATTAGATACAAATTATGTATTGTTTATATTGATTACTAATTGATTAATCATGGGATATATAAACACATGCACTTGCACTCTGTAATTCGCTTGACAAACGTCGCTGTGAGGTATGTGTGAATAAATACACTACAGAGGAGTGCCGTGGACTGTTTTGCATATATATATATATGTAATAGATATAAATAGTACAAGCTGTTATTGTGTAAAACTTGTGTAAAACTTACACAAACTTACATAAATAAAAAAAAGTATACATATTAGGTATCACCGCGTCCGTATCGACCGGCGCTATAAAAATATCACATGACCTAACCCCTCAGATGAACACCGTTAAAAAAAAAACTGTGCTAAATAAACCATTTTTTGTCACCTTACATCACAAAAAGTGTAATAGCAAGCGATCAAAAAGTCACACACACCCCAAAATAGTGCCAATAAAACCATCATCTCATCCCACAAAAATCATACCCTACCCAAGGTAATCGCCCAAAAAATAAAAAAAACTGTGGCTCAGACTATGGAAACACTAAAACATGATTTTTTTTGCTTCAAAAATGAAATCATTGTGTAAAACTTACATTAAAAAAAAAAGTATACATATTAGGTATCGCCGCGTCCGTGACAACCTGGTCTTGAAAAATACCACATGATCTAACCTGTCAGATGAATGTTGTAAATAGCAAAAAATAAAAACGGTGCCAAAACAGTTATTTCTTGATATCTTGCCTCACAAAAAGTGTAATATAGAGCAACCAAAAATCATTGTACCCTAAACTAGTACCAAAAAAACTTCCACCCTATCCCGTAGTTTCTAAAATGGGGTCACTTTTTGGGGGTTTCTACTCTAGGGGTGCATCAGGGGGGCTTCAAATGGGACATGGTGTAAAAAAAACAGTCCGGCAAAATCTGCCTTCCAAAAACCGTATGGCATTCCTTTCCTTCTGCGCCCTGCCGTGTGCCCGTACAGCAGTTTACGACCACATATGGGGTGTTTCTGTAAACCACATAATCTGGGCAATAAATTTTGAGTTTTGTTTGGCTGTTAACCCTTGCTTTGTTACAGGAAAAAATGGATTAAATTGGAAAATTTCATCTCCATTTGCCAATAACTCTTGTGGAACACCTAAAGGGTTAACGATGTTTGTAAAATCAGTTTTGAATACCTTGAGGGGTGTAGTTTCTTAGATGGGGTACATTTATGGAATTTCTACTCTAGGGTTGCATCAGGGGGGGGCTTCAAATGGGACATGGTGTCAAAAAAAACAGTCCAGCAAAATCTGCCTTCCAAAAACCGTATGGCATTCCTTTCCTTCTGCGTCCTGCCGTGTGCCCGTACAGTAGTTTACAACCACATATGGGGTGTTTCTGTAAACTACAGAATCAGGGCCATAAATATTGAGTGTGCTTTGGCTGTTAACCCTTGCTTTGTTAAAGTTAAAAAAATATTAAAATGGAAAATCTGCAAAAAAAGTGAAATTCTGAAATTGCATCTCTATTTTCCATTAATTCTTGTGGAACACCTATAGGGTTAATGATGTTTGTAAAATCAGTTTTGAATACCTTGATGGGTGTAGTTTCTTATATGGGGTCACTTTTATGGAGTTTCTACTCTAGGGGTGCATCAGGGGGGCATCAAATGGGACATGGTGTCAAAAAAAAAAGTCCAGCAAAACCTGCCTTCCAAAAACCATATGGCATTGCTTTCCTTCTGCGCCCTGCCGTGTGCCCGTACAGTGGTTTACCACCACATATGGGGTGTTTCTGTAAACTACAGAATCAGGGCCATAAATATTGAGTTTGGTTTGGCTGTTAACCCTTGCTTTGTAACTGAAAAAAAATTATTAAAATGGAAAATCTGCCAAAAAAGTGAAATTTTAAAATTGTATCTCTATTTTCCATTAATTCTTGTGGAACACCTAAAGGGTTAACAAAGTTTTTAAAATCAGTTTTGAATACCTTGAGGGGTGTAGTTTCTAGAATGGGTGGTTTCTATTATGTAAGCCTTGCAAAGTGACTTCAGACCTGAACTGGTCCCTAAAAATTGGGTTTTTGAAAATTTCTGAAAAATTTCAAGATTTGCTTCTAAACTTCTAAGCCTTGTAACATCCCCAAAAAATAAAATATCATTACCAAAATGATCCAAACATGAAGTAGACATATGAGGAATGTAAAGTAATAACTATTTTTGGAGGTATTACTATGTATTATAGAAGTAGAGAAATTGAAACTTGGAAATTTGCAATTTTTTACAAATTTTTGCTAAATTTGGTATTTTTTTATAAATAAAAATGATTTTTTTTTTACTTCATTTTACCAGTGTCATGAAGTACAATACGTGACGAAGAAACAATCTCAGAATGGCCTGGATAAGTCAAAGCGTTTTAAAGTTATCACCACTTAAAGTGACACTGGTCAGATTTGCAAAAAATGGCCTGGTCCTTAAGGTGAAATAAGGCTGTGTCCTTAAGGGGTTAAAGGGAACCTGTCATGTTGATATTTGATTATAATCTAACTAATTATATACAATCATTAACTACTAAAAAGTGCCTTAGATATATTCACTTACTGGTGTGACAGATGGCTACCTCATAATATACACACAAAGATGCCGCATGCCGCATGCTAATGAGCTGATTTGAGTCCGGCATGATGTCATTGAGTCCAGCGTATATTTAATTCAGAGCTATAGCCACTCCCCTGCCCACCTGCTGCTGGTTCATATGGAAACAAACTGTCATTCAGCAGCAGGTGGGCGGGGAGAGTCAGGAGCTCATGAATATTCATGACTCATCATTATCAGCTGGAGCTTTTCAATACTGATAGATGTTGGCAGATTGACTGGGTCAATTAAAGAAAGTGACCCAGCATTGTGCTAAGAGAATCAATCACTTATTTATGTTGCCCTTAGTTAGGACACCATAAAACTGGTGACAGGTTCCCTTTAAGGTGTTCACACTTCTAAAGCATAAACATATTCCCCCAAAAAACACATAAACATAGACCTTAAGGGTGCAATGGACAGAATCTCCTGTACTGTAAAGGGGAATTCTTAGAGCAGAACAGAGCACCAGTTTTCAGATACTTGTGGCACCATATGAAAAGAAAAATTCCTACATTTCCACAATAATGTTAGGCTAAGTTGACATTGCGACATGAACTCTGGCAGAGGCATAACCGGATAGGACCACACACCGCCGGATCCCCATTGACTACAGTGGGATTTGGCTGCTTTCTAGCATAAATGCTAGAAAGCAGCCAGACTTTTTGTCCGACTGAAAGCTGTGATTTTTGCCGGAAAGCAGATAGATCCCTGATGGGTCCCACTGTTGTCGATGGGGATTCAGCATTATGCGTCAGTGTCTGGTTATGCTGAATTTGATAAACTCTACAAGTCCGTTCCTCTGCCGGATCAGGCTGCTGGAGTTCAAATCACATGTGTGAATGTAGCCTTACCAGGATATAAAAAATGGAAAAACTCGCCAATGTCTCATAGAGAACGCCCTAGAGGATTAAAAATTGCTGAACACCAAGAGAGTAAAAGGTTAAGAAGCTGCTGTCACTCTGTATCATGTCATGGAAATACTGTTTTGAGGGACTTAGCACATCTCACTAAGCAAGCTTCCAGTAAAGTTCAGTAACCTTTTACAGGTTAAACACTTGTTTCCTCTTGTTTATTTTAGAAAAGTCATTTTCCTGACCCTGGCAGGCATTTCTGCATTACCTGTCTCCAGCATCACATTATTCAGCAGAACAAAATATCAAGAAAGTAAATGCTGAAAATAGGCAAATAGACACAAAGGTTTTATTAAGCGGGAATCTCCGTAAAATATACTCTTAAGAATATTCTATAACCCATTATAAGAGAGGGGTAATACAGTGATAATAAGCAGTGATGGGCAAAGCTTTGAAAAAAATCAATTTGGCAGCTCCGTCGAACTTCGTCAAGAAATTTGATTATTCATAAATCACTTTTTATTGTATGGAGTAGGCACAATGACGGGGAATAGCAATCTCACTGCCTCCGTCATTTAACCCCTCAGATGCTGCGTTCATCTCTGATCGCAGCTAAAGATGAGCAAATCGAATCAGATTTTGATTAATAATGAATGCAAATTTCCTTGCGCTTCGTGCTAACAAATCACAATTTTTCCTAAAATGGCGGCTACACGTGTGAGGACTGAGGACATGGAGCAAGGAACTCTGGGAAGGCGGGATCACCCAGATTGACATGCCGGCATGCAGCCAATCAGCAGCCAGCCAGCCCGCCCTGTCACAGCCCTATAAATACTGCAGCCATCTTGGATTCAGACATTTTCCAGCATTCTGAGTGCAGGGACAGACGTGACAAGGCACTAGGGACAGCAACCTCATTGTGAAAAAAAAAAACGATTTATACGTGTAGGGAAAGGATAGGGAGGTATCATTTCACAGCATCTTAGTTCAGGTAGACGTCAGAAGGCGCTAGGGACAGTGCTAGAAAAACGATTTACAAGAGCAGAGAAAGATTATTTGGGGATGCAAATATCCATTATACAGCTCTGTCATTTCAGCAATTTGTTCTTGGGTGCAAGTTGTTCTTGGGGTGCTATGTTAAAAAGCCTTTAGTGGTAGAAAAATATATGCTCAGTTCACTTCTGCAGTTATATGTGGTGAAAGCATCTAGTGGCCTATTTCAGTACAAAAATAAAAATATATACGCAGTTATTTTTGGTAAAAGCGTTTAGTGACGTATTTAAGTACTAAAAGAAAAATATATACGCACTTCACTGTTGCAGTTATTTGCGGGGGAAAGCGTTTAGTGGCCTATTTTAGTACAGAAAGAAAAATATATTCGCACTTCACTGTTGCAGTTATTTGTGGTGAAAGCATTTAGTGGCCTATTTCAGTACAGAAAGAAAAATATATACGCAGTTCACTGTTGCAGTTATTTACGGTGAAAGCGTTTAGTGACGTATTTCAATACTAAAATAAAAATATATACGCAGTTTACTGTTGCAGTGTTTAGCAGGGAAAGCGTTTTTTGACGTATGTAAGTAATAAAAGAAAAATATATATGCAATTCACTGTTGCAGTTATTTGCGGTGAAAGCGTTTAGTGGCCTATTTTAGTACAGAAAGAAAAATATATACGCACTTCACTGTTGCAGTTATTTGTGGCAAAAGCGTTTAGTGGCCTATTTCAGTACAGAAAGAAAAATATATACGCAGTTCACTGTTGCAGTTATTTACTGTGAAAGCGTTTAGTGGCCTATTTTAGTGCAAAAATAAAAATATATAGGCAGTTCACTGTTGCAGTTATTTGTGGTGAAAGCGTTTAGTGGCCTATTTCAGTACAAAAATAAAAATATATACACACTTCACTGTTGCAGTTATTTGTGGTGAAAGCGTTTAGTGGCCTATTTTAGTACAGAAAGAAAAATATATACGCACTTCACTGTTGCAGTTATTTGTGGCGAAAGCGTTTAGTGGCCTATTTCCGTGCAAAAATAAAAATATATACGCAGTTCACTGTTGCAGTTATTTTTGGTAAAAGCGTTTAGTGACGTATTTCAATACTAAAAGAAAAATATATACGCAATTCACTGTTGCAGTTATTTGCGGTAAAAGCGTTTAGTGACTAGTGATGTCGCGAACATAAAATTTTCTGTTCGCAAACGGCGAACGTGAATTTTTGCAAATGTTCGCGAACGGGCAAACCGGGTGACCCGCCATAGACTTCAATAGGCAGGCGAATTTTAAAACCCACAGGGACTCTTTCTGGCCACAATAGTGATGGAAAAGTTGTTTCAAGGGGACTAACACCTGGACTGTGGCATGCCGGAGGGGGATCCATGGCAAAACTCCCATGGAAAATTACATAGTTGATTTTAATCCATAAAGGGCATAAAGGGCATAAATCACCTAACATTCCTTAATTGTTTGGAATAACGTGCTTTAAAACATCAGGTATGATGTTGTATCGATCAGGTAGTGTAAGGGTTACGCCCGCTTCACAGTGACAGACCAAACTCCCCATTTAACGCACTGCAAACAACCGCAAAAAGTCCATTTGCACAACCGCAAACTCTCCATTTGCACAAGGTTGGATACCAAGCTAGCCATGTCCCGTTCCTTGTCCTCACTGATGTCATTGAAGGTCTCTTCCTCCACCCAGCCACGTACAACACCAAAGGTCCCCGAAAGGTGACAACAAGTCCCCTGGGACGCCTGCTGTGTTTGGTCTTCCACCTCCTCAAAGCCACCTTCCTCCTCTGACTCCTCTTCTTCAGACTCCTCTCTCTGCGTTGCCTCTCTCTGCTTTATTATAAGGTGTGTTAAGTAGTACTATTCCTATCAGTTTAATCCCTGTTACGTCCACTAGTATTATTATTATTATTATAAGGTGTGTTAAGTAGTACTATTCCTATCAGTTTAATCCCTGTTACGTCCCCTATCAGGAGACGTGTATATGGCATCGATTTTAGGAACAGGGAGATGGAAAAAGATCCTTGGTCGGTCCTCCTACTTCAAATTTGGGGCACTGCGCGTGCAATCTAATGTGCCACCAGATAGTTGTGGTGTGTTATGTTGTTCTATTCTTATCAGTTTAATCCCTGTTAGGTCCCCTATCAGGGGACGTGTATATGGCATCGATATTAGGAACGGGGAGATGGAAAAAGATGCTTGGTCGGTCCTCCTACTTCAAATTTGGGGCACTGCGCGTGCAATCTAATGTGCCACCCGATAGGAGTGGTGTGTTAAGTAGTTCTATTCTTATCAGTTTAATCCCTGCTACGTCCTCTATCAGGGGACGTGTATATGGCATCGATTTTAGGAACGGGGAGATGGAAAAAGATGCTTGGTCAGTCCTCCTACTTCAAATTTGGGGCACTGCGCGTGCAATCTAATGTGCCACCAGATAGGAGTGGTGTGTTAAGTAGTTCTATTCTTATTAGTTTAATACCTGTTACGTCCCCATCAGGGGACGTGTATATGGCATCGATTTTAAGAACGGGGAGATGGAAAAAGATGCTTGGTCGGTCTTCCTACTTCAAATTTGGGGCACTGCGCGTGCAATCTAATGTGCCACCAGATAGGAGTGGTGTGTTTAGTAGTTCTATTCTTATCAGTTTAATCCCTGTTACGTCCCCTATCAGGGGACGTGTATATGGCATCGATTTTAGGAATGGGGAGATGGAAAATGATGCTTGGTCAGTCCTCCTACTTCAAATTTGGGGCACTGCGCGTGCAATCTAATGTGCCACCAGATATGAGTGGTGTGTTAAGTAGTTCTATTCTTATCAGTTTAATCCCTGTTACGTCCCCTATCAGGGGACGTGTACATGGCATCGATTTTAAGAACGGGGAGATGGAAAAAGATGCTTGGTCGGTCCTCCTACTTCAAATTTGGGGCACTGCGCGTGCAATCTAATGTGCCACCAGATAGGAGTGGTGTGTTATGTTGTTCTATTCTTATCAGTTTAATCCCTGTTACGTCCCCTATCAGGGGACGTGTATATGGCATCGATATTAGGAACGGGGAGATGGAAAAAGATGCTTGGTCGGTCCTCCTACTTCAAATTTGGGGCACTGCGCGTGCAATCTAATGTGCCACCAGATAGGAGTGGTGTGTTAAGTAGTTCTATTCTTATCAGTTTAATCCCTGCTACGTCCTCTATCAGGGGACGTGTATATGGCATCGATTTTAGGAACGGGGAGATGGAAAAAGATGCTTGGTCAGTCCTCCTACTTCAAATTTGGGGCACTGCGCGTGCAATCTAATGTGCCACTAGATAGGAGTGGTGTGTTAAGTAGTTCTATTCTTATCAGTTTAATCCCTGTTAAGTCCCCTATCAGGGGACGTGTATATGGCATCGATTTTAGGAACGGGGAGATGGAAAAAGATGCTTGGTCAGTCCTCCTACTTCAAATTTGGGGCACTGCGCGTGCAATCTAATGTGCCACCAGATAGGAGTGGTGTGTTAAGTAGTTCTATTCTTATTAGTTTAATACCTGTTACGTCCCCATCAGGGGACGTGTATATGGCATCGATTTTAAGAACGGGGAGATGGAAAAAGATGCTTGGTCGGTCCTCCTACTTCAAATTTGGGGCACTGCGCGTGCAATCTAATGTGCCACCAGATAGGAGTGGTGTGTTTAGTAGTTCTATTCTTATCAGTTTAATCCCTGTTACGTCCCCTATCAGGGGACGTGTATATGGCATCGATTTTAGGAATGGGGAGATGGAAAATGATGCTTGGTCAGTCCTCCTACTTCAAATTTGGGGCACTGCGCGTGCAATCTAATGTGCCACCAGATATGAGTGGTGTGTTAAGTAGTTCTATTCTTATCAGTTTAATCCCTGTTACGTCCCCTATCAGGGGACGTGTACATGGCATCGATTTTAAGAACGGGGAGATGGAAAAAGATGCTTGGTCGGTCCTCCTACTTCAAATTTGGGGCACTGCGCGTGCAATCTAATGTGCCACCAGATAGGAGTGGTGTGTTAAGTAGTTCTATTCTTATCAGTTTAATCCCTGTTACGTCCCCTATCAGGGGAGGTGTATGGAATAGATTTTAGACAACCGCAAAGAGTTGTCAATAGTTGACACACTCATGACATAAATTTTATACCTCTATGCCTCAATCTTGGTGTAGATATGACTGTGCTCGTGCGCACGTTTGGGAGATTGCAGGTGATGGGGGTTTTACAAAGCCTATGGTCGTGCTGAGGTAGTTCAGTGACAGTTAAGTGACCCAGAAAACAATGATTCTGCAGTGTGGGCCCATTGTTGGCCTAGTAGGCTTTAATGATCACCTTAGATGATCACAAAGAAAATTAATGTTTTTTCTATGCAAAATTATCCAGCCGATCGCTTTGTTCTGTTCACAATGAAGCAACGACCTTATCATCTGGGGTGTGCCAACATTGCCATTGCCAACACACTTATAGAGGTGGTCGCATCATTGTGATACCTGCCCTGACCGTGCTTTGCAGACCAGGTATCAGTGGTCAGATGGACCCTTGCCCAAACACTGTGTGCCAGACATGCCATTACTTCCTTTTGCACAATCGAGTGCAGGTTGGGGATTGCCTTTTTTGCAAAGAAATTTTGGCCGGGTGGCCGGGTACCTTCCACTGCGGTGTCCCAATAGCTACAAATTTTTGGAACGCCTCAGACTCCACAAGCTTGTATGGTAAAAGCTGACGGGCTAAGAGTTCAGACAAGCCAGCTGTCAGACGCCGGGCAAGGGGGTGACTTTGTGACATTGGCTTCTTACGCTCAAACATGTCCTTGACAGACACCTGACTGTGGGCAGATAAGCAGGATCTGCTCAAGGCGAGAGACGGAGTGGCGGATGGTTGAGAGGGGGCAAGGAGGACAGCAATGATTGACGTGGCTGAAGATGCTGGACGGCTTTGAGTTTGTGTGCTGCTTGTACTCATGTGTTGATCCCATAGGTGTTTGTGATGTGCGATCATGTGCCTTCGCAAAGCAGTTGTACCTAGGTGGGTGTTGGACTTCCCACGACTAAGTTTCTTTTGGCACAGGTTGCAAATGGCATCGCTGTTGTCAGAGGCAGACACACAATAAAAATGCCACACTGCTGAGCTCTGCAATGAGGGCATTCTGGTGGTGGCAACAGCATGCGTTGATTGGCGTGCTGTCTGGCTGACCCTGGGTGCCGATGCATGCTGTCTGACTGTGCCACTAGCTCCTTGCGACGACCTCCCCCTGCTTCCAACTCGTCTCCTCTCTGTCTCCCCATTTTAACTTTCCCCCTGTTCTTCTTCTCTTCGAGCGGGCACCCAAGTGACATCCACGGACACATCGTCATCATCAACCGCTTCACTTGTATCTGACAACTCAGCAAAGGAAGCAGCAGCGGGTACAACATCATCATCATCACACCGTACGTCCATGTGTGTAATGCAGCCTGACTGAGACATATCCCTGTTATCTACATCCTCTGGCAATAATGGTTGCGCATCACTCATTTCTTCCAACTGATGTGTAAATAACTCCTCTGACAGATCAAGTGAAGCAGCTGTGGTGCTAGTGTTGGTGGTGGCGGCAGGCGGGCGAGTGGTAACTTGAGAGGTGCCCGAAGCTAAGCTGGAGAGGGATGGTGTGTCAAGGTTCTGAGCGGAAGCTGTAAAAGATTGGGTGTCCTGTGTTAGCCAGTCAACTATGTCCTCAGAACTTTTCGAATTCAGGGTACGTGGCCTCTGAACACTGGGCATTATTCTAGAGCCAAAGGGAATCACAGCACCACGACGCCCCTTGCGGGGTGTCCTACCTCTGCCTGTCATTTTTTTTTAGATTAGTTAAGTTGTACTATGAGTGCAAGCTACTGTGACACCAGATATGAGTGGCACTGTGCACTGGCAGAAGTTGGCAGAATAGACGCTGTAGGCCTGACACACACGCTTGCAGGCCCTGAAACGCACACGTGTGAAGGAAAATGACTGCTATTATTTCACAGTCCAAAAAGTTTTTTTTTTTTTTATGTACACTACTGTTACAGCAGATATGAGTTGCACTGGTGTGACACTGTGCCCTGGCAGGCCCTGAAACACACATGTGTGAAGGAAAATGACTGCTATTATATTACAAAAAGAAATTCCGCAGCACTTCCAAGGCGTAAAATGAAAAAATAGTACTTTATTTACCAGACAGCAACGTTTCGATCCTTCTCTCTGGGATCTTTCTCAAGCAGTGAACATATACTAGTATAGCATGCTTTTTATACAGCTTAGTGTCATTAATCAATAAACATTTCTCAATTAATGTGTATTAATAAAATAATGAAAAAGTGATACAAAAACATAATACAAACACGTGAATACATAGATTGTGTCAATCATAGGTTCCATATACATAGAATATACAATTACTATCAAAAAATAACATGTTATAGTGCAATACAAATATAAGACGACATGATTCATGATTATATCCATCTGATCATTATTAGCGATAGTGAATAGTGCAGGTGTACCTGTTAAAAACATTCACAATCCAAGAAGGTCCTTCGGTGGAGATGGGACACAGACCACATGGAGTTCGGCGTATCAATAATGCAACTGCGCATGTCAAAGGACCTTAGAAATCCAGCTCATCATGTGATCTATGTTTTGGTCACATGATCGCCGAAATCATAATATTAAAGTTCACGCCCTCTCTTAGGACAGCGTCATGCGTTCCAGGGTGGAGCGCACAGTATCCACTTGTATAGAGGAATCGAAGCGCCGCACTTAACAAGTGACGCGCACGCATCCCCATGGGGACCAGCAGATGCTATTTGGTATCGAACCCTCACGGCATATACTCAGCGGCACGGACACCGTCACAGCATATCACAGACAAAGCATATGGGAGCACATCAGGATGTGAAAACAGCTCAGGGAGAATTAAGATTTACCCTAGTATTTTAATAGTATCTGCACATCAATAATAGTAAAAGCGTATAATAATGCCTTGAGAAATCAATGTATCATATATGACCAACTGGCCGAGTATATAGTAGAGGCCCCTAGTCTTACGAGGAGTCGTAACTGTGAATCCTGTGTGTATGACACAAGTCCACAGTATTGAGTTGCCACAATTGTCAGTGAACACCCATCCCTGGGGGTCAACATGGCAAATTGATAGCTACATCCTCTAGATTACGGGGAATAAAATTCAATCCTAACAAACCAAAGACAAAACTCCCAGTTTTCAACACATCCAAATATGTACCACCCAAACTGCTGAGTCCGTTAGTCCATGACGGTCACCAAGCCGAAAGCATAGACCGCAAATGGCACGACACCACGGCAAACAACTGATCACCCAACAAGTGATATAATGTATAAATTTATTAAGAATAAAAAAAATAATTTCAAAGCATAAAGTTGTAATCATAGACAATTGTTATTATGGTATTCCATGTTCAATCAATGGTCTGCTTGTCCAATTTGATTATATTTTTTCATATCCACCTTTCATATTACGGACCGAACTTGGATTGTAAACTGCAGAGACAAAAATATATACAATATGATTACAAAATATATCACCCACAGTATTTAAACAGGGGGTACTAGTACACACAGGATTCACAGTTACGACTCCTCGTAAGACTAGGGGCCTCTACTATATACTCGGCCAGTTGGTCATATATGATACATTGATTTCTCAAGGCATTATTATACGCTTTTACTATTATTGATGTGCAGATACTATTAAAATACTAGGGTAAATCTTAATTCTCCCTGAGCTGTTTTCACATCCTGATGTGCTCCCATATGCTTTGTCTGTGATATGCTGTGACGGTGTCCGTGCCGCTGAGTATGTGCCGTGAGGGTTCGATACCAAATAGCATCTGCTGGTCCCCATGGGGATGCGTGCGCGTCACTTGTTAAGTGCGGCGCTTCGATTCCTCTATACAAGTGGATACTGTGCGCTCCACCCTGGAACGCATGACGCTGTCCTAAGAGAGGGCGTGAACTTTAATATTATGATTTCGGCGATCATGTGACCAAAACATAGATCACATGATGAGCGGGATTTCTAAGGTCCTTTGACATGCGCAGTTGCATTATTGATACGCCGAACTCCATGTGGTCTGTGTCCCATCTCCACCGAAGGACCTTCTTGGATTGTGAATGTTTTTAACAGGTACACCTGCACTATTCACTATCGCTAATAATGATCAGATGGATATAATCATGAATCATGTCGTCTTATATTTGTATTGCACTATAACATGTTATTTTTTGATAGTAATTGTATATTCTATGTATATGGAACCTATGATTGACACAATCTATGTATTCACGTGTTTGTATTATGTTTTTGTATCACTTTTTCATTATTTTATTAATACACATTAATTGAGAAATGTTTATTGATTAATGACACTAAGCTGTATAAAAAGCATGCTATACTAGTATATGTTCACTGCTTGAGAAAGATCCCAGAGAGAAGGATCGAAACGTTGCTGTCTGGTAAATAAAGTACTATTTTTTCATTTTACGCCTTGGAAGTGCTGCGGAATTTCTTTTTGTTATATGCTTTGGAGGGGGACCGCCTCCATAGCCGCTTGCACTCCGCTGACATCGTTTGTCGCAGTGCGGCTCCTGTTGCTTTTTCTTGCTATTATATTACAGTCAAAAAAGTATTATTATTTTTTAAATGCAAGCTATTGTGACACCAGATATGAGTGGTGGCACTGGGCAAGTGGGCACGGTTTACGCTGTGAGCCTTACACACACGCTGGCAGGCAGGCAACTGCAATTAGATTACACAGGGGGAAAAAAAGCTGACTGATTATTACAGTCAAAAAAGTTTGTTTTTAAAAAAATGCAAGCTATTGTGACACCAGATATGAGTGGTGACACTGGGCAAGTGGGCACGGTATACGCTGTGAGCCTAACACACGCTGGCAGGCAGGCAACTGCAATTAGATTACACAGGGGGAAAAAAAGCAGACTGATGTTCTAGCCCTAAAAAGGGCTTTTTTGGGTGCTGTCCTTACAGCAGAGATCAGATGAGTCCTTCAGGACTGTAGTGGACACTGAATACACTAGCCTAGCTATCGATTTCCCTATTAAATCAGCAGCAGCTACACTGTCCCTCCTCTCACTAAGAATGTAGCTTCCGAATGAATCTAAAATGGATGCTGTCCAGGAGGTGGGAGGGTCTGGGAGGGAGGGTCTGCTGCTGATTGGCTGGAATGTGTCTGCTGACTGTGAGGTATATATACGCACTTCACTGTTGCAGTTATTTGCGGTGAAAGCGTTTAGTGGCCTATTTCAGTACAGAAAGAAAAATATATACGCAGTTCACTGTTGCAGTTATTTGCGGTGAAAGCGTTTTGTGACGTATTTAAGTACTGAAAGAAAAATATATACGCACTTCACTGTTGCAGTTATTTGTGGCAAAAGCGTTTAGTGGCCTATTTCAGTGCTAAAAGAAAAATATATACTCAGTTCACTGTTGCAGTTATTTGTGGCGAAAGCGTTTAGTGGTCTATTTCAGTACAGAAAGAAAAATATATACGCAGTTCACTGTTGCAGTTATTTGCGGTGAAAGCGTTTAGTGACGTATTTAAGTACTAAAAGAAAAATATATACGCACTTCACTGTTGCAGTTATTTGCGGGGAAAGCGTTTAGTGGCCTATTTCCGTACAGAAAGAAAAATATTTACGCACTTCACTGTTGCAGTTATTTGTGGCGAAAGCGTTTAGTGGCCTATTTCAGTACTAAAAGAAAAATATATACGCACTTCACTGTTGTAGTTATTTGTGGTGAAAGCGTTTAGTGGCCTATTTCAGTACAAAAAGAAATATATATACGCAGTCCACTGTTGCAGTTATTTGTGGCGAAAGCGTTTAGTGACATATTTCAATACTAAAAGAAAAATATTTACGCAATTCACTGTTGCAGTTATTTGCGTGAAAGTGTTTAGTGACGTATTTAAGTACTAAAAGAAAAATATATACGCAGTTCACTGTTGCAGTGATTTGCGGTGAAAGCGTTTAGTGACGCATTTCAGTACTAAAATAAAAATATATACTCAGTTCACTGTTGCAGTTATTTGTGGCGAAAGCGTTTAGTGGCCTATTTCAGTACAGAAAGAAAAATATATAAGCACTTCACTGTTGCAGTTATTTGTGGTGAAAGCGTTTAGTGGCCTGTTTCAGTACAAAAAGAAAAATATATTCTCATTTCACTTCTGGAGTTATATGTGCTGAAAGCATTTAGTGGCCTATTTCAGTACAAAAAGAAAAATATATACACAACACACTTCACTGTTGCAGTAATTTGTGGCGAAAGCATTTAGTGGCCTATTTCAGTACAGAAAGAAAAATATATACGCACTTCACTGTTGCAGTTATTTATGGTAAAAGCTTTTATTGGCCTATTTCAGTACAAAAAGAAAAATATATTCTCAGTTCACTTCTGGAGTTATATGTGTTGAAAGCGTTTAGTGGCCTATTTCAATACAGAAAGAAAAATATATATGCATTTCTCTGTTGCAGTTATTTGTGGTGAAAGCGTTTAGTGGTCTATTTCAGTACAAATAGAAAAATATATTCGTTGCTTTGAGGGGTGTTTTAATTTCGTTCAGCTAAAAGTATGTCAGAAAGAGAAGTGCCAGACCATGCACAGAGGAGTGGCAGAGGCCTAAATGTTTTTGGCGCAGGCAGAGGTTGCAGCAGAGTAAGGGGGCGTGGCAGCAGGAGTTGCAGGGAGAACCCTGAGCTCCCAGTGTCATCTAGCGGTTGTGTCTTGACCAGCAACCCAGCGGTTCTTGATTGGACATCAGACACCCCCAGCCAACAGTCAGTGGGTTTGTCAGACACAACCCTTAGTTTGCATGGCCTGGGAGCAGGCCCTTTGCCCTCAACTGTCCTCAACCTGCCTCTGTCATTTCTGTTTCCTCACCGCGAGAAGTATTATATCCTGTAGGCTCAGCTCCACTTTTCAGCGAGGAAGAGCTACTAAAGGGCGGTCAGCAGCTACTGCCCGGCCAAGATCTGGAAGAGAAATCCGCCGCTTCCTCTGCTAGGCAGGCAAGTAGTGATGAGGAGAGTGGCGTCGGAGCTGGGGTTGCAAGCTGTCAGGCTCCTGACCCAGAGACCGTTGAGGAGGACATCAGTGACGTGCAGACAGTACTCGATGATGATGAAGTCGATCGCACTTGGGAGCTGGGTGAAGAAGGGGCTTCATCATCATCAGGAGAAGAGGGTTGCAGCTTGCTTGTGAGGCAGCGGCTGAGCCAGCAAGTCGTTAGCGTGGCTGGGAGTCAGCAGGGTGGCAGCAGTGGGAGGTCAGGATCCAAATGGGCACAGGGTAGACCACCCACTTTGCAGCAGCCTACCTTCCCGGAAAGAGTGGTGCAGGGGCTCACGGAAGCAGCGGCGGTAGCAGTCAGCCAGTGCATAGTGTTGGGGGTAAAATCAGCTACTCGGCGGTGTGGAAGTTTTTTGTGAAGCCGCCGGAGGAGGTCAACATCGCCATATGTAGAATATGTGGGCACAAGGTGAAGCGTGGCCAGGGTGCCAATGTTGGCACCATGGCCCTGCGTCAACATATGCAGCGTCACCATAAAGTGAGCAGAGAGAACCGTGGCTCCGATGTGGTGTTCCAGCCTGCCGCAGCAACCACTGCATCACCCAGTGGCATGCCGCACCCGATTTTAGGCAGTCAAGGCTCCACCACCTCAGCCGAAGGGTGAGGTCTGTTGTTCCCATCGTCTCCTGCTCCTCCTACTCCTCCTACTCCTCGTCAGTCATTCTGTCACCAATCGATCACAGAAGCAATCGCCAAGAGACAACAGTATGCGTGCACTCATCCAACGGCGCAGAAACTTAATGTGCTCCTGGCCAAGTTGCTGGTGCTGCACTCCCTCCCTTTCCAAGTGGTGGACTCTGCACCTTTCAGAGAACTGATGGCTTGTGCCGAGCCAAAGTGGAGAGTCCCAAGAATAGAAGGTGGGCCAGTCCTTTAGCCTGTTGGTGTCTACCAAAGTGCACGGCAGCGCCGACGTGTGGAGCTGTAACTACGGTCAGGGACAATACATGTCGTTTACGCCCACTGGGCGAATGTGGTTCCTGTACAGCCATACCACCAACTTGGCTAGGTGACGCCGCTCCCGCCTCCACGTTCTCACGCCGTTGGTCCAGCGACAGTGTCCAACTCTGCATTCTCATGCTCCACCATGTCCTCAGCCTCCACTGCAGGGACAAGTCACAGTGCCCCTCCAGCATACCACATGTGCAAGGCACGGCAGTGTCACGCTGTTCTGCACCTCATTTGCCTGGGAGAACGGAGTCACACAGGGGAGGAACTGCTCCATGTCCTTCAGCGAGAAATCAAACCCTGGCTTTCTCTGCGACAACTGAAAATCGGAACCATGGTGACCGACAAAGGGAAGAACATCGTGTTGGCACTGCATCAAGGTAGGCTGAGCCATGCACCCTGCGTGGCACACGTGTTCAATCTGGTTGTCAAGCAGTTCCTGAAGTCTTCCACCCTTCTGCAAGACATCTTAAAAATGGCCAGGAAACTTTGCATGCACTTCAGCCACCCGTACACCGCAAAGCGCACCCTCCTTGAGCTGCAGCGGAAGGAAGGCATCCCCCAACATAGGCTGATATGTGACATTTCCACGCATTAGAATTCCACCCTCCATATGTTTGACTGACTATACGAACAGAGAAAGGCCATCATCTTGATGATTCAAGAGGGTAGCAGTACTCCCCTGTGTAAGTTCTATGTCAGCCAGTGGCAGCTCATGCGTTACACCTGCCGTTTGCTCAGGTCCTTTGAGGACACCACGTTATTTGTCAGTCGCCAGGAATACATGATGAACAACATCATTCCACTGCTTCATGTCCTGGAACAGATGGTGGTAACAATGGCTGGTCAGGGGACTGGAGACATGGTGCTTAGATCTCATGGCCACATAAGCCCTGTGGGGACTGAACTGGAAAAAGAGGAGGAGGAGGACATTGGAGCACAGGCAATGTGTAGCGAAATGGGTGGTTTTTCTACTCAGCTGACAGAAGAGGAGGAGCAGGAGCAGCCAGAGGAGCTACAGGGCGATGAGGAAGACCAGACAGAGGACCCAGACACACCGTGTCAGTATGCAGTGGAGATGGAGGCAGGGAGTCACTTGCACAAATGGCACAATGCATGCTCACCTGCTTGTGTAGTGACAGCCGAATCGTCACCATTCGGCAGAGGGATGACTTCTGGCTCTCCACCTTGTTGGACCCTCGCTACTGGTCCAAAATGGGGGCCTTTTTTAAACCTACAGAGAGGGAGGACAAACTGATCCACTACAGAGACATCCTATGTAGTCAGTTGGCCGCTGCCTAACTGCGCCATCGTCCATCCTCTCGCAGGTCTGACCGGGGGGCCCTCTGTGTTCACGTTCCACTGCCATGCCTGCTGGGGATGGGTGGGGTGACAGGAACAGTAATGAGCTACATCAGCAGCAGCCTGAGCCTATAGTCGTTGATGAGTAGCTTTCTTCAACCTCATAGTGAAGAAACTACTCACCAGCAGCAGCAGGTAGACCTGAAGAAGGACCTGAACCAGCAGGTGGTGGCATACTTGGACAGCACCCTGCCAACCCACATTAAAGATCTGCTGGACTACTGGGCAGCCAAACTGGATTTGTGGCCCTAACTGGCCAAGTTTTCCCTGGAAAAGCTGTCCTGCCTGGCTAGTAGTGTGGCATCAGAGCTGGTGTTTAGTGCGGCGGGTGGCATAGTTACCCCAAGAAGAACTCGCATGTCCACCCAAAATGTGGAGAGACTGACCTTTGTCAAGATGAATAAGGTGTGGATCAGCCAGGATTTCCACCCACCAATACCTGATTCATCAGACTAGATCATCCATGGTGCCACACCAACACTTTGACAAAAGAGACCGGTTTCTTCTGGCTACCTGCCTCAGCTACTACTCTGATGCTTCCACCCACCTGATGCCACACATCTGATGCCAAGTGCTCCTTCATTCACCCACCTTCGTCAACGGGTACTGGTATGGCCACCCACTGCCCCACTCTGTCACCGGGTCACTTTATGGTCTCCTGATGCTGCTGCTGCCATCTCCACAATATGTCACCTTCACACTCTGTGGTCTCCTGATGCTGCTGCTGCCATCTCCACACAATGTCACCTTCACACCCTGTGGTCTCCTGATGCTGCTGCCATCTCCACACTATGTCACCTTTCCACTCTGTCTTATCCTGATGCTGCTGCTGCTACCATCTCCGTACTATGCCACCTTGCTACTTTGTGGTATCCTTCTGATGCTGCTTCTGTTGCCACCTCGAGACTCGGTCATTGTGCCACTCTGTGGCCTCCTCCTGATGCTGCTGCTGCCGCCACCTCCACACTCTGTCATTGGGCCACTATGTGGTCTCCTCATACTGCCACCACCTCCAGACTCTGTCATTGTGCCACTCGGTGGTCTCCTCATATTGCTGCCACCTCCAGACTCTGTCATTGTTCCCCAGGTGAAACATAAAATACGAATTAAGGAGCTGGTAGACTCTGCATACCATATTCTGACTAAGAAGAAACAAGAATATATCCTAATTACGGATCCAGTCATAGCTTTGTTCTATCATCTACCTAAGATCCATAAAGACATCTCTAAACCACCAGGTCGACCGATTATCTCAGGGATATCATCCCTCACGTGTAATTTGTCACACTATGTGGATATATTCCTGCAAAAACATGTAGTCGAGTTGGCGTCACATCTGAAGGATACAACCTCTCTGATACAAGCACTCAAAGGAATCACCTGGAAAGACACGTACCGATGGCTTACTCTGGATGTAATGGCCCTTTATTCAAATATTGAACATGAATTGGGGATCAGCTGTACCAAACGCTTCCTCGACGATGATGAGTTTATGCCTGAAGAACAGAATTCCTTCCTTTTGAGATGTATCCGTTTCATCCTCACTCACAATGTCTTCAGATTTGTAGACTCCCTATACATTCAGACCAAAGGGACTGCAATGGGCACGCGCTTCGCGCCCAGTTTCGCCAATTTGTTCATGGGGGCGTTCGAGGAGATCCTCATCTATAATTCAGAATATTGGATCAACAATATCATTTTCTATCGTCGTTATATTGACGACTTGATCTTTATATGGGAAGGTGACAGCGCGTCAGTGGAGGGTTTCATCAGACATGTTAAAAACAACAGTTGGGGCATCACACTATCAGGGACCCACAGTCAGTCAACTGCCGAATATTTGGACTTAGAGCTCAACTGCACCGGTGGAAAAATAACCACTCGCACATATTTTAAGAAAGTAGACTGTAACAGTTACCTCGATTTTTCCAGTAACCACTATAAGAAGTGGAAGACTAATAACCCATTTAGTCAATTCAAACGTGTCAGACGGAACTGTTCAGAAGACAATGACTTCATCGTTCAGAGTGAAATTATTCGCACCAGATTTGCACAGAAAGGTTTCCCCTCTGGGATAATAAAAGTGGCCTTTAATAGAGCCCGTGCACTTACACAAGAAGATTGCCTACCGGATAAAAGAAGCTTGACCGCCAAGAAGGACCTGACCGTAGGAGGTTTTAGTACCAACTTGTTAACCACTTTTAATAGCAATCACACCACGATTAAAAAGATCCTTTCCAAACACGAGATCCCATTCTGAACAAGATTCTACCAGAGAGACCCCGTATGACATTTAGGAGGGCCCAGTCTCTAAAAAACCTATTGGCACCCAGCCAAATTAAACCAAAATTGAGTCTGGATTTATGCCCGGGCGGCACTGGTCCAGTTGGAAGCTCTAAGTGTAAGCAGCCCAAGTGCTTGTGCTGCAATAGTATACGCACTACAACAACGGTTCACAACTCCAGTGGCAATACCTTTCTGATCAAAGGACACTTGAACTGCAGCTCGTCCAATATAATTTATGTACTCGAGTGCCCTTGTGGCCTGCAGTACATGGGGCGGACCATCCAGACTCTCCGCAGTAGACTGAATAAACATAGATCCAATGTCAAAAAAAGATTTCTCCAACACAGTGTCTCTAGGCACGCCACTGAACACCATCAAGGCTCATTTCTTGGATTTACTATCACCCCGATAGAGCAGATTAAATCCAATGGCTATAACATAATCAAAATCTTACGGAGATGAGAAATGTTTTGGATCTATAAGCTTAACAGTATGAATCCACGCGGTCTCAATGAAGCTTTTGAGATCAATTTATGATATATATTTTTTTGTGATTATGATTATATTGTTCATCTGGGTAATCAATTTGATTATATAGATGTTTTTAGTTACATTCCAAGTGTTGAGGTTATTAATTATTTATTTTCATTTAATATCAATTAATATTATACGTATATTACCTCTATAGACCTGCTTATTCTGTCTTATGATTATGATTATATTGCTAATCCGGGTAATCAATTTTATTATATAGATGATTTTAGTTGTAATCCAAGAGTTGAGGTAATTGATTATTCATTTTTTATTTATTATTAATATCAATTAATATTATGCGATTTAATTGTATAATTTTTTTGCCTATTTATTATCATTATTTATTTAATTATTATAAATTTTTTTTCTCTATTATATTGATTCATTTGTTTACATTAATATTCATATTTATTGTTACTTATTTCTTTTTATGTGTCATAATATGGCTGGCGTTTTTATCCACAAACACCTTATCTTTCCTTGGCAGCCCTGCCTCTTGTCTTTCCCCCTCCACTTCCTATTTTAGTATAGGAGCGTATCTCCCTCTCTCCTCTTATTTAATTTCCCCCACTCTCCATCTCATTCACGAGCAGCATCGGAGTTACCAACACCGCTTGCTTCCTCCGCTGCGCTCCTCCTCCCGCCCGCCCATACATTCTAACAGGTTGCTAGGGGATGGAGCGGTCATGTGACCGCCGCTGCTATCACATGACCGCACCCAGCAGAGCATTGTGTTACGGCTTTCTCATTCAGCCGGACGCCGCTCCAACATCCCCAAATAAGTTTGTTTGTATGAAATTTCTTCATTTACTCCACACTGACCACCAATGTTTTATTCAACAATGAGCCCTATTTAAAGATGGGATTGATTTGTAAGCTGAATTGTATATTCAACATTTGACATGTGGAGGGGTCAGGACCTCCCCCTCCACTCCCCTTTCTATGCTATGTTGGCATTTTTTTATGTATTTAAGTGTGTCTTGTAGTTATGTTCACTGTATGAGCAGTCTGTACCTGATGAAGGGGTATTTTCTGCCCCGAAACGCGTTGTACCACCTGCCAAATTATTAAATCAAGTTTATATCGTCATCAAAGATTGTTTTTTGCGCTGTGGGAGTTTCTTCTCTTTACTTGGATTTATCCGCCTTCTTGGGGACTCCAGGCATCCCTACGTGGAAGTGAGTACATCCCTGGCTGCATGACCATCTGCCTTGGGGGCCTATTATGACCCCCTTCAAGCCTTCAGTAGTGTTGTGCCTATTGATTGCACAACGCATTAAGGTAAGCCTCCAATCTGGAGTACTTTATGTTCATTTATTTAACTGGACTGTACTACCCTATGGTGCGCCTTTTGTGTTTTTCATAGAGAAACACCGCCTGTTACGTTGAATTGTTCCACTCGGTGGCCTCCTGATACTGCTGCCAACTCCAGACTCTGTCATTGGGCCATTCTGTGGTCTCCTCATGCTGCTTCCACCTCACCACTATGTCATAGGTCCACTCTGTGGACTTCTCATGTTGTTCCCACCCTCCCCACTTCATGACTGGTCTACTATTTTGGCTTTCGGCCTGGCTGACATCATCATTTATTTGACCTTTGTTCTGATCTGTCAGAAGGAAGGAAAAATGAGACGCACAACGGATCCTGTCTGTGTAGCAGCTGTAAGGCCTCTATGGTCCAATCAGAATTATCTTATGATTTGGTAGCCAAATGCAGGAGTGGGTACAAAACACAGAAGACATGTAAATATTCCATTCACGTGTCATCTCTGTTTTAGATCCACTCCTGTTTATTTGGCGTTAGCAATACTGATGGGTTACTGACCAAATGCTGACTGAGTGAAGGCGGATGCTCCACAGACAGGATCCGTTTTTTGTGGGTTATTGTTCTGATGGATCAGAGGAAGGGCAAATTAATCAGTGATGTCAACACAAACTTACTGCTGACACCCTCTCCACTCGGTCTGGGGGGCTTTACTTGTATACACTTTTAATAGAACAGGTTTTGATAACATCTATGTGGAATCAGCTGGCGACGGTGTAAAAGGACTGCGCTTCTTCTTGACGCTAACCTGAACCTGTAAGGCTGAGTTAATACTTGAGTTATTTGGTCAGTTTTGGCCCCGTGACTGCCCAAATAAGTGAAGTATGTAGTAACTCTAAGAGCTACCCCTGTCATCTGCATGTCATACTGACTCACAGTATTATTTCACTACCACAGCAGACTCCCTATGCATGTTACAGCAAGGCACAGTGTTCTACACCTCTATAAAGGCTCTCTGCAGCCAGGAAATAGCATTTTTAATGTAATTCGCCGCAAATTTATTTGGATTGAAGCAAATTTTTCCCCAAAAATTTGGAGAACTGGCAAACTGAATTTTTTTAAAATTCGTTTAGCTCTAATCGCGGCATCTGAGACCCACATTTAGGTGCTAAGGGGCTTAATCTGGGGTTAAAAAAATCATACTCACCTCATCCACTTAATCGCGGAGAGGCCGTCCGCTCCTATCTTGATTGAAGAAAAGCAGCCAAAGGAACAGAAACGAGCATGATGATGTCACCGCGCACAGATCAGACAATGGGGACATATTCTAGCAAGTAGTAAAAAACATCTAACCACAATCACTGTGTATTAATGCCAGTCTGTGAAAAAAGACCCTCGATGTAAGATTCGCCACCGAGCTGGCTTCGTCAGGAGGCATTAACTTAGTCACAAAAGGGGTATTAAATACTAAAGTCTTCATTACATGCGCCATGCCGACCTCTCGCGAGACGCGACCCACGTGATGACATAACTGTGTCATCACGTAAGCATGTACAATGTGGCATGGAAATGGGCAAACACAGGCACAATAGGACGCTGCAGCGCATGCTCAGGGTGCATCTATGCCTCCATTACAGATTGACAGTAAGTCAGAGTGGTGACATACAGAAAAATATATAGTTACATATCCGGCAGCAGCAAACAAAGTGCATAATGCTTAAAAAGTAATTCCATCACTGAGTGAAACAACCATCTCAACAAACAATTTAAAGTTACAAGTGCAAAAAAGGTAACAAGTGCGGACACAAGAAGATCATCTCATATTGTAAATAGTGTCAATATCACATATATTACAATAAAATATTAATCAATGTTTGTGTTAAGTGCATTAACATTGGCATTTAAATAGGTACAAGTGGGACAAACCAAAGTACATAAACATTGCATCATGATGAAGGCTGTTGGTCAGAACTTCTCAAAAATAAACTGTAGGTCTCCATGTTCAAACGACAGAAGGGCAGTTGAAGGTCTCCATTTATCTATGAAAGTTGATGGCTTCTTTACAAGTCTATAAATAAAAAATATAAACACCAAAAAACATAAAAAAACGATTACCACAATTATTTAAATGGCGCAAGATAGTATTATAAAAAGGACTTAAAGAGAACGGCCACATCGACTCCCAATGGTAGTACAGTTTTTAGAAATGTGATCCATTTCATTTCCTTCTGTCAGAGTAATTTCTTTACATTCCCCCCTCTACACCCTGTCAATACCATAGACCCGAAAACCTTTGGGGGGTTGCACATATGCATTTCTTTAAAATGCCTAGCTATACCTGTAGGTTGTAACTTGCCCAGCTCCTCTATGCCAGCAGACTGCACTGATCTAATTTTGCTGGACTGTTCTAGTCCATGGACCCTGAGCTCCCTCGTGGTCATACCTATGTAAACCAAATTACATGGACAGGTTGCAAAGTAAATTACTGCAGAAGTCCTACATGTAATGTGGCATACAATTTTATATTCCTGTGGACCAAATGAGTCATAGAACTCAAGGCTCTGACCACGTACCTACAGGCTGAGCAATTGCCGCATGCAAAAGATCTCCATCTCGGGCCTCGACTACCAAATACATTGCGTTCTGGTGATGGAATATAGTGACTATTGGTAAGGATATCCCTTAAATTGCAAGATTTCCTCCAAGTGATAAAGGTGTAGACGATAAGCAGTCCTTTAGATCTTGGTCACACAAGAGTATCAAACAATAATTCTGTACAATCAACATATTGTACCCCACTGAGAATTAAATGATATAATTAATATCGATTTTAGATCTGGGACCCCCTTTGGTTTAGTCACCAGTAAAGAGTCACGATGGGTATTCTTGGCTCTTAAATATCCCTTTCTTATATCTATTTGGTTTCAGCCTCTGCTACGGAATCTATTCTGAAAATCATGCACCTGAGCTTCAAATCTTTCATCACTGAAGCAGATCTGACAAAGTCTTAAAACTGACCAACAGGGATGCCTTTAATTGTCTGTGGATAGTGAGAGGAGAGACACCACCATCCTTCTCCTTCGTGATAAGGATATCAAGGAATTCAACCTGGGAGCAACTGTATTTCCAAGTTAATTTAATGTTCAGCTCATTGGAATTCAACAGCTGTAGAAATTGCTTGAGATCTGACATGGAGCCCTGCCAAATAAACAAAATATTGTCAATATACATCAACCACGAGACCACCGAGCCATAACCACTAGTGCTTTGGACCAAATCCCTCTACCACAGCCCCAGAAAGAGATTAGCTTTCAAAGGCACACAAGTCACCCCTATAGCTGTCCCCTGGAGCTGCAGAAAGAGGCGCTCCTTGAACACAAAGAAGTTATGTCTCAAAATGAAATCCAATAACAGCATAATAACCTAAATCAAATCAGGCTCCATATTTGTCATTTGTAAGAAGAATATGGAAGTCTTGATCCTGTGGTGATGGCATTTTTCAACATGTACAGGGACTCCATGTTGCAGGTAACTAGATAAATGTCGTCCTCCAGGAGAATGACATTAAAGCATTTCAGAACATCAGAAGTGTCTTTACTACTCAGTGCGCTTGTTTGTATGTTGCAGTAATGTGGGGCTGTCTTCTATCTTGCCCCTTTTTCTTCACTTATATGTAATGTGTACAGTATTCCAAAAACATTTATATTTTTATATATGATGTATGTTTATTATATTGGGGCTATTAACAGGTCGTTGTAGGTCATATATACTAATAGTGTCATAAACATAGTGCCCCCCAAAAATAATTGTGCTAAGCTGATACTGTGCCCGGGTGACCCCACGGTAATAGTGCACTCAAAAGTCCCACCAATATTGATAATTCTCTGCCAGTGTGTACTTAGTGTTAACAGTGCCCCCAATGGTAATAATGCCCCTATTATGCCCCAGAAGTAATAATGCCCCCATAGTGCCCATACTAGTATTCATGTTCCCCATAGTCCTGCAGTAGTAATAAAGCAAACCAGAATGCCCATCATTGGAAATATAATGTGTACCAGTACAAAAATACCCCTTATAATGTGTGCCAGTACAAAAAAATACTCCCTTATAATGTGTGCTAGTACAAAAAATACCCCCTTGTAATGTGTGGCAGTACTAAAAATGCCCCCTTATAATGTGTGCCAGTACAAAACATACCCCTTATTAATGTGTGCCAGTACAAAAAAGCCCCCTATAAAATGTGTCAGTACATAAAATACCCTCTTACAATGTGTTTCAGTACAAAAATGCCCACTTATAATGTGCGCCAGGACATAAAAATTTCCCTTATAACATGGGCCAGTACAAAAAGTACCCCCTTATAATGTGTATTATAGTGTTACTCACTGTTAAAGATAGCTGGGGCAGGCTGAAGGCAGTTAAAGAAGCTATACCATGAGTTTAATAGTCTTTTTTACTCACATATCTGGAGGACCTTCTTCCCTTTCTATGGGTGGACAGTAGCTCATTAAGCACCTGTATCTTCTAGGATGCTTTGAAATTGGCTCATTAACTCCTACCTACGCTGCATTAAAAATAGTCCCTTACATATAGCCATAAAGGTACATATGGTATGGAATTTCCTTATTCACTGTATACAAAGAGATAATAGCTATATGTTGTACTTCAATGAATTTAGAAGAATGACGGATGAAAGGTGTCTGGGCCGTTTCACCTTCTTTGCAATGAGATCACTATGCTGGCACTGAGGGGAGGGGAATGTAGCATGGAAACTACTGAGCATGTTGGTCCACCGCTGAATGCAGGAGCAGGTTGACTAGAAGGATAAACTCCAGAGGGCACTACCAAAGAGGAAAATGTAATGCACATAAAAGCCAAAATATAATTTTATTGCACGTATACTTCAATAATGTTTCATTTATAAAGCTTTATTCATTATGTTAATACTTTTTCATGGGATAAACCCTTTAATGCTGACTGTCACTGTAAGACGAGAAGTTAATGTAATGTATTCAGAGACATAACTATAAAAGGCAGAGTCCCATAGCAAACTACCACAGGCATAAATATTTACCAGCATCACGTGAAAGTTCAGAAGGTGGACAGAACTACCTGCTGAATTGCTTTAAAAAGGAATACAACTACAGTGGGCTGCTAAAGCAGTTTTAGGAATAACATAAGAGTTGCCCCCTCTTCTGACTGTTTAAGGTGCAATTATGTTCCCCATGAAATAATAATTCTGGAATGAAAGTTACTTAGTGCTGTTCCTCTGCTATACCTCTTAGAATCTTATGAATGAATTGAGAATAAACAATACACTTCCCCTGTCAAAAGGGTGGATCCCTACACAGCTCTGATCATACAGTGTCATGTAGGTACGGTACACACCTCAACAGGTTGCACCCATTTCTCAGATTATTCATAAGTTTCAAGGAGGAAAACCGAGAAATCGTTTAACAAAGAGTTCTAAGAAAAGATGTTCCAGGATAGTTATATTTTAAAGAACATTTTTTATCACTCATACATCATTCAGACCCTAGATCAGCCCCTAAATTCATAAGACCAAAGAATCGATGTCTACATTAATCAGACCCCACAGACCAGCTCCTAATCAGACTCAAGAGCAGATCTCAAAATCATTCAGACTCCAGAGCAGATAGTTATATTCATTTAGACCACAGAGCAGACCCTTGGACCCACCAATAAAATTCATTCTAGTGACCCACTGAAAGGCTACATGCAAATATTATCTGCTCACAAAGCAGCAGGCAGCAGCAAGATGCTACAAGATGATTGATTATGGGGTTCTCCGCAATGATTTCAAAAAGGCAACTCCCTGGGGAAAGATCTCCGCTGCCTGATGCCTCTATAATAATAAACTGGGCAGTTAAATAAGCTAACCAATTTTTTAAATATGAACATAGGCTGGTTGCACACTTCCTATCTATATGCAGTGTTGTGCCATGTGTCACTTCTGCGGGGGGGGGGGGGGGGACAAAGGGCCCACCTTGCTAAAGGGCCCACCAGGTGATTCACACGTTCTGCTGTGGGACAGTCTAAGCCTGAATTCATTCATACCCTAGACTAAATTCCTAAATTTATCATCCTCTAGACCGTACCAATAAAAATGAATTCAGACTCTGACTCAGACTTCAGACCTGACCCCAGTATACTTACCACTCTCAGGTTCTCTTCACTCCAAGTTGCCACCTCCCTCGAGCTCATGACATTAGCTAGCATCAAGACCTTGTGTGCCAGGTCTGGCTCTGCTCAACATGTCCTTACAATTGCAACAGGACCTTGTTTGTGCAGCAGCACACAACTTTCTAATGCTTGATGGCATCACGATCTTGTAGGCTGGACAGAATTGGTCCCCTAACCAAGGTTTTAAATATATAATTCATACCAGCAACACAAATGGGCAGCTTTGCAGCGCTGGCAGGGGCGTAACTAGAAGTGACTGGGCCCCACAGCAAATTTTTGTAAGGGCCCCCCAGCGCGCTTCGCATCTCCCTCCTCCTGTGTAAACCCCACTCCTTTGGCAAGTCACGATCTAGACCAGACCAGGCTGCCACGCCATCCTTTTTCTATATAATTTGTATAACACCGGCCCCCCCGCTGATCAACAGTTTGAAGAGAAAGCAGCGCATACAAGCACTGCCTTCTCCTCATTGTTTGCCTGCTTGCCCTCGTAACTGCATTCACTTCAATGGGACAGCTCCTTCCTGTCCAAGTGAGTAGTAGGGTAATGTCCCATAGAAGTGAATGTGGATGCCATAGTAGCAATTACACTGCTCTTCACTGCAGTTGGTAAGCAGGTTAACAATGAGGAGAAGGCAGCGCTTGTATGGATAGGTCATGAATAGGAAAAAAAACTGACAAAGCCTTTAAGGAGATTCTCTTAGTAGTCTGCTGCTGCCATCTTCCAACACCCTGCACATTCCAAGTCCAAATCCCATATAACTTGGCGGCCAGTGCCGGATGCCACGGAAGTCCATCCTTCTCCTCCTCTAATTTTACTAAGATGTAGAGGCTGAGAAGGAGACACTCGGGTCCACAGCTCTGAAGCCAGCCTTACTCACCCTTGTTAGGATCTTTCTCACTGGACTGCAGTCTTCACTGACATGCTCTTCTCCTCTTCAAGTTCTGGCGACGCACTGCTCCAAGCAATGAAATCTAGAAGGTAGAAAAAAATATTTTGTAATATACTATTAGAAGAAAACAAAAAAAAACTATACATATGTGGTATCCGCCAGATTCATACTGACCTGGAGAATCAAGATCACAAGTGAAAAAACAAAAACTATAGAACTGTGGTAAAATTTTATTTTTTCCACTTCCCACTACATTTTATGCAATATTAAATGGTTGCAATTTTTTGATCATTGTTAGGGCCCATGCACACAACAGTATGCCCTCCGAGACATACAGTCCATGAGCGAGCTGCGAGCCATATGTCCCAGAGCAGCAATGATTGTGTGCACAGGAGCGCACAGCATCATAGGTTAATTGCGCGCTGGGCTGCGCGCGAGACTACTGTCCCATAATCATACGTTTTAGTAATCTACGAAGCTGTGCGCTCCCGTACACACGATCAATGCATCTCAAGGACCGAATGTTTCAGAGGGCGTATGGTCGTGTGCATGGGCCCTTATTAAAAATTTTTTGCTTGGTGTGTGCGTGTGAGTGTTGGGGAGGAGGGGGGGTTATGTTTTTAGCATTTTTTATATTTTAATAGTGAAGACTTTTTTTTTTGGTTTATTTATCTTTATATAAAATTTCTATAGCTTGCAGTAGATGGCAGCCTCCCCTTTCTGCCCGCAGTTCTGCCATGTACTAGTGGTTATTATGGCACATATAAGCGCACACCCTCTGCATATATAAGAGCAATAAAATAAGCAGTAGTAGATGGCAGAACAGCAAGCAGGGGGGCACAGGTCAGGGCGGCACAGAAAAATGGCCGGGGGGAGGGGGGCACAGACAAGGGCCAGGGGCACAACCCACAGGCCAGGGAGGCGCAGATAAGGGCCAGGGAGGTGCACACAGGGGCCAGGGGCGCAGACAAAGGCAGGGGGGCACAGATAAGGGCCAGGGCCCAGGGGTTCAGACAGTGGCCAGGGAGGCGCAGACAGTTGCTAGAAATGTATGGGCCCCAGCCAGAGCAAATTTATGAATGCCCAGAGCAACTTCCCCACAACCCCTCCCTCCTCCCTCAGCAGCGGATTGTAAGACGCCTACAGTCATCACACAACGTCGGACGTCCCACTCACTCAGTAGTTATTCCCCCCTTAGTACCCCTAAACAGTAGTTATTATGCTCTATTATTTCCCCTTCACAGTAGTTGTGCTCCCAGCCTCCCTTATTGCCCCCACAGTGCCCACACAGTAAAATTTGGTTATTATTCCCCAAGGCCCATTCCATTAGTTTCCACCACAACTCCACACACTAGTTATGACATGCAATGCCCCTTTATTGCCCCAGGGCCCAGGCCCAGCCCCCACAGTAGCCATATTCCTTTACCTCAGTCACAAAGTAGTTACAACTTACTAACTAGTAGTAGTACCACTACCACACTCACACTCTGGCTCTGGGCTGGGCGCTGGACCGCTGGTGCAGGGTGCTGGACTGGTCTGCTGGACTGGACCTGATGATGAGGTGCTGCTCTCAGACTCTCAGGCTCGTCTGCCTCTGCCGTCTTCTTCTCTACTGGCACTGCTGCCTGCAGCTCCTGTCCTCCTGCTCCTGACTGTTTTCTCCCGCCTTCTGTGACCTGACCGCTGACCTGTCAGGGCCAGGCTGTGACTGAGTGTCACTTACTGCTGCCGCTTGCTGCTCCCTGCATTTGAAAAATCATTCATCACAGTATGTGGGCGGGGCTACAGTCTGCACGCTGCGCAGACTTCAGGACAGGAGACAGTAAGATAAGATTAGACAGGAGGTCACAGAATAAAGACAAAGAGTGAGCATGATCCGATCAACATATTTAGGGGGGGGGGGGGGCCCGCCGCCGCCGCCGCCACTGCGCCTGCTGTTAATCCAGGGGCCCTGATGAGAATCGATAATTTTAATTAACTATTTAAGTTGAAAATAAACTGTCACACAAGCTGGGCGCCGGGCCCCTTGGCAGTCCGGGCCCCGAAGCAGCCGCTTCCCCTGCTTCCCCGGTAGTTACGCCACTGAGCGCTGGGATCCTAGGTACGAATCTGCATCTGCACGGAGTCCGCATGTTCTCCCCGTCTTTGTGTTAGTTTCCTCCGGGTACTCAGTTTTCCTCCCGCACTCCAAAGACATGCTGATAGCGAACTTAGATTGTGAACCCTATTGGGGTCAGCGTAATGCTAATGTCTGTAAAGTGCTGTGGAAAATAAAAATTCAAATATAACCAATATGACCATGCCACTGTAACCCTGTGGTGGTGCAGGTAAATACTGAAAAGAACACAAAACTCACATGAGTGATATGGTCCTTTTAAATAGCTGATCAGTGGGGGTGCCAGGAATCGAACCCCTCACTGATCTGACATTCATGACCTATCCTCATGACCCCTTTAATACTGTATAACACTGTTTGTGAGGCATCTGAAAAACATGAAGAAAACTTTACCATCGGATCTATGTGTCTTTCCATCAAGTAATATTATTATATTTGTATTCTTTTCCTCTCTGCTGGATATGATAGCAATCTTTGATGGTCTTCTGACAACCTTTAAATTGTAAATATACTACAACATCCGAAATTCTGAAGACTATGTTACAAAAAGGATATATTCCTTATTTCATTGCCGACATTGATCATCTTGACAGTGATTATGACTTACGCTGAAGCATAACACATATTTGTTTGCAAACACTTTTCACAGGAAATATAAGTTCATTCAGTGGTCCATAGCATCAGAGTTGGACAATATATAAAACATTGCAAGCTTAAGTATCAATTCTTATGAACACACCAGAGTACAAATGTTCTGAACTAGAAAACTTAGAAAAGCTTCTTATAGATAGGGGCTGGCAAGATGGTCAGTATTTTGCTGAAAATTAAATTTTTTTAGCTAGAGACATGAATAGTCCACTAGAATTCTCCCTTATTACCTAAAGTTAGCCATGATACTCAGCACATTAACAAATACTAGTGTTGGTCAAGCACCAAAATGCTCGGGTGCTTGAGTAGAACACCTCGGGATTCTCGGGTGCTCTACCGAGCACCCGAGTACAGTGGAAGTCAATGGGAGAACCCGAGCATTAAACCAGGCACCCCTGCTCTGAAGAGGGGAGGGTGTCTGGTTCATAGTAAAATGTCAGAAATTGATGCAAACACCACTGAAATGGTTCGTGAACAGCATGGGGAGGATGTCTGGATGCATCTTGGACTCCCAGGTTGCTGCTGGGAACGATGTTGTCCGAGTAGTACGCCACTTTCACAGACAGACAATAATACGCACCAAACAGAAGATAAAATCGATTTTAGAGCAAAAAATGTTAGGAAACATTCTTTCCTGTATATTTACTTGTATATAAAGTGCAAGTGCTCCCAAATATTGCAAGGAAGAGGCACTCCGATAGAACCTGTATATCACATAACGGAAGGCCTTTATTCACATTGTGGTACAATTGTTCAGGTAGTGGGACTCCTACACTCATAAAGCCTATGCACTAAGTGAAAGCGCTGCCAAAAATTACAAGTAACTGGCACTCCAATACACCCTTTATTACACATAAAGGAGGGCGTCATACACACCCTTAAAAAATTATGATTAATGGCCTGCTGGTGACCCTCAAAAACATTAGGAGCAACGGCCTGCTGGTGACCCTCTAAAACATTATGGGTGATGGCATTCTGCTGATCTGACCATGTAAAACATTAGGGGTGAGGGTCTGCTGCTGAGCTGACCATCTAAAACATTAGGGGTGAGGAGATGCTGCCGAGCTTACCATCTAAAGAATTTTGTGGGCGAGGGCCTGCTGCCAAGCTGACCATCTAAAAAAAAATGTGGGCCAGGACATGCTGTCGAGCTGACCATCTAAAAAAATTGTGGGCGAGGGCCTGCTGCCGAGCTGACCATCTAAAAATTTAGGGGTGAGGGTCTGCTGCTGAGCTGACCCTCTAAAACATTAAGAGCGAGGGCAGCCTAATAAGTATGTTGATATGATGAAGGAGGAGGACGAGAAAAGGGAGATTGAACCATATACCCTATTTTGTGGTGGAAAGGGTGCATGGGAATACAGTGTATTCAATACACCATAAAAGCCACATTTAAAGTCCCTTTATGTTCAGCCGCTTTCCTCTGGTGGAGTAGAGAAGTCAGGGGCAATCCAGGCCTTGCTCATTTCAACCGGTCAGCATTTTCAGTTGACAGGTGGATGTGCTTATCAGTTATTATTCCCCCAGCAGCACTAATTACACGCTCTGACAAAACGCTGGTGGCGGGGAAGGTCAGCACCTCCAAGGCGTAGAGGGCCAGTTTGTGCCACATTTCCAGCTTGGACACCCACTAGTTGTAAGGCACACAGGGATCACTGAGGACGCTGACACGGTCTGCTACGTACTCCTTCCCCATCTTCCAAAAGTTTTCCCCCCTTGTGACACTAGGCCGCGCATCAGGTTGTTGCACTGCCTCTGTTGGAACTTCTGTGTGTTCCCCTCGTCTCCCCTCCTCAATTGGCCAAGGAAATATGTACCCTGCGCAGCCAGTGTTGTCAGCTGGAAATTTTTGGAGCAATTTTTCCATAATGACCTTCTAGGATTGCACTGTTTTGCTCGTCCTCTCCACCACAGGAATGAGAGATGATAAGTTCTATTTTTAGCGGGGGGTCGAGAAGGGTGAACAACCAGTAATCGGTGTTGGCGAAAATGCGTACAACGCGAGGATCACGGGAAAGGCAGCCTAACATAAACATAAAGTCAGCCATGTGTGGAATAAAACTTCCATGGGTACTACCCTCTGTAGCGGAGGCAACTGTCTCCTGCTCCTCCTCTTCCTCATCATCATCCAATTTGCGCTGAGAAGACGAACTGAAGGTGGTCTGGCTATCACCCTGTGTACTGTCTTCCCCCATTTCCACCTCTTCCAAATGCAAAGCATCCACCTTAATTGTGAGCAGCAAACATTTGAGTAGACACAGAAGTGGGATGGTTACGCTGATAATATCGTTATCGCCGCTCACAATCTGTGTTAATTCCTCAAAATTGCGTAAAACCTCACAGAGGTCAGACATCATTGCCCACTCGTCGCATGTGAAGAGCGGAAGCTGACTGGAAAGGCGACAACCATGTTGCAGCTGGTATTCCACTACTGCCCCCTGCTGCTCACAAAGCCTGGCCAACATGTGGAACGTGGAGTTTCAGCTCATGTTGCACAACATTGGCTGAGCTGGCAATTGCAAGCGCTGCTGCAGCATTGCCAGACCGGCGGAAGCTTTCGATGACTTGCGGAAATGGGCACACACGCGGCGCACCTTCACCAGTAGCTCAGGCAAATTGGGGAAGGTTTTGAGAAACCGCTGAACTACTAGGTTGAACACGTGGGCTAGGCATGGTATGTGTGTGAGCTTGCCGAGCTCCAAAGCCGCCACCAAGTTACGGCCATTATCAGACACAACCATACCTGGTTGTAGGTGGAGTGGCGAAAGCCGCAGCTCAGTATGGTCCCTTATCCCCTGCCACAGCTCTGCGGCGGTGTGCTGTTTGTCACCTAATCAGATCAGTTTAAGCACGGCCTGTTGCCGCTTCCCCACTGCAGTACTACACTGCTTCCTGCTACTGACTGATGTCTGACTGGTGCTGCAAGATGATAATTCAGTGGTGAAAGTGGAGGAGGAGGTGGAGGAGGAGAAGGGGGGGGTTGCAGCCACTAACGTAGGTGGCGGCGGAAATCCTGATGTAAGTAGGGCCCACAATCTTTGGCGTCGGTAGCACCTGTGCCATCCCAGGCTATGACTTGCTCCCGGCCTCCACAACGTTCACCCAGTATGCTGTCAGAGAAATGTAGCATCCCTGGCCCAAAGCACTTGTCCATGTGTCAGTCGTTAAGTGGACCTTACAAATAACTGCGTTGGTCAGGGCACGGGTGATGTTACGGGACACATGCTGGTGTAAGGCTGGGACTGCACACCGTGAAAAATGTTGGCGGCAGGGGCAGAGTACCGCAAGACAGCTGCCGCCATCAGGCTGCGGAAAAAGCCTCAGTGTCCACAAGCCTAAATGGCAACATTTCCAGGGCCAGCAATTTGGAAAGGTGCGCATTTAGTGCTATGGTCTGTAGGTGGGTGGCTGGGTATTTGCGCTTTCGTTCAAAGGCTTGGGGTATATACATCTGTACGCTGCGCTGGGACACAGAAGTGGATGTGCTAGCTGATGGTGCTTGGTGCATGGCGGGAGGATTGGACAGGGGATTGGCCAGCACGTAACACAGGGGAAGAGGAGGCAGTGGTGTGACCCACAGACACTGGTTGTGGACCCAGGCGTTCGGCCCACCTATTAGGTTGCTTTTATGCCATGTGGCAGATCATGCTGGTGGTGGTGAGGTTGCTAGTGTTCACCCCCCTGCTTATTTTGGTATGGCACAGGTTGCAAATGACAATTCTTTTAACGTCCGCACTTTCCTCAAAAAAACGCCAGACTGCAGAACACCAACCCCTTGGCAAGGGAGATTGCTGCAAGGGGGTTCTCCGGGGAACAGTTGTGGGCCTGTTTGGTGTGGCCTGCCTTCTTTCTTTTGCCACCCCACTGCCTCTTCCAGACTGTTACGGTGCTGCAGATCCCTCCCCCTCTGTACTGCTGTCCTCACTTGGCTTGCCACCTTCCCAGGTTGGGTCAATGACTTCATCGTCCACCAGCTCCTCTTCCACTTCCTCACTCTGGTCATCCTCCTGACTTGTTGACCTAACAACAACCTCAGTTATTGACAACTGTGTCTGATCCTCATAATGAACCTCTTGAGACACTAATTGCGGTTGACTTATTGGCAACTGTGTCTCATCATCATCATCCACCTTGTGAAACACTAATTGCCGTTCCCCACCGTCATCTTCTTCTGACTGTGGAGGCTCCAGAGTTTGGGAATCAGGGCACAAGATCTCCTCATGTCCCTCTTCAAGCGGGCTTGGCAAGAGGCCCAAATTAAGGAATGGCGATGAAAACAGCTCCTCGGAATATCCGAGCGTGGTATCACTTGCTTGCCAAGACTCTCCATGGTGACAGGGTGGTGCTTAACCGACTGGAAGCATTATCTGCTGCAATCCAACTGACCACCTGGTCGCGCTGGTCTGACTTCGAGAGTGGTGTCCTTCGCTGCCCTGCTCCAATGTAGTAAAGGGCCCTCACTTTTATAATCCACACACAGAGAAATCTTACAGGATCAGGGGCTATTACACTTGCGATACATCAAACGTGATATACCTGATTACCATATGCTTTTGGTGGGTTTGGAACTAATGGTGGTCTGTGGATGGCACTATTACTGGGGATCTGTGAAGGACACTGTTATGGGGGTATCTGTGGATGATGGACACTGTTATGGGGGTATCTGTGGATGACGGACACTGTTATGGGGGTATCTGTGACGGACACTGTTATGGGGGGATCTGTGAATGACGGACACTGTTATGGGGGGATCTGTGGATGACGGACACTGTTATGGGGGGGATCTGTGACGGACACTGTTATGGGTGGGATCTGTGGCTTGCACTGTTACAGGGAGATCTGTGGCTGGCACTGTTACAGGGGGGATCTGTGATTGGCACTGTTAGAGGGGGGATCTGTGGGTGGCACTGTTATATATGTGCCATCCACAGACCCCCCACCCCATAACAGTGCCATCCACAGACCCCCCCAGCCCATAACAGTGCCATCCACAGACCCCCCCACCCCATAACAGTGCCATTCACAGACCCCCCCAGCCCATAACAGTGCCATCCACAGACCCCCCAGCCCATAACTGTGCCAGGCGCAGGCGCTCTGAGAGAAGGAGGCTCGCCTCCTCAGCACTCCCTCAGTGCGCCTGCGCCGATGACGTCACCGAAAGAGAAGAAGTCATCGGCGCAGGCGCACTGAGGGAGTGCTGAGGAGGCGAGCCTCCTTCTCTCAGAGTGCCAGCGCTGAATCAAGACAGGCGCTCGATTTTTGAAATGCAGACATAGCTAGCCGGAGGAGGAGATCGCTGCTGGCCCTGTTAATCAACAGGAGGAGGGGACGTTTTTTTGTGGCTGCTACCAGCAAGTAGCCGCCCTACTTGCTGGTAGACAGGTAATTTGCATATTAAAAAAGTACGTTTTTTGCATTATCTACTGAACGAAAATGATTAATAACATAATGTATAGATATATCGCAGTATAGGGATTATAAGTACCCAAAAAAAAAAAAATTAGTTTAGTGGGGTGACAGAAGCCCTTTAAAATACCAGGTGATAGAGCAGGTTTGCCTCCACGAAGAGGAGGAGATATAAAAAAAAACTTCTATTAAGGGGGGAAGCATTCTAGATTCACACTTTAGATACACTGCAGCCCAGAGGTCTGAACAGGGATTATGAAGTAATGGCGTTTTTGAAGAATTTTTATGGATTTGATATTTATTGTGATGTATTTTCTTCACAGGCCGCAACACTACGATAATGAAATTATGTTTCTATATGAAATTAGAGTTCAGATTAATTGACTTAGTCATGTGATGTATTACGCCAGGTTGTATTTGTATAATTAATTAGTCATTTGATGATGTCATAAGCATGTGATGTGATTGGATACCTAAAAAAGAGAATTTATTGTCATTTGTTGTATGGCTGAGGAAGGCCATATGTGCCGAAACGCGTCCCATTTGAGGACTATTTTTTGAAAATAAAGACATAAGATTAAAGCAAGCAAGGCAGCTGGGAATTTTTTATTTGGCCCTGCAAACTTGAACATGAAGCTAGGTATTGTGGATAAGTGTATTTCTTGTGCTCTGGCAGGATGTCACAGATATTTTTATGCTGCACACGCGTTAGACAGGAGATGTAGCGAAGATAATGTCGCTGTCTGCAGCGGCCAAACAATTGAAAACTATTTAGCGCAGGTTGCGCTAAAAATATATATTGCTGCCACACACAATAGTCCTTAAAAGGACTTTTGGGTCTATAACAAGTTATAGGCAAATGGCTATTTGCCGCATTTGTGTGAGGGGAGGCGGGGCTATACTGCTTATAAGCCGCAGCCTCCTCCTCACCTTACCGGTGGCTCGTTTCTGAGTTACTTCCGGGCGCCCGTACGCACGTGAGTATACGGTCTCTGCCTCTCATCGGTGTCTACATCCCAGCGTTCACGTCTTCCAGCGGTAAGATCGGGGCCTTGTGGCTTCATTTCTGCCCAGGGGGGGAGGGATCGGCACCGACACGCAGCATGTGGTTACCTGCACGTCTCGGCGGGCGGCAGAGCCGGCTTCCATGTGTTCAGAGACGCGCTCTGCTGCCTTAGGTTGTCCCAGCACCCAATCTGCTGGTCGCCAGTGGTATTACAGCTCACATTTGCCTGTCATGTCTTGATACATCCTGGTTATGGTTGTGCAGTATTACAGTGGTTAAATAGGGAAAGAAAAAAAAAAAGGGGAAACAGGTGTGTTAAAAAAAAAGGGGGGTTAAGAATGATGAGGACTGTTTTATATGTATATTCGGTATTGTTTAACGTCATAGGACAGGGCAGTACATAGGCTATATTCAGTCCCACCAGGCTTATGTCTGGCCGCAGAGGGGCCTTGGTTGCATTCTTTTTCCTGATTCATGAACTAGTGAGGTCATCTCAAGCAGTGAGTAACTTATCAATTATTGGGTCAATTGTCTACAGGTTTTTCTTTCATATATGCGTCCTTAGGTTCGTGGCTCCTTCTATCCACCCGCTGCACGGCTTTGTACCAGCAGACGCAGCTATACTTAGGCCTAGTTCACACGAACGTATGGCTTTTATAGTTTCTTGCGGTCCGTTTTTCATGGATCCGTTGTTCCGTTTTTGAGTTCCGTTGTGTTTCCGTTTCCTTTCCGTTTTTCCGTTCCGTTTTTCCGTATGCCATGTACAGTATACAGTAATTACATAGAAAAAATTGGGCTGGGCATAACATTTTCAATAGATGGTTCAGCAAAAACGGAACGGATATGGAAGACATACGGATGCATTTCCGTATGTGTTCCGTTTTTTTTGCGGACCCATTGACTTGAATAGAGCCACGGAACGTGATTTTGCGGCCAAATATAGGACATGTTTCTATCTTTAATGCGGAGCCATTGAAATGAATAGTTCCGTATACGGACCGTATATGGAACTCAGAAAAACGGCCCATACACTCGCAAAAAAAATATATATATACAGTACAGACCAAAAGTTTGGACACACCTTCTCATTCAAAGAGTTTTCTTTATTTTCATGACTATGAAAATTGTAGATTCACACTGAAGGCATCAAAACTATGAATTAACACATGTGGAATTATATACATAACAAACAAGTGTGAAACAACTGAAAATATGTCATATTCTAGGTTCTTCAAAGTAGCCACCTCTTGCTTTGATTACTGCTTTGCACACTCTTGGCATTCTCTTGATGAGCTTCAAGAGGTAGTCCCCTGAAATGGTTTTCACTTCGCAGGTGTGCCCTGTCAGGTTTAATAAGTGGGATTTCTTGCCTTATAAATGGGGTTGGGACCATCAGTGGCGTTGAGGAGAAGTCCGGTGGATACACAGCTGATAGTCCTACTGAATAGACTGTTAGAATTTGTATTATGGCAAGAAAAAAGCAGCTAAGTAAAGAAAAACGAGTGGCCATCATTACTTTAAGAAATGAAGGTCAGTCAGTCAGCCGAAAAATTGGGAAAACTTTGAAAGTAAGGGCTATTTGACCATGAAGGAGAGTGATGGGGTGCCGCGCCAGATGACCTGGCCTCCACAGTCACCGGACCTGAACCCAATCGAGATGCTTTGGGGTGAGCTGGACCGCAGAGTGAAGGCAAAAGGGCCAACAAGTGCTAAGCATCTCTGGGAACTCCTTCAAGACTGTTGGAAGACCATTTCAGGGGACTACCTCTTGAAGCTCATCAAGAGAATGCCAAGAGTGTGCAAAGCAGTAATCAAAGCAAAAAGTGGCTACTTTGAAGAACCTAGAATATGACATATTTTCAGTTGTTTCACACTTGTTTGTTATGTATATAATTCCACATGTGTTAATTCATAGTTTTGATGCCTTCATAGTCATGAAAATAAAGAAAACTCTTTGAATGAGAAGGTGTGTCCAAACTTTTGGTCTGTACTGTATATATATATAAAAAAAATTAAAAATAAAAAATGGGTTCTGTCACGTTTTCATGCATGAATTGGATGTGTCTGTCACGTCTACAGACACGTTTAAGTCCTGTCACGTCTACAGGCATCAGTTCAATACGTCTGTCACGTCTACAGACACATTAAGTCCTGTCACGACTACAGGCATCAATTCGGTATGTCTGTCACGTCTACAGACACGTTAAGTCCTGTCACGACTACAGGCATCAATAAGATACGTCTGTCACATCTACAGGCACGTTAAGTCCTGTCACGACTACAGGATACGGTCCTACACTGCATGCCTTGTTCACTCTCATGTCTCAGTCTACACTTGTTCGGGGCTTGCAAGGCTACGTAGGTCACATTCTATTCTGCTATGTACACATCTTCCCATATTCAGTCACTTCGGTGAAGGGGTGCTCCGCATGCTGGACAGTATCTCGTGCGCTGATACGGCGGTTCTTGGCACATCGGTAGTCCGTGATACTGGTGAATGGCACAAGCTGGTGTTGGGTATTCATCTTCTGCATTAATCATGTTGTGTTTTAGTAGGATGTCTCAATAATCATTGATGGGCGATACATCATCATCCCGTGGGAGTGTGGCGTAAATTTCCGCAAGAGACTCCACATCATTAAGGTCATGGACTGTGCCAAAGTTAATGGCAGAGTTGTCCAAGAGAGGCATTCCAGTTCCAGCTTCTGCAAGGAAGGCGTAACTGTTCCGTCTTCTGTCTTCAGTTCCGGAGGTCCAAAATCCGCAGGTGGTGTCCATGGACACTATTCAGACCTCGCTTACGCAGCTACACGCGGCCATCAACTCCATGGCGTCATCAATGTCGAACTTTCAGGCCAGGCTAGAGTCAGTCGAGGCAGGCGATACAGCTGCCCGTTTGGTGTGCCAAAGTCCGGCAGGTTCTTCTAGCCTCCAGGCTAGTGGGGCTGGTGGGTCAGGTTCTATACCCCCTATCGCACTGTCCCACTTCATTCCAGCCAACATTCGACAGGACATAATTGACGTCAAGGACGTGAACTTAGCGTCCTTACTCATAACAGCTCATGAGGTGCCAGACAACAAGACCATAGTCTGTGGGGAGGTCTCGGTGGTCGAGGTGTGAGGTTGAATAGAAAACTCAGCATACCAGAGTTTGTCTTAGCCTTTAGTCTGTACAGGGATGTTGTCTGTTCTGTTAATCCACAACGCAGGGAGGAGTTAGATCTTTATTTGTACAAAGTAGTTTATCTAGCCTATAAATATGGTGGGTACACCTTTAACGACTATCACTGTTCCTTCTCAGCGAAAGCTGCAGCGGCGTTGGTTCATTTCCAACACACGGTGGATTGGTCTAATATGGACACAGAACTATTCTGTAGGCACTTTGCGGGCCTCAAAGCTCCTGCCTGTTCTAAATGCCACCCCTACTCCCATATGACAGACTGGTGCTCATTTGACAACAATCCAGCACAGTCGCAGGCTCGTAGTATTCCTGGGCCATCAGTCAGCAGAAATGTCCCGGGAGTGGACAAGTTGGGGCGCCCCATCAAGTATCTAGGGAAGTCTCAGATCTGCAATAATTTTAATTTCTCTGCATGCAATTACAGCCAGTGTAGACTTCTGCATTTATGTGCGATATGCTTCAGAGCCAACCCCCGCGTGTCTTGTCCACAAAAAATTAAAATAAAATCATGATTCAGCATGACTAAGCGTGGTGGACGTAGGTCTCCTTCGTATCCTGTTAGGGTCCCATCCACATGCCGACGGGGTACAGTATGTTATCAATGGTCTTTCTGCAGGTTTCCATACAGGGCTATTGGCTCTTTCACAGGTCACTTACGAGTGCAAAAACCTGTTGTCAGCCTCGAGAGACCCCGTGGCCATTTCCTAGCTCGTTCAGGCTGAGTTGGACACGGGGTATCTCATCGGGCCTTTCGAATACCCCCCCTTTTTGATTGTTGGAGGATTAACCCCGTTGGGGTAGTGACTGGGAAGTTCAGTAATAAAAATTTTTAAAAAATACCTAGTTTTAATTCTAATCCCGTCAGAAGAAGTCTCAATGAAATACACTTCCATCGATGAAGCCATTCAGGTCATACTGGGGTTGGGTCGGGGAGCTTGGCTGTCTAAAGCGGACATCACAGACGCCTTCAAGCTACTCCCAATCCAGCCGCAGTTGTGGCAATGGCACGGGATTAAGTAGTTAAACAAATATTACTTTGCCAATAAGTTGACCTTTGGTCAATACTTTGCCAATACTTTGCCAATAAGTCAGCCCATGGATTTGATCAGTTTGCCAGATCCCTACATTGGATCCTTTAAGAATTATTTCATGTCGTTCACGTCATTCACTACTTGAATGACTTCCTCATGATAGAACCTCCAGAACACACACCCCAGGACCTACAGGTGCTACAGTCGGTGTTTGCAGACCTCAGGGTGCCTGTAGCCCCACACAAGGTGGAAGGGCCCGGTACTACCATTACTTTCTTGGTATTCGTCTGGATACTGGCAGTATGGAAGCTAGCCTTCCTCAAGACAAATTGCTCAGGGTAAAATAAGCGGTACATAAGCTAGCCCGAGTTAGGGTCACCACTAAATCAGATCTTCAGTTCCTGCTTGGTATGCTTAACTTTTCCATGCACATCATACCCCAAGGCAGGTAGTTTATTTCCAGACTCTTGAAATTGCTGCCACACGCTCGCGATCAGGATAGTCTAGTAGTTTTGGATCAGGAAGCTATGGCGGATTTGGTCATGTGGTATGAGTTCCTGTCACGATGGAATGGCATCTCATTGCTTATCTCGACGGTTTCAAATAGCTCCCCAGTAGTCCATACGGATGCGTCATCTTCAGTAGGCTTGGCAGCTATCTTCGGCGCTCATTGGTTTGCCGACTGGTGGCCGCCGGAGATTGTGAGCTTGGAGGGTTTCTCCAGGTGCTCCCCATTGTTCGAGATTTACCCCCTCGTGGGGGCCACTTGGGTATGGGGACCACTATGGAGGAACCAGACAGTTCTTTTCCTGACTGACAACGAGGCACTAGTCGAGATTTTATCAAGGGTAGGTCAGCTTACACACAGATCAAGTCATTCATCAGGAGACTGGTTTGGTTCTCGCTTCAATACAAGTTTTACATCAAGTGTGAACACATTAGGGGGCAAGTTAATGTAGCTGCGGATACGTTATCCATAGGTAACTTGTCACTCTTTTTTGCAGGTCTCTCCACAAGCAGACCGCGTACCATCACCAGTGCCCAGGCTCGACCAGCTAGTGATGGACTAACGGTTCATCTCGCCACCGCCAGGTCCCTTATGACTTAAGCCCTGTCCTGTAACACCCTGAGGATATATAAGAAGGCATGGACCTCGTTCTGTAATTTTAAGAGAACCCATTCTTCGGCAGGAGTGGGCAACATCTCTTGCCTACTGGCCTTTGCCGCATTTTGCCACTATCACCACAAGCTGTCATTTAGCACTATTAGGTTATACCTGGCTGGGATTCAACATCATTTCTATCTACGGCATCCTAATCAACCCTCCTTGTTTTCAGCCCATCCAATTAGAATGCTACTGAAGGGTATCCAGAAGGGGTCCGCTGTGGCTCGCCCTACACGACAGCCATTTACAGGGTCAATGTTCAGATTGCTTTCAGATAAACTACGCAAAAACCCCTTCAGTAAGCACGCTAGTTTATTGATCAAGACAACCATGTACCTAGCCTTCTACGGCTTCCTTAGACCAGGCGAGTTCCCCTGCGCCACAACGTGCAAGAGCTATCTGAGGAAGGATCACCTGTCATGGGATGGGTCATGCTAAGTTCTTACCTTAACGTCCACAAAGACGGCCCGAGCGGAACAGCTCACAGAGGTTAGATACTTCCCCACTGGTAATAAGTGGTGCCCAGTTATGGCAGTGCAGGAATGGACGCGCTTTACCGAAGCTAAAGCTGGGTTCTGCGGCTTTGAGTTGTCAGAACTTTCTCAAATTCATCCGCATATTATTGAGGAATGTTGGAGTCAGTCCGAGTTCCATCACAGGGCATTCCTTTCGCATTGGCGCGGCTTCGCCGCCTCCAAGCACAACGTCCCGGTGCATGCTATCAAGAAGTTGGGCAGGTGGCAGTCGGCTTGTTATGCACGAATTATACCAAATCTGCAGTGTGAAATGTTTAATGCTTTCAGGAATCTGGTATTGTAATTTTGTTAATAACACTATTGCCCTGAGCTATTGTCACGGATGATATAGCAGATAGCTGTAAGTTATGGATAAACATCCGACTGGCTTGATCCCAAACTAAGTAGCATAAAGGTGACCCCTGTAAAACCCTAAGAGCTCACCCTGACTGCTAAGCACATACAAAAGGTCTCAGAGGTAGATGATTGTATGCCCTTGTACCTAGACTGTGTGACACCTGAAAACCCTATAATAGTGATGGGACACGACCACCGGCTCCCTGCACTTAATACGGAGGGAGTAAGGGTCACCTAGAATCAAGCCAGCAAAGAAACACAATACAAAAAAGGACTTATCTGAACAAGCAGTAACAGAAGTCTCCAGCAGTGATCACTTCAATCCAGGAAGTAGTGTAAACCGCAAAGTGAGGCAGTATGGAAGGTAATATAAAGGGAGGCAATTAGTGTGAATAGGTGACAGCTGGGAGAAAGAAAGGAGATGACAAAGTGAAACCAAAACAAAGAACATCATGCAAGAGGTACAGAAGAACGTCTGCCAGACCTTCTCAGAGAGCTGGCGGTGACAGCTATGTTTGTTATTTTTGGCCCCTTTAGCCTACCCTCCATACAGCAGTCTCGGCATACCCCTACTGCTTAGCATAGTAGGTAGGTAGGCGTACTTATCTTGAGCCGACCCGAATACAAATTATAGGCAAATGGCTTTTTGCCGCATTTGTGTGAGGGGAGGTGGGGCTATACTGCTTATAAGCCGCAGCCTCCTCCTCACCTTACCGGCGGCTCGTTTCTGCCCCGCCCTCCCAAGTCCCCTTTTATTCTAACTACTCAATGGGGTGGGCCCATTTAGCCTAGCCTCCGTACAGCAGTCTCGGCATACCCCTACTGCTTAGCATAGTAGGTAGGTAGGTAGGCGTACTTATCTTGAGCCGACCCGAATACAAGTATAAAAACTAAAATATTGCTATTTCAATCCCTACACTATCTCTCACTTCTGCTCTGCAGCTCTCCCTGACTAATACTGAGCCGAACACTTGTCATCGGGTGCAATATAGCACCCGATGACGTGTTCCGACCAGCAAATCACTGTAATGCCAGCAGCCAACATGGCTACGGCATTACAGTAAATAGCAGTACTTACCTGCACGTTTATTGGCTGCGTAGCATCCAACAAATGTGCGGGGAGGAGACTCGAGCATAGCGCTCGAGCACACGCAGTATTTGGTTCAACACCGCAATGTGCCAAGCATCGCGATGCTCGCCCACCACTAACAAATACATCAAGTTTGACTGTTGATCTGATATTCACACAACCACATCTGTTTATTAGATTTGAGAATACTATTTAAAATGGTCCTCTAAATACCATATTTTTCGCCTTACAAGACGCACCTGCCCATAGGTTTTAGAGGAGGAAAATAAGAAAAAATTGTTTTCATCAGAACTCAGATCAGACCCCCAGTGTTAATCAGACATCAGGTCAGACCCCCAATGTAAATTAGACCTCAGCTCAGACTCTCCAAAAAACCTCAGATCAGACCTCCAATGTTAATCAGACCCCCAAACAGACCTGAGTTCAGACTTCCAATGTTAATCAGGCCTCAGATCAAATATAAATCATATCATCTCACCTCTCCTGTTTTGGACATAATTCCTGAGATCCAGTCGTCTTACTTCCGTGCTGTGCTGTGACCTGACATCCCACAGCATGAGATCACAGAGCACACATATGTCCTCACGCTGTCCACAGGTCACAGCACATGTGGCGCTGGCAGGAGAAGACCAGAGAGCTGTGAGTGAAGCCAGGACCAGGGGTGCTGTATTCATCGTACCACAGTTCTGCTGTACTAATGAGCTCACCCATTAGTATTCAGCCTATAAGACACACTGACATTTTCTCCCACTTTTGGTGCAAAAAAGTGCATCTTATAGGGTGGAAAATAAGATATATGCCCCTGACTTATGCAAATGTTTGCCTATAGAATTGCATATGTTTTCCATTATATTATTTCTGTGGATAGTGTGGCAATGTGAACAGTGATGTGTATGGTGAAGCCCTGGAAGGGGTGTATATCTCATCTAGGTGAGATAAGTAAAATCCAGGAAGATGGCACTGGCATCAGCAAACCTAGCTGCTGAAGCTACGGATGGAGTAGAGTTAACACTCCAGTTTTCTGAGATTTCTGAGTTGTGTTATCTAATCTAAGCAAACACCTTCAATTGCTTTTCAATGGCTAATGGCTTTTGTCTCAAGATAATGTGATGAGTTAAGAAATTTGAGTTAAGAGCTGGAGTGCTAACCCTGCTACATCTGTATTTTCTTTATTTGTTCAGGGCTGGATTTCATTGGATTGGGATGGTAGGTTTGGCAGTGGGACCTCCCAATCCACCCCCTCATTGCAGGGCATGTTTTCCTTTCACCTGAGGTGATCGCCGACATAAAGCACCTCCCAGTGTGTCAGTCTGAGGAGGGAGAGAAAGAGTGTTTGTGAAGCAGAGTCCTGCTGAGGCTCTGGGTGTGTGGTCTCAGCTAGAAAGGCTGAGGGGCCACAAGGCTAGGGTATAGCCTGAAGTTTGGGACATGTGGTCATGCATGCGAAAAAAAGAATCACTAGGTCAGAGTCGGGAGGACTACTGGACCACAATCCCCCAAAAGGTACTGGAATTGCCACAGCCTGGAGGCTGCTGGATTGATGGTGGCTGAGGAAAGCCGCATATGATGTCCATGTGTGAACTGTGCTCTACGAGTGAGGTAGGGACGTATTTTGTTTAGGTAGTGCCTAGACAGGCAGGAGTTTATTTGTGTTTTAAGTGTTGGCGGTGCGGGAACCTCACCCCACCCAGTGATGTATAACTGGACTATCCTGTATGAGAAGAGTGCCAAAATAAATGCACAGTTTGGACATGAAAATCCGTTGTCTGGCAATATCTGTGAGTGTGACCCCCCTGAAAAGAGACGATCCCTTACAATAGATATTTTGAAATTTACTTACTGTACTGTAAATTTTACAACCACATCTGCTAGAAGTTTGTTCCAAGCATCTACATTTTTAAAAAAATATTTTATGATATCGCGTCTGATCTTCCCCCAAACTAATCTCATATTGTGCCCCCTTGTTCTTGTGTTTAGTTCCCTATTAAAAACACTTCTGCTCTGAACCTATTTGAACCTTTAATATATTTAACCACTTAAAGACGGGGCTGCCAATTTTCATTTTTTTTTTTTTCTTCCTGCATTCAAGAACCTGAACTTTTTTACACTCTCATTCACCCAGCTGTGTGAGGGCTTGTTTTTCGTGGGACAAGCTGTACATTATAATGGCACCATTTAGTATTCCATACAATGTACTCTGAAACTTAAAAATGAAATTGGGAAGAAAAAAACGAATTCTGCCTGAAAAGACTTAAACATGTGATTGTTAGATAGTGTGAAAATTACAGTTTCAATGCAGTACAATACAACTGAAACAGGGATCAGACCCTCAAAAGTTCCCATAGCGAGACTAACTAAAAATAAAAAATATACAGTGCCCCTTTTCCTTAATCAAGCCATTTACAACTGTAAATGTAGAAGAAAATTTAGAAAAATAGACATATAAGTTATCACTGTGTCCATAACATCTGGCTCTATAAAACACATGATCTACCCAGTGAAAGCTGTAAAAAGAAATTTAACTTGATGGGCTTATGTCTTTTTTGAACCGTATTAACTATGTAAAAACTAAGCCAGAACAGGGCCATTTTTTGATCACAGCACACCCTAAAAATCATAACATTAAGCGATAAAAAAGTCTTATGTACCTTATAACGGTATCAGGCCATTCACTATACTCCTAAGTGAATTCCTTGAAGGGTTTAGTTACCAAAATGGGGTAACTTTTTGGAGTTTTACGCTATACTGGTACCTCAGGGGCTCTGCAAATGTGACATGGCACCCGAGAACCATTCCAGCGAAATCTGCCTTCCAAAAGCCAAATGGCGCTCCTTCCCTTTTAAGCCCTGCGGTGTGCCAAAACAGCAGTTTAAAACCACATATTTGTGTTTTCGTATTCAGAAGAAAATAGGCAACCAATTTTGGGGTGCTTTTTCACCTGTTATCCTTTGTTAAAAAAATAAAAAATGTGGGGCTAAAGTAACATTTGTCACGGAACCATGAACCAGACGTACAACAAGGGATAAGTGAAAATAAGAAGGCTTTATTGAAAATAAAGCTGTAAAGCAAAAGTCCAAACGGATGGCGAAACCGAAGCAGAGTCTTTGCGAAGCCAGAGGATAGGAACCAGAAGGGTAGTCAGACGAAGCCAGGATCAGGAACCAGAAGGGTAGTCAGACGAAGCCAGGATCAGGAACCAGCAGGGTAGTCAGACGAAGCCAGGATCAGGAACCAGCAGGGTAGTCGGACGAAACCAGGAACAGGAACCAGAAGCAGCAGCAGTCTAGAAGCATGTGAACACAGGAGGACCAAGCAAGGAACTGAAGCCACAGACCTCCTATATATATGAGCTAGGCATCCAGCTCCTCCCGGTGGGAAGGAGGAGCCGCAGGGTGGGAGGCTACAAGAAACCCAGAAACCAAGATGGCCGCCAGCACATGTCAAACGAAGGAGAACAGCAAGAAGGTAAGACCATGACAGTACCTCCCCCTCAAGGGCCCCTCCTCCGCGGAGTAAAGAACGGTTTCTGAGGGAAGCGTGCGTGGAAGGCTCGGAGCAAGGCAGGAGCATGGACATCTGCGGAGGGAACCCAGGAACGCTCCTCTGGACCATAACCACGCCAATGGACCAAAAACTGCACCCGACCGCGGACCAGGCATGAGTCCAGGATATTGCTCACCTCATACTCCTCACGATTACCCACTTGGACCGGACGAGGCCGAGGAACCGAGGAAGTGAAACGATTACACACCAGTGGCTTCAACAGGGAGACATGAAACACGTTGGAGATCCGCATGCCAGGAGGAAGCGCAAGGGCATAGGCTACCGGGTTTACCCTGCGAAGCACTCGGAAGGGACCAACAAAGCGAGGCGCCAGCTTGGGAGTGGGCACTCGAAGGTTGAGGTTGCGGGTGGACAACCATACACGGTCTCCGACCTGGTAGGAAGGAGCAGGCGCTCGTCTGCGATCAGCCTGGAGTCTCTGGCGCTGCGCAGAGACCTCAAGGGACTTCTGGATCAGTACCCAAGAAGCACGTAGGACGGAAAGGTGATCCTCCACAGCCGGAATATCCTGGGGAGAGAATACCTCCGGTAACACGGCAGGTTGGAACCCATAATTGGCCATGAAGGGAGACGTCCCAGAGGAAGAGTTCACCGCCGTGTTCCTGGCAAACTCAGCCCAAGGCAGGAGGTCAACCCAATTGTCTTGGTGATCGGAGACATAGCAACGAAGGAATTGCTCCAAGGCCTGATTGGATCGTTCTGCGGCCCCATTGGACTGAGGGTGGTAGGCCGAGGAGAAGGAGAGATGAATCCCCAACTGGGAGCAAAAGGCGCGCCAGAACCTGGACACAAACTGACTCCCCCGATCCGACACAATCTCCTTGGGCAAACCGTGCAACCGGAAGACCTCCCTGGCAAAAATCGTGGCCAACTCTTGTGCAGAGGGTAACTTCTTGAGAGGAACACAGTGGCACATTTTGGAAAACCGATCCACAATCATGAGAATGACCGTATGGCCTCGGGATGCAGGGAGGTCCACAATGAAATCCATCCCCAGGTGTGACCATGGGCGCTCCCCGGTGGCTATGGGTTGCAGAAGGCCCAACGGAAGGTGCCGAGGGGACTTACTCTGGGCACAAACGGAGCATGCCGCTACATATGCGGCGATGTCGGAACGTAGGGAAGGCCACCAGAACAGACGTGAAACAGCCCAGGACAGCTGATTCTTTCCAGGATGCCCCGCGGTCTTGGAGTTATGGTAGGTTCGCAACAACCGAGTGCGCAACTCCTCAGGCACAAAACATCTGCCGTTGGGTCTCCCAGAGGGAGCACCAGATTGAGCCGCCAAAATCTGCTCACCCAGGGGAGAGGTCAGGCTGGTGCGAATGGCGGCCAAGATCTGATTCGGAGGTATGACCGAAGTCGGAATCGACTCCTCCCTGGACAGCTCGGAGTACTGCCGTGATAAGGCATCCGCCCTGATGTTCTTGGAACCGGGTAGGTAGGAGACCACGTAATTAAAACGTGACAAGAACAGAGCCCATCTGGCCTGACGTGGTGTCAATCTTTTGGCCTCAGAAAGGTAGGTCAGATTCTTGTGGTCCGTCAGGATGAGGACCGGAACCACCGAACCCTCGAGCAAGTGCCTCCATTCTTTAAGGGCCTGCACGATGGCCAATAACTCCCTGTCACCAATCTGATAGTTGCACTCCGCGGAAGACAGTTTCCGGGAGTAAAACCCACAAGGAAGCAGAGGACCCTCTGGTGTTCTACGCTGAGACAGAAGGGCGCCTACTCCCGTCTCAGACGCGTCCACCTCGAGGACAAAGGGCAACCCAGGGTTGGGATGCGACAGAATCGGAGCCGACACAAAGGCGGACTTTAGAGCCTCAAAAGCTCAGATGGCCTCGAGCGGCCAGACCTGGGAATTACTGCCCTTCCTGGTCAGATCCGTGAGAGGCTTGGCTAGCATGGAAAAGTCCCTGATTAACTTCCGATAATAATTGGCGAAGCCCAAAAAGCGCTGCAGGGAAGGAAGACCACTGGGCTGGGGCCACTGTAAGACAGCCGAAACCTTCTCAGGATCCATGGAGAACCCCTCAGCGGAAATGATGTAACCTAAGAAGGTTACCTGGGATCGGTGAAATTCGCATTTCTCAAGCTTACCGAACAGCTTGTTCTCTCGTAACCGTTGCAACACTCGTCTGACATCCAGAATGTGAGCCTCCATGGATTCAGAATATACCAAGATGTCATCCAAATAGACCACCACACACTGCTGCAACAGGTCACGGAAAACATCGTTGATGAATTCCTGAAAGACTGCGGGCGCATTGCACAACCCAAAGGGCATAACCAAGGATTCATAATGACCGGTCCTGGTGTTAAACGCGGTCTTCCACTCATCGCCCGCCTTGATCCTTACCAGGTTATATGCCGCCCTCAGGTCGAGTTTGGTAAAGACCGTGGCCCCTTTAAGGCGATCGAACAGCTCGGAAATCAAGGGTATCGGGTAAGCGTTCTTGATCGTGATGCGATTGAGACCCCTGTAATCGATACAAGGCCTCAACTCACCGCCCTTCTTTTTCACAAAGAAAAATCCAGCCCCTGCCGGGGACGAGGATTTGCGAATGTGTCCGCGTGAAAGCGCCTCCCTCACGTACTCCTCCATGGCCTCATTCTCCGCTACCGACAGTGGATAGACTTTGCCACGAGGAGGAACGGCACCAGATTGTAACTCTATGGCACAATCGTATGGGCGGTGCGGAGGTAGGGCAACCGCGCGCACCTTATCGAATACATCCCGGTACTCCTCGTATTCAGGAGGCAACAGAGAGTCCGAGGAAGTACACAGCAACTTGACAGACCCATGGATGCAACTAGCCCCACACTGCGATGACCACGAGAGGATCTCGGCCGATCTCCAATCGAAAGTCGGATTATGCTTCCGGAGCCAGGGGTACCCCAAGACCACCGAGTAGTGTGGAGACGAAATAACCTGCAGGCAGAGCGACTCTCTGTGAACGGCACCAATGGCTATCCCCACTGGAAGGGTCTCATGAGTCACGTGTGGCGGCAGAAGGGGTCTGCCGTCTATCGCCTCAAGAGCCAGTGGGGAACCTCGAGCCTGCAGAGGAATGGAATTGGCGGCAGCGAACACATTATCAATGAACAAACCACCGGCACCAGAGTCCACCAACGCCTGGGTCGTCACCGAGCCCCCGACCCAGGAGAGGACAACAGTGATCAGTGGTTTGTCAACACGGGAAACCGGGGACGAGGAGACTCCACCCAAGATCTGCCCCCGACAGGATCTCAGGTGCGAGCGTTTCCCGGACGGTTCGGACATGCCAACCGAAAATGCCCACCGAGACCACAGTACATGCATCGACCCTCGCGTCTCCGGAGTACCCTCTCCCCCTCGGACAGGCAAGCAAACCCCAGCTGCATGGGTTCACCCCCAGACAAGTCATCCCCAGGAGGCGTGGGAGGAGAGGGAGGCACGGGTTGGACAACAAACGTAGGCGCCAATCTGTTAGAAAACCTCCGCAGGCTCTCCTTAAAGGAAGGTCTCTCCTTGAGTCTGGTGTCAATCAAAATCAGGAAAGAAATAAGAGACTCGAGCTCCACTGGTAGGTCCTTAGCTGCAACCTCATCGTTCAAGGCATCCGAGAGACCATGAGAGAAAGCAGCGACCAGAGCCTCATTATTCCAGCCCACCTCTGCTGCCAGGGTACGAAACTCAATGGCGTATTCAGCTACGGATCGTGAACCCTGTCTGATGGACATAAGGAGCTTCGCAGCAGAGGCAGCACGAGCCGGCACATCGAATACCTTCCGAAGAGAAGCAACAAAACCGGAAAACTCGGCAACCACCGGATTGTTGTTCTCCCATAAAGGGCTGGCCCAGGCCAAGGCCTTGTCCGAGAGCAGCGAGATCAAGAAGCCCACCTTTGATCTCTCAGTGGGAAAGGCATGTGGCAGCAACTCGAAATAAATGCCCACCTGGTTAAGGAAACCTCGGCACTGAGTTGGCTCTCCCCCAAAGCGCTGTGGAAGAGGGGCAGAACCGGTCATACCCCGAAACACCGCAGGTGCAACAACAGGTGTCGGGGTAGACTCTGGCGCAACAACCGGAGCGGCAGTAGGAGCGGGCCCAGGAGCGACAACCGACCCATCGGCAACGGGAGCGAAATGAGCCGTGCGTTCAAGCAGGGTTTGCAACGCCACAGCGAACCGACCCAACAGGTGATCCTGCTGATCAAGTCTGGCAACCAGCGTGGGTAGCGAGGATGGCCCTGTACCGTCAGAATTCATGGCTTGGTCCTAATGTCACGGAACCATGAACCAGACGTACAACAAGGGATAAGTGAAAATAAGAAGGCTTTATTGAAAATAAAGCTGTAAAGCAAAAGTCCAAACGGATGGCGAAACCGAAGCAGAGTCTTTGCGAAGCCAGAGGTCAGGAACCAGAAGGGTAGTCAGACGAAGCCAGGATCAGGAACCAGCAGGGTAGTCAGACGAAGCCAGGATCAGGAACCAGCAGGGTAGTCAGACGAAGCCAGGATCAGAAACCAGAAGCAGCAGCAGTCTTAGAAGCATGTGAACACAGGAGGACCAAGCAAGGAACTGAAGCCACAGACCTCCTATATATATGAGCTAGGCATCCAGCTCCTCCCGGTGGGAAGGAGGAGCCGCAGGGTGGGAGGCTACAAGAAACCCAGAAACCAAGATGGCCGCCAGCACATGTCAAACGAAGGAGAACAGCAAGAAGGTAAGACCATGACAACATTTTATTATAAAAGTGTCATTTTTCACTTTCACAGCCACATGATTATAAATTCTATGAAATGCTTTTGCTCACTACACCTCTCGATAAATTTCTTGAGGGGTGTAGTTTCCAAAAAGGGGTCACTTTTTAATGGTTTCCACTGTATAGGTACTTCAAGGTCTCTTCAAATGTGACATGGCACCTGAGAATGATTCTAGCGAAATCTGCCTTTGAAAAGCTAAATGGCCTCCTTTCGTTCTTAGCCCTGCCGTGTGCCCATACAGCAGTTTAAGTGTACATATTGGGTGTTGCCATATTCAGGAAAATTGTGGGGTGTTTTGTAAGGGGCACTTGTGCAAATAAAATGGTGTCTTAAAGCAACATAGTTTTTTTTTTTTCAAATGTCCATTCATTCCCCCATGTCTCTGTTCCTATTGTATATATATTGCTGTTTCTTCATATATTCTTGTAGTACGCCTGATGAAGAGACTGGTAATGTCTCGAAAGCTCGGTATGTAACATCATTACTTCTATTTTTGTTAGCCATTAAAAGGTATCAAACCTGCAATACTCTTATTTTGTTTCTCTTAATGAGAGCATTAAACTATTCAAAGAAATGAAATGTTTCATTTTCAGTCAAGTATCTCAAAATTGTTGGATCAAAGCTCTCACTACACCTCAAAAATTTCCTTGAAGGAGTCAGGTTCCAAAATTTTGAGGTGTTTTTACTGTAGGCTTTTTTTTATTCTATTTCCTTAATATGATTATGGGGTCTGCCATCTTACCTGAGCGATTCTTAACAGAAGTTAGAAAGCATTTAAAAAATTGCTTTACAGCAGCCCCATGGGCCATAGACACAATGGTCATGAGGGGACCCTATTGACTTCTATGAGAGGGTTTTCTGGGCATGCTCTGTGACCTGTGCAGAGGTCATTCTACAAGGGAAGAATAGATAAGCTTTGGTAATCACCTATTGTGAATGGAAGATCCTGTGTTATTTATACATAGATGTGATATCATTACAGACAGGTTTAGAATCAGAGATAAGCAGATAACTGCAGTAAAGTGATCTATACAGACCAAGAGGCTGGCCTATTTTTATGGCTAGTAGCCAGTGTGAAAACTGCAGGATTTTGTGGTTTTTGTTTGATTATAAATAGTGACATGGAAAATTTTAATTAACACCATCAAAAATTCTTTAAAAATGTATTTTACATAAAACATGATTTAAACAATAGGTCATTTTCTGATGACACATTCCCTCTAAGCTGAAAACTGGCTGTGTCCTGAAGGGGTTAACCATTCTTTGTCCTGAAGGGGTTAACCATTCCAACAGATTTCCTGACATTTTCCTTTAGAATTTTACTACTATAATTTAGAATTCAGTGTTCCATCGATGATGGCAAACCGTCCTGGCCCAGAGGCAGCAAAGTAGGCTCAAACCATAGTACTACCACCTGTGGTAGTGTGGTTTTCATGCTGGAATGCAGAGTTTTCCTTTCTCTAAACATAATGCTTCTCTTTTAAACTAAATTATTGTTCCAATAGCCTTCTGGCTTGTCCAGGTGATTTTTTAGCAATGATATTTTTGGAGATCAGCAGCTTTCTCCTTGCATTTATGCCTCGCACACCATTGTTGTTCAATGTCCTCCTGATGATGGACTCATGAACGATAACATTAGCTAAAGTTCTCTTCTAATGTGCAGTACCCCAGACCTGGGGGTATCCGCAATTGTTCTATGTAATGTAATGTTATTTGTATTTCATATTGTAATGTTATGTACATCTGCAATGATAAGATATGGTTGGCATTAGGAATGGAACTTACTATCTTATTCCTCCCCTCTTGGTGGGAGTGGGCTAGTGCTACTTCCTGCCAGAGCTAGCTAGGCTAGTGAGGAGTGAGGAAGTACGAACATCTGCTCCTGCTTCAAGGGTGTTTACTACCACAGAATCAGCTCAACTGTGAGGAACTGTGTTCCGGGGAGACTGAAGGTCCAAGACCATGGATATTCATCACAGCTACAATGCTAGAGTCAACGGGGTTACCAGCAACTAAAGCTTCACAGATCCTGTTGCAGGTGAGGGGAGAACATATAAAGACACCCATCACCATAGCACAGGTCAGGCAAACCCAAAAGCCTGTATTGATTGAAAAGGATACCAAAAGCGATAGGGGCCAATTCATAACTGTAGCAAAGGGAAATCAGAAGAGAGAGAAGGACCACTCTAGAGTGCTACTGCCTGACATCTTACCTGCCACCATACCTCATCATCTGGGAATAGAGACATTGTATCTTGTACAGATGACAGGTGGATGTACTGCAACTCATCCTCTGCACTCAGTAAAGAAAAACATTTGTTGTTCTTCTACGTCTGCCTGATTTCTCCACATCACCTTTTCACTGCACCAAATTCCAGGAAGCAACAGCCTGAGGGAGTACTCCATGACAAATCTGAGCAGGGACACTACCATTCCTATCCTCTGCATCAGCTCATTAGGGGCTCGCTGCATATGTTCCATACTCTATCATATACCCTGATATGCTAACAGGTCATATTAGTTTATTGGACTAAACCAACTAACTGTGGTGAATCTCAAGAGAACTCATGCAGCAAGACAATTACCCTAAGCACACAAGTCTTTCTACCAAACAATGGTTAAAGAAGAATAAAGTTGAAGTTTTGGAATGGCCAAGTCCTGACCTTAATCCAATCCTGAAGTGAGTAGTTCAAGGGAGTTAACCCTACCAACATAACATAATTGAACTGAAAGTCGATGTGCAAGTCTAAGCAACAATTAACAGAAACGTTGTCAAAGGGTGTCACACTAGATACTGACAGCAAAGGTTTGCATACTTTTGGCACTCACAGACATGTGATATTGGATCTTTTCTTCAATAAATAAATGACAAAGTCTAATTATTTTCACTCATTTATTTGATTTAGTTATCTTTATCATCTTTTAGGATTTGTGTGAAAATCTGATGTAGTTTTAGGTAAAATGTATGCAGAAACATAGAAAATTCTGAAGGGTGCACAAACTTTTAAGCACCACTGTAGATGTGAATTAATCGATATCTCATATTCTCATCCAATGTGCCATACATTACCAAATATCCTGATATGTTGTTGGTCATATTGGTTTATTGGACTGAGCTAAGGATCTCCAGTTTTACATATAGCCGTCAGCCTCTAATCATAGGGCTTAATTTTGGATTGTCTGTGTGTTGAGCTTTAGTATGTATGCTCACACTAAGACACCTTATGTCTATGTCAATCATCTTCCCTTTTCTCAATGGTTACAAACACATTCTGGGCCAGCTTTAGGTTACATAGTGTCCTGTGAGTGGTCTTTTTGGTGCAATACTGTCATCGCCACTTCTGTGAGAAGGTCTGGCAGACGTTCTTCTCTACCTCTTGTATGATGTTCTTTGTTTTGGTTTCACTTTCTCATCTCCTTTCCTTCTGCCAGGTGTCACTTATTTAGACATAATCGTCTTCCTTTATATTCCCTCCCATACTGCCTCACTTTGCGGTTTATACTACTTCCTGGATGAAGTGTTCACTGCTGGAGGCTGCGTTTGCTGATTGCTCAGATAAGTCCTTTACTTTATTGTGTTTGCTTGCTGGCTTGATTCTAGGTGACCCTGACTCCCTCCGTATTAAGTGCAGGGAGCCGGTGGTCGTGTCCCCTCACTATTATAGGGTTTTCAGGTGTTACACAGGCTTAGGTACGTGGGCATGCAATCGTCTACCATCGAGACCCTTGTATGTGCATAGCAGTCAGGGAGAGCTCTTAGGGTTTTATAGGGCTCACCTAATAGCTCCTTAGTTTGAGATCAAGCCAGTCGCTCGTTTATTTATAAGTTCCAGCTATCTGCAAATCTCATCCATGACATTATAAACCGCCATAACCGTCTTAAGCATGGATCCGGTTTCAGCCTTGATTGACCACATGCAAGGTCTTTCGCTGGAGGTAGCAGATCTCCGTAAAACTGTGTCTCAGTTTCAGGTGACCGGTTCTGCTGGCGTTCATGGAGTTTGTTCCGAGCCTAAGATCTCGCTTCCGGATACGTTCTCCGGGGGTAGTGAGAATTTTGTTCGCTTTAGAGAGGCTTGCAAACTCCATTTTCGCCTACTTCCCCATTCCTCTGGTGATGAGGAGCAGAGGGTGGGGATCATCATCTCGCTGCTTAGGGATAATGCTCAGTCTTGGGCCTTTTCGCTGCCGGTGGGGGCACGGCCTCTCCGATCTGTGGATGAATTTTTTGTAGCCCTGGGGCAGATATATGATGACCCGGATCGTATTGCTCTGGCTGAATCTAAACTGCGTCTTTTATGCTAGGGTAAACAGTCCGCAGAGATATATTGTTCTGAATTTCGGAGATGGGCAGCTGATACTGGTTGGAATGATGCTGCACTTCGAAGTCAATTTTGCCATGGTCTTTCGGAAAAAGATTGAAAGATGTATTTGCTTTTCATGAGAGACCAGCGTCCTTAGAGTCAGCCATGTCTCTAGCTGTTCGTATTGACAGGCGTCTTAGAGTGAGAAAGGAGACTACTCTTTCCTGTCATATTCAGCCCAAGGACAGTGGGGCTGTCTCATTCAGTGCGCAGGGGTCTCAGTCTGTCTCAATCCCCTATGAGGAGGAGGCCATGCAGCTGGGTTTGCTTGCATCTGATAGTAGAGGATTCAGCTCTCCGTGGAGGGTTTGTTTCTGCTGTGGGGGTATAAATCATTTAGCTAATGTTTGCCCCTCTAGGAGATTCATGACGTTTTCTGAGGGTAATAAAAACAAAACAAAAAAAAAACTCTAAAAACTTTCCATTTGCTACTATTGGCAAGGTTGATGCGGAAATTGAAGGTTTGCCGTTGGATTGTAGTTCCCGTTTTGTCCTACCTGCCAGGGTGGCGCTAGACAGCAAGAACATTGTTTGTGAGATTTTTGTAGATAGTGGAGCAGCTGTCAATGTCATTGATAATCAATTTGCAACAACGCATGGTTTCCAGGTATGCACTTTGGAAAAAGATATACCTGTTTTTGCTATCGATTCCGCTCCACTTTCCCAAAAATCGTTAAAGGGCATAGTTCACAATATTCGTTTGACTGTGGGTAACGCTCATGTTGAGGATATGTCATGTTTCATCTTAAACGGATTACCTGCTCCTCTAGTGTTGGGGCTACCCTGGCTCACTAAACATAATCCCACCATTGATTGGCAAGCAAGGCAAATAAATGGTTGGAGTGAGTTTTGCATTGAGAATTGCCTCACGGCATCTCTTTCAGAGGTTTCTACCAAGACTGTGACATCTTTTCTCTCTGAATTTTTGGATGTGTTTTCCGAGAGTAGCGTCCAGGAGTTGCCCCCTCACCGGGAGTACGACTGCCCTATTAATCTCATCTCAGGCGCCAAGCTGCCAAAATCACGTCTATACAATCTCTCCCAACCTGAAAGGATCGCTATGCGTACTTATATCTCTGAGAGCCTGAGAAAGGGACACATACGACCCTCGAAGTCACCTGTTGCCGCTGTTTTTTTTTTGTTAAGAAAAAATATGCTTCTTTAAGACCTTGTCTGGATTTCAGGGAGCTGGACCGTATCAAGATTTGTGACCCATATCCGCTTCCTCTGATCCCGGACCTGTTTAACAAGATTGTTGGGGCTAAAGTTTTTTCTAAGTTGGATTTAAGAGGGGCATACAACCTAGTCAGGGTCAGGCAAGTGGACGATTCGAAGACGGCCTTCAATACCCCTGAGGGTCATTTCAAAAATTTGGTTATGCCCTTTGGTTTGATGAATGCTCCGGCCGTCTTCCAACATTTTGTGAACAGCATTTTTTATCATTTAATGGGAAAATTTGTACTGGTGTATCTAGATGACATTTCGATTTTTTCTCCTGATTTCAAGACTCATCGGGACCACCTATGTCAGGTCTTGCTGATTCTGCGGGAGAATAAATTGTACGCTAAACTGGAAAAATGTGTGTTTGCGGTTCCGGAGATTCAATTTCTTGGTTTTCTTCTCTCCGCTTCTGTTTTTTTCGGATGGACCCTGAGAAGGTCCGCGCTGTGCTTGATTGGGAGCTTCCTGAGAATCAGAAGGCGCTGATGTGGTTTTTGGGTTTTGCCAATTATTACAGAAAGTTCATTTTGAATTTTTCCTCTGTTGTTAAGCCACTCACTGATATGACTAAAAAGGGGGTGGATTTTTCCTCGTGGTCGGTAGATGCGCTTAAAGCCTTATCTAGTATTAAAGAGAGTTTTGCTTCCGCTCCCATTTTGGTACAACCTGATGTCTCTCTACTTTTTATTGTTGAGGTGGATGCTTCTGAGGTGGGTGTGGGTGCGGTCTTGTCTCAGGGTCCCTCTCCTGCCAAATGGCGACCGTGTGCCTTTTTCTCAAGGAAACTATCATCTGCAGAGAGAAATTACGATGTGGGAGATAGGGAGTTGGTGGCCATCAAATTAGCTTTTGAGGAATGGCGCCATTGGTTAGAGGGAGCCAGACACCCTATTACCGTGTTTACTGACCATAAGAATCTGGCCTACTTGGAATCGGCCAAGCGTCTGAACCCGAGACAGGCCAGATGGTCTTTGTTCTTTTCAAGGTTTAATTTTGTGGTTACGTTCCGCCCTGGGGTTAAAAATGTGAAGGCGGATGCCCTGTCACGTTGTTTTCCGTGAGGGGGGAACTTTGAAGACCCAGGTCCCATTTTGGCTGAAGGGGTGGTTGTCTCTGCTCTTTATCCTGATTTGGAGGCAGAGGTTCAGGCAGCCCAGGCAGAGGCTTCTGATCTTTGTCCTCCTGGGAGGTTGTTTGTGCCTCTCGCTTTACGACACAAGGTTTTAAAGGAGCACCACGATACTGTCCTTGCTGGGCACCCGGGGAGTAGAGCCACAGTGGATCTCATTGCTCGGAGATTCTGATGGCTGGCTCTTCGTAAGACGGTTGAGGGTTTTGTGGCAGCCTGCGAGACCTGCGCTCGTGCCAAGGTCCCTCATTCACGGCCATCGGGTTCTCTCCTCCCGTTACCCATTCCTTCCCGTCCTTGGACGCATCTGTCCATGGACTTCATTACAGACCTGCCTCGTTCCTCGGGGAAGACTGTGATTCTGGTGGTAGTGGACCATTTTAGCAAAATTGCACATTTCATTCCCTTTCCTGGGTTACCCAATGCTAAGACGCTGGCGCAAGCGTTTGTTGATCATATTGTTTAATTGCATGGCATCCCTTCAGACATCGTTTCTGATAGGGGCACGCAATTTGTTTCCAGATTCTGGAAGGCCTTCTGTTCTCGCTTGGGGGTTCAGTTGTCGTTCTCTTCTGCTTTTCACCCGCAGTCGAATGGTCAGACCGAACATGTCAATCAGAATCTGGAGACATATCTGCGCTGTTTTGTGGCGGAGAATCAGGAGGATTGGTATTCTTTTTTGTCCCTTGCTGAGTTTGCTTTAAATAACCGTCACCAGGAGTCCTCTGATAAGTCACCATTTTTTTTGTGCATATGGGTTTCATCCGCAGTTTGGGACATTCTCTGGAGAGGGGTCTTCTGGTTTACCTAAAGAGGAGAGATTTTCCTTGTCTTTGTCATTTATTTGGCAAAAGATTCAGGGTAATCTGAAGAGGATGAGTGAGAGATATAAGCGTGTGGCGAAAAAGAGACGTGAGTCTGGTCCGGACCTGAATGTGGGTGATCTGGTGTGGTTTTTTCACAAAGAATATCAAACTGAAGGTTCCCTCCTGGAAGTTGGGTCCTAAGTTTATTGGACATTACAAGATCTTGTCCGTCATCAATCCCGTTGCCGTCTTGATCTTCCTCAGACTTGGAAGATCCATAATGTTTTTCACAAGTCCCTATTAAAACCTTATGTCCAACCCACTGTACCCTCCTCTTTGCCTCCTCCGATTATTGTTGATGGTAATCTTGAATTTCAGGTCTCTAGGATTGTGGATTCTCACATTATCTGCGGTTCTCTCCAGTACCTCGTTCATTTGGAGGGTTATGGTCCTGAGGAGAGGATGTGGGTCCCAGTGGCGGACATTAAGGCCACTCATCTCATCAGGGCTTTCCATAGGTCCACCCGTAGAGGGAGGGGTACTGTCATTGCCACTTCTGTGAGAAGGTATGGCAGACGTTCTTCTCTACCTCTTGTATGATGTTCTTTGTTTTGGTTTCACTTTCTCATCTCCTTTCCTTCTGCCAGGTGTCACTTATTTAGACATAATCGTCTTCCTTTATATTCCCTCCCATACTGCCTCACTTTGCGGTTTATACTACTTCCTGGATGAAGTATTCACTGCTGGAGGCTGCGTCTGCTATTTGCTCAGATAAGTCCTTTACCTTATTGTGTTTGCTTGCTGGCTTGATTCTAGGTGACCCTGACTCCCTCAGTATTAAGTGCAGGGAGCCGGTGGTCGTGTCCCCTCACTATTATAGGGTTTTCAGGTGTCACACAGGCTTAGGTACGTGGGCATGCGATTGTCTACCATCGAGACCCTTGTATGTGCATAGCAGTCAGGGAGAGCTCTTAGGGTTTTATAGGGCTCACCTAATAGCTCCTTAGTTTGGGATCAAGCCAGTCGCTCGTTTATTTATAAGTTCCAGCTATCTGCAAATCTCATCCATGACAAATACTTCCCCCAATACATACATCTCTACAACTATTATAGGGTTTTAAATACACGTAACGTAGCATGTAATTAAATTTTTTGCAGAGAAGACTGCTAATCCTTAAAGAGGTAGTTCTATCTGGTACATTTATGCCATATCAATAGGATATGCCATAAATGTCCGATAATGCAAGTCCAATCTCTGAGAGCTGCTCCAATCTCAAGAAAGCAGCCCCAAAATGAACATCCTGAGCTCTCCACCAGCAGACGTGATTGTAACAGATGGACCCTTTTATATTATTTTATGTTCCGCTGTCTGTATACCCCCTTTTCCCTTCCCCACTTTCCTGTTCCATTGTTTCCCAAGATCAGGACGGTGTCCCAGGGACACTGCCAAACCTGTTTAAACTAGCTGCAGTGTCCCCCCTCAACCTCCCATCAGCCCTTGCTATTGTCTGACCCTACCTTTCCTTGTACCATAGTAATCTATGTATTGTATGTAAATGAGGCTGTTGGGGGTTTGAAACCATGTGTGCCATGCCTAGTAAAATCAGTTGACTCCCAAACTGTGTGTCGTCCAGTTACTGGGAAAATTGTCTCTTGGATATTGACCTGCTTCTTCAGCTACAAGGGGATTTAAGTGGAGATATTGATGGTATATCTTGAAGCTCCGCAACACTTGGAGGCAAGCGGCGGGATACAAGCCTTGCAGCAGAAGAAAGCAGCAGCGGTTCTTGCAGATAACAGGTCGTTTAATGGAACTGTGAATGGAGACGAACTATGCTGGATTAAAACGGACAACATTAAAGGAATTGCTGGAAGCGAGATGGCAGATAGCCAGCGATAAAACGAATGCCGTGCTAATTGCTGAACTGACCGAGGGAGACCAGGCACGCTGTATGGCTACAGAAACCAGAGAGTCAGAGTTCGACAGAGAGGTGAAACACAGGCTAGCATTTTATGGAGAGAATCCCTCCATAGAGCTGGTACAGGCCACCATGAACCAGGTGTATGGCTTGATCACTGCAAGGGAAGAGAGAGAGAACCAACTCCGGATAGCAGAGCAGCGGGCATTGGAAAGACCGCTAACTAGTACTCCGGTTCCCGAACCCAAAGTCAAGGTACCACATGATGCGTTTAAAAAATTTGCGGAAGTCGAGGATGAGATCGACGGCTTCTTGCAAGACTTTGAACGGCGGTGCAGGCTACACCAGGTACCCCCAGCAGACTGGGTACGGATCCTCGCTGGTAAGCTCTCTGGCCGTGCAGCAGAGGCATATAGAGCTGTACCTGACGAGGAGATTGCAGACTATAACCGGGTGAAAGAGGTAATTTTGGCAAGATATGCCATCACCCCAGAAGCATACAGGAGACGATTCAGGGACACAAAAAAACAGGAAAAAGACTCATACAAAGAGTGGCCGTGCCGCATGCAAAGGGCAGCCCTAGCCTGGCTACAGGCTAGCCAAGCTTTTTCAGCAGAGGAAATTACCCAGCTGGTTCTACTGGAACAATTTTTCAATGGACTAAATCCAGAAGTGCAGGAGTGGGTAAGGGACCGGAAACCTACCACTCTATCCGATGCAGCGGGACTGGCAGATGACTACCAGGATGCCCGCAGACAATCCAGGATAAGCTTCAGACCCAATACCAGATCAATACACCCTGGGCCACCAGCACAGGGCTCCTGTCTAGTATCTCAGCAAACAGATACCCTAATCGCAGCACCATACAGTGCCATGCCTGCAAAAAGTTTGGGCATTATCAGAGGGACTGTACCCATAACCGAAACCAGGCTGCATGGATCCGTCCAGGTCCACCTCCTCCAGCGTGAGCAGCCGCCCACTACTACCATACAGAGGCTGTCCCGCAGAGGATCCAGAGGAACACTGGGGAGTTCTACACGAGGCAGACCCAATACAGGCGGAGACTGATAATCGACAGCATCACAGGCAGATGGTTATCCTCAACGGCAAGGAGACCCAGGGGCTTCGCGATTCCAGTGCCACCCTCACCCTGGTGCGATAACATCTGGCTCCAGAGAACGACCACACAGGGGGTTCTGTAGCTGTACGAGTGGCGGGAGGGACCATCCATAAATTACACACAGCCAGAGTACATCTACATTGGGGTGCGGGGGCGGGAATGGTTAATGTTGGGTTGATAAAAGACCTACCCGCTGATGTTTTGCTGGGAAATGATCTTGGCCCGATGACTTCCGCTTTTGTACCCTCCCAGGGTACCAATGAGACCTATCCTGTTACCACCAGGTCACAGGCCCACTCCCTGAACAACCCAGCACACTCTGAGGTCCAGGTAAGAACCCTTCCCCAAAATGTTCACCCTATCCCTGGGATACCCCCGCAGCATTTGGGCAGGAAACCCTTAGTGACCCTACGTTGCAGGTTTATAGGGATAAAGTTAAACAGGCCCAGACCGGAATAGAAGGAGAGAGATATTTTTGGCAGCAGGGGTTATTGTACCGGGACTCTGAAATGGTCACAGCAGGGTCCCCACCTATCTCCATCCGACAGCTAGTAGTCCCACAGAAGTACAGGAGGGAGTTATTACAGATTGCGCATGATATCCCCCTGGCAGGAGACTTAGGGGTCAGCCGCACCAGATACAGGCTTACCCACACTTTTTTTTGGCCTGGCATCTCTAAAGATGTTAGGCAGTACTGTCAAACATGCGACACATGCCAACGAGTAGGTAAAAGAGGGGATCGCCGCAAAGCTAAGTTGCAACCTCTACCCATCATCGAAGAACCGTTCAGACGGGTAGCGGTAGATATTATAGGACTGTTGGCCAAACCCAGCCCGTCAGGCAAAAGGTATATTTTAACTATAGTGGATTATGCAACACGGTATCCAGAAGCTGTGGCTCTGACTAATATTCAGGCAGAGACGGTGGCGGAGGCATTGATGCGATTCTTCTCTCGGATGGGTTTTCCCAGAGAGATAGTCTCGGATCAGGGCACTCAGTTCACTGTAGAAGTTACCCAACAGCTGTGGAAACTGTGCGGCATCAAATCCATCGTTAGTTCACCTTACCACCCCCAGACAAATGGCGAATTGTGTGAAAGATTTAATGGCACCTTAAAACAGATGCTTAGCACCTTTAATGACACCCATCGGGACTGGGAAAAAATCCTACCCCACCTCCTTTTTGCTTACAGGGAAGTGCCGCAGGAATCGTCAGGGTTTTCGCCGTTCGAACTACTGTTCGGACGGAGAGTTAGAGGTCCCCTAGATTTAATCCGGGAACACTGGGAGGGAGCATTAGGTGAGGATGGTACCCCTGTCATATCCTATGTGCTGGAGTTCCGTGACCGCTTGGAGGAATTGACTCAGAAAGTGCATACTAACCTCCAGGCGGCGCAGACCCGTCAGCGCCGATTGTATGAAAGAGGTGCCAGGGACTGGAGCTTTCGGATTGGCCAAAAGGTGTTGATTTTGAAACCTGTGCGCCATGACAAGCTCCAGGCCGCCTGGCAGGGCCCATACCAAGTGGTGGAGCAGAGGTGAAACACCACTTACGTGATCGGCCTGTGCTCTGGTAGTGGGGGGAGACACATGCTTCACGTGAATATGCTCAAACCCTACTATGAGAGAACAGAGGATGTGGCCGCCATATGTGCGCCCGCCTCTGCCGACTTTGAGAATCTTCCCCTACCGGATCTTCTAGGGGAGCATGATAAACTAGGGACCCTAGATGAAGTTCAGCTAGGGGAGAAACTAAGTCCCCAAGAGCATATCCAGGTGCGAGAACTGTTAGCCACAAAGGGCACCACATTCTCTAATGCACCTGGCTACACTACACTAGCTATCCATAGGGTAGACACAGCCGATCAATAACCCCTTAGACAGACGCCCTACAGAATTCCTGAGGCGGTCAGGGAGCACATGAGACAGGAAATTCAGGAAATGCTCCACTTAGAAGTCATAGAATCATCAGATAGCCCTTGGGCCTCTCCGGTAGTTCTAGTACCAAAGCGGGATGGCACGACCTGCTTTTGTGTAGATTACCGGAGACGCAATGATAAAACAGTCTCTGACGCATACCCTATGCCCAGGATAGACGAGCTCTTAGATAGGATGGCTAGAGGTCAATACCTCACGACCATCGACTTATGTAAGGGCTATTGGCAAATTCCCTTAGCACCAGATGCCATTCCCAAGTCGGCCTTTGTCACCCCGTTTGGTCTCTACCAATTTAGGGTCATGCCATTTGGGATGAAAAATTCCCCTGCCACGTTCCAACGTATGGTGGACCGGCTGCTTGATGGCTTCCAAGATTATGCATGTGCATACTTAGATGACATTGCTATTTATAGTGAAACTTGGGAAGAGCATCTGAGACACATAAGTGACATGATAGACCGCATCAGAGAGGCTGGCCTAACCCTAAAGCCCAGCAAGTGCCATATTGGGATGGCGGAGGTACCATACATAGGACACCGCGTGGTTTGTGGGAAGCAAAAGCCTGAGCCCACTAAAGTAGAGGCAGTAGCCCAGTGGCCAACCCCCCATACCAAAACGCAGGTGTTAGCCTTCCTAGGGACCGTGGGCTATTATCGGAAATTTGTTCCAAACTATAGTACCCTGGCCAAACCCCTCACTGACCTCACCAAAAAGAACTGTCCCCGCCAAGTAGTCTGGGCCCCAGAGTGTGAGCAGGCATTCCAACAGCTCAAGCAGGCCCTTGTTAATAGTCCTGTATTCGCTGCTCCCAATCCATCTAAAAGATTCCTTGTTTACACAGATGCTTCAATGTTTGGATTGGGAGCGGTACTGAGCCAAGTTGCAGAAGATGGCGGTGAACATCGCGTAGTTTACTTGAGTCGGAAGCTTCTACTCAGGGAAGTGAGCTACGCCGCCATAGAGAAGGAATGCCTTGCTGTGATGTGGGCCTTAAAGAAGCTTCAACCCTACTTGTATGGACAGCAGTTCACATTACTCACGGATCACAACCCGTTAGTATGGCTAAATCGCGTGGCAGGGGACAATGCCCAGTTGTTGCGCTGGAGCTTGGCGTTACAACCATACGATTTTACAATTCACTACCGCCCCGGAAAACAGAATGGCAATGCAGACGGCTTATCACGACAAACTGAACTAGAAAAGTGATTCGTGAGTACTTCCCAGACATCCCCAAGCCGATCCGTTGGGGGATCAGACTGTGTATGCTGGCTTGTGGTTAAGGGGGAGCAGTGTAACAGATGGACCCTTTTATATTATTTTATGTTCCGCTGTCTGTATACCTCCTTTCCCCTTCCCCACTTTCCTGTTCCATTGTTTCCCAAGATCAGGGCGGTGTCCCAGGGACACTGCCAAACCTGTTTAAACTAGCTGCAGTGTCCCCCCTCAACCTCCCATCAGCCCTTGCTATTGTCTGACCCCACCTTTCCTTGTACCATAGTAATGTATGTATTGTATGTAAATGAGGCGGTTGGGGGTTTGAAACCATGTGTGTCATGCCTAGTAAAGTCAGTTGACTCCCAAACTGTGTGTCGTCCAGTTACTGGGGAAATTGTCTCTGCTTCTTCAGCTACAAGGGGATTTAAGTGGAGATATTGATGGTATATCTTGAAGCTCCGCAACAGTGATGTGCTGACATTATCTCTCCTGCTGAGTTCGAGAGCGAACAGGGCGGTTCCCTGAAACGTGCAGGCCAGTTTATGGTGAAGCAGGGAGCTGACGGGGACTGTGTGGTGTCCCTTTCAGGAGTCCAGGGTAGTGCACCCTGTGTAGTTGCATAGGTTGCAACTCTCTAATGCCAGCCCTGAACGCATTCCTTGGCTCCATATTTGCTGTTCATACATACAAACACATTTTACGTGTATTTATTTTCTTTATCTATAACACAAGATGTACTCGCACTTGCACACAAGCTTGGACTGGCCCACAGGGGTACAGGTGCATCCCCCGGTGGGCCCCTGAGCAAGGTGGGCCCCTAGTCTCCCAGCCCCTGCACAAGTGGCACATAACACAGTAGACTATCAAAAACGTAATAGATTATTAAAGAAACTCCCCGGTTTATTATTATAGACATGATCAGATACCTGAGATGACTTCTAGGTATAGAGGAAAGCTAGCCAGTATCCTTTTTTCCCCAGGACCTTCTCAAAGTTGCTGCAGGGACCCCCATATTCAATCATCTGGTAGCATCTTGCTGCTGTGTGAGCAGGTAATATTTGAATGTATCCGTACGGTCGGCGCCAAAAATAAATTTTACTGGTGGGCCTTAGGTACCCCAGTCCGACACTGCTTGCACACATGGTATCTATTGTTGTGTTGTATTTCACGTGTTTTGATACGTGATGATTTTCTTCCACCTCATTGGAAGTCCTTCTGTTTTAAACATTTTACTTTCCGTTTCCTCACAGGCTATCATTAAGCGCGGAATGTGCAAAACACTTAAGCGTGAGGAAGCCATGGAGTTTTTAATTATTCAATGGTAAATATTTTATTGTTAGGACTCCAACCCCACAGCCACCTCCATCAGCAGTGAAATTCTCTATGGCATGTTGGTTCTTTTCTATTACTTTTTAACTTGCTTTTCCATACAGATGCAGATTTTTGTTTTTATATTGTAGCTTCTCTTCCAGATATCAGCCGCATTCTTTTCTTTATCATTTCATAAACTTGAGCAGTTCTTCAAGTAATTGGATAATGTATCATTGCAATCAGAGTGACGCACATAGTATTAATGCCCTGCACTAATTCCATAAAGTGAATCGGATGTAGAAATCCTGCTAAATTAGATTCCTGAAGAAAGTGATGGGAGATGAGAAAGTCATGTTAGGAGTTTCCAGTTGGCCTAGTCCATGCAGTTTTCTGTCTTTTCTTTCCTCCAAATAGTAAAAGGACATTGACTGTTTGCCAGTAATACAGAAAGAGGGAAAATATGATTCATAGGAGATCATTTCTACATCCCTGCCTGGCGCCTATGAGTGACTAGGAGCATGAAAAGTCTTTTTTTTAGCTGCTGTGGAGTTTCAAGTGGGCACTCTCTATTCTCTTGATGCCTAATGCACCTTATCAGATTTCACCTTGAGTTTTCATCATATTTCAGCACAAGCTTTTACTTAATGATATTGTATCACAATATGTTGCTCTCACCTACTTATTGTTTCTGATGGAAATATAACGGGACCTAAAGGACCCAGGACAATCGAGAAAATTAAAATAAGGTGCATTGAGTCCCAGAAATAAATGGTGTTCCTCGAAGGAGTTGACCCCAGCTGTTTAGATTACACTGATAGCTTTAATGTTTGCATCTCACTATGACAGTTTATTAAATGGTGTTGAGCAATGAATGTCAACGTTTCATTTGTTTTTGTAAGAAGGATAGTTACAGCACAAGTTGTACAACGCAGAGGTGCACTTGTACGAAGCGCTTGTCCTGGCGAATTGTCAGCCTGTAGGATTTCTCTGCACTAATATTATGATATCCACATAATAGGCACGCTGACAAATGATAGATTGATGCAGAGATAGAGAGATAGATAGATAGACATAGGTATACAAAATTATATATTTTAACTGTATTACACCTATAAGGATTTTTTTTTTATCAATTCTGATTGGACACATCCATCGGCTAAGTTTCTGATAGTGCTGATCTGCTTTAGGCTACTTTCACACTCGCGTTTTTTGCGGATCCATCATGGATCTGCAAAAACTGATCCGTTACAATAATTCAACCGCATGCATCTGTCATGAACTGATCCGTTTGTATTATCTGTAACATAGCCAAGACGGATCCGTCATGAACTCCATTGAACGTCAATGGGAGACGGATCCGTTTTCTATTGTGCCAGATTGTGTCAGAGAAAACGTTTGGCTCAGTTTCGTCAAGCGGACAGCAAAACGCTGCCAGAATGGAGACTGATTGGAGGCAAACTGATGCATTCTGAGCGGATCGTTTTCTATTCAGAATGCATTAGGGCAAAACTGATCCATTTTTGAACCCCTTGTGAGAGCCCATGACGGATCTCACAAACGGAAAGCCAAAACGCGAGTGTGAAAGTAGCCTTAATTAGAATTAGAGGCAGGCTTGGACTGGCCCATGGGGCCCCTGAGCGAGGTGAGCCCCTAATGCCCTACCGACTGCATGAGTTGTACATGACACGGTAGACTGCCTGCACTACATATAGACAGGCAACGTACAGCAGCTTAACCAGCCTATGTGATCATATAGATTATTTAACATAGAACCTAGTTTATTACCATACATGCATCAGGCGGCTCAGGTGACCAGTATCCTCTTTCCCAAGGGACCTTCCCTCTTGAAGTCACTACAGGGCCCCCATAATCAATCATATTGTAGCATCTTGCTGCTGCTGCCACTGTATGAGCAGATAGTATTTACATGTTGCTATACAGTGGGCCCCCAGAAGAAATTTTACTGGTGGGCCGTAGACACCCCAGTTCGACACTGATTATAGGTCTAAATTATGAGATTAAATAAGTAAAACAAAATAGTAGCTGAACCACTAGTCCACCGCTATTAGTCCACCAGTGAGGTACCATTTAAGCCCATTTGCTGCCCTAAACAACCACAAAATATACCACTACACTCACTGTTGATGGGGGGCACTCTGCTTACTTTAATGGTGCTTTTGATTGCAGTTCTTTGATGATGCTATTAATAGGGATTGTTGTATGAGCATTTTATTTATCTACTATATGGTTTCATTATTTATTGGTACATGACAGCAGCATTATTTATGTGCACTGTACTGTGCCATTATTTATTCATACAGAATGGCAGTATTATTTATGTGTACTATATGGTGACATTATTTATTGGTACAGAATTACAGTGTTACTTATGTGTACTGTAGTGTGTCTTTATTATTGGTACAGAATAGCAGCGTTATTTATGTGTATTGTATGGTGTCATTATTTATTGGTACAGAATAGCAGCATTATTTATGTGTACTGTATGGTGTCATTATTTATTGGTACAGAATGGCAGCATTATTTATGTGTGCTGTACAGTGTCATTATTTATTGGTACAGAATGGCGGTGTTACTTATATTTACTGTATGGTGGCATTCTTTACATACACTGTTTGCTACCATAGGTTCACTGTCTGTTATTAGTACAGGTAAAAAAACAGACTTGAAACATTAAAACGTATGTCTCAATAGATTCTGGATGCTTTTATAAACATAAATAATAAAAAAAATATGTTGTTGTGGTATACTACTACTGTCTGAAAATAACATAGTGTACATCGAACTCAAGGCCTCATGCATATGAGTGTATTATGCAACTTAGAAACCTGACTGTGCGCAGACGTTGAGCCAGCATAGAGACTTAAAGGGGTTATCCGATTTCTCAACCCCCCCCTCCCCCACATATGCCGGGCCCCTCACCGGTAATATACTTACCCCGCTCCCCGCGACGATCTGGAAAACAACATACATGGATTGCAGGATAAAACTTACCAGGAAATATTAAAGGACCTTAACATGTATAGCTTGGAAGAAAGACGAGACAGAGGGGATATGATAGAAACTTTTAAATACATAAAGGGAATCAACAAGGTAAAAGAGGAGAGAATATTTAAAAGAAGAAAAACTGCTACAAGAGGACATAGTTTTAAATTAGAGGGGAAAAGGTTTAAAAGTAATATCAGGAAGTATTGAGAGAGAGAGTGGATACATAGAATAGCCTTCCTGCAGAAGTGGTAGCTGCAAATACAGTGAAGGAGTTTAAGCATGCATGGGATAGGCATAAGGCCATCCTTCATATAAGATAGGGCCAGGGGCTATTCATAGTATTCAGTATATTGGGCAGACTAGATGGGCCAAATAGTTCTTATCTGCCGACACATTCTATGTTTCTACATAGCAAAAATCCTTGGCTGCATGAACTGATAACAATGGGAAGCGGTTTCAACAGTTTTCGGCAATGAATCCGCGCTGAAACCCATGGGCAAAAAAACTTGAACATATCCTTAAAGGGGTTATTAAATTTCTCAAAACCCCCTAACATATAACGGGTCCCTCACTGCTAATATACTTACCCCGCTCCCGGCGCCACTCCTGGTCCCTGCACCGCTGCTGCTTCTCCCTGCACATGGATGAAAACATCCGGTGTCGGGGGTAGCAGCCAATGGCAGGTGGGGATAGGGACGAGCCTCCCTAGCATCAGGAAAGCAGAGTCGGGCTTGCCAGTTGCATAGGGCAGCCACCCACTGGGTGAATGGCTGTCAGGCTATCACCCTGGAGGACTTGTTACAATTGGTACTACTGGAATAGTTCTTCACGTGGCTCCAGCCAGATGTAAAGGAGTGGGTCAGGGACCGTAACCCTCTCACCTTGCAAAAGGCGGCCAGGATGGCAGATGAATACATGGAGGCCCGGAAGCCAGAACGACCTTTCCCCAAACCCCAACCACTTTGGGTTGAGGCCCCAGCACAACCAACAGGAGCCATCAACCACCTCAGCGACCTGCAGCAGCGGCCTATCAAGCTCCACAGACTACTGGACCTCGCTGTTTCCGGTGCAAGCAAATGGGACACTACCGCAGGGACTGTCCGCTGGAACAACCAGGACCAATTTGGAATCATCCAGCAGGTACCAACTCCAGGGCAGCAGTTCACTCAATTGATTACCCAGTCCCAACTACTTGGGAGGCCCGGGAGTTAACCAGAGAAGAACCCCTGGGGTTTCTTCATGAAGCCAATCGGGTACAGGCAGCCAGTGGGGCAACCGACAACAACACCGTCAACTGGTGATGGTTAATGGCCAAACTGTCCAAGGCCTCCGGGATACATGGGCCACCATCACGCTGATTCAGAGTGATTTGCTCAACAACGACAACGAGAAGCCAGGCAAATCTATTGCTGTTCGGGTGGCAGGGGGAGCCATCTATAGAATCCCTACTGCCCAGGTTCATTTGGATTGGAGTGTGGGGTCTTGCACTGTGAAGGTGGGGGTCATGAAGGATTTGCCCACCGATGTGATACTCGGCAATGATTTGGGTCCTCTTACGTCTGCTTTAATGCCTACACCCAACCAGAATATTCACGCTGTAACTACCAGAGCCCAGCGTCACGCTACAGAAAACCCCTCACAAACTCCGGAGACCCAGGTAAGATCCACTTCCCCGACAGCGACAGTAGAGCCCCTACCCTGCGATACCCCTGAGGATTTTGGGAAAGAGGTAGCGGGAGACCCCACCTTACTAAAGTATCGGGAGAAATCTGTAACTGATCAAGGGGGACTGGAGGGGGAGCAGTATGTGTGGGAAGGTAGCAGATTGTATAGGCTAACCGATTCTAGGACAAATGCCTCGGGGCCAAAACAGAAATGTCAGCTAGTAGTTCCATAAAAGTATAGACAGGAGCTGTTGAGAATTGGGCACGACATCCCCTTAGCTGGACATTTATGAATTTGGCGGACGTCATACCGGGTGACCCTAAACTTTTTCTGTCCGGGAATCTCTAATCATATCCGAGGATTTTGTCAAACTTGTGAAATATGCCATTGGGTGGGTAAGAGAGGTGACCACCCTAAAGCTAAAATTATTGAAGAACCTTTTAGTCGGGTAGCGGTGGATTTAATAGGGCCCCTGGCTCAACCTAGTCGTTCAGGTAAACGTTATATCCTAACCATAGTGTGTTATGCCACTAGGTACCCCAAAGCAGTAGCAGTATCCAATATTGAGGCTGAGACAGTAGCAGATGCCCTGGTTAAGGTATTCTCAAGAGTAGGATTTCCCCCGAGAAATTCTATCTGACCAGCGTAACTAATTTATGGCGACCATAACACATCAGCTATGGAAGGTCTGTGGGATAAAATCCCTGATGAGCTCCCCGTATCACCCCCAGACTAACGGTCTCCGTGAGCGATTTAATGGAACTCTGAAGCAAATGCTGAAGAAGTTCACGGTCGCTTACAAAGACTGGGAGCGTTTCCTGCCTCACCTCCTTTGCTTATAGGGAGGTGCTGCAGGAATTAACGGGATTCTCGCCCTTTGAGCTGTTATATGGGAGGCGAGTGAGGGTACCCCTAGATCTTATTAAGGAGCACTGGGAGGGGGCCACAGAGTCAGCAGGGACCCCGGTGGTACCAAATGTGCTGGAGTTGAGAGACCGTATGGAGGCATTGACTCAGATGGTACACGAGAACCTTCAGGTGGCCCAGCGGCGTTAGCGGGTATGGTATGACTGGAAGGCCTGACATCATAGTTTTCTAATTGGACAGAAGGTTATGGTACTTAAACCGGTCCAGCATGACAAACTACAGGGTGCCTGGCAGCGACCATACCAGATTATTGGGAAGATATGTGACACTACTTACACTGTAGCCAGTTGTGAGAATGAGGATGTGAAGTGCACATTTCACATCAACATGCTCAAGGAGTACAAAGGGAGAGAGGAAGAAGTGGCGGCCGTATGAACCCCAGCTTCTGAGGATACGAATAACTTACCGTAACCTGATTTGCTAGGGAGTGACCAGAGAGAAAGGGCCATAGAGTTGGTGCACTTGGGGGAACGGCTGGGACCTCAGGAGCGGACGCAGGCAATCACTCTTCTGGAAGCTAAACAGGCCACATTCTCTCAGGAGCCCGGGTACACTAGACTAGCAACCCACAAGGTAGAGACTCCAGGCCAGGCTCCGTTGAGGCAACCTCCCTGCGGCATCCCCAAGGCAGTCCGGGAAGGGATGTGTAAAGAAATAAAGGAGATGCTCCGCTCAGGAGTCATTGAGCATTCTGAAAGCCTTTGGTACTAGTACCAAAGCAGGACGGTACGACCCGCTTCTGCGTAGATTATGGGTGACTTAATGATAAAACGGTTACAGACGCCTACCCGATGCCCCGGGTAGACAAACTGTTGGATCGAATTGCTAGAGGTAAGTATCTAACTACTATCGACTTATGCAAGGGCTACTGGAAAATTCCCCTAGCCGAGGATGCTGTTACAAAATCCGCCTTTGTCATCTCGTTCGGCTTGTACCAATTTTGGGTCATGCCATTCTGGATGAAGAATGCCCCAGCTACATTCCAAAGAATGGTAGATTATCTCCTATGGTCTCCAGGATCATGCGTGCGCATACCTGGGTGACATAGCAATCTTAAGCGGCTCATGGGAAACCCGAGATGGTATGGCGGAAGTTCAGTATCTGGGACGCAGGGTAGGATGTGGGAAACAATGACTGGAGCCTGCTAAAATTGAGGTTGTTGCCAATTGGCCCACTCTATGTACACACAAGTTATGGCTTTTTTAGGGACAGCCGGTTACTATAGACGCTTTGTCCCTGACTATAGCGCCATGGCCAAACCCTTGACAGACCTGATGAAGAAAAACTTACAGGTCCTGTGGTTCCTGGAGTGTTAGACAGCCTTCCAAACCTTGAAACAAGCTCTTGTAAATGCACCTGTTCTCGCTGCCCCTGATCCTCACAAACGTTTTATCGTCCATACAGATGCTTCCATGTTTGGACTGGGGGCAGTGTTAAGCCAAGTCGGAGAGGATGGGGGGAGCACCCAGAAGCCTATTTGAGCCGGAAACTATTGCCCAGGGAGGTCAGTTATGCAGCTATCGAAAAAGAGTGCCTAGCTCTCGTATGGGCACTGAAAAAACGGACACCTTATCTCTATGGCCGTGCATTCACCCTCATCACCAACCACAATCCCTTAGTCTGGCTCAATCGAGTCGCAGGGGATAACACCAGTCTTCTGAGGTGGAGTCTAGCCCTACAACCTACAACTTAACTATACACTACAGGCCTGGCAAGCTGAACGGGATGGCGGATGGCCTATCCAGACAGACTGAGTTGGTAGCGTAAGTTATATCAGGTACTACCCGGACAGCCCCAAGTCGACCTGAAAGGGTCCAAGTGTGTCTGCCGGAGCTGTAAAGAAGGGGGGAGCAATGTGAAGGAGAGCCCAATCGAGTCGCAGTTGGTAGCGTAAGTTATATCAGGTACTACCCGGACAGCCCCAAGTCGACCTGAAAGGGTCCAAGTGTGTCTGCCGGAGCTGTAAAGAAGGGGGGAGCAATGTGAAGGAGAGCTCAATCGAGTCGCAGGGGATAACACCAGTCTTCTGAGGTGGAGTCTAGCCCTACAACCTACAACTTAACTATACACTACAGGCCTGGCAAGCTGAACGGGATGGCGGATGGCCTATCCAGACAGACTGAGTTGGTAGCGTAAGTTATATCAGGTACTACCCGGACAGCCCCAAGTCGACCTGAAAGGGTTCAAGTGTGTCTGCAGGAGCTGTAAAGAAGGGGGGAGCACCTTTTTGTTTGTTTATTTCCTTCATTTCGGCTGTTTGTTCGGTCCCTGAGTGGAGACCCCCCTCCCCCTGGAATGCCAAGAACCCTGCATGTGTTCAGGAAAATCACATCGAAGGAGTTTTTTACAATACTGTGTCTTTCTGTCCTGGGGAAATTGGGGGTTGGCTTAGTTTGTAACTCAATCATCTCCCAGGCTGTGCACTGTATAATTGGATGCGTGTGTGCCAATAAACTCAGACTTGTTTTACCCAGCATTAAGCCTCGGCTCATGTGTAGGGGTTATACTAGTCCGCCTGTATGGCATAATTGCGGTCAAACTGAAGAAAAGGGGAACCTATGACGGTGAGAGTTGGTCAGACCATCTCAACCCCTTTAAGGATATGTTCAAGTTTTTTTGCCCATGGGTTTCAGCGCAGATTCAGTAACGAAAACTGTGTTGAAACCATTTCCCATTGTTATCAGTGGGAGGCAGCACCGCAGTTCATGCAGCCAAGGATTTTTGCTATGTAGTTTTCCAGATCGTGCCAACAATGTACAGGTCCTTTCTTGGCACCATTACTGTGCTGGCCCGTCACAAAGCCGCAGTGAGAGCCTGCCTGCAGTTTAGCTCCATTCAGTGAAGCTAATCCAAGATGGGGTCTGCACCATATAAAGTAAAAACCCATGGCAGAAACCACAGCTTATTCAGCTTTGAATAAGAATTGTCAGCACAGACATGGGCTGTAATTTAAGATTGGTTCATTTTAAGCAATGTATTTTCTCTTTTTATATCTAATACTGAAAGGTGGACATACGCTGTAGTAAAAGCTACATTTTATTTACCTAGTTTAGAAATTCTGCATTCCCCTACCACCCATAGAAAGATGAGGGTTACAATTCAGTTCAGATAGAAGCAGTTGTTTCTCTTGAGGGCCAACCATCATTTTATCTCTTGCTAGGATATTTCCTACCAGTCTAAAAAGCTTTTTTTTTTTTTTCAATGAAAATTACACCTCTTTATCTCCAATAAGGCAACTTGTCTACTTAAAGAGATTTCATTTAGCAGAGCCATAAATCCTTTATATTGGTGCTTGAAATTGTAGAAAGGTCAAGTCTAATTTGACGTAAGAAATTTAATCTATCTTCACGCTAAAATAATGTTGATGTATTCATTTTTAATGTACATATACAATTTATCTTACTAAATGCTGCTACGTGTACATGTCTGCATATGCAGCAGCCATATTTCTCCACCATCACAACTGAATCAACTTGCCTGGTTGACACTTGTTGACAGGACTGCATATAGCAAGGAATCACATTTCTTATTCATCTTGTCAGCATGTGCAACTAAACAGTGTATTCTTGGTTTCATTTGAATACATATATTTCAGATTTATTGACAGCAGGAACTATTAGTTGCTGCTTCCATCCATCCCTCAATATCGTGACAGGGAAATCACAATGTACTAAGGATCATAATGTAATAAGGACACTGAAACAATTTCAGTAATAATAACGCTCATTAAACTCTCAAAGCTAATTTTGAGACTTCCAAATCACTCATATTTGGAGACAAACAGATTCACAAATTTCAACATTTAAAATATTGAGAATGTAAACTAATGCAATAAAGTCAAACAATTCCGAGCTATTACCATGAACTATATACAGTGTGAAGTTTTTACTGGCTGAGTAAGTACGTCTACACCTTACATTCCACAAGGACTATACTTGGTGGTTTCTTAAAAAAAGGAAAACATTTTTCAGCGTTCATGTAGAAGGACTAAGTAGGTTTTACATTGTAAATGTCAACTATCCTAATTTGCATCAAATTGCCTTTTTTAAAGGTTCTGTCTCGAGATGAGAAAATTTCCCAAAATTTGTTTCAGGTCTGAATCAGTTGAATCAGCCATCAGATTCGATTCGGTCTTAATCAAATAAATTTGGTCTAAATTAATGTTGATCGAGCACCAAAGTGCTCGGATGCTCGAGTAGAACACTTTGGGATGCTCGGGTGCTCTACAGAGCACAATGGAAGTCAATGGGAGAACCCGAGCATTAAACCAGGCACCCCCTGCTCTGAAGAGGGGAGGGTGTCTGGTTCACAATATAAGGTCAGAAATTGATGGAAACACCACTGAAATGGTTCGGGAACAGCATGGGGAGGATGTCTGGATGCATCTTGGACTCCCAGGTCACTGCTGGAAACGATGTTGTCTGAGTAGGACGCCACTTTCACAGACTGACAATAATAGGCGCCAAACCGAAGATAAAATCGATTTTAGAGGAAAAATTGTTAGGAAACATTTTTTCCTGTATATTTACTTGTATATAAAGTGCAAGTGCTGCCACAAATTACAAGGAAGAGGCACTCCAATACAACCTGTATATCACATAAAGGAGAGCTTCATTCACAATGTGGTACAATTGTTCAGGTAGTGGGACTCCTACACTCATAAAGCCTATGCACTAAGTGAAAGGGCTACCAAAAATTACAAAGAACTGGCACTCCAATACACCCTTTATTACACATAAAAGAGGACATCATACACACCCTTGAAAAATTATGATTGATGGCCTGCTGGTGACCCTCAAAAACATTTGGAGTAAGGGCTCGCTGGTGACCCTCTAAAACATTAGGGGCGAGGGCCTGCTGCTGATGTGACTCTCTAAAACATTAGGAGTGAGGGTCTGCTGCTGAGCTAACCATCTAAATCATTAGGGACGAGGGCCTGCTGCTGATCTGACCATCTAAAACATTATGGGTGAGGGCCTGCTGGTGACTCTCTAAAACATTATGGGCAAGGGCCAGTTGCTGAGCTGACCCTCTAAAACATAAGGAGCGAGGGCAGCCTAATAAGCATGTTGGTATGATGGAGGAGGATAAGAAAAGGAAGATTGAACCATATACCCTATTTCTTTTTTGTGGTGGAAAGGGTGCATGGGAATACAGTGCATTCAATACTAGAGTTGAGCGCGAATATTCGAATAGCGAATTTTTTTAGCGAATATCGGCACTTCGCTAATTCGCGAATATTTCGAATATAGCGCTATAAATTCGTTATTTTCGAATGTTCGGGTTTTTTTTAAGTTTTTTTTTTTATTGTTATATTTTTTTCTTTCCCACTTCCCAAAAGTAGTTCTTACCTGTTCTGAGAATTCCTGGCTTCCTGGCTGCTCCAGTCAGTGCCCGTTGCCGCTTCTGCCGACTTCCATGCTCATGGAGCGTCCCCATGACCATGGGAACGCCTCCATACTAGAATGTACTGTCGGATGTGAGAATTAAGTTGAAATCGCAATGCGATTAATATAACTTGAAGTAATCGCATTGCGATTTCAACTTAGCACTGCTATATTCTATATTCGTTAACTTCGTTAATTCTAGCAATCTGACCCATTAGAAACCCAGCTCTAAGTTGAAATCGCAATGCGATTACTTCAAGTTATATTAATCGCATTGCGATTTCAACTTAGCACTGCTATATTCCATATTCGTTAACTTCGTTAATTCTAGCAAGCTGACCCATTAGAAACACAGCTCTAAATTGAAATCGCAATCCGATTAATATAACTTGAAGTAATCGCATTGCGATTTCAACTTAGACCTGGTTTACTATGGTTGGCTTGGTAGAATTAGCGAAGATGAGGAATATGACGAATGTATTCGTCATATTCCTCAAAACGAAGATAACGAAATATTCTCCATCTTCGTTTTAGCTCCATATTCGTCAACTTCGCTAATTCTAGCAATCAAATAGGAAAGTTGATTATAGAGACAGCTGTGTTTAATTCGCTATGCGATTATATTACTTAGCTTTTTTTAAAATAAATAGAATAATTATAATACTTGATAATTATTATATTTATTCTATTTTTAAAAAAAAAAGCAAAGTAATATAATCGCATAGCGAATTAAACACAGCTGTCTCTATAGTCAACTTTCCTATTTGATTGCTAGAATTAGCGAAGTTGACAAATATGGAGCTAAAACGAAGATGGAGAATATATCATTATCTTCGTTTTGAGGAATATGACGAATACATTCGTCATATTCCTCATCTTCACTAAATCGAGATATGAAACCAATAGGAAAGTTGCTTAAGTTAAAATCGCAATATGCGATTATTTAAATCACATATTAATCACGATAACTAGAATAATGATGAATATTTGATTTCAACGAATATGAGACGAATATTCGAAAATTTCATCAAAATCGAATATGGCACCTCCCGCTCATCACTATTCAATACACCATAAAAAACACATTTAAAGTGCCTTAATGTTTAGCCGCTTTCCTCTGGTGGAGTAGAGAAGTCAGGGGCAATCCAGGCCTTGTTCATTTTGATAAGAGTCAACCTGCCAGCATTTTCAGTTGACAGGCGGATGCGCTTAGCAGCACTAAATACCCGCTCTGACAAAACGCTAGTGGCAGGGCAGGCCAGCACCTCCAAGGCGTAGAGCCCAGTTCGTGCCACGTGTCCAGCTTGGACACCCAATAGTTGTAAGGCACAGAGGGATAACTGTGGCTACTGAAACGGTCTCAATCTCTTCATCCTCCTCGGCCCATCCACGCTGAACAGATGGAATAAACCTGGTATGGGTACTATCTTCTGTAGCGTAGGCAACCATCTACTGCTCCTCCTCCTCCTCCTCCTCCTCATCATCATCATCATCATCATCATCATCATCCAATTCGTGCTGAGAAGACGAATGGAGGGTGGTCTGGCTATCACCCTGTGTACTGTCTTCCCCCATTTCCACCTCTTCCACATGCAAAGCGTCCGCCTTCATTGTGAGCAGCGAGCGTTTCAGTAGACACAGAAGTGGGATGCTTACGCTGATAATAGCGGCATCGCCGTTCACCATCTGTGTTGATTCCTCGAAGTTGCGTAAAACTTCACAGAGATCAGACATCAATGCCCACTCGTCGCTTGTGAAAAGCGGAAGCTGACTGGAAGGGCGACGACCATGTTGCAGCTGGTATTCCACTACTGCCCTCTGCTGCTCACAAAGCCTGGCCAACATGTGGAACGTGGAGTTCCAGCGCATGCTCACGTCATGCACAACAGTCGGTGAGCTGGCAATTGCAAGCACTGCTGCAGCGTTGCCAGACCGGCGGCAGCTGTAGATGACTTTCAGAAATGGGCACACACGCAGCACACCTTCATCAGTAGCTCAGGTAAATTGGGGTAGGTTTTGAGAAACCGCTGAACCACTAAGTTGAACACGTGGGCTAGGCATGGTAAGTGTGTGAGCTTGCCAAGCTCCAAAGCCACCACCAAGTTACGGCCATAATCAGACACAACCATGCCTAGTTGTAGGTTGAGTGGCGAGAGCCACAGCTCAGTCTGGTCCCTTATACCTTGCCACAGCTCTGCAGCGGTGTGCTGTTTGTCACCTAAGCAAATAATTTTCAGCACGGCCTGTTGCCGCTTCCCCAGTGCAGTGCTACACTGATTCCAGCTACAGACTGATGGCTGACTGGTGCTGCAAGATGAGAATTCAGAGGTGGAAGTGGAGGAGGAGGTGTAGGAGGAGAAGGGGGGGGGGGGGGTTGCAGCCACTAATGTAGGTTGTGGTGGAAATCCTGATGGAAGTAGGGCCCGCAATCCTTGACGTCGGTAGCACCTGTGCCATCCCAATGTACGAGTCGCTCCTGGCCTTCACAAATTTCACCCAGTGTGCAAATAGGGAAATGTAGCGTCCCTGGCCAAAAGCACTTGTCCATGTGTTAGTCATTAAGTGGACCTTCCCAATAACTGCATTGATCAGGGCACGGGTGATGTTACAGGACACATGCTGGTGTAAGGCGGGGACGGCACACCGGGAAAAATAGGGGACTGAGTAACGAGGAACCGCCAAAAACCTTTAGGCTGCGGAAAGCCTCTGTGTCCACAAGCCTAAATGGCAACATTTCCAGGGCCAGCAATTTGGAAAGGTGCGCATTTAGTGCTATGGCCTGTGGGTGGGTGGCTGGGCATTTGCACTTTCGTTCAAAGGCCTGGGGTATGGACATCTGTACGCTGCGCTGGGACACAGAAGTGGATGTGCAAGCTGTTGGTGCTTGCGAAGGTCCATGTGAAGGGCGGGAGGCATCCTGGCCTGCGTCTTGGACAAGGGATTGGCCAGCACGTAACACAGGGGAAAAGGGAGGAAGTGGTGTGACCCGCAGACACTGAATGTGGACCCAGGCATTCAGTCCACCGATTAGGGTGCTTTGATGCCATGTAGCGGATCATGCTGGTGGTGGTGAGGTTGCTAGTGTTCACGGCCCTGCTCATTTTGGCACGGCACAGGTTGCAAATGACAATTCTTTTATCGTTCGCACTTTCCTCAAAAAAGCGCTAGACTGCGGAACATCTACCCCTTGGCAAGGGAGATTGCCGCAAGTGGGTGCTCCGGGGAACAGTTGTGAGCCTGTTTGGTGTGGCCTTTTGCCACCCCTCTGCCTCTTCCAGCCTGTTGCGGTGCTGCAGATCCCTCCTTCTCTGTACTGCTGTCCTCACTTGGCTTGGTACCTTCCCAGGTTGGGTCAGTGATTTTATCGTCCACCATCACCTCTTCCACTTTCTAACTCTGGCCATCCTCCTGACTTGTTGATCTAACAAGAACCTCACTTATTGCCAACTGTGTCTCATCCTCATCATGAACCTCTTGAGACACTAATTGCGGTTAACTTTTTAACAACTGTGTCTCATCATCATCATCCACCTCGTGAAGCACTGATTGCCGTTCCCCATCTTTTTCTGACTGTGGATGCTCAAGAGTTTAGGAATCAGTGCACAAGATCTCCTCATGTCCCTCTTCAAGCGGGCTTGGCGAGAGGGCCTAATCAAGGAATGGCGATGAAATGAGCTCCTCGGAATATCCAAATGTGGGATCACCTGTTTGCCAAGACTCTCCATGGTGTGAGGAAGGAGGATCAGGGTGAGGATTCTGTTGACCAGACTCTTGACTACTGAGACTGGACTTTGTGGAAGACAGGGTGGTGCTTAACCGACTGGAAGCATTATCTGCTGCAATCCAACCGACCACCTGGTCGCACTGGTGTGACTTCAAGAGTGGTGTCCTGTGCCGCCCTGCTAACTGGGACATGAAGCTAGGTATCGTGGATGAGTGTGTTTCTGGTGCTCTGGCAGCAGGCACGGTTTCACCGCGCCCAAGGCCACGGCCTCATCGTGCACCATCAGCAGCACGGCCACTTTCCCATCCCTTACTGCTTGCCTGGAGCATATAAAATGGTATATATGCTTCCAAGTATGTCACATGTACAGTAGCTCAGGTTTTATAAGTGTATGCGCAAATAAATTAATCTGAATGTCACAAATATTTAGGGTGCGTAAATGTTATACAGGAGATGTAGCACAGGTAAAGTCGCTGTCACCAGCGGCAAAAAGAATAAACTGAACGTCACAGATATTTAGGATGAGCAAACATTATACAGGAGGTGTAGCGCAGGTAATGTCGCTGTAACCAGCAGCGAAAATATTAAACTGAATGTCACTGATATTTAGGATGTGCAAACATTATACAGAAGATGTAGCGCAGGTAATGTTGCTGTCACCAGCAGCGAAAAAATTAAACTGAATGTCACTAATACTTAGGATGTGCAAATGTTATAAAGGAGATGTAGCGCAGGTAATGTCACTGTCACCAGCAGGGAAAAAATTAGACTGAATGTCATTAATATTTAGGATGCGCAAAAGTTGTACAGGAAATGTAGCGCAGGTAATGTCGCTGTCACCAGCGGTGAAAAAATTAAACTGAATGTCACTGATATTTTGGATGCGCAAACGTTAAACAGGAGATGTAGCGCAGGTAATGTCACCAGCAGCAAAAATATTACGCTGAATGTCACTGATATTTAGGATGTGCAAATGTTATATAGGAGATGTAGTGCAGGTAATGTTGCTGCCACCAGCAGCGAATTTTTTTTACTGAATGACGCTGATATTTAGGATGGGCAAACGTTATACAGGAGATGTAGTGCAGGTAATGTCACTGTCACTAGCGACGAAAAAATTTAACTGAATGTCACTGATATTTAGGATGCGCAAATGTTATACAGGAGATGTAGTGCAGGTAATGTCGCTGTCACCAGCGGCGAAAATTTATTTAGGATAGGCAAATGTTATACAGGAGATGTAGCACAGGTAATGTCGCTGTCACTATCAGTGAAAAAATTAGACTAAATGTCACTGATATTTAGGATGGGCAAAAGTTATACAGGAAATGTAGCGCAGGTAATGTCGCTGTCACCAGCGGTGAAAAAATTTAACTGAATGTCACTGATATTTAGGATGCGCAAACGTTAAACAGGAGATGTAGCGCTGGTAATGTCACCAGCGGCGAAAATATTTAACTGAATGTCACTGATATTTAGAATGTGCAAATGTTATACAGGAGATGTAGCGCAGGTAATGTCACTGTCACTGTCGGCAAAAAAATGTAACTGAATGTCACTGATATTTAGGATGTGCAAATGTTATACAGGAGATGTAGCGCAGGTAATGTCACTGTCACTGGCGGCAAAAAAATTTAACTGAATGTCACTGATATTTAGGATGTGCAAATGTTATAAAGGAGATGTAGCGCAGGTAATGTCGCTGTTACCAGCGGCGAAAAAATTAAACTGAATGTCACTGATATTTAGGATAGGCAAATGTTATACAGGAGATGTAGCGCAGGTAATGTCGCTGCCACCAGCGGCGAAAAAATTAAACTGAATGTCACTGATATTTAGGATGGGCAAACGTTTTACAGGAGATGTAGAGCAGGTAACGTCGCTGTCATCTGCGGTGAAAAAATTTGACTAAATGCCACTGATATTTAGGATGGGCAAATGTTATACAGGAGATGTAGCGCAGGTAATGTCGCTGTCACCAGCGGCGAAAAAATTACATTGAATGTCACTGGTATTTTGGATACGCTAACGTTATACTGGAGATGTAGCGCAGGTTATGTCGCTGTCACCAGCTGCCAAACTATTGCGCTGAATTTCACAGCGCTAATGTAACACAAGGGATATAGCAGAGGTTGTGTCACTGTCAGTAGTGGCCAAACAATTGCAAGCAATTTAGCGCAGGTTGCGCTAATAATATACACTCACCTAAAGAATTATTAGGAACACCTGTTCTATTTCTCATTAATGCAATTATCTAGTCAACCAATCACATGGCAGTTGCTTCAATGCATTTAGGGGTGTGGTCCTGGTCAAGACAATCTTCTGAACTCCAAACTGAATGGGAAAGAAAGGTGATTTAAGCAATTTTGAGCTTGGCATGGTTGTTGGTGCCAGACGGCCACTCTGAGTATTACACAATCTGCTCAGTTACTGGGATTTTCACGCACAACCATTTCTAGGGTTTACAAAGAATGGTGTGAAAAGGGAAAAACATCCAGTATGCGGCAGTCCTGTGGGCAAAAATGCCTTGTGGATGCTAGAGGTCAGAGGAGAATGGGCCGACTGATTCAAGCTGATAGAAGAGCAACGTTGACTGAAATAACCACTCGTTACAACCGAGGTATGCAGCAAAGCATTTGTGAAGCCACAACACGCACAACCTTGAGGCGGATGGGCTACAACAGCAGAAGACCCCACCGGGTACCACTCATCTCCACTACAAATAGGAAAAAGAGGCTACAATTTGCACGAGCTCACCAAAATTGGACTGTTGAAGACTGGAAAAATGTTGCCTGGTCTGATGAGTCTCGAATTCTGTTGAGACATTCAAATGGTAGAGTCAGAATTTGGTGTAAACAGAATGTGAACATGTATCCATCCTCTGATGGCTACTTCCAGCAGGATAATGCACCATGTCACAAAGCTCGAATCAGTTCAAATTGGTTTCTTGAACATGACAATGAGTTCACTGTACTAAAATGGCCACCACAGTCACCAGATCTCAACCCAATAGAGCATCTTTGAGATGTGGTGGAACGGGAGCTTCGTGCCCTGGATGTGCATCCCTCAAATCTCCATCAACTGCAAGATGCTATCCTATCAATATGGGCCAACATTTCTAAAGAATGCTATCAGCACCTTGTTGAATCAATGCCACGTAGAATTAAGGCAGTTCTGAAGGCAAAAGGGGGTCCAACACCGTATTAGTATGGTGTTCCTAATAATTCTTTAGGTGAGTGTATATGGAAACAAGATAGAACAATAGTCCTTAAAAGGACTTTTGGGTCTCTAACACCTTTCACCAGTAAACCCTGCCTAAAAAAAAAAAAAAATTCCTATCCCTACACTGTCTGTCCCTTCTGCAGCAGCTCTCCCTGACTAAGACTGAGCACCCGATGACGCGTTCCGGACAGCCAATCACTGTAATGCCAGTAACCAACGTGGCTACGGCATTACAGTGAGTGCCAGTACCTCCGCGCACGTTTATTAGCTGCATAGCAGCCAACAAACGTGCGGCCGAACACCGCGATGTGCTGAGCATCGCAATGCTCGAGTAAAAAAGTGTTCGGCCGAGCATGCTCGCCCAAAACTAGTCTAAATCAAAAGTTATTATTTTTTTTTATTATTAAAAATGATCTATACTTTTTGGTGGAAGATGCCTATTTCAATGAAATAAAAAAAAGCAGCCACTATTTTCTGCAATAAATTCAGATTAGTTGGAAAGTTTTGGGGAAATTGGTGGCCAATTTGATTCATTTAGAATCGATTCGCTCATCTCTAGTTTTATCTTCTGAAGACAAGCCTTTTTTAGATTAAAGTGGGACCAAGCAACCAGCTGACACCAGACTTGTTGCAAGTCCATCTTTAAAACTCCACCCTCCATCATGCCAAGGGAAACTGTGGACAACCAAACATTATATTTACAGCAGCCGCTGCGGGAAAGGTATAGTATAGCTGGTTGTTTAAGTGTAATGCATGGACAGGTTAAGGCAGTCTAAGCAGTGAGCTTTTTTATGTTAGCGGCTCTCCATTCATTGAGTGGAGTCCAAAACAACCATATTACTAGATAGTTATATCATGATGAGATAACTCTTTAAGATTTTAACCATTAAGTTGTTCTGTTTCTTGCTAGATATCACATTGCTTGGGATGATATGCCAGCTCATCAGAAAAGTGTCCATTCAATGTATTCATACATATTAACAATGATTCTACATCAGTATCTCAGCCGTAGAGATGTCCCGAATAGTTCGCCGGCGAATACTTCCCGGCAAACATAGCTTGTACAATGTTCGGTCCACCACCTATTCGTCATCATTGAGTAAACTTTGACCCTGTACCTCACAGTCAGCAGACACATTCCAGCCAATCAGCAGCAGACCCTCCCTCCCAGACCCTCCCACCTCCTGGACAGCATCCATTTTAGATTCATTCGGAAGCTGCATTCTTAGTGAGAGGAGGGACAGTGTAGCTGCTGCTGATTTAATAGGGAAATCGATAGCTTACTACTGGGGCTCTACATAAAGCCTTAAGGAGGGGCCTTATAACTACTGAGAGCATATTAGGAGGTTTATTACTACTGGGGGCACTGGAGGGGGCCTTATTACTACTGGGGGTACTTTAGGCAGCCTTAATACTACTGGGGGCATTTTGGGGAGCCTTATCACTACTGAGTGCACTATGGGGCATTATTACCACTGTTGGCACTGTGGTGCACATTATTATTGGGTACAATATGGAGGGCACTACTACTAATGGGAGGCACTGAGAGGGAGCATTATTGCTGTAGGGAACACTATTAGTATTGAGGCCACTCTGGGAGAAAATTATAATAGAAGGGACAGGAGCACTATTACTATGGGGGATTATATGTTTGGCACTGCTATTTTTGCAGTATGATATTTGGGAGCATTGGAAGCATAGTAGGTGTAGCATTGGGGGTGGAAGCAAGATAACACTCATGGGGCACGCGGAGGGAGAATGATGAAAAGTGAAGGATCTACGATGTCCATGTAGTAAACTCTGCAGGGATGAGATAAGACTGAAATATGTCATTATGGCGGTCTGGGCTGAATGGAGAAGATGAAGAAAGAGAACATGTAGTGCTGTATTTTCCTGAATGTTTGGTATGCTGCCTGCAATGTCCATCCAAATATGTCATTAGCACTGGGGCTAGGGAGAGAGGTTGGATCAGGTGGGAGAGGGGAAGGGCAAACAAAATATTGCACATTCACCACACAAGTGAGCCTGTTTTACAATGCCAGCCCTGAATTTCAGTCCCACTTCAGCCCTGCTCATAACTTAACTGACTGCGACTCTGAAGCTCACAATTTCCTGTTTTCATTCATGGCAGCTGCCATACTATTCTTGCACAAGGGGGTTTCTGCAGAATAAGTGAGGTCTCTCTTTTACTGGCACATACATTCTTGTATTTTTCTTTCATGTTGAGGACAATGAATTGTAAAATTACAAAACACCATGGGCTTTAGCTACATGAGGAAATAGATGTCGAACATCTCAAGAAGCTAATATAATGTGAAATAAATGTATAGGCCTCTGTATGCTATTCATCTGTGATATATAAAATTTTAAAAAATGCTATATAAAATGAGCAAAAAGAAATAGGGCACCCTGGGCAGAATATTAACAGCATGTTTATTCATATATAGAAAATGAAGAGAAAAGACTTATAAAGAGTAGCTTCAAAGCCAACAGAAATTGTCATCATGGATACATTATCATTACCTCCTCTGCATATAATTAAATTTGAAAGCCAGATGAGGGGACAGTCATTAAGTGGTTATCTATCTGATCATCAACTGCTACCACAACTGAGTGAAAGCAACATTCTGGAGGAGCTTGAAGAGGGTTCTTCTAAAGGAAAATACCATGAACAGCAATGAAAAGCTTTACACAAAAAGGGTCCATCAAGATTTTAAACTTATAAGTAGAGTTGAGCGAACACCTGGATGTTCGGGTTCGAGAAGTTCGGCCGAACTTCACGGAAATGTTCGGGTTCGGGATCCGAACCCGACCCGAACTTCGTCCCGAACCCGAACCCCATTGAAGTCAATGGGGACCCGAACTTTTGGGCACTAAAAAGGCTGTAAAACAGCCCAGGAAAGAGCTAGAGGGCTGCAAAAGGCAGCAACATGTAGGTAAATCCCCTGCAAACAAATGTGGATAGAGAAATGAATTAAAATAAAAATTAAAAAAATAAAAATGACCCAATATCAATTGGACAGAGGTCCCATAGCAGAGAATCTGGCTTCACGTCAGCAGAGAATCAGTCTCTTCATGCCATAGCAAAGAATCTGGCTTCACGTCAGCACAGAATCAGTCTCTTCATGCCATAGCAGAGAATCTGGCTTCATGTCAGCACAGAATCAGTCTTCATGTCATAGCAGAGAATCAGGCTTCACGTCACCCACCACTGGAACAGGCCACTGTCACACATTTAGGCCCCGGCACCCAGACAGAGGAGAGCGGTCCCGTAACAGAGAATCTGGCCTTATGTCAGCGCAGAATCAGTCTTCATGTCATAGCAGAGAATCAGGCTTCACGTCACCCACCACTGGAACAGGCCACTGTCACACATTTAGGCCCAGGCACCCAGGCAGAGGAGAGAGGTCCCGTAACAGAGAATCTGGCCTTATGTCAGCGCAGAATCAGTCTTCATGTCATAGCAGAGTATCAGGCTTCACGTCACCCACCACTGGAACAGGCCACTGTCACATATTTAGGCCCAGGCACCCAGGCAGAGGAGAGAGGTCGCGTAACAGAGAATCTGGCTTCATGTCAGCACAGAATAAGTCTTCATGTCATAGCAGAGAATCAGGCATCACGTCACCCACCACTGGAACAGGCCACTGTCACACATTTAGGCCCAGGCACCCAGGCAGAGGAGAGAGGTCCCGTAACAGAGAATCTGGCCTTATGTCAGCGCAGAATCAGTCTTCATGTCATAGCAGAGAATCAGGCTTCACGTCACCCACCACTGGAACAGGCCACTGTCACACATTTAGGCCCAGGCACCCAGGCAGAGGAGAGAGGTCGCGTAACAGAGAATCTGGCTTCATGTCAGCACAGAATAAGTCTTCATGTCATAGCAGAGAATCAGGCATCACGTCACCCACCACTGGAACAGGCCACTGTCACACATTTAGGCCCAGGCACCCAGGCAGAGGAGAGAGGTCCCGTAACAGAGAATCTGGCCTTATGTCAGCGCAGAATCAGTCTTCATGTCACAGCAGAGAATCAGGCTTCACGTCACCCACCACTGGAACAGGCCACTGTCACACATTTAGGCCCCGGCACCCAGACAGAGGAGAGCGGTCCCGTAACAGAGAATCTGGCCTTATGTCAGCGCAGAATCAGTCTTCATGTCATAGCAGAGAATCAGGCTTCACGTCACCCACCACTGGAACAGGCCACTGTCACACATTTAGGCCCAGGCACCCAGGCAGAGGAGAGAGGTCGCGTAACAGAGAATCTGGCTTCATGTCAGCACAGAATAAGTCTTCATGTCATAGCAGAGAAAAAAGGCATCACGTCACCCACCACTGGAACAGGCCACTGTCACACATTTAGGCCCAGGCACCCAGGCAGAGGAGAGAGGTCCCGTAACAGAGAATCTGGCCTTATGTCAGCACAGAATCAGTCTTCATGTCATAGCAGAGAATCAGGCTTCACGTCACCCACCACTGGAACAGGCCACTGTCACACATTTAGGCCCCGGCACCCAGACAGAGGAGAGCGGTCCCGTAACAGAGAATCTGGCCTTATGTCAGCGCAGAATCTGTCTTCATGTCATAGCAGAGAATCAGGCTTCACGTCACCCACCACTGGAACAGGCCACTGTCACACATTTAGGCCCCGGCACCCAGACAGAGGAGAGCGGTCCCGTAACAGAGAATCTGGCCTTATGTCAGCGCAGAATCAGTCTTCATGTCATAGCAGAGTATCAGGCTTCACGTCACCCACCACTGGAACAGGCCACTGTCACATATTTAGGCCCAGGCACCCAGGCAGAGGAGAGAGGTCGCGTAACAGAGAATCTGGCTTCATGTCAGCACAGAATAAGTCTTCATGTCATAGCAGAGAATCAGGCATCACGTCACCCACCACTGGAACAGGCCACTGTCACACATTTAGGCCCAGGCACCCAGGCAGAGGAGAGAGGTCCCGTAACAGAGAATCTGGCCTTATGTCAGCGCAGAATCAGTCTTCATGTCATAGCAGAGAATCAGGCTTCACGTCACCCACCACTGGAACAGGCCACTGTCACACATTTAGGCCCAGGCACCCAGGCAGAGGAGAGAGGTCGCGTAACAGAGAATCTGGCTTCATGTCAGCACAGAATAAGTCTTCATGTCATAGCAGAGAATCAGGCATCACGTCACCCACCACTGGAACAGGCCACTGTCACACATTTAGGCCCAGGCACCCAGGCAGAGGAGAGAGGTCCCGTAACAGAGAATCTGGCCTTATGTCAGCACAGAATCTGTCTTCATGTCATAGCAGAGAATCAGGCATCACGTCACCCACCACTGGAACAGGCCACTGTCACACATTTAGGCCCAGGCACCCAGGCAGAGGAGAGAGGTCCAGTAACAGAGAATCTGGCCTTATGTCAGCACAGAATCAGTCTTCATGTCATAGCAGAGAATCAGGCTTCACGTCACCCACCACTGGAACAGGCCACTGTCACATATTTAGGCCCAGGCACCCAGGCAGAGGAGAGAGGTAGCG